>NC_092042.1:12218773-12887097 GCF_003086295.3 Arachis hypogaea | reverse complement strand
TCCTTCAAGAAACAGATCCGGTTCGGCCACACAGAGAGAGAAGAAATAACCATGCAATAACAACATGCAACTACCTCTAGTCCTTCCTTGGTCATCACTCTTCATCAATCCGAGCTCTCCATCCTTGGCTTGCTCTCCAAGATGGATTTCTGGCCCTTGATGCTTCATGATGATGATGACTTCATCTGCTTCAATCTCTGCCTCTACCATCACTTCGCCACTCTAGCTACTTCCTGTGGTGGTTGAGCAGTATCAAAGACAAGCCATGCCTCCAAGAATCTCTTCCTTGCTGGCCGAAATCTTCTTCTACCCTTTTTTGGTATAAAGAAGCCAAGATCTCATCACCATATCTTACCATTCATGGTTCAAGATCTTAGCCACAGCATACTTTTTCTTTTTTATGTTTTCTTGCCATCATCATGATGGTCTTGTAGAGTGTTCTTCCTTCACTTTGGTAGCTCCATTTTGCTTTCATGGTTTCTTGGGTAATAACCGAAGCAGAGAAAGAAATGAGATGAGAGAGAATAAACAACTTGGAAGGAAAGTAATTAAATGAGTTAATCAATTCAAGTGAAAAAGTACTTTTACTTCCCTTGCTTGAGTGGCGTGCAGCACAAAGCCAATCAATCATGTCACTCATACTCTCTCTCATTTATGTTTCCAATGCATATATTAACTCTTCTAAATAAAACTTTGAGTTCCATCACATGCTAGAGGAAGAGATCCGTTGAAGGCATCAGGCAAATTGCAACATTTGCTTTCCTGATGGATTTATTTTCGGATCATGCATTGGAGAAAAATTTTGGGCTTGTATCAATAATGAGTAAGGCTGGCCCAAATAGACACAACAAATAATTCAGCCACATAGTATGGGAAATATTCAACAAGGCTGAGAGAAAATTATTCCAATGGACTTGCTTTAATATTTTTTGTTCTGTTCGGCCTATTAAGGAATCTGCACAGCAAAAATTATTATAATTAACCTACTTTAATCAAAAATAAATTAATAATTTTGCTATTAATAATGTTTGATCATCATCTGTACAAATTAGATTTTTCCAAACTCATCAGATTGCATGGCATGCCTTCCACCATTATATCCGACAGAGATCCTCGATTCACATCAAGGTTCTGGGGAGCTTTCTAACGAGCATTTGGAACTCAGTTGAGTTTAAGTACTGCATATCATCCTCAAATAGATGGTCAGTCTGAGAGGACAATTCAAACACTAGAAGATATGCTGAGGGCTTGTGCTCTAGACCAGCCGGTGAGTTGGGATCGATATATGCTGCTAGTGGAGTTTGCATATAACAACAGCTACCATGCGAGCATCAGAATGGCTCCGTATGAGGCTCTGTATGGAAGGAAGTGTCAATCTCCGCTATGCTGGTATGAAGCTAGAGAGAAGAGCTTGTTAGGGCCTGAAATGATAGCAGAAACAACTGAGCAGATAAAGAAAATCTGAAGTCGAATGCTTGTCGCTCAGAGCCGTCAGAAGAGCTATGCTGATCAAAGGCGGAAGCCTTTAGAATTTGAAGAAGCAGAGCATGTGTTTCTGAAGGTTACTCGAACAACCGGAATGGGTAGAGCAATCAAAATGAAGAAACTGAATCTCCGTTACATTGGACCATTTGAAATTATGAAGAGGATTGGGCTGATAGCCTATAGAATTGCCTTATCGCCGCATCTTTCGAACCTGCACGACTTGTTTCACGTATCGCAGCTTTGAAAGTATACTCCCGATGCAAGTCATGTTCTGGAATCAGAATCAGTTCAAGTAAGAGAAGATCTGACGCTTCCAGTAATCCCGGTTAGGATAGAAGACACCAGCATCAAACAATTGCTCGAAAAGGAATTATCATTGGTGAAAGTAGTTTGGAGTCGGGCTAGTATCGAAGAACATACTTGGGAACTCGAATCGGCTATGCGGAACGACTACCCACACCTCTTTTTAGGTAACCAAATCTAAATTTTGAGGGCAAAATTCTTAATTAGGTGGATAGGATGTTGATGAGTTTGGAAAACTCTAAATTAAATTAGTGATGATTAAACATTATTAATATGATTAATTGCAAAATTATTAATTTGATTTTGTTTCATATGTGTTAAGTAAATAATTTTGCTGTGCAGATTTTGCTATTGGGCCAAAAAAATAGCAAGCCCAAGATGTTGAAAGAGATTCAACCTTGTGAAATATTGTTATTTGAATTATGGCTGAATCAAGATGCTTGTTGGGCCAGGAACACATTTTTTAAGCCCAACAAAGATGGTTGGTCCGAAATTAAAAAAGGGAATTGGACCAAGGTTTAAGCTACCCATTTTTAAATGATGAAATCAAATTTTTAATCATTGCTGAATGCTTCCAACGGATCCCATTTCCATCATGTGGTGGATTTCAAACTTATTCAATTATCATTAATTGTATGGAACCATGAGAGAGAAATTGGCAATTGATTTGATAGCACTTAATGCTACACGCTGCCTAAAACAAGAGGGAAGTAAAATTAATCAACTTTTAATTCATTTTTTCAAATCCATTGAATGCTTTTCTTTCTTCTCTCTCCTCTCTCTCATAACTCTCGGTCACTTCCATAAGGAAAACATGGAAGCAATTGCAAGAAATTAGCATGAAGAAGAAGAAGCTAGAAGCAAACTAGGAGCCATTGTGATGATGGCATCAAGAAAAGAAAATTTGAAGTAGGGAGTGGCTGAGATCTTTATCAAAATGGTAAGAAATGGTGAATTGTTCTCAAGCCTTCCATACCTGAAAATGGAAGAAGATACATTTGGTCAGAGGAAGAAGATCCTTAAGGGATGGCTTGTCTCAGCTTTTGATCAACTACCACAGGAGGTAGCTACTGTAGCTACATAGAGAAGATGCAGAAGTTAGAGCAGAAGAAGCTGTCATCATCAAGAAATCATCAAAGGATCCTTATTGGAGTGCAAGTCAAGATGGATGACTCGGATTGTTGAAGCTTCGGGTAAAGGGAAGACACAGAGGTAATTGCATGTTGGGTTTTACATTCAGTTTTTCTCCTCTCTCTTTGGCCGAACCGGTTTGCATGAAGAAGAAGAAGTTGGCTCAGTTTAAGAACTTCAATTTTGGAGGCTTCCCCTTCTATAAATAAGGGAGAACAGCCAGGGTTTGAAGCAAGGAGTTAGGAATGAAAAGCACAGAGTTCTCATAGCTACCAAAACTAACAAAAGTTCTTCTCCTTCAATGTTCTTCATTTTGTATTTTTCTGTTTAGTTTTATCTGTCTTGAGTCTCATGGAAAAAGGCAAACAATGAGGTTTGTAAGAAAAAGCCATAGAGCGGAAAATGCAGAGCATACAAAATTAAAAGAAAAAGCCATAGATGTCCTAGAGGTCCTTTGTACATCTGTGTTGTGTTTCATGATTCTGTGGAAATTCCCTTGCAAGTTGGGTTAGCACGTAGCAGTTGAAAGCTTGGCAGTGACCAAGTCAAGTTCAGGATTGGGGTTTAGATTCTGGATGAGGAGCGGATAATTTATACCCTTTTTGGCATTGATTTTAGGTAGTTTTTAGTATATTTTAGTTACTTTTATTATATTTTTATTAGTTTTTATTCAAAAATCACATTTCTGGACTTTACTATGAGTTTGTGTATTTTTCTGTAATTTCAGGTATTTTTTGGCTGAAATTGAGGGACCTGAGCAAAAATATGATTCAGAGGCTGAGAAAGGACTGCAGATGCTGTTGGATTCTGACCCTCCTGCACTCGAAATGGATTTTTTGGAGCTACAGAAGCCCATTGGCGCGCTCTTAGTTGCGTTGGAAAGTAGACATCTTGGGTTTTCCAGTAATATATAATAGTCCATACTTTACCCGAGATTTGATGGCCCAAACCGGCGTCCAAAGTCAGCCTAAAACTTTCTGGCGTAAAACGCCAGAACTGGCACCTTTTTCGGCGTTAAACACCCATTCTGGCACCCAGGGTGGCGTTTAACGCCAACTTTGGGCATATGAACGTGAAAGCTTGAAAGCTCAGCCCAGGCACACACCAAGTGGGTCCCAGAAGTGGAATTCTGCACTATCTGCACTTAGTTACTCATTTTCTGTAAACCTAAGTTACTAGTTTAGTATAAAAACTACTTTTAGAGATTCATTCACACCTTATGACATTTTTCACATGTTCAGTATGTACCTTGTGATGATGATCTCTAAACCCATAGTGGGTGAGAGCTCTGCTGTGTTTCAATGGATTATGGCAATTCACTACTGTTTTCTATTCAATTACGCTGATTCCTTCTAAATACTCACTCGTCACTTCATATGGAGATTGATGATCGTGGACACTCAGTCATTATCCTCAACCTATGAACGCGTGCCTGAAACCACTCTGTTCTATCATTAGGCATCCAACGTAGGTCCATTGGGCAGACAGTTTGAGTGCGTATCTCTTGGGTTCTAATCACGGACCGAGTCCGGAGCGTTAAGAACCTTTGTGTATAGGCTAGCTCATTGCAGCATGTCTGGGATCCGAAAAGTCTAAACCTTGTATGTGGTATTCGAGTAGGATCTAGAAGGGGATGGACTGTGACGAGCTTTAAACCCGAATGTTGGGCGCGAGTGACAGTGTGCAAAAGGATAATGGTCCTATTCCGACGCTAGTGAGAACCGACATATGATTAGCCGTGTGGATGACAGCGTTTGGTATTTTTCATCCGAGAGGATTATACAGCCTGCTATGGAAGGAGGTCATGCGTGTTTGGAGAAGAAGACAGTAGGAAAGTAGAGATTCAGATGACAGAGGATCTCTGGAACCTCAGCCTGTTCTCATTACTGAATTACAATACTATTTATTTTATGTTATTATTTTTCATAAATATAATCACTCTTATCATTAATCTCCTGACTAAGATTTACAAATAACCATAGCGTTGTTCAAGCCTACAATCTCCGTGGATCGACCCTTACTACAGTAAAGGTGTTACTTGGACGACCCAGTGCACTTGCTGGTTAGTTGTGCGGAGTTGTGAAAAGTGTAATCCACAATTTGTCGCACCACTGGACTTGTCCCGAATAGGAAGAATATTCCTAGGGGAAATTAGTGCTATGTAATCATGAAGATTATAGTGAAATTTCATCAATGTTGTGATGGAGACTGGATGTAGGCTGCATTGCACTTGGCAGCTGAACCAGGATATTCTGTGGTGTGATTCTCTCTCTCTCTCTTCTACTCCATTTCTGTTTCTACTGCATAGGAGATAAAACTGAAAAATATCTCGTGCCGGGTTACGAGATAAAAAGAAAAAGTCTCGTGGCTAGGTACGAGACAAAAATAAAAAAGTCTCCAGAAGTTGTTTCAAAGACCAGCAAGTTTTAATAAGCGAAAAAGGGACTAAGATTCAATCCCCCTTCTCTTAGCCACTGAAAAGATCCAGATGGCAAAGAACAGTGGCTCAACCCTGGTGTCCTACAATCTGACAGAAGGACAGTCAAGCAACAGACCTCCTCTTTTCAATGGGAAAAACTACACCTATTGGAAGGAGATGATGAAGATTTTTGTCCAAGCAATAGACTACAGACTATGGAAGATCATTCTTAAGGGTCCTCAATTTCCAACCGTTACAAGCGCTGAAGGGGTAATCTCTCTCAAACCAGAAGCTAGTTGGACCGAAGAAGACAGAAAGAAGGTGGAGCTCAATGCCTAGGCCATCAACTTGCTCAACTGTGCAATCATCTTCGAGGAATACCGATGGGTATCACGATGCACAACGGCAAAGGAAATCTGGGACAAACTTCAAGTTACTCATGAAGGAACCACCTCATGAAGGAACCACCATTGTGAAAAAGACCAGGATAGATATGTTGAACATAGAGTATGAAATGTTCACAATGAAGGAAGGAGAATTCATTGATGAACTGTTCGAAAGATTCAACATCATCGTTGTTTGCTTGGATGCTATGGGATCAAGTATCCTGAATCTGTGCTTGTGAGAAGAGTGTTGAGATGTCTCACAAAAGAGTGGGAAACTAAGGCATTAATAATATCTGCGAGTAGTGGTCTTGACTCCATGACATATGATGATTTGAGAGGAAATTTACTGGCTTTTGAAAACACTTATTTGAAAAAGGATTCAAAAAGAAAATCTACGTGATAATTCCTCTGAAAATGATTGTGTGTTTGCCAAAAATTCAGAAAAATGGGAAGCCAAGAAAAAAGCAAGGAAGCAGCTAAGAAACAAAAGAAAGATTTCAGCAGGAATGTACAACTGAAAGAAAGGCATTCAAATGATGCCCTAAGTGAAAAAGAGAAAGCAGAAGGGAAGAAAAAGACTGATGCTCTGGAGACTGAAAGATCAGAAGATGATGAAGAATCAGAAACCAAGTCCACATTTCATGGCAATACATTGAACAGGTAGTCTTTCATAACCCTGACACTGAATATCTTCATCTTATGATAGATCACCTTTCTGAAAAAATTAGATGCTTCTTGCTTGATAACCAAGATCTTGAACAACAAATCACCATTCTTAAAGCGGAAAATGATTTTTCTTAAAGATAAATTAAGGGAGGCTGAACTGCTGTTGAACTTGTTGAAGAAAACAGCATAAAGCCTAACTTAAAAGCTGTGAAAGTGATCATTCTGTTGTTGCATATGTAAATATTTTAAAAGGAAAATAAAGAGTTGCTTTAAAGAGGTCAAAAGCTTAAAGAAGACTTAGCCAAGTTCACTCAAGTTCTAAAAATCTAAATCAAATCTTGGCTAGTCAAAAATCTCTTTATGATAAAGCTGGTTGGGTATCACAAGACTTCAAATCTGTTGAAAAACCTTTTTTGAAAACACAGCTTATCTCTAATGATAGAAGGTTTCAAAACCCAACAAGCTTTAACAAAATAGCAACTCCAAGATTTTGAGACTATGCAACCAGAATGGCCACTTTCCTATTCAATGTTTCTTTGGTGAAAGATGATTGGTGACAAAGTTGCAAAGTTTTTTTTTACTACAATGGATGGGACATAGAAGATGGTTTAACATGAAAGGATCAAGAAAATTTGGATACCTAAGTCACTTGACTCATTTTGTAGTATGCTAGCATCCAAGCGGAAGGACAATATGGTACATGGACAGCGATTCTAGCATATGACGGAAACAACCTTCTTCATAAAGCTTGATAGTATGATGGAGGGTTTGTCACTTTCGGTGATGATGTAAAGGAAAAATAGTAGTCATTGGAAAAGTGGTAAAAGTTTCTCATCTTTATAATGATGTTCTTCTTGTTGATAGTTTGAAACACAATTTATTAAGTGTTAGCCAATTGTGTGATCTAGGATATGAATTTATTTTTAGAAAGTTGTGTGCTCAGTAATTGTGAAAATCTGGAGATATTTGTTTGAGACTAAGAGGTGCAATAATGTGTATGGATTGACTCTTGAAGACTTAAAAGATCAAAAAGTAACATGCTTCACCTCTCTTGAATCTGAAAAATGACTATGGCATAAGAAATTGGGTCATACTAGCATGTACCAAACTTCTAAACTAGTAAAAAAAATCTAGTTAGAGAAATTCCAAATATTAAATTTGACAAGGATTTACTTGTGATGCTTGCCAATTGGGCAAACAAGTAAAATCCTCTTTTAAAACAAAAGATGGAATTTTAACCAAAAGGCCATTAGAGATGTTACACATTGATCTTTTTGGTCTAACAAGAACTCAAAATTTAGGAGGTAAACACTATGGTTTAGTGGTGGTGGATGATTACTCTAGATTCGGTTGGGTACTTTTCCTTGCTCATAAAAATGATGCTTTTCATACTTTCTCAACCCTTTACAAAAGAATTCAAAATGAAAAGATCAGTGATCACGGAAAGGAATTTGAAAACTAAGACTTTTGAAAAATTCTGTGATGATTTTGGAATTGCTCATAATTTTTCATGCCCTAGAACCCCTCAACAAAATGGGGTTGTTGAAAGAAGGAATAGAAGCCTTCAAGAGATGACTAGGGCTATATTATGTGAAAATGAGATTCCAAAATTTCTATGGGCTGAAGCTCTAAATACAGCTTGTTATATTTTGAATAGGACCATCATTAGAAAAGGGTTAAAGAAAACTCCTTATGAGCTATGGAAAGGAACCCCTCCTAATCTTAAGTATTTTCATGTTTTTGGATGCAAATGCTTTGTACTTAACAACAAAGAAAATCTTGGTAAATTTGATCCAAAATCCTATGAGGGATGTTTGTTGGATATTCCACCACTAGCAAGGCTTATAGAATTTACCTTAAAGAACATAGAACCATAGAGGAATCCATACATGTATCTTTTTGTGATTCTAACTATATTCCTAGTGCTATGATAGAAGATGATACAGATTGTGAAGATGCTGTCAACAAGGAAGCCAGTGAAAAAAATCCCAAGTCTGTTCAAAATGAAGAATCTGTCCGTCCAGTTTTGTCTCATTAGGATAGAGGAGACATTTCTATTTTATCTCCTAAGCCAGTAAGAGAATCTGGAACAGAACAACCCTCTGAAGCTCATCAAAGTTCAACATCACTCTGAAAACCAAGAGAATGGAAGTCCATGAGGGGTTATCCTCATGATTTTATCATTGGTGATTCCTCAAAGGTGTAACAATGAGATCCTCAACCAAAAAGCAATCTGAACCAAGCAATCTTGATTTCTTGTCACAAATGGAGCCTAATAATGTGAAGCAAGCTCTTTAAGATCCTTCTTGGGTCAAAGTCATGCAAGAAGAGCTAGCTCAATTTTACAAGAATGAGGTTTGGACATTAGCACCTCATTTGGATGGTAAGATGGTAACGGGTACTAAATGGGTTTTCAAAAATAAATTGGAGAGATGGTAAGGTTGTTCGTAACAAGGCTAGATTAGTGGCCCAAGGTTACGATCAAGAAGAAGGTATAGATTTGATGAGTCTTTTACTCCAGTAGCAAGAATGGAAGCAATTCGGTTACTTCTTGCCTATGTTGCCCATAAGGATTTTAAAATGTTTCAATGGATGTCAAATGTGCTTTTCTTAATGGCTTTATTGATAGAGAAGTATTTGTGGCACAACCCCCCGGTTTGAAGATAAAGAATTTCCAAACCATGTTTTCAAACTTTCAAAGGCCCTTTATGGCCTTATGAAAGGCTTAGTGCCTTCTTGTTGGAAAATTACTTTCAAAGGGGTACCACCGATACTACTTTATTTATTAAAGCATCGAATGATGATATTCTCCTAGTTCAAGTTTATGTGGATGACATTGTATTTGGGTCGGCCAATGAATCCTTGTGTGAAGAGTTTGGAAAACTCATGACTAGTGAGTTTGAAATGAGTTTAATGGGAGAGCTAACATTCTTTCTTGGCCTCCAAATTAAACAAACTCCTAGTGGCACTTTTATTCACCAAGAAAAGTATGCTAAAGAATTAATAAAGAAATTTGGCCTAGAAAATTCAAAACCAATGGAACACCAATGCATCCAAACACTAAACTTGAAAAGGATGATGATGGCAAAGATGTGGATGGAACACGGTATAGAGAAATGATCAGTTCGCTCATGTATCTTACTTCCTCTAGACCAGATATTTTTCAAAGTGTGAGTGTATGTTCAAGATTTAAATCTCACCCAAAAGAATCCCATCTTTCGGCCGTTAAATGCATCATTAGATACATTAAGGGGGTGTGTGGTTCAAAGATTAAACTTTATTACCAAGTAATCTCATCCCTAGGCATTATATTCCTAGGAATGAGATTACTTGGAATATATGATTCCCATATTTGGTTGTAAAATTTAATACATTGGAATATTATATAATAATCCTAGAAATGATTAAATTTTTGTTTGGTTGAGTTTAAATATCTTGGTCATATTATGTAATATGTCAAAATTACCCTTAATCATTCAAATTAAAATATTAATGACTAAAAGTTAAATATTTTTTAAATTTACTAAAATACCTCTAATAATAAATATTTTTAGTTAAAATTATTATTGATTCTAATTTTTTTAAATTTACTAAAATACCCCTAATAACAAATATGTTTAGTTAAATTATTATTGACTCTAAATTTTTACTAAAATACCCCTAATAACAAATATGTCAAGTTAAATTATTATTGACTCTAAATTTTTTTAAATTTACTAAAATATCCCTAATAACAAATATCTTTAGTTAAATTATTATTGATTCTAATTTTTTTTAAATTTACTAAAATACCCCTAATAACAAATATCTTTAGTTAAATTATTATTAATTATAAATTTTTAAATTTACTAAAATATCCCTAATAACAAATATCTTTAGTTAAATTATTATTAACTCTAAATTTAAAATCTGTGATCAATTATGCACAAAGCAACAAAAATCCAAAAGTCACCATCAATTTTCAACAAACATTTCTTGGAATCAAGCAATCACCAGTTGCTGCACATTATAGTTCAAGAGGAACTTTAACTAGTTTCTATGGATCTTAAAACCTGATATAATGGCACCAGGAACTAGGGTTTTAGCTGCTTATATTCCTCAGAAAACAACAGCAACAATTGGCACAAATGTCTTCCTATCAAGTCACTATAATGTTCAATAAAAATTCAAAAATAGCAATATTTAAAGCAATTTCTTCAAAAATGGCAAAAGTTCTTCCGGTTGAAGTTGGAACACCATGTCGATCAAACTATTGTCCCTTAGAATGCTAAGGCCAGCCTTCATTCTATCATCACCGCTCAAACCAGGAACATCTCTCAACAGTGCCATTAGCTTCATTCTGCGCTCAGCTCCTTCTTTCTCATGCTTAAAACAAGAAACCATATCAACTAAAACGGCTGTATGTTCTTGATAAGCACCTTTCATATCTCTCATTGATTCTACTACTATGTCAATCACTTCCTCACTTTTGCTCCCTCTTTTTCTTTTATTTCTTTCTATATATGAAGCACTAGGAGCAGCAGAAGAACTAGGAGCAGCAGAAGCACCGGGAGCAGCAGGAACACCAGGAGTTGGAGGCTCCTAAAAAATTGAAAGCAACACTAGCAGGAACACCAGAAGATTATTCAATATTGATAGAAATAAAGAACAAGTAGCCTAACTGATTATACATGCTCTACACTTGTATATACAAGCATTATCTCTGCCTTGGCCAGCAAGACTAACAACATTAACTAACTAAACAGAACCTAATAGAATATTAACTACCCTTATTCAAATTCTGTTTGCATAATTACATTCATATATTTTTTTTCTTTGTTATTATACTCCACAGAAATGAAGATCAGTATTTCTATCTAAATGCTCAACATGATGGGAATAGTTAAAGGCTAGTCACAGGCACAAGTAAATGAACTAATGAAGAATCATTCCAAAATCCAAGAAAATACAAAGCAGCAGGATCAACAATTAGTAAATTTATATACATGAATCAGAGTCAATTGTTTACGTACTTGAGAATCAGCTTCATATTCCATTTCGATCTCTTCGAAATTTACTTGGGTGTTTTCATTCACTTGTCGATCACTCAAGGTTGCTTCGCGCTCAGCCTCCATTGTCGCAACTGCTTGAGTTACATTTTCTGCATTGCCTCCTTGAGCCCTATCTCTACCAAATGCTATTCCCAACTCTTCAAAATGTGGAAATGGTTTATTATAGAGGCCATTAGCATTAGGATGGGACTGAAATTAAAAGAAAATAAATAAGCAATTAATATTAAAAAGCTAAGATAAATAAACTTGTATTAAGAAAGTTATTTAGAATTTACACTCTTCCATTCATTGAAAATTTGTCGCTCCACCACAATCATTTTATCTTTGTCGTTCCAACCAAATCCACTCCCAGCCGTGCCCATCATCTCAACTATTGCAAAATATTGTCTTTTTAGTAATTTCACCCTTGATTCAATGTGTGGATTAGCCTAAACATAGCAAAACAATTTAGAATTATCACTACTCTGTATATGACACCACAATTCATCCAAGCATAACTAAATATAGTGAATGTATGGAGCAGTAATAATTATTCAGTTTTTGAATAACCAACTTATTATGAATAAGGTAAAGTTTATATGTAAGTTGAATATAAAATTTCTTTATTCAAACTAAATTCTTTCTGGTCCTTTCATCTCTATCCCATCATCATCTTAAAAATAAATGAGAGCACAGTAGTAAAGCATCTCAATATAGAAGCATAAATATTTTGTAAACTATACAATTATAACACAAATATAGAATTATAAACAAAGAAAACAAGTATTATGTAAAAAAAATTGTACCTTAAGATCACATCCAGGGATCTTTTCATGCAGCATTTTTTCCAAATGTTTTTCATAACCGGATTTAAACGTGCCATTGTCACACTTCCAAGAAGTAGTTGCAAGCTCTACCAAACATTCAACTAATTTTGCATCTTCGTGTGGCGTCCATTGACGCTTAGTTTGCTTTGAATTAGATCGAGTATTCTCTTCCATTTTCTATAGAAGCAGAAGAAAAATATATCAACAAATAAGTAAAATAGAAGAAATAAATTGAAGAAGTAAGAAAAAAACAATTAATCTTTAATTAAATATGCTTTACCCTGCTTAACCAGCATTCATGTCCATTACCATTTTAATCCAACAAACATTTCTTCCAAAATTATAACATAACTATGAACCAAAACCCAGACCAAAAAAATCTAAACTAAACAATGAGATCAGACCATATATATATATATATATATATATATCACTTAACTTTCCTTTAATTTGATTTCAAAATTTCAATTTCATGAAGGGATAAGGACACACATACACATATATACAATATAGTGATGCGCCATTTAAATTGTAGCCATTCATTAATATACATGGAGGATATTTCATGCCCCATTCATTCTAGAATTAACAGCCAAGCGCCCAAGACATTCACACTATCATAATTAGTTGTAAGAAAGGATGAAGACCAAGTATATTGATGGACAAGTGCTAATGTGTCTCAAACTAAATCGTCTTAAAAAAAGTGCATCATGCATGTCTTACCAATTAATTATTCAGCAAAGAAAGAAATAAAGCAATTGGCAATAACATGAAATACCTAGTTAGATGTTCAGAAACAATCTCATCCTTCAGAAGATCTTCATTAACTGCCTTATCATTCTTCTTTCCAGCAATAGTGCAAGTCTCAAGACCTGCATGAGGCACAAAGTCCAGATGGAGAGCATGTTAAGATTATGATAATTAAACTAGGATTTAGGCAGAAACTTGTCAGGTATCAAAAGTTGTTTATTAGTGATAACATATTTATGGTTAATATATCTATTTTGATGGCACTGCAAAAGGTAAGGGTAGAATGTAATTGCGTCTTGTATAACAAGTAGTTAAAACCCTGTCCGTTCAATCCTCCAATCACCTCAAGAACTAACTCTTAATAGGAATAGCCAAATATAGCACACTATATATAAGAAGTGATCTTATGCAATGATGTTATGCATGCAGGTTATTGTTCTTTCCCGTTTAGTAACCATGTAGTGGCAAGCATAAACATCACACTATACAGGTAAGGGAACGCATTAGAAGGGTTCAATAATCAATATATCACATATTCCACTATTCCAATTCACCCCATAACACTACATCCCAGCTTGCTCTTCAGCATTGAAAAGTAGTGACTATGTATGACTTCAACTTGCTTTACTTGCCGATATCAGGGAGCATATGATTGTAACTAAATTACTTCTTCTTTTATAGCTTTTGTAAACAACATTACATGCATTCACTTCACATGTTTAGTTCAAAGCCACTTACCATTTAACTCAGTAGCATTCTTATTATACTGCCGCACCACTTTTCTGAAAACAAAAAAAAAATATACATTCAGATTTCAGCAGCGTTCAAATAATGTTCAAGCTGGGAGGGGCTAGGAACTGGAGATACACACCTAGTAAAACAAGGAAGCTACAATCTCTTGATAAATAATACAACAGTTGTGGTTTTTAACCAACCTGAAAATTGACAGGCTCCTATGGCTCAGACTTAACAAGCTCCTCGACAGAATTTCGGTAATTAGCAATCAAGTCTCTGTAACAAGAAGAAAAATAAATACGTGTTTAGCATCAAAATTTAAAGCTGCTTTGATTTCTTCCAAATGTTACAGAGCATCTTCACAGATATGTATGCAGTTCTCAGTTGTCACACCCCACAAGAAACATATGATTAGTAAAATCAGGTTAGAGTTATCTTTTTTTAGCTCTCAGTGACATAATTGCAAATATCTGGCAGAGTAAAAGAATTGCAAGCAATTTTGGTTCTTAAAAAACAATAAAAAACAGCAAACACATGACTAGGTGATGTGCTCCAAAACTCAATCACCAATTCACCATCTAACCTTCATTTTCTCCCCTTAAATTTCAAACACCAAAACTCAAAAGCACTCACTGTGGAAAACAAATTTTCAACTTGTGACCTTATACAAACTTAACAATGATGTTAACTACCTCAGATCAGTGTCATCATCAAATCATCAGAAATTTGGTGTCAAAAACATCGTAATCATCAACTTACATACCTTATTCGGAGGGTAGCCCTATTTCCAGCATCAATAGCAACCAATTTGCTCTTATTTAGTATCCCCTGCAACCAACAGAAGAAAGTGAAAGAGGGCAAGAGAGAGAGAGAGAGAGAGAGAGAAAGAGAAAGAGAGAGAGAGAGATCGAAAGTGAAAGAGAGACAGAGGGATAGAGAAAGAACCGTATGCGAAGCACTAGAGAACCGGTGGCAAAGCTTCCTCGTCGACGGCGAACTCGACGCCAAGCAAGAGAGTGATGGAGGAGAGAGACCAAACGCGAACACGCGACGCAGAGGATCCGGCTAGAGGCGCGGCAGCAACAACGGCAAGCATACAGTCGCGGTGAACTGATGTGAGCTGCGATGATGGAACACGAACATAAACGAACGATTGAAGTGAATTTCCTTCTAGAATAAGGTGACGGGTGGTTGTGCAAACTCAAATCGGCGGCGAGACGGTGCTGACGCCGGTGGAGCTTCCATGAATTTGGGGAAGAAGCTTGGCTAGGTTTTAGTTTCGATGGGGGAAGGGCTCTGCTAGGGTTTTGGTTTCTAATCAAATGAGGAGTAAAAATCTGAAAAGAAGGGTTGGAGTAAAATTAACAAGGGTATTTTGGTCTTTTTACTTTATTATACACATTCCATTCCCATTGGAATTAAAGATAACCAGGGGAGAGATGGGAATGAAATGGGTTGGATTTTGATTCCAGGGAATAAAACATACCCAGGAATAATTTTTTAAACCTTGAACCAAACATGGGAATAAGATATTCCCATCTCAAAATTCCTGGGAATATACTTGTATTCCCTCAACCACACACACCCTAAGGGAACTAGTGATTATGGCTTATGATATCTAAAATCTGATGATTTTTGTGCAGTGGAATTTTGTGATGCAGATTATGCAGGAGATAGGGTGGATAGAAGGAGCACATCCGGCATGTGTTACTTTCTTGGAAGCGCACTCAACATGTGGTCAAGCAAAAAATAAGCCACAGTGGCTGTATCCACAGCCGAAGCTGAATATATTTCTGTATCTGCATGTTGTTCACAATTAATTTGGTTGAAAACTCAGTTGGAAGATTACAAATTAAAAATCAATAGTATACCCTTCTTTTATGACAATATGAGTGTTATAAACATTTCTAAGAACCCTGTTCTGCACTCAAGAACCAAGCACATTGAAATCAAATATAATTTTATTAGAGAACATGTGCAAAAAGGTACTATTGATATTCAATTTGTAAAATCCGAAGAACAACTTTCTGACATTTTTACAAAACCCTTGTGTGAAGACAGATTCTGCGCTCTGAGAAATAGTTTGGGAATGATAGAATTAAATTTTGTTGATAATTTGTGAATTTTTTTATTCTGTTTGGTTTTGTCTCGTAGGGAAGCAGAAGACAAATTTCAGGTTGTGATGAACGGTCCATGATACAGGAGGAGACTGAACTGAAGTTAATTATCTTGGACCCCACCAAATCTCTTTGACCTTACCTTGACCCGTTTTTGTGTTCCTCATTTTTTTAATCATACTTTTGGGAAGTTGTCTTATCAAATCTTGTAGGAAGGAGTTGTTGTCAAATCAAATCTTTATCCTTCCCTCATCCCTTGATTCTAGGAGCTAAACTTTCAGTTTTTAATTTTAAAATCCTTCCTTGGTTAATAACCGCTCCACTTAATGGGTAATAACTCTCTCAATTCTCTCTCCACTCAACATTAAATGCTTCCATAACCTCCCTCCTCTCACCACTCTCTTCGGCCCCTTTTTCATCTTCCCTCTTCCTTCTCTATCTTTCATAACATGAAAAAGAAGGTTGCACCAAGAAGAAGCAACCGAACTCCTCTCCCCAAAAATCCTCCATTTTCTTCTACCCCAAACTCATTCCCACATTCATATACATTCCACATGTTCTTCGTTTCCCTCACCCTCCTCTAAACAAACCGAAACCATAAGAAGAAATGTTATTGCCCAGAAAACTTCATCTCGAAGGAAGATTGAAAAAGACAAAGAGCCAGTTGAAGAAGAAGAAGAAGATGATGAGTCACACACTTCCTTACCTCATTCTCCACCAAAGAAAGCAACTCCTGGCCATAGCTCTCAGAAGACAAAAGGTTACGTGTTACGTAACACAAGGGAACCACCTAATCTGGAATTCCTGGACTTCAAGAATAAATACCACAAAAATCATTCACATTTTGATCCAGGAAGATTCAATTCTTGTGCGTCTTATGAGTTTCACAAAGATGTGTTGAAGAAACGTCATCTATGTGCTTCCCACTTAGTGAACCTGGACTCTCTTGCTTCTAGAGGAATCAACTTTATCACCCTTTTTGAGAATATGAAGTGGACTCTCCTATTCAATATTCAGAAACCTGTATACCCATACTTGGTTCGAGAGTTTTATGCAAACATGAGGCTGATTGATGGTGCAATCCATTTCTATGTGAAGCAGATTTACATGACTCTGAGCAGAGAAACAATAAGCGCTGCCCTGAGTTATGTTGATAAAGGACCAGCAGCTTATATGTCAGAAAAATAGAATTCTGAAGTTAGAGTCACATATCAGATTGCTCTGCATCAAATCTGTGAGAATCTATCTAGTCTGGATGGCACAGTTTCAATTTACAAGGCCCTTGGTCCAGAAAGAGCAGTGCTGCACAAAATCATTACTCACATTCTGACTCCACAGAGTTGCTCATACAATAGAGTAACCGTTTCTGATACCTTTGTATTTTTTGCTATTATTACTTCAACTCCTATTTCCTTTGCATAACTCATGGTAAGGCATATGCAGGAATGTGTTAGAAGCACCAAAAAGGCTAACCTTTCCTATGGCATATTTCTTACTTGCATCTTTGAATAATTCAATATTGATCTAACTAATGAAGATGTAGAGAATAAAGTTTCATCAATTAAGGGAGGAGGAGTTTCAGGTACTATGAAATGCACCAAAGAAAAATGATCAATGCCCTCTGACAGTGATCTTGAGAGTCGCCCAGCCGAGCCGTTCAAGGTGGCAGAATTGATCAAGGAGGTCCTCACTGAGTTTTCTAACATGTCCAAATTGATGGTGCAATCTTACAAGGTCGCTCGTAAGCAAGCATACAAAATGAAAAAGCTTGGACAAAGTGTCAAGAAAGAGTAGGTCTGATGCTTTAGAATCTTGAAGAAGAGATGGGGGCTGCCGATAAGGATGATGAATCTGGATCTGAGTACAAACCTTTCTGATGATTGACTTATTTGTCTCTTGTTGAATTCTGGTTCTGTTTGGTTTATTTTGGTACTTTGTAGGCTGTTTGGATACTCTAGACCTCTGTTATTTTATTACACTCTTGGATATTTTGGCTTTGGTTATACTTGTGTGTGTTCCATTGTCACTTTTTGCAAGTTTTTCTTTGATGACAAAAGGGGGAGGAAAGTTAGAAAAATTAAAAAGTTAAAAGAAACAGGGGCTGAAATCTTTTGTAATTTATGATCACCCCTATGCACAAACTCCGTGTTCCAATTTGATTATGATCTGTTTTGTTGAAATTTGGAACTTAGTTATTTTGATAATTCCTTTATGATCTGATACGTGAATGAATACTGGATAATTTTTTTGTGCTCTAATATGATTATGTTTGATTAAAAATATTTTTTTTTTGCTATAAACTGATAATTATTTTATTCTGATATGATGGCTGAAAAATGTTGTTTATTTAATCAAATGATTTGGCAGCAAATTTTTTGGAATTATCAAATGTGTTTTCTTTTGTTTTTATGTACCCTGTACTCAACATTTTTTATTGTTATTGAGAAAAAAATCATTTAAATAATAATAAATTAGTTTTGTTTATCACTTCACTTCTGCTCATAAATCAAGCCATTCAACATTTTAAAATTTCATATGTTGAATACATAGTTGCCTTAAACTTGATTTTAAAAGGTTAAAGGTAAAGCTTCTCTTGGTAAAATGGCATATATTTAGGGGGAGTCAAGTAACTATTGGAAAGGAGGAGGAATACTAATCTTCAAAGGGAGTACTTTTTAATCCTTATTCTTACCATTTCAATTTTTAATAATGTTTGTCATCAAAGGAGAAATTGATGAGTTTGGAAAACTCTAAATTAAATTAGTGATGACTAAACATTATTAATATGATTAATTACAAATTTATTAATTTGATTTTGG
This sequence comes from Arachis hypogaea, assembly GCF_003086295.3. Taxonomy (NCBI): domain Eukaryota; kingdom Viridiplantae; phylum Streptophyta; class Magnoliopsida; order Fabales; family Fabaceae; genus Arachis; species Arachis hypogaea. The sequence goes on along the minus strand of NC_092042.1, from coordinate 12,868,429 downwards.
TTCATATGTGTTAATTAAATAATTTTGCTGTGCAGATTTGACTATTGGGCCAAAAAATAGCAAGCCCAATATGTTGAAGAGAATTAGCCTTGATTATAAAAATGTTAAATGTTGTGGCTGAATTGTTATTACTCTTGTTGGGCCAAATTTAATTATTAGCCCAAATCAAATTTAAAGAAAAGATCCACTAGCTTGGTCTGAAATCAAAGAAAAAGGAAATGGGGCATAATATTTTTTTACTCATTTAACATGATCCATTTTCTTTAAACTGCTGCATGTTTTCAACGGATTCCACATCCTTTACTTGGTGGAATTCAAATTTTTATTAAGAGCAGTTGATGCAGACATTGGAACCATGAAAGAGAAAGAGAAATTGATTTGAGGCAACTTAATGATGATCCACGCCACTCAAAGCAAGAGGGAAGTAAAATTAATTCATTTTAATTCATTTGTTTAAATCCATTGAATGCTTTTCTTTCTACTCTCTCTTCTCTCTCAAACTTTCTATAAATTTTCTATAAATTTGTCATCTCAAACCTCAACTTTTCTTTTAAATTATTTTCTCTCACTTATTATAACATAGAGAATAAAATTTATATAACTAACCTCTTATAATTTCTCACATTAAATTCTTCAATTATATAAAAAATATATTTTAGAAAATGTTAATTCATGTACAAGGTCATGCATGATTGTATAAAACTATAAAAGAAGAAAATAAAATAATGTTATCTTGAGTTAATAATGACACCTAATTCTAAGGTTTTTTTATGTCTCATGTCAACACTAAATTTAGTTTTTAACTGCATAGAAAAAAATCTATCTATATATATAGTTATATTTATAATATAATAGAGAACATCATCTATCTAGCTTATAAGAACTAAAAATTATTTAGATAATTTTTTAATTTTCAATTGGGCTTAAGAGGATTTAAATTGGCCAATTTAGGTTAATTGGCTAAAAATTTAAAGTTGTCAATTTAAAAGTTTGCAGATAAAATTTGAATTTAGTAAATTATTTGGAGTTTAAAAATATAATTATTTTTTTTAATAAATACCGTTATCATAATTAACTATACACACTTGAATCAGGTACTTCCAATACACAAAAAATAATAATAAAAAGAGAATAACTAAAAAAATATTTAAAATTTAAATCTCATATAGGACTAAAAGGAGAAAAAATTAAAGAAAAATGTCCCATTGTGCCTAAAGTCAAAGTCAAAGGCACCTAAGGTAGAAAGAAAATAAAACAAAAAAAGATTTCCAGATAACCCATTTTTCTTTTTTGTGGTGTAGGACTCAGTTATGCAGTGCTTCTTAAATTGAGTTATTATTTCAGGTTTTAAGCATGCATGATAAACATTTATAATGTAGAGATTATTAAGTAGTTTGATATAACACTTCAAAAGATTTTAAAATAGATATAACTTGAACATTTTTAGTGTATTGTTATGTCCATAGATCTCCAGAAGCTAATAATGCATGCCAATGATTACAAGCAATAAGCAAATAAATAATCCTTGACTTTCCTGTGCCAGGCAATGAGTTATTGGGTATAATTAAGAGTAGCAAATTGAAATCTTGAAGCTAGTGGTAATTATTAAATGGTTAAAAAGATTTTTTTTTTCTTGTCATCATGAATGGTTAAAGATTAATTCTCTATTTAGTTATCAAAAAGATCAATAAAAGGATTTTGATATGCAAGTGTCTTGTTTTAATACCAAAAAACATAAAATCTCTTTATTAAATAAAACAATATATTATATATATATTTTTAATATATTAAATCTATCAAAAGTTTATTATTCTTAATTTTTTTCTGAGTTAATTCTAAAAATTATACTAAATAAATAAGTCATTTTTACAACTGTTTAATCAAATTATTCTGTTTTTTTTCTTATATTTCTCTTTTTTGTTATTAAATATTAAATTGATTAATTTAATTAAATTTAATTACTAAAATTACTTCATCATACCGTATCTAAGAAAGAGAGGGCACTATGAATCATAAGAAGTAGGTCATAATTGTACTTCCAATAATAAGCTAATGTTTGTTTGTTTTTTTTTTTTTTTTTGAATTTGTTTCTTGGATCTTGATTAGTGTTTGTTCTTAATTAAATATACATATTGCTAAAGTCAAGCATGTTAAAGTGTAAATGATTCCTGTTAGATGGAATGGTAAGAGTGATGTCATTGTCTACGTCATAGGGGTTTGTAGGACATTGTAAATTATCTTTATTTTTATATTTTTGTTTCTCATGATAGGGCATTATAATTTTGTTTATTTATTGAATGAAAGACTATTCTATTATGAATAATTCATGTCGTACCATTCCATGCTACTGTTTTATATTCTTCTAAACTTCCATTACTGGTTCTATATATCTTTTGCAGCTTTCACACTGATGGTCAAATCCACGTGCATGTATGACAACTTTATTTTCTTTTCAAACCTTGTATTAATTATTTTTAATTTTTAGATAAGTCAGTTAGGTCTAATATTCGGAATAATATTATATGATTAATTGAAAAATGCATGCATTTAGTTTAGTTTTACATTTTCGATTACTTGTAACGTAGATATCAGAAGTGTATCATGACAATAACCTTAGTTTTACATTCATGACAATAATATTATGATTTTATATTTTGTGCATTTAAATTTTTTTTATTAATTTTATATAAAAGTTCAATTTATATAAATAATTACACAAAATCAGTATAGAAAAAAATTCCCATGCATAGTTTATGAGAGGATCTTTTTCAAAAATAAAATAAAAAATAATTATTTTTTTATATCTAATTTTTTTAATTTTAATTTTTTAAATATGATTTTTTTGTATTTAAGAGAAATTCGCCGCACTCTCAGTAAACTCTATAATTTATATAGAATTTCCTTGATCCTGTAATTTCTATATTTTTTATAGAATTTGGTTTATACCTGGGGCGAAAAATATCAGATTGGATGAGAAAAAAAATTAAAATATTAACCATGACAACGATTATCACCATCTTTAGAGTTTATAAAAGTACATAAGAGTACATAAAAATATGTTGTATTTTTTTAAATATATATTTTTTAATTTATAATTAAAAAATCTTGATTAAATATAACGTATTTATATATTTTTAGAGACATCATGATAATAATTATCATTATTTTATTTTAAAAGAAAAACCGTTTATGAGATATAAAGAGCAAGAGGTGTGTCATATATATCACATATGTATGTAATGATGTATTGATGATGAACATCCATCGTGAATAGTCGGTTTGTGATAATGTTATTAATTTAAAAACGCTACTCTTTATTTTTTGTTTTCATTGATGTTATGATTTGTTATCCATTGTCACCACTTATTTATATATATATATATATATATATATATATATATATAAAATTACAACGATATATGGTAGTGTTATGGAGATAAATTGTAAACTTTCGATAACAGAAATATCCACTAATATATACATGAAGTTGCCATAATATATGGAGTGTTATAGAGATAAATTATAGATTTTTGATAACAAAAATATCCACTGATATATATATGGAGTTGCACGATATATGGTAGTATTATGAAGATAAATTGTATGAAATTGACACAATATATGATAGTGTTATGGAGATAAATTGTAGACTTTCAATAACATATATATCCAATAACAGAGATATCCACTAATATATACATAGAGTTACCACGATATATAATAGTGTTATCCACTAATATATACATAGAGTTGCCACGATGTTATGGAGATAAATTGTAGATTTTTGATAACAGAGATATCTTCTGATATATACATAGAGTTGCCATAATATATGATAATATTATGAGATAAATTGTAGACTTTTGATAACAGAAATATCCGGAACTCAATACGAAAATATTTTTATTCAGCAGCATTTTGATGACTCTCTATATTTTTAAATACAAATTTTAAAAATTATTACCTGATTAAAAAGAAAATAATCTATCACTTCTAATTTTTAGAGAAGTAGTGTAATACATTAATACTCAATTTTACTTTTCTTTTTAAAAATAAAAAATAAAATAAAAGCTGTTTTTCATAAAATAATTTGTCAATACATCTTTTTTATTTTTTATAATTATAATTTTTTTCTCTTTATTCATTTCTTATTAATATACAAGGTATTCTGCTTTTTACTGTTCATTTTATTTGTAATTAAAAAAAAACACATTTTTTTCTTTTTCTGGATGAAAATAGGTTTTTAAAAAAATAAAAAAAAATCAACACGAACCTAAATAAAATAACATCATCCAGTATAGGGGTAGAATTACGTGTTGTTGTTGAAAAAATATATATTAATAATAATAAATTAAGTTATTTTATATTAAATAATTTAGATAACGGTATCTCATTCACAGGGGTGGATCTCCAGTACTTCAGGTGAACAATGAAACAATGCATTGTTTGCTTATCCCAATCACTCTTTGTAACCATGAAAACGAGTGAAATTAAAGGGTCCGAGCAAAACTTAGCATTATAACATTGAGTCCTTTTTCCACTATGAGAAATTCCCATGGATCCTTTCCATGCCATTTTCTGATGAGCAGGATCCTCTTTTAGAGGCAAGCTCAGAGCATACTTTTATGGCACTGGATTGAGGAAGAAGGAAATAACACTAGCTAAGCTTTCAGAGAGAGAACGAGAATTTTAGAACATCTTGTAAGATAGGAAAAGTGGATATATTACAATGTTCATTCAAGTCTGATTACAACTGGGGATGAGCACCTCATTATATAGAGGTCTCTAGATAGAAGTGATATCTCACGAAATCTAAACAAACCTATCTTACAATGACAACTGGAGGATAAGGATAAGCCTTATCTTCTTTCTAACTTTTCTGAGTCATGTGACAAAAGTCACTTTATTCTAGCACACTTAATAATTATACATAGTGAGGCCACTGCTTTAGTAAAGAGACGGTTTGAAATAATCTTCTGGAAGGGTCCCATCTCCATCTGAAAAAGATGAATCAGAAGCTAGGTTGACGGTCCCGAAATCCATATCCGGGTCTTGTAGGTAGAGAAACGGGTCTTCAGTGTTTCCTTCATTTGGATCTTGGGCATCTTGCAGGTATGGATCATATGGGTCTGATTTTGGGCCTTCAACATCATCAGCTATTCCTGCATCAACTCTGGTTGGGCTTGGTGGTAAAGCATACACCCTTCCACCTAGATCTTCAGAATTCAGATCTTCTTCAGAATTTCTGTTTGGAACATGTGTAGATGTGCTGGGTTGGTCTCTTGGAGCATAAAAAGAGTATTGTCCAAATTGATTGATTATTCCTGAAGTTATGAATCTGGACTGAAACTCTTGGAGGGTTATTGGTGGAACATCTGATCGGAACGGGAGTCCCTCAATTACATCTCTTTTTCTACATAGTCCAGGCTGCCAAAGTTTGCAAAGGTATTTAGCCAAGGCATTTAGGACTGTCTTTTCATCGGTAGGCCATATGGTAGAATACCCAACAATATCACTTTGTTCATGGTGTATGCATTCGTAGTACGTGCTCTACATTCCGTGAAATAATCTCTTTGAAGGGTGACAAAGCAACAGAATTTCCGCTTTGTTTGGGAGGGTTTATCCCACAATTGGTGTTGCTCAATCATGTTATATAACATCCCTCTCCATGCCCCAAGTGGTGCATACATAGTGAATAACCGGACTAGGTGAGACTGGGCTTCAGTGCGGTTACACAGGATGTGATATACAGGGAAGAGTGGTATTATGATAGCACATGGATATAGGGAAGACAGAGCCCAGATATACCACATCATCTCTTCTGGTATAGGTCCTTGGATTATTGGTATGGTGCAAAAAGGGGTATCCATGTCAAAGTACCTTGGATTTGGACTGATTTGGGTTATAATGAGGAGCTGGTGTAGCCAGTAGAACAGAGTTTGCCTGGCTAGACAGGCTATCTGAAATCCTGTCTGGGGTTTTGCTTTGAAGGGAAAAGGACCAAGTTTCCTTCTGTATGGGTTATAGAGCAGTGGACAATCAGAAAATGGAATGGTGTATGTAGGATTGTGTGTACTCATGGTGCAAATGTAATGGATTGGTTTGGGAGGTGGTTCTATAGGCTTGGGAGGTGGTTCTTTGGTTGGCCTGGAAAGAAAATCAGCAAGTGTGTTTTGGTGGCCTTTTATGTGTCTCACCTCAAATTTATAGCGGGAGAACCAATCTTTCCATCGCAAGAGTTGAGAGTCTGGCAAGATCTTTTTCTTGATCTCCAGCATTGATGGGAAAGAGGTGTTATCCATTTCCACAGTAAAATGATAAGAACTGAGGTGGAAATTGAATTTTTCTATCCCTCTTTTGACAGCAAGAATCTCTTTGTAAGTGGCATGGTAATGTTTTTCAGATTCTTTGAACTTCCCGCTAGCATGTGCACAATAGTGTCTAGTCCCATCAATCTCTTCAAGCAGCACAGCTCCCCAGAATTCATCACCAGCATCTGTCTGCAATATTCTTTTTCCTGTGCTGGGAATCTTTAAAGGAGGGGGGTCCTGTGCTATCTTCTTCAGAGTTCTGACAGCTGTGGTTTGTTCTGGTCCCCAAGGTGGGGGTTTCTTTTGCAAGAGTTTTGACAGCTGGCTGGTATGTTTAGTCACATCTGGGATAAAGTCTCTGATGTAGTTGACGATTCCCAAGAATTGTTGGACTTGTTTGACTGTCATGTTCTCATCAGGGAAGTTGATTAGCCCTTTGGCAATGTGTTCTCCTGGTTGAAAAAACCCATCTTCAAAAACCATTCCAAGAAATTCAATTCTTTTCTTGGCAATAGAGCTCTTTTTTGCTGATAGCATGATTCCCCGATCTTTGATGATTTGAGTGAATTGGGCCAGAAGTGCCTTGTGGGCTTTATTGTCTTTTGAGAACAGTAATATATCATCAATATAGATAAGTGTGGAGTGTAATATGGGTTCAAAGATTTTTGTCATGGCTTTTTGGAAAAGAGACGGGGCTACTTTGAGTCCAAATGGCATTACTGTCCATTGATATTGGGCTTCAGGGATACAGAATGCTGTCTTGTATCTATCTTCAGGGTGGAGCCCAATTTGCCAAAAACCCGCTTTTAGATCGAACTTGCTGAATATCTTTGCTCCACTTAACCTTTGTGTAGTAACTGAGATTTTTGGTAAGGGAAACTTGTCATCTTGTAAGAAGACATTAAGTGGCTTATAATCAATAACAAGTCTCTTCTTCCCCCTGTTCTGCTCAGCCCTTTTTTCAACATAGAATGCTTGACATGCCCAATTGGATTTGGTTGGATCAATGAGTCCTTGAACAAGGAGAGCTGCACATTCAGCTCTTGCCAGTTTTAGATCTTCAGGGTTCATACCTGAATGCGTGGCTTTTGTTGGATTGATGTCTTCATTCTTCTTGAAAGGGAGACGGACATAGAATTCTGGATTTTTCCACAAAGGTGCAGGGTGGTTGAATTGGTCATGACTGTCGCAGCAAGCACTGATGAGTAGTTGCTGGATCTCCCTGTATTCTTCTGGGGCTTCTTGAATTTCAAGAATGCTTTGCATCCCTAAAAAAGGCAAAAACTGCCCTTTATAAGTTAAGCCGGTGGGTTTGATATGCATTCCTTGGGTTCTGAAGAATGCATCAAATCCGAACAAAACATCTTTGTCTGGGAGGTAGCTTCCCAATACTCTGAGCCAAGTGATCTGGCCTGCAAATATCTCCAATCCAATGGGCTGTTTAGAGATAAGATTGATAGTGAAGATTTCACTGTTGGCTGCTGTGAATGTCTTCGAAATAGGTGCCCACATTTCCTTTGGCAAAACATGTGGCCTTAAGACAGTGGCGCAAGATCCAGTATCTAGCAATGCAACAGCCTTTGTGGGTTTGTCATAGATGGATGTCTTGACTTTTAGATCAAAATGGGGACGAGGAGTGCCATCAATCTGCTTCATTCCTAAGGATCCAAGATATCCAAGTTCTTCTTCTGGGAAATTTAATCCTTTAGGAATCTTTGTAGTAATGGAGGCCATGGGTGGTGCTAAGGATGATATAGAAAAGATTGACCTTTTTGGTGGAAAGTCTTCTTCTGAATCAGAGTCTTGGAAAACATATTCAGTTTCTCCGTCTTTAACTTCTTGTTCTTCAAGTACTGATTCAAGGTCTTCTCCATCTTCAATGGAAGCTGCATCCATTAAGGATTGAAGCATCTTTATCTCCTTTTTTGTCTTGTGGGGACATGACTTAGCAAAATGTCCTTGCTTTCCACAGATGAAACATCTGTTTGATTTAGTCTGAGGTTTTCTTCTCTTGAAATAACGATACTTTTGTTTCCTCCTTCCCCTTCTGAAAGCCTTCTGGTGGAATGTCTTGGTAGGCGATTGCCAATGGGTCTTTTTCTTGGTCTTACATTCACATGTGCTTGGCTCCTTGCATTTGATCTTCAAATAGGATTTGCTGCATGCTCCTTTGAGTTTGCTCGAGTTCTTGCTGAGCTGTTTGAACATTTGCTGCTGTTCGCACAATTTGTCAAGAGCGGCTAGAGCCAATTGGTATATTTCTCCAATGGTAGTGGTAGCCACTTCTTTGCGAAGAGCCATCATCATTCGGTGTAGCTCTGGCTGAAGTTCATCTGGCAAGGATGCGATAAAGACTTGTTTAAGTGGCGGATTATTATTTCCTCCAAGAGGATAATATTTAGCAGCCATTTTCTTGTAGTGTTTCTCCAAGTCCTTTCTGTTGAGTGAGCAACATTTCATTTCAAAGTATTCTTGAGAATTCCTCTTCTGAATGATTGTGATGTCTCCCAAGAATTCTTGGTGTATTATTCCTAGGAACTGTGAAGAGGTACCATTGATGAGTTGGAGTCTTTCATACTCAGATAGGTTATTCACCCATTCTCGGAGGTTGCCAGTCATCCGATTTATGAAGTCTGCAAGGACTTGGTTGCTTGTAAGGTTTGGATTGGCCATGGTGGTTTCAATCCAAGCACTAAATTCATTTAACCTTTCTCTGTACCTTGCTGGTTGAATATCATCAAAGGTGAACCACTTGTTAGAAGTTTTAACTTCAAAGGATCCTGTCTGTGTACGGCTAGATGAAGCTGTTGGTTCATCTCTTTCAGAAGTTATTCCCTCCTCTTCTTCTTCTTCCACAGGATTAACCATGGCTATTGCTGAAAGATCTGCTTTGTAGTCTTCTTCAGACCAATCATCTGTCTCTTCACTGGTTTCAGTGGTCTCCTCCTCAGATTCTGTGCTATGTGCTTGATTGTTCAAAGAGATCATATTAATTGATCGTCCTGGAGCAGGCGATCCTTCTTTGATGCCCTTATCTTTTGTAGGAACATTTTCTTCTCGGAAAAAATTCCCTGGCTTCCAAGGAGGATGAGGCTTGGGTTGATGAGAGGATTGATACTGTGATGAATAACTTCGTCCTTGGGGAGAGATGGATTTTTTAGTGTTTGCTTGTCTGGCTAAATGATAAGTGGATTTGAAAATAGAGTCATAATCTGGAGTTTCTGGTGGTGAATATGTTGGAGGAAACAAAACAGGTGAATATGAAGGATATGGTTTAGGATACATGGATAAAGGGTCTATAGCCAGTGCTTGAGGTACAATTGCTTTACTTTTGTCCATCTCAATTTGGCGAAGTTGAGCTTTGACTTGTTCTAGCTCTCTATTTTTCTTGTGGAATTCTGGACCAAAGTACCTACTGTCAATATAGGTCTTGAGTTCTTGGTCAAGTTGAAAAGCTTGCGTAGATAGCCGATCTTTGAGATCGGTAACCTGTTCTGCCATAGAGCTTATTTGTGCTGAAAGATCTTCAGTTTTTTCCACAAGAGTGCCAAGGGTGTGATCAATTCGGAGCAAGACTTTATTTTGGCTGACTGCATTGTCTGTATGCCAGTTAAGTACTTCCTCTTGAGGGGTTGTTGCCTGATGCCCATGTGGAGTAATTCCTTGAGGAATCACATAAGGTCTTCTGGTGATTTTCTTTTCATCAGTCTGGGTTACTAGAGGTGGGAATTCCTCTTCATAGGGCCTGAGAGTGGCAATGCATGGGACATTATTGACTGATTGATAGAGATGATCCATAGAACCTTTTCTGGATAATCTTGTCTTTTTGAGCATTGGCTTTCTTTTGGTCATTGGGGCTGTGTCAGCGTCATCAGGAGGCTCAGGTCTTTTGAAGGAGCAAGGTGCTGGAAATGACTTCTTCTTCTTTTTCTTGTTCCTCCGTCTTCTCTCATATTCTTCCTCATCAGTGTCATTCCATTGGTTAACACAATCACAATCAGAATCGCACATAGAGGGATCAACATCCCATATAAAGTGACCATTTATATGAGAAACATAAACAGGTTTTCCGTTCTCATAAAAATGTACTGGTGGATCATGTTGGTTGTGAGTTGTTTGCACCTGAACAGGAGAGATCATGTTAATTCTTCTGCTCCAACATATTCTTCATATTCACCTGTTTTGTTTCCTCCAACATATTCACCACCAGAAACTCCAGATTATGACTCTATTTTCAAATCCACTTATCATTTAGCCAGACAAGCAAACACTAAAAAATCCATCTCTCCCCAAGGACGAAGTTATTCATCACAGTCTCAATCCTCTCATCAACCCAAGCCTCATCCTCCTTGGAAGCCAGGGAATTTTTTCCGAGAAGAAAATGTTCCTACAAAAGATAAGGGCATCAAAGAAGGATCGCCTGCTCCAGGACGATCAATTAATATGATCTCTTTGAACAATCAAGCACATAGCACAGAATCTGAGGAGGAGACCACTGAAACCAGTGAAGAGACAGATGATTGGTCTGAAGAAGACTACAAAGCAGATCTTTCAGCAATAGCCATGGTTAATCCTGTGGAAGAAGAAGAAGAGGAGGGAATAACTTCTGAAAGAGATGAACCAACAGCTTCATCTAGCCGTACACAGACAGGATCCTTTGAAGTTAAAACTTCTAACAAGTGGTTCACCTTTGATGATATTCAACCAGCAAGGTACAGAGAAAGGTTAAATGAATTTAGTGCTTGGATTGAAACCACCATGGCCAATCCAAACCTTACAAGCAGCCAAGTCCTTGCAAACTTCATAAATCGGATGACTGGCAACCTCCGAGAATGGGTGAATAACCTGTCTGAGTATGAAAGACTCCAACTCGTCAATGGTACCTCTTCACAGTTCCTAGGAATAATACACCAAGAATTCTTGGGAGACATCACAATCATTCAGAAGAGGAATTCTCAAGAATACTTTGAAATGAAATGTTGCTCACTCAACAGAAAGGACTTGGAGAAACACTACAAGAAAATGGCTGCTAAATATTATCCTCTTGGAGGAAATAATAATCCGCCACTTAAACAAGTCTTTATCGCATCCTTGCCAGATGAACTTCAGCCAGAGCTACACCGAATGATGATGGCTCTTCGCAAAGAAGTGGCTACCACTACCATTGGAGAAATATACCAATTGGCTCTAGCCGCTCTTGACAAATTGTGCGAACAGCAGCAAATGTTCAAACAGCTCAGCAAGAACTCGAGCAAACTCAAAGGAGCATGCAGCAAATCCTATTTGAAGATCAAATGCAAGGAGCCAAGCACATGTGAATGTAAGACCAAGAAAAAGACCCATTGGCAATCGCCTACCAAGACATTCCACCAGAAGGCTTTCAGAAGGGGAAGGAGGAAACAAAAGTATCGTTATTTCAAGAGAAGAAAACCTCAGACTAAATCAAACAGATGTTTCATCTGTGGAAAGCAAGGACATTTTGCTAAGTCATGTCCCCACAAGACAAAAAAGGAGATAAAGATGCTTCAATCCTTAATGGATGCAGCTTCCATTGAAGATGGAAAAGACCTTGAATCAGTACTTGAAGAACAAGAAGTTAAAGACGGAGAAACTGAATATGTTTTCCAAGACTCTGATTCAGAAGAAGACTTTCCACCAAAAAGGTCAATCTTTTCTATATCATCCTTAGCACCACCCATGGCCTCCATTACTACAAAGATTCCTAAAGGATCAAATTTCCCAGAAGAAGAACTTGGATATCTTGGATCCTTAGGAATGAAGCAGATTGATGGCACTCCTCGTCCCCATTTTGATCTAAAAGTCAAGACATCCATCTATGACAAACCCACAAAGGCTGTTGCATTGCTAGATACTGGATCTTGCGCCACTGTCTTAAGGCCACATGTTTTGCCAAAGGAAATGTGGGCACCTATTTCGAAGACATTCACAGCAGCCAACAGTGAAATCTTCACTATCAATCTTATCTCTAAACAGCCCATTGGATTGGAGATATTTGCAGGCCAGATCACTTGGCTCAGAGTATTGGGAAGCTACCTCCCAGACAAAGATGTTTTGTTCGGATTTGATGCATTCTTCAGAACCCAAGGAATGCATATCAAACCCACCGGCTTAACTTATAAAGGGCAGTTTTTGCCTTTTTTAGGGATGCAAAGCATTCTTGAAATTCAAGAAGCTCCAGAAGAATACAGGGAGATCCAGCAACTACTCATCAGTGCTTGCTGCGACAGTCATGACCAATTCAACCACCCTGCACCTTTGTGGAAAAATCCAGAATTCTATGTCCGTCTCCCTTTCAAGAAGAATGAAGACATCAATCCAACAAAAGCCACGCATTCAGGTATGAACCCTGAAGATCTAAAACTGGCAAGAGCTGAATGTGCAGCTCTCCTTGTTCAAGGACTCATTGAACCAACCAAATCCAATTGGGCATGTCAAGCATTCTATGTTGAAAAAAGGGCTGAGCAGAACAGGGGGAAGAAGAGGCTTGTTATTGATTATAAGCCACTTAATGTCTTCTTACAAGATGACAAGTTTCCCTTACCAAAAATCTCAGTTACTACACAAAGGTTAAGTGGAGCAAAGATATTCAGCAAGTTCGATCTAAAAGCGGGTTTTTGGCAAATTGGGCTCCACCCTGAAGATAGATACAAGACAGCATTCTGTATCCCTGAAGCCCAATATCAATGGACAGTAATGCCATTTGGACTCAAAGTAGCCCCGTCTCTTTTCCAAAAAGCCATGACAAAAATCTTTGAACCCATATTACACTCCACACTTATCTATATTGATGATATATTACTGTTCTCAAAAGACAATAAAGCCCACAAGGCACTTCTGGCCCAATTCACTCAAATCATCAAAGATCGGGGAATCATGCTATCAGCAAAAAAGAGCTCTATTGCCAAGAAAAGAATTGAATTTCTTGGAATGGTTTTTGAAGATGGGTTTTTTCAACCAGGAGAACACATTGCCAAAGGGCTAATCAACTTCCCTGATGAGAACATGACAGTCAAACAAGTCCAACAATTCTTGGGAATCGTCAACTACATCAGAGACTTTATCCCAGATGTGACTAAACATACCAGCCAGCTGTCAAAACTCTTGCAAAAGAAACCCCCACCTTGGGGACCAGAACAAACCACAGCTGTCAGAACTCTGAAGAAGATAGCACAGGACCCCCCTCCTTTAAAGATTCCCAGCACAGGAAAAAGAATATTGCAGACAGATGCTAGTGATGAATTCTGGGGAGCTGTGCTGCTTGAAGAGATTGATGGGACTAGACACTATTGTGCACATGCTAGCGGGAAGTTCAAAGAATCTGAAAAACATTACCATGCCACTTACAAAGAGATTCTTGCTTTCAAAAGAGGGATAGAAAAATTCAATTTCCACCTCAGTTCTTATCATTTTACTGTGGAAATGGATAACACCTCTTTCCCATCAATGCTGGAGATCAAGAAAAAGATCTTGCCAGACTCTCAACTCTTGCGATGGAAAGATTGGTTCTCCCGCTATAAATTTGAGGTGAGACACATAAAAGGCCACCAAAACACACTTGCTGATTTTCTTTCCAGGCCAACCAAAGAACCACCTCCCAAGCCTATAGAACCACCTCCCAAACCAATCCATTACATTTGCACCATGAGTACACACAATCCTACATACACCATTCCATTTCCTGATTGTCCACTGCTCAATAACCATTACAGAAGGAAACTTGGTCCTTTTCCCTTCAAAGCAAAACCCCAGACAGGATTTCAGATAGCCTGTCTAGCCAGGCAAACTCTGTTCTACTGGCTACACCAGCTCCTCATTATAACCCAAATCAGTCCAAATCCAAGGTACTTTGACATGGATACCCCTTTTTGCACCATACCAATAATCCAAGGACCTATACCAGAAGAGATGATGTGGTATATCTGGGCTCTGTCTTCCCTATATCCATGTGCTATCATAATACCACTCTTCCCTGTATATCACATCCTGTGTAACCGCACTGAAGCCCAGTCTCACCTAGTCCGGTTATTCACTATGTATGCACCACTTGGGGCATGGAGAGGGATGTTATATAACATGATTGAGCAACACCAATTGTGGGATAAACCCTCCCAAACAAAGCGGAAATTCTGTTGCTTTGTCACCCTTCAAAGAGATTATTTCACGGAATGTAGAGCACATACTACGAATGCACACACCATGAACAAAGTTGATATTGTTGGGTATTCTACCATATGGCCTACCGATGAAAAGACAGTCCTAAATGCCTTGGCTAAATACCTTTGCAAACTTTGGCAGCCTGGACTATGTAGAAAAAGAGATGTAATTGAGGGACTCCCGTTCCGATCAGATGTTCCACCAATAACCCTCCAAGAGTTTCAGTCCAGATTCATAACTTCAGGAATAATCAATCAATTTGGACAATACTCTTTTTATGCTCCAACAGACCAACCCAGCACATCTACACATGTTCCAAACAGAAATTCTGAAGAAGATCTGAATTCTGAAGATCTAGGTGGAAGGGTGTATGCTTTACCACCAAGCCCAACCAGAGTTGATGCAGGAATAGCTGATGATGTTGAAGGCCCAAAATCAGACCCATATGATCCATACCTGCAAGATGCCCAAGATCCAAATGAAGGAAACACTGAAGACCCGTTTCTCTACCTACAAGACCCGGATATGGATTTCGGGACCGTCAACCTAGCTTCTGATTTATCTTTTTCAGATGGAGATGGGACCCTTCCAGAAGATTATTTCAAACCGTCCCTTTACTAAAGCAGTGGCCTCACTATGTATAATTATTAAGTGTGCTAGAATAAAGTGACTTTTGTCACATGACTCAGAAAAGTTAGAAAGAAGATAAGGCTTATCCTTATCCTCCAGTTGTCATTGTAAGATAGGTTTGTTTAGATTTCGTGAGATATCACTTCTATCTAGAGACCTCTATATAATGAGGTGCTCATCCCCAGTTGTAATCAGACTTGAATGAACATTGTAATATATCCACTTTTCCTATCTTACAAGATGTTCTAAAATTCTCGTTCTCTCTCTGAAAGCTTAGCTAGTGTTATTTCCTTCTTCCTCAATCCAGTGCCATAAAAGTATGCTCTGAGCTTGCCTCTAAAAGAGGATCCTGCTCATCAGAAAATGGCATGGAAAGGATCCATGGGAATTTCTCATAGTGGAAAAAGGACTCAATGTTATAATGCTAAGTTTTGCTCGGACCCTTTAATTTCACTCGTTTTCATGGTTACAAAGAGTGATTGGGATAAGCAAACAATGCATTGTTTCATTGTTCACCTGAAGTACTGGAGATCCAAGAAGGTATTACTAGTAAAAGCAAGTAAGAGAGAATCACTAAACATGAATCCTACAGACTCATCATGCTCTTCACAACCCATACATCACTCTACCTCCCTAAGCATAGACCGATTACCCACTAGTTTAAAGAAAATCCTTGGCAACAAAATTGACCAACTAGTAGAATTCACTCATGTTCCAGAAGACTCCCGAACCCCGGCAACTGAATATCCTCTCATAAGTCCATATTCTTTCTACCAAAGGCAAAAGAAATCAACTCTCACCTCCATCCGCCATCTAATCCACAGAAACCCTTCTCCTCCTCCCAAAGAAGTCATCCAGTCTTCCCACCTGCAACAGTGTGGTCTAAAAGCCACTACTGCCGAACAGTACATAACTTTGGAGATTCCTCCAGAACTTATCCAAAGTTACTTGAACCAGGGCTACACTCATTTACATCTAGGAGCAGTTAGGCTAATTCTCACTCTTCATGGGAGAAGATCCCTTCCTGTAACAGCCAAAATCGCTCTTTTAGACACCACCTTCAAAGAATACCAGCATGCATTAATAGGAGCGTTAGTAACTACACTCTCAAATGGAAGTGTCATTCTTACTATAGCCCCTAATTTTACCATGAGACTCTCAGATCCCACGATATGTCAAAGACTAAAGATCCAGATACAGCTGGTTGGAGTAATTCAAGACTCAAATGCTGAACAAGCCACCCTGCATCATCAAGTTCTCTATAGAGTTCAAGATCATGCTCTTGATCTCAATCTCCCAAACACTACAGGAGAAGCATTATTCATGTTCACAGATAATGCAAGAGGACCAGCAATCGTAAACATTCCAAGAATGATCACCACTGATGAACTCTCTTCTATTATTCCACTGGAATGGATTACTAATTATGAGAAAGCTTTCCCAAAAGAACAGATTGATGTTCACACCACAACACCACCAACTATTACTCACAATAGTGACGGGACGGTGACCACTGTCTTTCAGAGACCCAGAATAACCAAGCAAACCTCTCTGCGAGGACCATCTTTCAGAAGAATTAACATGATCTCTCCTGTTCAGGTGCAAACAACTCACAACCAACATGATCCACCAGTACATTTTTATGAGAACGAAAAACCTGTTTATGTTTCTCATATAAATGGTCACTTTATATGGGATGTTGATCCCTCTATGTGCGATTCTGATTGTGATTGTGTTAACCAATGGAATGACACTGATGAGGAAGAATATGAGAGAAGACGGAGGAACAAGAAAAAGAAGAAGAAGTCATTTCCAGCACCTTGCTCCTTCAAAAGACCTGAGCCTCCTGATGACGCTGACACAGCCCCAATGACCAAAAGAAAGCCAATGCTCAAAAAGACAAGATTATCCAGAAAAGGTTCTATGGATCATCTCTATCAATCAGTCAATAATGTCCCATGCATTGCCACTCTCAGGCCCTATGAAGAGGAATTCCCACCTCTAGTAACCCAGACTGATGAAAAGAAAATCACCAGAAGACCTTATGTGATTCCTCAAGGAATTACTCCACATGGGCATCAGGCAACAACCCCTCAAGAGGAAGTACTTAACTGGCATACAGACAATGCAGTCAGCCAAAATAAAGTCTTGCTCCGAATTGATCACACCCTTGGCACTCTTGTGGAAAAAACTGAAGATCTTTCAGCACAAATAAGCTCTATGGCAGAACAGGTTACCGATCTCAAAGATCGGCTATCTACGCAAGCTTTTCAACTTGACCAAGAACTCAAGACCTATATTGACAGTAGGTACTTTGGTCCAGAATTCCACAAGAAAAATAGAGAGCTAGAACAAGTCAAAGCTCAACTTCGCCAAATTGAGATGGACAAAAGTAAAGCAATTGTACCTCAAGCACTGGCTATAGACCCTTTATCCATGTATCCTAAACCATATCCTTCATATTCACCTGTTTTGTTTCCTCCAACATATTCACCACCAGAAACTCCAGATTATGACTATTTTCAAATCCACTTATCATTTAGCCAGACAAGCAAACACTAAAAAATCCATCTCTCCCCAAGGACGAAGTTATTCATCACAGTCTCAATCCTCTCATCAACCCAAGCCTCATCCTCCTTGGAAGCCAGGGAATTTTTTCCGAGAAGAAAATGTTCCTACAAAAGATAAGGGCATCAAAGAAGGATCGCCTGCTCCAGGACGATCAATTAATATGATCTCTTTGAACAATCAAGCACATAGCACAGAATCTGAGGAGGAGACCACTGAAACCAGTGAAGAGACAGATGATTGGTCTGAAGAAGACTACAAAGCAGATCTTTCAGCAATAGCCATGGTTAATCCTGTGGAAGAAGAAGAAGAGGAGGGAATAACTTCTGAAAGAGATGAACCAACAGCTTCATCTAGCCGTACACAGACAGGATCCTTTGAAGTTAAAACTTCTAACAAGTGGTTCACCTTTGATGATATTCAACCAGCAAGGTACAGAGAAAGGTTAAATGAATTTAGTGCTTGGATTGAAACCACCATGGCCAATCCAAACCTTACAAGCAGCCAAGTCCTTGCAGACTTCATAAATCGGATGACTGGCAACCTCCGAGAATGGGTGAATAACCTGTCTGAGTATGAAAGACTCCAACTCATCAATGGTACCTCTTCACAGTTCCTAGGAATAATACACCAAGAATTCTTGGGAGACATCACAATCATTCAGAAGAGGAATTCTCAAGAATACTTTGAAATGAAATGTTGCTCACTCAACAGAAATGACTTGGAGAAACACTACAAGAAAATGGCTGCTAAATATTATCCTCTTGGAGGAAATAATAATCCGCCACTTAAACAAGTCTTTATCGCATCCTTGCCAGATGAACTTCAGCCAGAGCTACACCGAATGATGATGGCTCTTCGCAAAGAAGTGGCTACCACTACCATTGGAGAAATATACCAATTGGCTCTAGCCGCTCTTGACAAATTGTGCGAACAGCAGCAAATGTTCAAACAGCTCAGCAAGAACTCGAGCAAACTCAAAGGAGCATGCAGCAAATCCTATTTGAAGATCAAATGCAAGGAGCCAAGCACATGTGAATGTAAGACCAAGAAAAAGACCCATTGGCAATCGCCTACCAAGACATTCCACCAGAAGGCTTTCAGAAGGGGAAGGAGGAAACAAAAGTATCGTTATTTCAAGAGAAGAAAACCTCAGACTAAATCAAACAGATGTTTCATCTGTGGAAAGCAAGGACATTTTGCTAAGTCATGTCCCCACAAGACAAAAAAGGAGATAAAGATGCTTCAATCCTTAATGGATGCAGCTTCCATTGAAGATGGAAAAGACCTTGAATCAGTACTTGAAGAACAAGAAGTTAAAGACGGAGAAACTGAATATGTTTTCCAAGACTCTGATTCAGAAGAAGACTTTCCACCAAAAAGGTCAATCTTTTCTATATCATCCTTAGCACCACCCATGGCCTCCATTACTACAAAGATTCCTAAAGGATCAAATTTCCCAGAAGAAGAACTTGGATATCTTGGATCCTTAGGAATGAAGCAGATTGATGGCACTCCTCGTCCCCATTTTGATCTAAAAGTCAAGACATCCATCTATGACAAACCCACAAAGGCTGTTGCATTGCTAGATACTGGATCTTGCGCCACTGTCTTAAGGCCACATGTTTTGCCAAAGGAAATGTGGGCACCTATTTCGAAGACATTCACAGCAGCCAACAGTGAAATCTTCACTATCAATCTTATCTCTAAACAACCCATTGGATTGGAGATATTTGCAGGCCAGATCACTTGGCTCAGAGTATTGGGAAGCTACCTCCCAGACAAAGATGTTTTGTTCGGATTTGATGCATTCTTCAGAACCCAAAGAATGCATATCAAACCCACCGGCTTAACTTATAAAGGGCAGTTTTTGCCTTTTTTAGGGATGCAAAGCATTCTTGAAATTCAAGAAGCTCCAGAAGAATACAGGGAGATCCAGCAACTACTCATCAGTGCTTGCTGCGACAGTCATGACCAATTCAACCACCCTGCACCTTTGTGGAAAAATCCAGAATTCTATGTCCGTCTCCCTTTCAAGAAGAATGAAGACATCAATCCAACAAAAGCCACGCATTCAGGTATGAACCCTGAAGATCTAAAACTGGCAAGAGCTGAATGTGCAGCTCTCCTTGTTCAAGGACTCATTGAACCAACCAAATCCAATTGGGCATGTCAAGCATTCTATGTTGAAAAAAGGGCTGAGCAGAACAGGGGGAAGAAGAGGCTTGTTATTGATTATAAGCCACTTAATGTCTTCTTACAAGATGACAAGTTTCCCTTACCAAAAATCTCAGTTACTACACAAAGGTTAAGTGGAGCAAAGATATTCAGCAAGTTCGATCTAAAAGCGGGTTTTTGGCAAATTGGGCTCCACCCTAAAGATAGATACAAGACAGCATTCTGTATCCCTGAAGCCCAATATCAATGGACAGTAATGCCATTTGGACTCAAAGTAGCCCC
Source organism: Arachis hypogaea (assembly GCF_003086295.3). Classification (NCBI taxonomy): domain Eukaryota; kingdom Viridiplantae; phylum Streptophyta; class Magnoliopsida; order Fabales; family Fabaceae; genus Arachis; species Arachis hypogaea. The sequence goes on along the minus strand of NC_092042.1, from coordinate 12,848,285 downwards.
GTCTCTTTTCCAAAAAGCCATGACAAAAATCTTTGAACCCATATTACACTCCACACTTATCTATATTGATGATATATTACTGTTCTCAAAAGACAATAAAGCCTACAAGGCACTTCTGGCCCAATTCACTCAAATCATCAAAGATCGGGGAATCATGCTATCAGCAAAAAAGAGCTCTATTGCCAAGAAAAGAATTGAATTTCTTGGAATGGTTTTTGAAGATGGGTTTTTTCAACCAGGAGAACACATTGCCAAAGGGCTAATCAACTTCCCTGATGAGAACATGACAGTCAAACAAGTCCAACAATTCTTGGGAATCGTCAACTACATCAGAGACTTTATCCCAGATGTGACTAAACATACCAGCCAGCTGTCAAAACTCTTGCAAAAGAAACCCCCACCTTAGGGACCAGAACAAACCACAGCTGTCAGAACTCTGAAGAAGATAGCACAGGACCCCCCTCCTTTAAAGATTCCCAGCACAGGAAAAAGAATATTGCAGACAGATGCTAGTGATGAATTCTGGGGAGCTGTGCTGCTTGAAGAGATTGATGGGACTAGACACTATTGTGCACATGCTAGCGGGAAGTTCAAAGAATCTGAAAAACATTACCATGCCACTTACAAAGAGATTCTTGCTTTCAAAAGAGGGATAGAAAAATTCAATTTCCACCTCAGTTCTTATCATTTTACTGTGGAAATGGATAACACCTCTTTCCCATCAATGCTGGAGATTAAGAAAAAGATCTTGCCAGACTCTCAACTCTTGCGATGGAAAGATTGGTTCTCCCGCTATAAATTTGAGGTGAGACACATAAAAGGCCACCAAAACACACTTGCTGATTTTCTTTCCAGGCCAACCAAAGAACCACCTCCCAAGCCTATAGAACCACCTCCCAAACCAATCCATTACATTTGCACCATGAGTACACACAATCCTACATACACCATTCCATTTCCTGATTGTCCACTGCTCAATAACCCATACAGAAGGAAACTTGGTCCTTTTCCCTTCAAAGCAAAACCCCAGACAGGATTTCAGATAGCCTGTCTAGCCAGGCAAACTCTGTTCTACTGGCTACACCAGCTCCTCATTATAACCCAAATCAATCCAAATCCAAGGTACTTTGACATGGATACCCCTTTTTGCACCATACCAATAATCCAAGGACCTATACCAGAAGAGATGATGTGGTATATCTGGGCTCTGTCTTCCCTATATCCATGTGCTATCATAATACCACTCTTCCCTGTATATCACATCCTGTGTAACCGCACTGAAGCCCAGTCTCACCTAGTCCGGTTATTCACTATGTATGCACCACTTGGGGCATGGAGAGGGATGTTATATAACATGATTGAGCAACACCAATTGTGGGATAAACCCTCCCAAACAAAGCGGAAATTCTGTTGCTTTGTCACCCTTCAAAGAGATTATTTACGGAATGTAGAGCACATACTACGAATGCACACACCATGAACAAAGTTGATATTGTTGGGTATTCTACCATATGGCCTACCGATGAAAAGACAGTCCTAAATGCCTTGGCTAAATACCTTTGCAAACTTTGGCAGCCTGGACTATGTAGAAAAAGAGATGTAATTGAGGGACTCCCGTTCCGATCAGATGTTCCACCAATAACCCTCCAAGAGTTTCAGTCCAGATTCATAACTTCAGGAATAATCAATCAATTTGGACAATACTCTTTTTATGCTCCAACAGACCAACCCAGCACATCTACACATGTTCCAAACAGAAATTCTGAAGAAGATCTGAATTCTGAAGATCTAGGTGGAAGGGTGTATGCTTTACCACCAAGCCCAACCAGAGTTGATGCAGGAATAGCTGATGATGTTGAAGGCCCAAAATCAGACCCATATGATCCATACCTGCAAGATGCCCAAGATCCAAATGAAGGAAACACTGAAGACCCGTTTCTCTACCTACAAGACCCGGATATGGATTTCAGGACCGTCAACCTAGCTTCTGATTCATCTTTTTCAGATGGAGATGGGACCCTTCCAGAAGATTATTTCAAACCGTCCCTTTACTAAAGCAGTGGCCTCACTATGTATAATTATTAAGTGTGCTAGAATAAAGTGACTTTTGTCACATGACTCAGAAAAGTTAGAAAGAAGATAAGGCTTATCCTTATCCTCCAGTTGTCATTGTAAGATAGGTTTGTTTAGATTTCGTGAGATATCACTTCTATCTAGAGACCTCTATATAATGAGGTGCTCATCCCCAGTTGTAATCAGACTTGAATGAACATTGTAATATATCCACTTTTCCTATCTTACAAGATGTTCTAAAATTCTCGTTCTCTCTCTGAAAGCTTAGCTAGTGTTATTTCCTTCTTCCTCAATCCAGTGCCATAAAAGTATGCTCTGAGCTTGCCTCTAAAAGAGGATCCTGCTCATCAGAAAATGGCATGGAAAGGATCCATGGGAATTTCTCATAGTGGAAAAAGGACTCAATGTTATAATGCTAAGTTTTGCTCGGACCCTTTAATTTCACTCGTTTTCATGGTTACAAAGAGTGATTGGGATAAGCAAACAATGCATTGTTTCATTGTTCACCTGAAGTACTGGAGATCCACCCCTGTGGTTTAAAATTAAATTAAATAAAATTAAAATTAAAAATATTATTTTATTTAGATTTTAAAATTTAATGAATGTTACACTTAAATATAAATAATAATTTCAGGATTTTGATCTTAATTACCAAAACCGTTTTTATAACTTTTTTTTATCAAAAAAGTTATAATTTAACCTTACCAAAAATATAGAAGATTTTGATTGGGAATTCAATTTGTGTTAAATAAAGAAATTAATAATTGATTAATAAGGATTCACAATATTATGAGATTGTTATACATTGCGTCTTTTTTTTTTGTGCTATGTAAGCATTTTGAATTTATTACACAAAAAAATTAGTAATAATTTAAATTATTATATCCAGTTATTTTATAAAATTTAGTTTTAGAATAAATTAGTTGAACATTATGCTATTAAAGTGGTCTCTTTTGTGATAATTAATTTATTTTAGAATATTAAAAATATGGTGATATGTAATCTACTAATTCATGTAAATATTAGTCCATCCAAAAGAATGTCTATATTTGACCGAATTACATATACACATACTGATGGTAACTATATGGTTGGATAACTATTCAAACTTAAATCAATGCTTATTATTTATGGATATAATAATTGACCCAAAGAAAATTTATTATTTGGCGAAATAATAAATATTGAACCTTGTGTTTATTTTTTATTTAATCATACAACCACTAATCGGATCGAAGGAAGGTTGGTATTTGGTCAATTAATAGAAGTATATGTAGTAATAAATAGATATAATTCTCAAGTTTTCATGTGAATAATGACTCGATCCAAAAATAGGCTTATTGTTTGACAGAATTTCATTGAGAATATTTGATAAGCTACACTAAATAAATTTATGTCTGTGTAATTTATGCGAATCAAAATCGACCCAAAAGAAGTTCTGTACTTAACCAAATTACATGCAAATTTGTGATAATAAACATCTGATACTTATTTAATTTCATGTAAACAATAAGTTTGTCCAAAGATCCACTTATTATTTGATAGGATTTATTATCAATGTTTGATTACTATATTAAAATACTGCTTACAAATTAATATTTTTATCTAAAGACTAAATATTAATGTTGTGTTAGGTATTTGTGATGGACCCATCATTATATGAATTTTATTCATATGATATATAACATGTGTGCATATATTATTTTGCTTTAAAGTTATACCTGCTAATGTTAGTCTATTTTTTAAATAAAATTTTTAAATTAAATAAAAAAGACTTTCTGTGTCATTAATAACTTATATTTCATCAATTATTATTTTATATGGTTGAGATGAATGTAATTGATAACTTATATTAGTTCAGTAGGAGTAAATATATTTTCACTATTCTTATATGTCAGCGCATGTATTATTGTAAATAAAGTTATATACTCAATTCTAAGAGAGATAAGTATAGTCTCATTAGATGCCTCAAGAAAGTTATAAAACTCAAAAGGTGCATAAGGTTTATTATGTTTCGGTAGTAATCTGATCAATAATAAATTTATACAGTTACAGTTATTATATATTTTATTGGTATTTTTGATAGATATTTGAGTCAGTTAAAAATGGATCACTAAATAATAGACAAATAAATTTTGTTATAATAAAACATTACATATTCACACATATAAAGTCAAAAAATAAAGTTAGAGATTATTTGGTATTCAGATTTTGATTTTGTTAGATGTCAACGTAATTTTGATCTATTGCAATTATATTCATATATGCTCATTGAAAAAATTCTTTGAAAAAGTGTTGAGAAAATACTTATTACTCTTTCCAAGTACTTGAGTATAAAACATATTTTTAAGGCATCCAATTTTATTGATTATAAATACTTGTCACAAATTATGAAAATAAATTTGAAAAACTATTTGAGTTATTTTGTGACAATGTGTTAGTAGTCTAATATTTTAAATTATTATTAAATAAAAAAGTTCAAATATTTTAATGTCTAATGAGTAAATTAGCACAAATTTCATAAATACATGCATATTTGGTTTATAAAAACAAACACTTAAAGTCTTTTATGTGGATACTATTCGTATGAGTGTCATATCATTTTATGATATATTGTAAATCTCGAGTAATTATTAAATAGTTAATCAATAAATTAATAAAAAAAATTAAAAATTAAATTTTATAGTTTCATGAAGTAGAAATAATTAAAATATAAATTTTAACATTAATTTTAAAAATTTTAGTTTAAAATTGGACTGACCAATTGGACCAGACCCAAATTGGACCCAAGGCTCAGCATATAAATGGGACATTCAGCCTTCTTCCTTCCTTTTTCACACAGAGGAAGTTGAAGACAAAGAAAACCTAACGAAACATTTTTCTCAAATATTAAAACCCTTGTAACTTTCAATCCGGAGCTTTGATTGACGAGTTGTTAGGGCCATGCGTTCGTCTCGGAATTCTCTACAAAATCCACTTAACAATTTGGTAAGAAATTTGAGATTTCATTTTTAGTTCTTCCCCTCTTTAATTCGTAATTTTGGGGTTTTGATATTGAGAGATTTTATGATTTTGATGCTTTAGGGGTATACTCTAACAGTAGATAATTGTTGGATTTCACTCTAATTTTGAGTGGATAAGGTAAGAAATCATTTAACCAACTATGAATCATTAATTAGCAAACTCTATGTTAATTATAGTGAATTTGGATTATATTAGATTGAATTGGGTGTTTTGGAGTTAAATTGGTGGATATTGGAAGTTTGAAATTGAATCCTAAGAGCTGAAAATTTAATTGGTGAGGAGTTGGAGTTTTTGAGGTTGAGAAATGGTGGATAATTGAAGCGTTCTGAGTTTATGGAGGAATTGGTCAATGTATAGTTTCGGTTTCTCGTAATTAAAATATAATATATTGTGAAAATTTAGGTTAGTTGACTGTAAGATAGGATTGAATTGTTGATGTTGTGAAGATTGATATTTGTTCGTATTTATGAGGTTTGGTGATTTTGATGTTGATGATTATTGATAAGTATGAGTATTGTATTGGTGGTGTGATAATGATGATGTATGTTTGGATCGAGCATAATTGGAATTGTTGTATTTGGATGAAAATTGTTGAATAAAGGTTGAGAAATGGGAGTTTGAATAATGTTTAAATGTTGGAAGGGCTAGAGAATATTTAGCATAGTATAAAAATGCTTGATATTGATTTTGGGATGGTAAAAATTGGGTTTTGTTTGTCTGTTCTGAAACTTGGAGGTTTGGTAAATTTTGAGTAAAAATCAATTTTTGACCAAACTTCGACAGATCATAACTCAGTTTCTGGAACCTTAATTTTTGTTAAACTTATTTTTAGAAGAAAATTTTGTTCGTGAGATTTATGCCATTTGAAAAACGGACGAAAAATATTTTAAAATAAAAAAATCGTGCGCGTTTGAAGTTTGGTGTACGAAAAAAGAAATTTGCAACTTTGCTATTTTTTCAGAAAAAAAAGGAGGCATTCGTATACGGACCATCATATGCAACGCGGACAGAGGGCGCTACCCAGACGTCTCGTGTATGCATTGGTTTTTGGAGGCTCGCGTACGCGGACACCATGTTGCGTACGCAGAACCTTGTTTCGACAGCATAAGTGATTTTTTTGAAGTCTTGCCAATTCTCTAGTTTCCCAACCTCTTTTAATTACCTATTAGGGTTCGATATGCAGTTTTAAGCCTAGGAACGATAGTGAGCCTATAGAATAAAGAAGAGAATTTGAATTACGGAGTATAAATAAAGTGATATACGACTTGAATGAGAACTGAAACTATGTTGATTGATTAGGAATGATAAATTATTGATGATATATGATTAATAGATATATGATTGATAAATGAATGAGATTGGAATTATTAAATTGAGGATTCGGATAAGATGCAGTGGTGTGATCCACTTGCTCCAGCTACAGTTTAAGACACCGGGTAAGATGCAGTGGCATCATCCACTTGCTCCAGGTAAAGGTTCAAGAAAGTGATTATGATGGTTAGGCGGTTTGAGAAGGAGAAGGTTGGCTATGAAAATGAAGAATGATAAGAGTTGATTTAATTATGATTTATGAATGAATTTGGAAATGAAATTGTTTTTGAGCTTGACCTAGCAAGGATTGTGGTGCTTTATCGCTTGTCTTGTGTCGATATATTTGTGGGGATAATGGTTATTTACCGTCCATGTGTGTGTTGTTTTTCAATTGAAAATATCTGTGGGATTGAGGTGGTTTACCGCTTACCAGTTTTCAAGAGGACAATGTCCGGGTTAGCTACCGGACATGTCGGGTTGACTATATAACTAATAGATGAGACTCATCAGCCATAGGGAAGGCATACACTATATGCATTTGTTTGTCTTGATTGAGTTTGCATTTCTTGGGTTTTCCTATTTGATTTATTTTGTCTAATTGCTATATGTTCTACCAGTTGTATTTGCATTCTATCTGTGTTTTCTTTGTCTGCTTTGCATGTCTATGCAAATGAGAGGCTCCTTGTCTGATGGAGGAGTGATGAGAGTAGTTCCACCAGTGTTTCGGAGGGTTGGAGGAAGCAGGATTTGAAGGGTTAAGTTAGAATTAGAGTTATAACTTGAGATCCTTAGATTATATACCCAAGATATGGTTTATCTTATTCTTTAAGTTTAATTTTAAGTGTTGGAATTCTAGGATTGCCTCTGGCTTTCTCGAGACCTTATATGTTAGTTATGTGGGCACTGTTTTCATGCTAAGAACCTTTGATTCCTATTTCATACATATTGTTGCTTTTTAGATGCAGGTTAAGAGGTACCTCATTGAGCATTCTAGAGACTCTTGAGACTAAAGAACTATCTTATTAGGACTTGGTGTTTGTATTTAGTTTATGCTTATATATTTGTATAAATTCTCCATCTTGTATATATTATATTTTGTCCCTCTTAGAGGTTGACTTGGAAAAATAGGATTTATATTTATCTGTTGATTTATATTTATCGCTGGTCGAGTTCAGAGTTTGATATTTGTATTTTGGAATTCTAATATATGTTTATGCTCTTTTAGCCTTCTTTTCGATCTTGCTTATCCGTCTACGCTTATCTTTTGTGAGCGACGCGATTTCTGTTTTGATTTTGCTTAACATCTTTTTCAAGACTCATAGTTATAACTTCTTTCAACTATATCTATGTACGTATTTTATTTTTAGAAGTCGTAGCACCTCACCACCCCTGATTTACATCATAGGCGTAAAGCTCTGTATGATAGGGTGTTACATATATTATTTCAGCAGGAGTGTACATTTCAATGCTCATGATTGATTTAGACAAATTTACGAATATAAATATTTCTGCATAAATAAAGGATTTAGTTTTGTTTTCACTATGACTCATTATCTCATAAAGGTATTAAAGTTGGACCAGTTGAAAATAGGCATGTATGAGATCATTTTCGCATGTAATTTTTAGATTTTCTCATCTAAATTTGATTTATGTCATTGAGTATATTAGTATGGTGATTATCGTGGTTTTGTCGCGACACTAATATGATAAAAGTTGCCAAAATTTTATAACTGATATATGAGACGGACCAGATTGTTAAAGTAATAAAGAAAATAGCATTCAGATGTGCGCATAAAGTTTATAAGATGTGATTATCTCAGAAAAATATATATGTATAATCTAAGTAGGAGATTGTTAGGAAATTATTGTTTCCTAATCTATTTATGGGTAATACATATATTAATTATAATTGTAAATTAAGTTATTTCAGATTAAATGACTTATATAACGATGATCTCAATTATTGTCATAAATGTTAAATTGAATAAGTCATTATTATTTTTTATTTAGAATTAAATGATAATAAAACTAGAAATACTAGTTTATTTGAATTTTAGAGTTTGATGAGTGTCACACTCAAATACACTCAAATATAAATAGTGACTTTAGACTATATTTGGTTGGAAGAAAAGAAATAGAACGAAAGGAAATAGAAAGGAAAAAAAAATTGAGTGTATTTTTATTTTTCCTTAGATGTGTTTAGATAAAAAAAAATAAAAAAATATTATAAAAAGACAATCTTATTCTTATATTATAAAATATATTAAAAAATAAAAAATAATATTAGAAGTATAGAAAAAAATAATTTTTCTCTTTTTTTTAATATTAAAAAAAATTTTCATCTCTTTTTCTTCCTCTCTAATTTTCTAACTCAACCACACAATAAAAAATAATCATTTTTTTCTGATTTCTTTTTCTCTCTTTTTTTTTCTTTTTATTTTTCCTCCAAACAAACGTAGTCTTAGAGTTTTGATCTCCAATACACAAAAAGAAGTTATAATTCAACCCTATCAAAGATATAATAAGTTTTAATTGATAAAAACTGAGATAACTTTTTTTATCATTTTTATGAGTATAAATACACTTTCACATCATAATATATATTTTTTAATGATTTAATATAAATAATTTAAATTAATAAAATTATTTGTTCTAACACGTGCGCATAATTAAAAAGCGCACATAATTGAAAAGGGGTGAAAACTCAGATGCAGTTGACTTTATGTGAAGTTGATAGCTGAGAGCTGTTAGATGAAAATTTAGTCAAATTAATTAAATCATCTACGATTTTCAGTTATCAACTTCACATAAAGTCAACTGCACATGAGTTTTTACCTTAAAAAGAAGGAAATACCTCCTTCCTTTTAAAATTTCAAGAGAACTTTTATCATTTTATATTTTGGCACTTTTTTATTACATTCTATTTTTTATTTTGGTTAGACCCTTCTCATTAAATTTATAATTCGCTGATGAATATTTGAAATATTTTTTTATCAAATACTATTAAAGATAAAAAATTTAAAAGTTATTTATCAAAAAATATTTAATATTCGTCTTTTCATAATTTTATAGGCTAATTTTTATTTGAATAAACTCTTACTTATATTTAAAATAAAAAATAATCTAATTTATAATTAGAAATTATTTTAAACACAAATTTTTACTATTATATATATTTTTTAATTTGGTGATATATTAGTGTAAACAATACAAAGTATGTTGTATCAAATAACATATATAAGATTTTTAATTTTTTAAAATAATTTAATTTCTCAAACATATTTTGTAACTTTTTTTAAAGTATCTTTCAACTCGACATATCAAGGGTCACTATATGTACAAGACGAGATTTAAACTCTCAACACTTACTTAAACAGATTAATAATCTAACTACTAAATCAACCCAACTTGATTATAATTTTTTAATAACTATTATTTTTTCTTACTGAAAATTTTGGCCCCTTGCAAACGTGGCCTAGTTCTATCATGCTCAAATGAGTGTAAAATTAACTCATTTTTTATTAGTGATCTTGGATCGATTTTAATTATTTACATACTGAAATCGAATGTTATTAGCTTTTTAATATATAAATTATTTGTATCAAATTTAATTGTGACACAACATTGAATTCACTTAAAACTTTTCTAGAATTGAAATAAAAAATTTAAAAAAATTTTAGATTAAAAAAGGACGTTTAAAATTATAGAGACCAAATTAAAATTCGATCCAAATACTGAGACTAAAATACTATTATTATTATTATTATTATTATTATTATTATTATTATTATTATTATTATTATTATTATTATTATTATTATTATTATTATTATTATAAAAAACTAACTTTTGAGTAGTCAATATTATTTAATTTTTCATTATAAAATTATTCTTTAATTTTTATTTTTAGTGAATTTAAAATTTAAAAGTAAAATTAAAAATTAAAAATAAACACTCTAATTAAATATCTGTTGTTATATACTATATATCTGCATATATGTAAATAAACTTCAGGAGTTTGAAAAGCAATTAATTAATTTCATACTTTTTATTGGTTTATTATTCGATACCCTTGACTTTTATTATTATAATTTTTGTTGGTGCATTTGGTACCTCAATCTTTAATATGCATACTTTTTTAACGGTTAGTATTAATCCATGGCCACACAAAGCAAAACAAAAACGATTACGATGTGGATTGCTACATAATATCCCTCTAAAACTCAATGCATATATGAAGAAATCAAGTGTTGTTGGATCAAATCTAGCAGCACATTATTGCCTAACGGAGTGTTGTCGTTGGTTTATATGATAAATTTGGTGTGTGATCAAATTACATCACATTAAAAATGAGTTACTAAATTATTTACTATTTATTTATGATAAAAATTTATGTATATTTATTTACATGTAAAATTAATAATAAACAATTATTAAATAATAATTTAATCAAATTTAATAATTATTAATTATTAATCTTATATAAAATAATTACATGTGAATTTTTATTTTTATTTATATATATATATAAATATATATACATATTATTTAGTTTATTTTTAATATATATTTATTTTATGTAAATAATTAATTTAATAATTGACTTTTATGTATATATAACCTGATGAAAACTTAATAATGAGATCAATTTTTTGTCGTTGAAAATTTAGATAGGAACATTGATTTTTTAAGAATTGTGGGTGACATTAAAGGATGACTTCTGAAAAAGTAAAAGTACACATTAATTATATCTGTTAAGCCAACTATCTAAAATGTCGCCGCTAAATCCTTTGTTAAAATAGGTTTATTTATTTTGTCCATTAAAAATAGATGTTAAGTTTGTAAATTAATTTTTTTATTAAAAATATAAAAAAAATTAATGTATTTATTTTATATTTATTAAATAAAAATATTTAAAAAAATTTTACTAAAAATAAATTTATTATGTGTTCTTAAAATACATATTAACTAAATTCGATTAATTTTTTTTAAAGGAAAAATATTCAAATAATTAAACTTCAGAAAAAGGTCTTAAAATGATCTTCTACAATCGAATATTACATCAACATTTTTATCTTATATAATTAAGCTAAACAATAAGTAATGATACAAGTTACTTAACTTTATGTTTTGAATTAGGTCAAATTACTTGTTAAATGAATTTTAAGTATAAGTAGGTAATTTAACTTGAGTAACGCATGCAAGCACCAGCTACACATTTTGCATAAAAATGGACTCAAGTATATAACTTCAAAAATATCACAATCTTTCTCTCCTTCTGTTAATCTTAATTTTTTTAACAAAAATTGTCCACCTCTTTTATTTAATTTGTGGGTGTCTAAACTGAAGTTTCCACGCACTCAAGCTAAGGGTTGAGAAACTCATTATTTTTCCTTATAGAGTTACCTGCTTAAGATTGTGTCTAATATAATCTAAAATAGATATAATAAAAAAAATAAACATTTGTATTTATAAACTTTGCAAATACGGATAAAATTATTTATTAAATAAAAAAATTAATATTATATCTATAAAAGATAAATTTTGTGTGATAAAAGTATTTAAATCTCAATTTTTTATTTTTTTTAATAAAATTTTTAAATTATTCTCATTACTTTTTATCTTTAACTTTAATTCAACTATCGTCTCTTTTTTCTTAAATTCCAATTTTTTAAAATTCTCGCTATCACTACCATCTTGTCTGTCTTCCATCCTCTTTTCTATTACTTTTTACAACGAAGATTTAGTTGATTGATTCTAACGTTTGTGAAGAGACGAAGGGATTGAAGTTGGTGGCCAAGTGGTGGTTGAAACGTCTCTTCGAACGCCAATTTCCTAGCGTTCTAAGGAGTTCGGCGGTGAAGAAGACTGATGGCGACGATGTGCACGTATTTCGACAATGATATAGCTGGTGCCGATTTGGAACTGAATTATATGTCTGACGAGAATGGTGCAGAATTTCATAAAAAATAATCTCAATAATAAACATCCAGTTTTTGTTGAGTGTTTTCGTAACCGTTTTAATTGCTTCAACGGTAGTTACGACGACGACAATTCTAACACTAAATTAAATGTTGTTTTCGGAAAAACTAACTAGTTTTTCTCTAGAGGAACTAACGCCATTTTTTCATATTGTGCAACTAGTATTATGATGACGGCGAGTGGTGACAATAGAGAATGAGGAGGAGGCAGTGGTAATCAAGTGAAAAGGTAGTGGTGAGAGTTTGAAAAATTTAGAATTTAGGAAAAAAGAGATAGTAATGGAGTTGAAGTTGAAGATAAAGAGTAAGAGTAAGATAATTTGAGAATTTTATTAAAAATTAGAATTTAAGTATTTTTATTAAATAAAACTAATTTTTTATAGATATAATATTAATTTTTTGTTTGATTGATATTTTTATCGATGTCCACAAAATTAAGGAGTACATCTCGTTATTTTACTTTTTTTTTAAACCAAAAATAAAAAAAACTTAAACTCACGACCTCTTAAATGAATATAAAAAGATTATGTTATTTGAGGTATAATTTATTGACCACATCATCATTTTATTTAATAAGAAATAAATAGATTCATTGTATGACAATTAAATTTGGGTTCCGGATGACTTGACCGAGTTATGACGAGGGCGTGGGACTATGGGTCATGTATGTGTAGTGTGGAATATTTTATATATTAAGACTTTGGTATGGTTCATTCATATATTGGTCCCAAATTACAAAAAAAATGGCTTTTCATTTAGGTAAAACAAACAAACAAACTATTTGTATATTTAATATAAAAAATTGTGAGGATATTTGAATAATTATTTAAAAAACACATGTAAAAAAAGTCAGGCCAAAATCCATTTTCTAAGTTTATTTTTATTTTTTAAAAATATTTTTTGTCATCAACAAAAATCATTGTAAAGGAATATTTATTCTAAGTAAAATTTTAAATTTTAAAGATAAAAATGTTATTTTTTAATTATGTTTACAAAAAATAATATTTAAATTTTCTTTGAAAACATATATTTAATAATTAAACATTTTTGTTACATTCTAAAATATTTTAAAAATATTGCTTTTGTTAACAAATTCATGACATGATATTTTAGTTAACTATCGAATAATTCAAGAAACTCTTAGTGGGTTACACAAAATTTTGGCACTTTTCATACTTTTCTCAAGATAATATTTATTATATTACCAACATTGATAGGTACAAATACAATTATGTCCGGGCTTGAAATGTCACCATCTATCTAATTAATTAGTGCAACACTAAAATCAAACGGCATTGAATAAGGTACTATTTTAATTTTTAATATTTGAGTTAAATTTTAATTTAATTTTTAATATTTTAAATATTATAGTTTTGTTTTAAAAAATGTTAAACAAATTTAATATTGTTATACTGTTAAATTTAATATTAATAATTAATAAAATAAGTGATGTGAACGTTAATAATATTACTAATTAAGTCATTTTTTTATGTATTAAAAAAATATTACTATAATTTTTTTTGTAACACTTCTTCTCTTTAATTTTTTTTTTATATAAAATTCTAAATTCTAACAATCAATCATCAATATTTTAAAATTAGAGAAAAATTTTTATATTAGTGATCTTGTTAGTAGATCAATTTTACTTACATACTAAAATCAAATACTATTAACTCTTTAATATGCAAATTGTTTGTGTCAAATTTAATGGTAGGACAACATTGAACTCGCTTAAAACTTTTTTAGAATGAAATAAGATATTTGAAATATCATTAAACAAATTAAGATTCAACTCAAACATTAGAGATCAAAATAATACTTTATCCAACTATCTATTATCTCATAATTAAGGATCAGAATACTAATTTTTTGGGGGTAAAATACATAACTAAACCAAAGGCATCTCAAAATTACATGAATCTCCTAAAACAAAAATTATTACGTCAAAATCCTATGCACATATCTATATAAATCGAATTGACCTAATTCGAATTAGCCTTTTCAGTAGTAAATCGAATTGACTTAATTCAATTTACATGGAATATAATCGATACTAATAAATCGAATTAACCTAATTTGATTTACTACTGAACAACCCATATATATAGTAAATTGAATCAAGTTAATTTGATTTAGTATTAGTACAAATTATTTACATTTGCTACTTTTAAGTTATTAACTTTAAAACATAAATGTCAATAAAAAAATACCTTCATTTAGATTCAAATAAAATATCAAAAAAGTCAAAACGAACAAAAATAGATCTCTAATTTTTGTGTTTTAATTTACATTTCAGAAAAATTTACATTTTTATAAATTTATGAATTTAAAATAAAATAATAAATAATTTTTAAAAATTCATGAAAAGCATCTTTTGACTCATTAGTATCTAAAGAATTACTACTAAAATTTTTTATGTTAAAAAAATTAATATAAAATATAATTCTTTAAAATAACATAAGACTTAAAACTTAAATCTTTTCAAAATTAGAAATAACAAATAGTTATACATTATAATATGATTAACTATATATATAATATAATATAATTTAAAAAATAATATATTTAAATTTTAATTATTAAAATATATATTAAAATAATTAATTATATTTATACAATATGTAATTAAAACTTTAAATATATTATTGTGAGAGTCCATTACATAGTTATTGTGTATTGGACAGTTCATCACTCCACCTATTAGACATTATTGTAAGAAATTACACTGGGGTCAGTTTTGTGAAATTGAATAATATTATATGTCATTTTTTTTTTCATTTGTAAAATATTTTATTTGATAATATATGATATACTTTTAAAATGTGATATTGAGCTTATTCATTTAATTGTATATATACTACATTGATCTCATTAAGTTTTCATGACATTGGACAACATATATTTTGTCAAAGAGAAGAGATCAATGTAGGTATAATTGATAAAAATATTAAAATAAACGACATTAACAAATGAGTAAAGGATAAATAGGTTTTTGATCTTTTTTTTTCGTAGATATTTTTGTCTCTAATTATTGAAAAATACTTTTAAGTTTCTGACGTTTTTAAAAGTTGGACGGATCAGTCCTTCCATCTAAATGCTTCTGTTAGACCCAATGAAAAAATCTGACGTGGCTCCCGTAATGCTTGTCACGCATACGCGTCGCCTAGCAGACTTCCCTATGCGTCGCCATAAATTCAGCAAATCCTCATTTCTTCATGAATTTTTCACTTTGCATACTTTTTTTTTCATTTCTTTCAAGTCATTCTTGCCTTTAAAATTTTAAATTACTCAAACAAATATATCAAGGCATCGAACGGGAGAAAAGTAAATTAAATTTAGCAATTTAATAGTTTAGAGAGCATGTTTTCAATCATTAAGTATACTTAGGAGAAATTCACAAAATTATGCTATTTTAGTGAATAAATGTGAAAAAAGTTGATAAAATCCACCAAATTCAATACAAATATAAACCATAAAATTGTGGTTCATCAACTTTCCCACACTTAAACATTAGCATGTCCTCATGCTAAACTCTTGTAGTTCATCAACTAATATGCAATATGCGTCTACCTACTTGATTAAAAATGAATGAATCTCCAAGAACATATATGAATAAGTAGGGCTAAGATAGTATGATGATTTATGAATTCCACTAATTCAAATATCAAAACGAAGTATAAATATACTTGCAAGACGAAAGCTCGTGAAAGAAAGGAACAAAGGATTGAGCATCGAACCCTCATCGGAAGTGTTTGCACTCTAATCTCTCTAGTGTTTGAGGGTCGATTCTCTCAATTCTCTACTAATCTTTCTTTTTAAGGCTTGCTCTTCTTCTACCAATCAACATATATTCAATGCATGATACACATATCAAGAGGTCTTTTCAAGAGTTGTAATGGGGTTAGGGCTAAATTTAATTTATTTTTCTCCAATTTGATGCCTTGATATGTTTGTTTGAGTGATTTAAAGTTTTGAAGGCAATAATGGCTTGAAAGAAATGAAAAAAAAGCATGCAAAGTGCATAATTCATGAAGAAATGAGGATTTACTGAATTCATGGCGATGCGTATGTGTGTGTCACGCGTACGCGTAAGAGGAAAGTCTGTCAGGCGACGTGTGACCCACGCATATGCGTGAAAAGCATCACGGGAGCCACGTCAAACTTTTTCGTTGGATCTGATGGAGACATTTGGACGGAGGGACTGATCCGTCCAACTTTTAAGGATGTCAAGGACTTAAAAGTATTTTTTAATGGTCAGAGACAAAAATGTTTGTGAAAAAAAAGATTAGGGACCTATTTATCCTTTAAATAGCGTCCAATATTACACCGTGTTTTAAAATAAAACAACTTATGTATGTTTTGTTTATATATCTATGTATTAGATTTGATTTATACAAATGTCAATAAAAAAATATCCTCATTTAAATTTAAATAAAATATCAAAAAAATCAAAACGAATAAGAATAGAAATTAACTTTTATATTTTAGTTCAAATTCTAAAAAATTTACATTTTATAAGCTAATAAATTTAAAATAGAACAATAAATAATTTTTAAAATTTATTAAAAATTATTCTTTGACTTATTAGCATATAAAGAATCATTATTGAGATATTTAATGTTAAAAAATTTAATATAAAATATAGCCTTCTAAGGTGATATAGAGTTAAAACTTGAATTTATTTCTCAAATTACATATTTTATAAATATAATTGGTTATTTTTTAATTATAACTATTTGAAAAAATTCAAGTTTTAACCCCTATATCACTTTGAGTGTTATACTTTATATTAATTTTTCAACATAAAAAATTTCTGTAATAATTCTTTAGATGTTAACGAGTCAAACGATGATTTTAATAAATTTTTAAAAAATCATTTATTGTTCCATTTTAAATTTAGAAGTTTATAAAATTGTAGATTTTTCTATAATTTAAACTAAAGCACAAACATTTAATTTTTATTCTTATTCATTTTGATATTTTATTTGAATCCAGGGTATTTTCTTATTGACAATTAACATTACAGTAATAAATATCAATAATCTGTAAAAATAGTAAACTCAATCAAACTAATTCGATTTACTATATATGTGATGTTCAGTAGTAAATAGAACCAATTAGAATCGACTTACTAAGGAAGCTACATATTCATTATGTTAGAAATTAGAAACAAAAGACTAAACTGAAGAAAGAATTTGTGTATTATTGAGTGTATTCAAGTTGTCTGTTCAAGTTGTCTAGAATAATACAATATAGAAGGGTATTTATAAGGGCTAAGAGAACCGTAATAATAAAAACGTAATATTCTATAATAAATATTCTGATATACTAAATAATTCTAATTGATCATAATTGATCCTAATTATATTCTAACATCCCCCTCAAACTCAAGTGACCACTTGAGTTTGAAACTTATTTAAAACAACGAAATAAAGAAAAAAAAACTACATAAAATGATAAAACGGGTGTAGACAGAACTGGCGGAAAGAAGCACAGATAGAACTGCCGCTAGTCTGAAGGAAGCGCAGACAGAACTGCCGCTAGTTTGAAGGAAGCACAGACGGAACTGTCGCTTGTTCTGAAAGAAGCACAGACAAAATCGCCGCTATAAAGAAGTGCAAACATAACTGCGGAAAGAAATGCAGACGGAACTGCCACAAGGAAACATAGACAAAATGCAGACAGAACTGCCATGAAAAAACGCAGACAAAACTGCCACGAAAGAACGCAGACGGAACTGCCACGAGAGAATGCAAACGGAACTGCTGAAAGAGAGCGAAAACTGTATGATTTCTTCGTGAGAATAAGTAAGCAGTGATAATGGTATTTGATCATTCGAGTAAAAAAAATACAAAAAAGAAAAAATAGGCTAGTCGGTGAGGTAAAAAAGTATCAGAAGAGTGACAAAAAGAAAAGAATAATGGCATAGAAAAAAAATACAAAAGCTACAGTGATTTCACCGCAAGGAAAACAACATATTCTCTTCAAGGAGGATACCATAACTCTGATACCATGTTAGAAACAAGAGACTAAACTGAAGAAAGGATTTGTGTATTATTGAGTGTATTCAAGTTGTCTGGAATAATACAATATAAAAGGGTATTTATAGGGGTTAAGAGAATCGTAATAATAACGACGTAATATTCTATAATAAATATTCTGATATACTAAATAATTCTAATTAATCCTAATTGATTCTAATTATATTCTAACACATTAAATTGAATCTAGTTGTATCGATTTACATTAAATATGAATTCTTCTAGACTAAATCGAATATAATTCATTTGATTTACCATGTATATTTCTAAATCGACATCAATTGATTCAATTTACGTTAAAAAAGTATAAATCAAATTCAATTGTTTTGATTTACATAGAATTATTTAAGACATGCATATACGAAAATTATATATATATAGAAGTGTAATTTTAAGATCGAAATAATTTATTAGTGTGTTTTATCCAAAATATTATAGTTGTATAATATCACTTAATCTGAAAGAAGATAAACGTAATTAAATTTTATATTATCATTTTTAATTAAATATTTTCTTGTATGATACACAAATTAAATCTTTGATTTAAAAGAAATAACCGCAAATAACACACATAGCTTAGCTTATTCTGTTATTTTAATTTTGTAAATTTATGAAAAAATAAATATGTATGTATTTTTTATTTTAATTATACATTTTGGTGGTAATTAATAATTGAAAATAATTTGTCTGAAAAATTGATTATTATAAAAATATTTATTCATCTTGACTACATATAGTAATTAATATCTAACTTTATATATTGATCTAAATTTCTGATTGATGTAATTATAATCCGATGATTATATTAGCTTGAGTATCATCACTAGGCTCTCAATATAATCAAACTTCTAGAACTAATTAACACAACTAATATATGTGATCAACATGTATTAAAAAAATTTGTATATATTTAAGTGAAAACTCATATACAATCGACTTCACGTAAAGTTAATATTTGAGAGTCGTTAAATAATTTAACTGATTTGATAAAATTTTCATCTAATAATTCTCAAATATTAATTTAACATAAAGTCGATTGTACCTGAATTTTCACCAAATATTTAATGAATGATGGTCCAATCTCACGTAAAATGCCATTTTGGACGCCCTAATTAGAACACGAACAAACATGTGTTATTGACTTAAATATTATATTATATTGCTGATTAATATTAGTCAACATCTTAAAGGCATTGAAATTTTGACAACAAATAGTAATTACGATTTACGAGTATTTTTTCTTATATATCTCTGTGAAAAGAAGGTTTGCACTAATTAATTAACTGATTAAAGGTTGTCGCCGTGTATAGTTGTCATTTTCAATTTTTCATTTTTCAAACAGTGGTCAGTGAAGCAAAAAGAGAAGGATAAGCTTGAAAACCATTCATGGATTGGATAATAATAATTATAGATAATAATGAATAATGAATAAAAAATCAAAATTCCAAAGGCAAATATTGAACCCAGCAAAATTATAAAAGTATCGGCGTTTTAATTGACGTACATGTTTAGGTCATAAAAATAACTCAAATTATTATGAAAAGAGCAACAAATAAGAGGACAAGTCTAATTTATGTTTGAAAAGAAAAAAAAAGAAATTCTTTTTCAATAATAAAACCAAAAAATGCCTTTAGAAAACAAGGAAAAGAAGCTAAGAAGATAGATGGACTCATAGAGTCACAAGAAAATTATTTAATTAAAAAAGACGCACAGTTTTTTAAACTAAAATATTTATTAAAATTTTTATAACATAGTACAAAAATAATAAGTGGCAAAGAAAAATAATACAAAAACTTAAGCCTATAGTTTAATATTTAAATTTTTACATCTTTTAAATAGTTTAAATATTAAAATAAATAATTTCATAATATAATACTAAATTTTTTGTAATAAATAAATTAGAGTTGAATATTTTTATTTACAAAAGAAAGAATTATTTTTATATAAAACAAAAACAAAGTGTAAAATAAAAATACCAAACATTTGAGATAAATAATTTTACTATATCTGTAAATCCTAAAATTATGTGTTCCATGCATGGATATTGACATGGATACGGGATACGATATGATATTAGATAGGCAAAAACACAAATTTAACATTTTTACAACTTACAAGACATAAGGACACAATATAATACAAAGTAATCTTTAGATAAATTATAATAATATTTTGGTATTTTATCAATTTTAAAATATAAATTAACTTTTTAATTATTTTAATATCTTTTTTAATTATTTAAAGTATTTAAAATATCTTTTATTGTAGTAATTAATAATATATACTATTTTTAAACTTATTTCAAGAATATATCTTAAGAATAAAATTCGGCATGTTGACACGTGATAGTATTTAGGTGTGTCCGGAAAAGATTTTTTTTTATTAAAATACGGTTGGACACAGAAGACACATATGTCAAACGAGTATCGATAAGTGTCGTATTCGAAATGTGTCCGATACGCGGACACGACAATAAAAAAAGTGTTCGTGCTTCATAAGTTTAATGTCTATCTTCTATTTATCTTTGGTAGAAAAATAAAAAAATAATAAAAAATATTATTTATACACTAAAATTAATCACTAATATAATTATATATAAATATATATATATATAGTTTAATTTATTTATATATATATTTTATACTAATAACTAATTTTAATACTTGATTTTGATGCACCCATTAACGCTTTGTATTTTTAATATAAGAGTGATAGTAGTATTTTTTAACAAGGTGAAAAATTTGTGTATTTTTTATTTATATGGATACCACAAATGGAAGGATCAGATTTGTGGTTTTTAAATTTCTTTTAAAAAAATATAAATCTAAGAATCAGATTTAAGTTTTTTTATTTTAAATTTTTTTGAATATACAAATCTCATCTTCAGATTTATAACATTATAAAATCTGATCTTCAGAATTTTCTACTTCTCTAAATTTAAAGATCCAATTTATTACTTAAAATTAAAAAAAATACATCAATTATCTATAATAATGAATTACATACCATCTCCTTTCATGAAAAAAAAAAAATTAGCCAAAGACATCAACATAGTTGAAAAATAATAGAAATAAGAATATGAATAAGAAGAATTAAAAGAACGAGGGGGGTAGTTTCATCCACTTGCACATAATCTAACAAAGTTAATGGTATGTGTCAGGTCAACCCCGTTGAGGATTTGTCCTTCCATGCCATATTTGTCAAAACTATGAACTTTCCAAGAATCCCATCATAACCATTACAAAAAAGTTGAGTCTTTGGAACTGGAAGGGGAAAAAAAAAAGGCATGTTGTTGCATTGAATGGAATTTGGGGTTGGTTAAATCCGGGTCTGACAGCTAAACCTTCATGTGGAAAATAGTGTTGCTTTCACACTGCATTCTTTTCCATTCTTTTCCTTAACCCTTTTCACGGACCTTAACTTAGTTTTTGTTCTTTTTGTTGTTCACTAGATATTACTTTCATTTTTTTATTTGTTTTCCCACTTCAGATATAGCTTGCTTCTCTTCTTGTTCCTTCACTTGTGTTCTCTCTCTCTCTCTCTCTCTCTCTCTCTCTCTCTCTCTAGTTCATCCCTCTTTGAGTGTTCTTCAATCACTATTCTTTCATGGGTTGCTGCTTCAGTGCAAAGATCAAAGCTGAGAGCCCTCCACGCCATGGTAACTTTTTGCTGTGTTATATATATGTATTGAAAAAAAAACTCTTCTTTTTCTCTTCTCTTCTCTTCTCTTAACACTTTTGTTCTTGAGCTTTGTAGGTTTCTTTGGATTGGGTTTTAAATGCCCCCAACTTGTGTCTTTTTTGTGTGAGTAGAATTTGGGCTATGGTTATGAATTATGGGGTTTTGATTTTTTGTTTGTTTTTTGTTTGTTTGATTGATTGATTTTGAAGTCTCTCTCACAATCATAATCATAACACAAGGAATTAGGAAACTTACTTTGATTGAATATCATGTCCTTGTGTGGTAGTTTTGTCTTGTTCATCAGTTATGTTATGTTGTAATTACATCGAGAATAAATTTAGATAGATTATAAATGAAGCTATAATAATATTGACTTAGGGCACAGGGTTGTGAGGATTTTAATTACTTATTTTGGAAAATATTCAAGATTCTCCCACTGCCTTGAATTCAAACCCTTGGAATTGTTTGAGCCTTTGTATGTTCTTTTAGCAATACAATGTGGTGTTTAATTGGCAGAAAAATCCTTAAAAGCAATGTTTCTTGTTAGAATGCTTATACATATGTAGCCTAAATATTTGGATCCATTTTTTTTTTTTATATGTGCAGGTGTGAGTTCAAAGGATGGTAGCAGAGAAGATGGTTTGAGTGGTTTAAGCAGCAAAGTCTCGACCACTGCTCCTCCGACTCCTCGGTCCGAGGGAGAGATCTTGAAATCCTCGAATTTGAAGAGCTTCACCTTTGCTGAACTTAAAACCGCTACGAGGAACTTTCGTCCGGATAGTGTGGTGGGAGAAGGTGGTTTTGGTTCTGTATTCAAGGGGTGGATTGATGAGCAGACACTTGTACCGGTTAAACCCGGTACTGGAATGGTCATTGCTGTGAAGAGGCATAACCAAGAAGGTGGACAAGGACACAGTGAATGGTTGGTGAGTGTCATTTATTGATTGTTAATGTTTCGTGGCTTTGATCTATCGAAAACGTTAGATTTGCTTAATGGGATGTTTTTTGTGCTGTAGACCGAGATAAATTACCTGGGGCAGCTGCGTCATCCTAATCTTGTGAAACTGGTTGGTTATTGCTTGGAGGATGATCAAAGGCTTTTGGTGTATGAGTTCTTGACCAAGTGTAGTTTGGATAATCACTTATTTAGGAGTAAGTTATTGATTTTCCTTGTGGCATTGCTAGTTTCAAGTTTATTTATTAGGTAACATTGTTTAGTACCTTAGGCTTGTGTTTGATTCTGCTTTTGTAGAATTGGTTTTAGTTGAAATTGACTTTCAAGTAAAGTGATTTTTGACACCAGAGAACATTATCTAAAATGCATGTAACTGATTTGGGGAAATCACACTGATATCATTTTTGCTACAGGGGCTTCTTATGTTGAGCCGCTTCCTTGGAACATTCGGATAAGGGTTGCCCTTGATGCTGCTAAGGGTCTGGAATATCTCCACAGCGACGAAGCAAAAGTGATATTCAGAGACTTCAAAACTTCTAATATATTGCTTGATTCGGTAAGTGAATCTCATTCGTTGATCTTAATGCGGTTTATTGGCTTACCGGCGGTTCTGACACTTGTTTTTGTTCTTGACAGAATTATAATGCGAAACTTTCTGATTTCGGCTTGGCAAAGGATGGACCAGCAGGTGATAAGAGCCATGTCTCTACAAGGGTGATGGGCACATATGGTTATGCTGCACCTGAATACATGGCCACAGGTATCAAACAAATAACAAAGTTTGCATAATGCCTCTTACTCTCTTAGCTTATGTAGTTAGTTATGCTCACTTTAATTTCATTCACATATGATATAGTGTTATATATATGGCCTAGGCTCTTTGACTTTTGGTACCACCTATCATCTCTTCAATAAGGTGAAAACTCGCATGCAGTTGTCTTCATATAAAGTTGATATATGAAAACTGTTAGATGATTTGATAAGTTTGACTAAACTATCTTCTAACGGTTCTCAACTATAAACTTCATATAAAGACAACTGCATGTGAGTGTTCACCCTTCAATAATTAGATTAGGACAACTCTTCTTACAACAATAACTACCCTGAGTTTCGAACTTCAAATACTAATCTTGTTTTTGTAACTTCGTCTTTCTTTGTAGGTCACTTGACCAAGAAGAGTGATGTATACAGCTTCGGAGTCGTTCTCCTAGAAATCATGTCCGGTAAGCGCGCCCTCGACAACAACAGGCCATCCCGGGAGCAGAACTTGATTGAATGGGCCAAACCTTACCTCACCAGCAAGCGCAGGATCTTCCAAGTCATGGATGCTCGAATCGAAGGCCAATACACACTGCGCGAGGTGATGAAACTAGCTAACCTCGCCATCAAATGCCTATCGGTCGAGCCGAGGTTTCGGCCGAAGATGGATGAGGTGGTGAGGACATTGGAGCACCTGCAGGATTCCGACGGAGAGGGATGCTCTAGAGATCAAGATTTGAAAAGGAATGGTCATAGACATAGCTCAGGAAGCAGTGGCACTAAACAACATAGAAGAAAACATGAAACAGTTACAACCACCATGCAAAAAGAATGAGATTAGTTGCCACTACTTATGCTGTTGAGTTTGGTATATCATTAATTAATTAATTAATTAATTATTGTATATGATGATGAACTTAAGCGTATATGATAAATCTGATCGCTGTACAGGTTTTGATTCAGTAATATTATTAATTCCCACATTTCTTTCTCTTTTTACTGAGATCAATTATGTGAAATGAAGTCATATTTACTTACAGATCGGAGGATTGTAAACATTAAAAAATGTAACTACATTTTAAATAGTTTCACCAACTTGTGACTAGGATGTTAGTAGGGGGAGGCTGCGGATGAATATTGTGTCTCATTTTTATTTTTCGCCTTTTCACTTTTTATTGAAATTTCCAAATGTCTGGAATAAGAAATTAATTAAAATTCAACATCATAAAGTGAAAAACAAAAAAGCACTTAGCAGTTAGCACATCATATTTTTTGCTAATTTAAGTTTTAACACAAATTTAGTTTCAAATTAGGGTTAGAGGCTAGCGCTAGTAGTTTAGGGTTAGGTTTAGTTATATATATGAGATGTGAAAGTCAATAAACCTAAAGTAGTAATTATACCTGTTCGGTAGGTTGGGTACTGGACGATTCGTGGAGGTCCTTGGTATGAGTGGGTTCCGCCTGATTCCTGATCGCTAGGCGAGGAACGGGGTAGCTGATGTCACGAGCTCTTCGGATAGAGTGGGGGATGTCACCTGCAAAGACACTCCGACGTTTAAATCAGTGATCTGTGCAGGCGAAAAGGGATTTAGGTGATTTTGTGACGTACCTTGGGGGAGGGGTAGGACCCTCCCCATATATACCCTGTCAGGAGTGGGTCCCGCGAGGGCAGACCCACCTTTCTCGAAACTTCCCAATACAGCTGTAGCGGTAAGCTATAAAGGACGTGTGTCCGGGTCGGTTGTCGAGCGTCTCATGCCCGCCCGTTCGGGTCGGCCAGCATGACGTTTGGGCTGGGCCGTAACAGTGCCCCGAACGCGTCAGCAGTGGCCGTGAATACCGTTGGTGACACGTTATGTTCTCTCTTGTGCGTTGTCGCTTGGCCGGCCACTCGTGAAGAGGACGTGTCCCTTGCGCGCGTGAGTCTGTTCGTTGCTGGGGATAACCTTTCGTCGCCTCGTTCTTCGCATCAGGCATTTAATGCTCGTAATGAGTTATTTCAAAACCCTGCGTGCAAAGACTGTTTTCCCTTGCCTTTCGTGCTTCTTGAGTTATTTTCCTAACTCCCTCCCCAGTCTCACGTTCCATTTCCTCTTTAGTGCCTGGTTCCTTCTACTTCCATTTTCTTCCCTTTGAAATTTTTCCACTGCGATTCCTGCATCTTTGTGCATTTGCTGCATTCTTGTGCTTCCTTTCGGATAGCTGCGATTATCCTGGTAAGCGTTCGTTCCTTACTTTTTGCTCCATGCTTGTTTTAATTTCATTACTTATCGCCTTGTATCCATGATGTCCTTCTGATTTGACTTGCATGTTGGGTGACATTAGTGTTAGGTAGGTGTATTAGGGGGGGTTACCATTCTAGTGCGCTAGTTCTTAAGTTTTTGCTTAGGATTTGCTTCGGCCATACTTGGTTGCAGTTATTGAGTAGGCAAAATGTAGTTTCTGTGCTAGTTCTGACCACCCGACCTTGTAGACTAACTTGAGTGGTGCCCCACTGTAGGTATGGCCCCACGTCACGTTGCACGGGCTTCCGCCTCACGCGCGGCTTACGACCAGTATGCCTGGGTGACTTCCGATGTGAAGGATTCCCCTAACCAAATGAGTATGGAGAAGCTGACCGAGTTTCGTCAAGCGGAGTACTTGTGCGGCGGGACTGACGAGAAATCTAATTACGATGTTTTCGTCCCCGTCTCTCATGAATGGATATACGAACTCAACCTGCACTCCCCCCGAATTGCCGAATGAATTTGGTTCTACAAGGCAATGTTTACCCAATTGAGGGTTCGCCTTCCTTTATCTTCTTTCCAAATGTCGCTCATTAACCGGTGCTCCGTGGCGCCGTCGCAGTTGCATCTGAACAGCTGGGCTTCCATCCGCTACTTCGAGATGGTGTGTGAATATTTAGAGCTGCCAGTGTCCATAGACGTTTTTCTTTATCTCTTCACCCTTACAAATCCTTCTAAGGAAGGGAAGGCAAAAAAGGGGTTCATGTCCTTCAGGTCTGCCCAGGGTCGGAGGATTTTTGGCTTGTTTGAGGACTCCTATTACTGGTTCAAGGACAAGTACTTTAAGGTACACCCAGCCAGAGGTCGCCATCCATTCTGGTTGTCGTTAGAAGGACAGCGTCTCATCCCGACATATTGCGTTTCTTGCGTTATTGTTGCTTTGATTTGCTATGCCGATTTCACGACTGACTGGTTTCACTATTTTGTTGCAGTGGGAATGTCTGCCAAAGTGACCGGTCTTGAAAATTTATTCAATACCTTTCTTGCTGGCGACAGCGACGAGGAACCGACCAATGAAAACCAGGAGGCTCCACCCAAAAATAACGAGCACCAGGCGGTGCCTCCCCCCGATGCTGACGAGGTGTTGGCCCAAAATGCTGACGAAACGCATGTCTCTCCCGTCCAAGATGAGACGGTCGGTACTGGTGAGGACTCGACCTCCAATCCACGATTTGAGGAGGATGAGGTGAGGGTTATAAGAAACCGAAAAAGGAAGAGGTCGTCCTCCAGCCCTGAAGGAGCTCTCACCGTGATGGAGAGAAACTTCGATGCCAGAAACTTTATAGATTCCCAGTTGCTTCCTAGCACGGAGGAATATTTCCATGGCTCCGACCTCCCTGGGCAGGCGAGGTGGATGTACCGTTCCCTCCTTCGTGGCGCCGCCATAGCAAGGAAGGCCAAGTTTGCCCTGTCAAGAATGCAGTCAGTGCAGAGGAAGCTTGATTCCTCTGTTAAGGCCAACAACAACTTTAAGGTGGAAGTTGAAACGCTTTGGGAGTAGCTGTCCAAAGCAGATGAGCCAAGAAAAAATTGAAGACTTCTGATGCGGCCGTTTCCCAGTTAACCGAGCGGGAGTTGACTTTGGAGAGTCAGCTCAACTCTGCACAAGGTCGGGTGGCTGCGTTAGAGAAGGAAAGCGACGAGGCTGTCTCGTCGGCTAAGGCTGCTCAGACTGAGGCTGGCGAATTTAAAAGGAAGTTTAAAGAGGTCGTGAAGCAGGGGAAAAGCACATCCTGATGACCGAAGAGGCTCTTAAAGCCCAAGTGAAGGTGGTGGCTCCTGACTTCGATACGTCGGCGATTGGGGTCTTCAAGACTATTAAGGATGGCAAGATCGTGGACATGCCAAAGAAGTGACCTTCGTAGCTTTGACGTCTTTAGCCTTGTAATTTTATATTTTATGGATCCTATTTTGTAACGTTTGAATTTCTGATGAAATATTAGCCGCTTGGTCGGCTTGTAAGTATTGCGTACTTTTTATGATATTTTGTCGCCGCTTTGTTGGCATTTGGCTATACGATTATGTGTGTTTTATCGCTGTGCTAGTAGTCGGCAGGGCCAGGTCGTGGCTTTTATTGCCATAGCCGTTTTATTGCATTATTTTTTCTGGTTCCCAGGGTGATCAGTCCTGGGGTACCGTGTCGCCGTTCTCGTTTGTAGTATGATGTAAAATAGGAGAAGAAACAGATTTAATCATGAAGTTAAAATTAACCAGAAATTGGATAAATATACATGGTGATGACGAACATTTGATCTTTTTGAGTTTGAAAGGGACCTCGGGGATCACCTTCTTCATGGCCACAACTTCATAGAAGTGGTCTTGATGCACCATTGAGATGAATCTCTCCATCTCCCATGACTCGGAGGTGGAAGCTTTTGCCTTCCCTTTCCTCTTTCTAGAGGTTTCTCCGGCCTTAGATGCCATAAATGGTTATGAAAAAAACAAAAAGCAATGCTTTTACCACACCAAACTTAGAAGGTTTGCTCGTCCTCGAGCAAAAGAAGAAAGAAGATAGTAGAAGAAGAAGAAATAGAGGAGATGGAGGAGGCTTTGTGGTTCGGCCAAGAGGGAGAAGTAGTGTTTAGGTTGTGTGAAAATGAAGGAGTGAAGATGGGTTTATATAGGAGTGGAGAGGGGGTGTATGGTTCGGCCATAATGGGTGGGTTTGGGAGGGAAAGTGGTTTGAATTTGAATGGTGAGGTAGGTGGGATTTTATGAAGGATGGATGTGAGTGGTGAAGAGAATAGTGGGATTTGATAGGTGAGGGGTTTTTGGGGAAGAGGTGTTGAGGTGATTGGTGAATGGGTGAAGAAGAGAGAGAGTGGTGCGGTAGGTGGGGATCCTGTGGGGTCAACAGATCCTGAGGTGTCAAGGAAAATTCATCCCTGCACCAAGTGGCGAGCAAAAAATGCTCTTTTTGCCAATTCTGGCGTTAAACGCCGGGATGGTGCCCATTTCTGGCGTTTAACGCCAGCTTCTTACCCCTTCCTGGCGTTTAACGCCAGTCTGGTGCCCCTTTCTGGCATTAAACGCCCAGAATGGTGCCAGACTAGGCGTTAAACGCCCATTTGCTGCCCTTACTGGCGTTTAAACGCCAGCAAATTTTCCTCCAAGGTGTGCTATTTTTCTTTCTGTTTTTCATTCTGTTTTTGCTTTTTTAATTGATTTTGTGACTTCCCATGATCATCAACCTGTAAAAAACATAAAATAACAAAGGAAAATAGTTAAATATAACATTAGGTTGCCTCCCAACAAGCGCTTCTTTAATGTCAGTAGCTTGACAGTGGGACCTCATGGAGCCTCACAGATATTCAGAGCAATGTTGGAACCTCCCAACACCAAACTTAGAGTTTGAATGTGGGGGTTCAACACCAAACTTAGAAGTTGGTTGTGGCCTCCCAACACCAAACTTAGAGTTTGACTGTGGGGGCTCTGTTTGACTCTGTTTTGAGGGAAGCTCTTCATGCTTCCTCTCCACGGTTACAGAGGGATATCCTTGAGCCTTAAACACAAGGGATTCGTCATTCACTTGAATGATCAATTCTCCTCTGTCAACATCAATCACAGCCTTTGCTGTGGCTAGGAAGGGTCTGCTAAGGATGATGGATTCATCCATGCACTTCCCAGTCTCTAGGACTATGAAATCAGCAGGGATGTAATGGTCTTCAATCTTTACCAGAACATCCTCTACAAGTCCATAAGCTTGTTTTCTTGAATTGTCTGCCATCTCTAGTGAGATTCTTGTAGCTTGCACCTCAAAGATCCCTAGCTTCTCCATTACAGAGAGAGGCATGAGGTTTATGCTTGACCCTAGGTCACACAGAGCCTTCTTAAAGGTCATGGTGCCTATGGTACAAGGTATTGAGAACTTCCCAGGGTCCTGTCTCTTTTGAGGTAATCTCTGCCTAGTCAAGTTATTCAGTTCTTTGGTGAGCAAATGGGGTTCATCCTCCCAAGTCTCATTACCCAATAACTTGTCATTTAGCTTCATGATTGCTCCAAGGTATTTAGCAACTTGCTCTTCAATGACATCTTCATCCTCTTCAGAGGAAGAATACTCATTAGAGCTCATGAATAGCAGAAGTAAATCCAATGGAATCTCTATGGTCTCAGTGTGGGCCTCAGATTCCCATGGTTCCTCATTAGGGAACTCATTGGAGGCCAGTGGACGTCCATTGAGGTCTTCCTCAGTGGCGCTCACTGCCTCTTTCTCCTCTCCAAGTTTGGCCATGTTGATGGCCTTGCACTCTCCTTTTGGATTCTCTTCTGTATTGCTTGGAAGAGTACTAGGAGGGAGTTCAGTAACTTTCTTACTCAGCTGACCCACTTGTGCCTCCAAATTTCTAATGGAGGACCTTATTTCAGTCATGAAACTTTGAGTGGTTTTGATTAGATCAGAGACCATGGTTGCTAAGTCAGAGTGGCTCTGCTTAGAATTCCCTGTTTGTTGCTGAGAAGATGATGGAAAAGGCTTGCCATTGCTAAACCTGTTTCTTCCACCATTATTGTTGTTGAAACCTTGTTGAGGTCTCTGTGGATCCTTCCATGAAAGATTTGGATGATTTCTCCATGAAGGATTATAGGTGTTTTCATAGGGTTCTCCCATGTAATTCACCTCTTCCATTGAAAGGTTCTCAGGATCATAAGCTTCTTCTTCAAATGAAGCGTCCTTAGTACTGCCTGGTGCAGCTTGCATTCCAGACAGACTTTGAGAAATCATATTGACTTGCTGAGTCAATATTTTGTTCTGAGCCAGTATGGCATTCAGAGTATCAATCTCAAGAACTCTTTTCTTCTGATTCGTCCCATTGTTCACAGGATTTCTTTCAGAAGTGTACATGAATTGGTTATTTGCAACCATTTCAATGAGTTCTTGAGCTTCTGCAGGCGTCTTCTTCAGATGAAGAGATCCTCCAGCAGAGCTATCCAATGACATCTTGGACAGTTCAGACAGACCATCATAGAAGATACCTATGATGCTCCATTCAGAAAGCATGTCAGAAGGACACTTTCTGATCAATTGTTTGTATCTTTCCCAAGCTTCATAGAGGGATTTGCCTTCCTTCTGTCTGAAGGTTTGGACTTCCACTCTAAGCTTACTCAATTTTTGAGGTGGAAAGAACTTTGCCAAGAAGGCATTGACTAGCTTTTCCCAAGAGTTCAGGCTTTCTTTAGGTTGTGAATCCAACCATATCCTAGCTCTGTCTCTTACAGCAAAAGGGAATAGCATAAGTCTGTAGACCTCAGGGTCAATTCCATCGGTCTTGACAGTGTCACAGATTTGCAAGAATTCAGCTAAAAAACTGATGAGGATCTTCCAATGGAAGTCCATGGAACTTGCAATTCTGTTGCATTAGAGAAACTAATTGGGGCTTAAGCTCAAAGTTGTTTGCTCCAATGGCAGGGATAGAGATGCTTCTCCCATAGAAGTCCGGAGTAGGTGCAGTAAACTCACCCAGCACCTTCCTTGCATTGTTGGCATTGTTGTTGTTTTCAGCTGCCATGTCTTCTTCTTTGAAGATTTCTGTTAGGTCCTCTACAGAGAGTTGTGCTTTAGCTTCTCTTAGCTTTCGCTTCAAGGTCCTTTCAAGTTCAGGGTCAGCCTCAACAAGAATACCTTTGTCTTTGCTCCTGCTCATATGAAAGAGAAGAGAACAAGAAAATATGGAATCCTCTATGTCACAGTATAGAGATTCCTTGATGTGTCAGAGGAAAAGAAAAATAGAAGGAAGAGGTAGAAGAATTCGAACTTATCAAGAAAGATAGAGTTCGAATTGTGCATTGAGGAGGAGTGTTAGTCCATAAATAGAAGGATGTGAGAAGAGGGAAGGAAATTTTCGAAATTTAAAGTGAATTAATTAAAAAAATTTTTGAAAAAATGGTAATTGATTTTCGAAAACTAAGATTGAGAAAGAAATAAAGTGATTTTTGAAAAAGATTTTGAAATTAGAAATAAAAAAGATATGATTTGAAAACTATTTTGAAAAAGATGTGATTAAAAAGATATGATTGAAAATTTATGGTTTTAAAAAGATTTGATTGAAAAGATATGATTGAAAAACAATTTAAAAAGATTTGATTTTGAAAATTAATGACTTGACTAACAAGAAAAGATATGATTCAAACATTAAACCTTTCTCAACAGAAAAGGCAACATACTTGAAATGTTGAATCAAATCATTAATTGTTAGCAAGTATTTTTGAAAATGAAAAGAAATTGATTTTGAAAATATATGATTGAAAAGATATGATTTGAAAAAGATTTGATTTTGAAAAATTTTGAAAACTTGAAAAAATTCTGCATTAAAAACAAAATCTTTCCTCTTGTGCCATCCTGGCGTTAAACGCCCAGAATGGTATCCATTCTGGCGTTTAACGCCCAAAATGCTACCCTTTTGGGCGTTAAACGCCCAGCCAGGCGCCCTGGCTGGCGTTTAAACGCCAGTTTTCCTTCTTCACTGGGCGTTTTGAATGCCCCAGCTTTTTCTGTGTAATTCCTCTGCTGTATGTTCTGAATCTTCAATTCTCTGTATTATTGACTTGAAAAGACACAAATTAAAATTTTTTTTTTGGATTTTTAATAATGAGGAATAATCAAAATGCAACTAAGATCAAATAAACAATGCATGCAAGACACCAAACTTAGATGTTTGTATACTACTGACACTAACAAATTGAGAATGCATATGAGAAATAACAAAACACTCAAGACAAGAGAATTTAAAGATCAGAGCAATGAAATCATCAAGAACTACTTGAAGATCAATGAAGACACATGAATGAATGCAAGAAGAACAAAAACATGCAATTGACACCAAACTTAAGATGAAACACTAGACTCAAACAAGAAATATTTTTTATTTTTATGACTTTGTAATTTTTTTTGGATTTTTCGAAAATTATATGGAAAAGAAAATAAAGAAATTCAAAAATTTTAATAAGAATTCCAGGAATCATGCAATGTTAGTTTAAAGCTTCAGTCTAAAGAAATTAGACATGGCTAGCCAAGCTTCAGCAGGACATTGCATTCAAGAGCTAAATTGATGAAGATCAATCAGCTTTGGTGATGATGAAAACATCACCCTGAAACACTAGAATTCATTCTTAAAAATTCTGAAGAAAAATACCTAATCTAAGCAACAAGATGAACCGTCAGTTGTCCAAACTCAAACAATCCCCGGCAACGGCGCCAAAAACTTGGTGCACGAAATTGTGATCATCAATGGCGCCATCAACATGGTACGCACAATTGTAATCTCAACTCTTTATCACAACTTCGCACAACTAACCAGCAAGTGCACTGGGTCGTCCAAGTAATAAACCTTACGCGAGTAAGGGTCGATCCCACGGAGATTGTTGGTATGAAGCAAGCTATGGTCATCTTGTAAATCTCAGTCAGGCGAACTCAAATGGTTATGGAGGATAACATAAAACATAAAATAAGGATAGAGATACTTATGTAATTCATTGGTGAGAATTTCAGATAAGCGTATGGAGATGCTTTGTCCCTTCCGTCTCTCTGCTTTCCTACTGTTTTCATCCAATCCTTCTTACTCCTTTCCATGGCAAGCTGTATGTTGGGCATCACCGTTGTCAATGGCTACAGTCCCATCCTCTCAGTGAAAATGTTCAATGCGCTCTGTCACAGCATGGCTATTCAGCTGTCGGTTCTCGATCATGTCGGAATAGAATCCAGTGATTCTTTTGCGTCTGTCACTAACGCCCCACAATCGCGAGTTTAAAGCTCATCACAGTCATTCAATCCTTGAATCCTACTCAGAATACCACAGACAAGGTTTAGACCTTCCGGATTCTCTTGAATGCCGCCATCAATTCTAGCTTATACCACGAAGATTCCGATTAAGAAATCCAAGAGATAAACATTCAAGCCTTGTTTGCTTGTAGAACGGAAGTGGTTGTCAGGCACGCGTTCATAAGTGAGAATGATGATGGGCGTCACATAATCATCACATTCATCATGTTCTTGGGTGCGAATGAATATCTTAGAACAAGAATGAGCTGAATTGAATAGAAGAACAATAGTAATTGCATTAATACTCGAGGTACAGCAGAGCTC
Source organism: Arachis hypogaea (assembly GCF_003086295.3). Taxonomy (NCBI): domain Eukaryota; kingdom Viridiplantae; phylum Streptophyta; class Magnoliopsida; order Fabales; family Fabaceae; genus Arachis; species Arachis hypogaea. Next base: position 12,814,098 of record NC_092042.1, on the reverse strand, counting down.
CACACCTTAATCTATGGTGTGTAGAAACTCCACCGTTGAAAATACATAAGAACAAGGTCTAGGAATGGCCGAGAGGCCAGCCCCCCATAATCTAAGAACTAGACGTCCAAAGATGATCTAAAGATCTAAAGTGATCAAAAGATGAAAATACAATAGCAAAAGGTCCTATTTGTAGAGAACTAGTAGCTTAGGGTTTACAAAGATGAGTAAATGACATAAAAATCCACTTCCGGGCCCACTTGGTGTGTGCTTGGGCTGAGAATTGAAGCATTTTTGTGTAGAGACTTCTCTTGGAGTTAAACGCCAGCTTTCGTGCCAGTTTGGGCGTTTAACTCCCATTCTTGTGCCAGTTCCGGCGTTTTACGCCAGAATTCTTGAGCTGACTTGGAATGCCTGTTTGGACCATCAAATCTCAGGAAAAGTATGGACTATTATATATTTCTGGAAAGCCCAGAATGTCTATTTTCCAACGCAGTTGAGAGCGCGCCAATTGGGCTTCTGTAGCTCTAGAAAATCCACTTCGAGTGCAGGGAGGTCAGAATCCAACAGCATCTGCAGTCCTTTTCAGCCTCTGAATCAGATTTTTGCTCAGGTACCTCAATTTCAGCCAGAAAATACCCGAAATTACAGAAAAATACACAAACTCATAGTAAAGTCCAGAAAAGTGAATTTTAACTAAAAAATAATAAAAATATAATAAAAACATACTAAAAGCAATGCCAAAAAGCGTACAAATTATCCGCTCATCAAGCACGCTGGCGTTGTAGCGCAGGGCCATCCTTTGCTTCAACGCCGTTTCCGACAAGCGATCCATTTCTATGATTTCATCAACTAGATCCTTTTCCACGGCCTCCTCGACTCCTCCCAAGAGTAGTCTTGGGCTTGGCTCACCAATTTCGACAGGTATCATTGCGTCTACGCCGTAAGTGAGGCGGAAGGGGGCTTCTCCGGTGGATGATTGTTGCGTAGTTCAGTAGGACCAAAGGACTGAAGCTAACTCGTCTGCCCATCCCCCTTTCTTGTGGTCAAATCGCTTTTTGAGACCTTGTAAGATAACCTTGTTAGCAACCTCGACCTGACCGTTTGTTTGGGGGTGTTCAACTGACGAGAACCTCTGCTTTATCCCCAAGCTGGGTAAGAATTCTCCGAAATTTTTGTTGGCAAATTGGGTACCGTTATACGAGACAACGAATTCTGGGATTCCAAACCTAGTTATCACTTGTCTCCATATAAACTTTCGACAGTTGGCCGAGGATATGCTCGCCAGCGGCTCGGCCTCTACCCATTTGGTGTAGTAATCAATGGCAACGATCATGTATTTTACCTGGCCAGGTCCTACCGGGAACGGACCCAGCAGGTTGACTCCCCATTGTGAGAATGGTAGGGACATCAGGAGGAAGCTCAGTTCTGCTGGTGGTGCCTTGTGGAAGTTGGCGTTCTCTTGACACTTCTTGCGCTTTTTCACGAACGCTTTGGAGTCCGTCATCATCGAAGGCCAGTAATACCCAGCCCTGACAATCTTCCTAGCTAGAGCCTTCCCCCCGATATGGTGGCCACAACATCCCTCGTGGACTTCTCGTAACAGGTAGTCTGTTTGGTCGGGACGCATGCATTTTAGTAGGGGTTGGCTTAGCTCTTTTTTAAACAACTGGCCTTGTATTATTGCATACTTGGCCGCCTCCCTTTTCAGCTTTCTTGCCGACTTCTCGTCTTTGGGGAGCTTGCCGCCTTCCAAGAAGTCGGTGATCGGGTCCATCCAAGAGGGGTCTACCTTTGTTAAATGGAGGGTAACTACCGACTCTCTTACCAAGCCTTGGATGAGAGACCGGTTTCCCGCTTCTGGCTTTGTGCTCGCCAGCTTTGACAATAGGTCTGCTCGAGTATTCCTTTCCCTCGGGACGTGCTGCACCAAAACCTCATCCAATTGTCTGGTTAACACTTTTACCTTTTCCAGATACTTCTGCAACAGTGAGTCCCTTGTCTGGTATGTTTCGTTGATCTGTGACGTCACGATCTATGACGTCACGACCTGTGGATCACTACATATCTCCAGCCTTGTGGCTCCGACCTCCTTAGCCAAGGCTAAGCCGGCCAGGAGGGCCTCGTACTCTGCTTGGTTGTTAGACATGGGAAATTCAAACTTTATCGATTGTTCATACACGAGTCTCGTCGGGCTTTCCAAGATTATCCCAGCTCCCCCGAATGTCTGGTTGGAAGCTCCGTCCACGTGGAGCTTCCACCGTGTACTCGGCTTCTCAGTTGGATCTCTTGTAACTTCTACCAGGAAGTCAGCCATGGTTTGTGCTTTAATCGCATGCCTAGGCTCATATCGTAGGTTGTATTGGGACAGCTCAATAGCCCAAGTCATTATTCTTCCCGCTAAGTCGGGTTTTTATAGTACCTAGCGGATTCCTTGGTCTGTCCTCACGATTACTTGATGACCCTGGAAGTATTGCCGCAATCTGTGGGAAGAGGTTAGGAGCGCGAGTGCAAGCTTCTCCAACTTGTTGTATCTTAACTCTGCTCCTTATAGTGCTTTTCTCACAAGATAGATCGGTTGTTGGGTCTTCCCTCTTCTCATACTAATACTGCCGCCATCGCTTCATCAGTTATGGCCAAGTATAGGTATAGCGGTTCTTCGTTCTTGGGTTTCCCGAGAACTGGTGGTGTTGCGAGTATCTCCTTGAAGTGCTTGAATGCCTCTTCACACACCGGAGTCTATTCAAATGCTATTCCCTTTCTCATCAAGTTAAAAAATGGTAGAGCTTTAGCAGCCAACGCCCCGAGGAAGCGAGATAGTGCGGTGAGCCTTCCGACTAGTCTCTGAACGTCTTTAACGCATCCCGGGCTCTTCATTTGGAGTATCGCCTCACACTTTTCTGGGTTGGCTTCCACCCCTCTCTGGGTTATCATGAACCCAAGAATTTTCCTGCCTCCATGGCGAAGGCACACTTAAGCGGATTGAGCCTCATGCCGTGTCGTCGGAGGGAGGCGAATACATCTTCTAGATCGCTTATGAGGTCATCGGGTCGGGTGGTCTTTACAAGGATATCGTCTACGTAGACTTTCACCGTTTTGCCTATAAGGTTGCTGAATTTCTTGTTCATCAACCATTAGTATGTGGCCCCGGCATTCTTCAGCCCGAACGGCATTACCTTGTAGCAGTATGTTCCTCCTGGCGTTATGAACGCCGTTTTCGCCTCGTCTGGGCAGTGCATCGATATCTGATTGTAGCTCGAGTAAGCATCCATGAAGCTCAGGTATCCGATATCCTGCCGCCGCGTCGACGAGCGCGTCTATGTTGGGGAGGGGGTAGGAGTCTTTGGGACATGCTTTGTTAAGATCAGAGTAGTCCACACACATTCTCTATTTTCCATTGTGCTTTTTAACCAAGACTACGTTTGACAGCCAAGTCGAGTAGTCGAGTTCTCGTATAAATCCTTCTTCGAGAAGGTTGGCTATCTGCCTGGCCACCTCCTCTGCCCTTTCTTGTGAAATTTCCTTCTCCTCTGGGCCATTGGCTTGACTTCCGCCTTGACGGCCAAGCGATGAGACATGAGCTGGGGGTCTATCCCCGGCAAGTCAGCTGGTGACCTGGCGTCCAGGCGAAGAGGTCGCCGTTGGCCCTGATCATTTCCATTAGAGGTTCTTTCAATTGGTGTGGGAGGTTTCTATTCACGAAGGTGAACTTCTCCTCAGAGTCGCCAACCCTGAACTTTTCTAAGTCCCCTTCTGGCTCGGGTCTAGGCTTGTCATCAACCCTAGCATCCAGGTCGGCGAGGAATACTCCCGATGCCTCTCTGGATTTCTTTCTTAAGGAGAGACTGACATTGTCGCAGGCAACCGCCGTTTCTAAGTCTCCCTTTATGGATCCCACGGATCCATTATCTGCGACGAACTTCATTACCAACATCTTTGTATTGATCACTGCCTCAAGATCGTTGATGATCTTTCTCCCTAGGATGACGTTGTAGGCCATGGAGTCTCGGAGAACCACGAACTCCGCCATCACCGACCTTCTCCCTTGTCCTAGCCCTATGGATATCGGTAGGGAGACTATCCCATCGGACTTGATAAAGTGGTCGCCCAAGCCTACTACACCGTGCTGGTGGGTCTTTAAATCAGCGTCTCGAAGACCCAGAGCATCGAACATGTTGCGGAATATGATATTTGAGTCGGTGCCGGTGTCTACGAGGATTCACTTAATCAAGCCGGTTCCCACTCTAGCCGTGATGACCATTGGAGGGTTTTCCGCGATCTCATCAAATCATTGGTCGTCTGGACCGAATGATTTTTAACAAACTAGCTGGCTATCTTCACTTGGGGTTTTTTTTTTTGTGAAATCTTCACTTGAGTTTTTGAACATATTTTAGTAAAACTTTGTTTCATTCCTATTTCAACAGGTATTATTTTCAGTATCCAGAGTCTCATTCAAAATGTTCTCTAAAAATCTCTATTCAATGAAGAATATTGACATCCATACATATTAAAAGATTAACAGAGTGAATAAAAATCACTATGCGACTTAAAAAAGAGAAATAAGAGCATTTTTTGTTTTGGTTAAATTATATTTTTGGGCAAAATATGTTTTTTATTCATAACGTTTGCGATTTTCTTCAAAAATATCCTTAACATTTAGTTACATTCAATTTTGTTTTTAATGTTTTTGATTTGTGTCAAAATTATTCCTAGATGTTAATTTCATATAAAATATTAGGGATAAAATTGAAAACTTATAGAGTAATTTTGACAAAAATCGAAAACGTTAAGCACAAAATTGAATAGAATTAAATATTAGAAGTATTTTTTAAAAAATCTCAAACGTTAAGGACAAAAAATATAATCTACCTTAATTTTTTAAAAAAAGCTATTTCCCGAATTTTAAAAATATTATACAAATTAATTTCTAATAATTTTTTTAAAATATAATAAATTAATTTTTAATTTTATAAAAATTATTATGGAGAGATTAACTTAAATTTGAATATTATTCAAAATAATAAAAAAGAAATGAGAGGAGGGTTTAAGACTTTAAGCCATTACAAGGGGTTTGGGAGATTTGGATATTTTGTTATTTACTTGATCGTTTTCGTTATCTTCTTTCTGAGCTAAGAGCCACTATGCTGGCCGTTTCAATGGCGCTGCTTCACCACTGTTCCACACCTCTAGCACGTGCGGTCAGCACTCCAGCACGTGATCGTGCACGTGCTTGCTCCACGGTGGCCATGGCCATGGCCACTGCACCTCGCAAATCGCAGCCGCAGCAGCAGGTTCTTCTTGGCATGTCCGAGAACGACCTCCAACAACTTGCTCTCAACTTGGGTCAGGTAAATCTCATATCTTTTTCCAATTTGATTCGTTCCCACATCATTTAATCCCACAAAGAACATAACTTTTTGTTAACTACTGTAAAGAAAATGATGTTAACAAGTGTGTGAATTGGGGACTCATTAACTATGATATGAGATATATTATGAAAGGTTGTGACTCAACTAACTAACTAACAATCTATAACTTACATCTTCTATATACTGTTGATTTTTATTTATTTAATTATTTATTTGTTTTTGTGGAATTTGTTAGCAAAGCTTTAGGGGGAAGCAGCTTTATCATCTTATATACAAGAGGAAGGTCAGAGAAATTCAGGAGTTCATTCAGTGTGAGTATTTCTGCACCCCTTCCTTTTTGAAATAAAAAAATAAAAAAAATGTTTTAGTTGACATTGTATTGCATTTCAGTGCCTCAGGCATTTAGGAATGAACTTGAGGAAGCTGGATGGAAGGTAGGGCGGTCTCCAACTTTTCAAACAGTTACAGCAGCTGATGGGACTGTTAAGGTGAATTATGAAATCCTAAAATTTATAATTTTTCGTCCTCAATTTATTGATATACATGGTAGTTTACTAGTTTTTGAACTTTTTGAATGATTTCTTGCTGTTCTAGTCACCATCTAAATCTTATGTGTTGAGAGTTTAGATGTTACGCACAATATCTGTTGCATGAACCATATTCTTATTTGTTTCAGCATCAATGCTTCAAGGTTTTTAATTTGGCCCTACTGTTTGCTATACATGGAAGGTTAACTTGCATGATTCCATGATTTTGCAGAGAACGTGGCCGTTGATGATTCCATCATTTCTTATACTATTTTGGTTGGCATTTGATTTTGCAGTTGTTGCTGAAGTTGGAAGACAACAGATTGGTTGAAACCGTTGGTATTCCAGTTGACGAGGATAAAGGTTCAGTTCGCCTCACAGCATGTGTTTCATCACAGGTGTTGGATCTTGAATAATCTATTGATTAATTATTGTTCGCTTCTTTTCTGGAGTATTTGTATACTTTATTTGGACACCAATTCTCTGTTTATGTTAATGTTAATGCAAATTTGTTGCCAATGTTCACCATTATTTTTACTATGATTCGCTTTTTGCGTATTTAGGTTGGTTGTCCATTACGTTGCTCTTTCTGTGCCACTGGCAAAGGAGGTTTTTCAAGGAATCTTCACAGCCATGAAATCGTCGAGCAGGTTTTTGTCATCGCTTATTCATATTCATTCATAGAGTAGTTAATTCGATGTAAGATCGTTTGCAAAATAGATAGCTTGGGGCCATTTAGATTAATTTATCCATTTTAGAGAAACACAATGGACAAAAGAAAAGAAATGAGAAAGAAGGAATAAATATAAGATGACATTGTTCATTCTCGTTGGCTTTGTTCACCATAAGACAAGAAGTTTCTACAATGTGCATATTATGGACACAGGTAATGGCAATTGAGGAGGTCTTCAACCGCAGGGTGACAAATGTAGTGTTTATGGGAATGGGTGAACCAATGTTAAATCTGAAGGCAGTCCTTGAAGCTCACCATTGCTTGAATAAGGTAAATCAACGACAATGATATGTGAAGTTATTTTCTTGTCAAATTCTTAGCAACATTTTATTGTATGATAAAGAGTAGACAAACCCTTGTTTTATCCCTTTCCTCTTAACCTCGTTTACATTATCATTTGAACATGTGATACGTGGTTTCAAAATTCATCTTTTTATGTTTTGATGTATTGTAAGAGAGAGTACATAACTTTTGTTTCTAAGTGTGCCTTTGTTCAATGTATTTTCCTTTTAGGATATCCAAATTGGGCAAAGAATGATGACCATCTCCACTGTGGGTGTTCCAAATACATTAAAGAAGCTGGCTTCTCACAAACTTCAATCTACATTAGCTGTGAGGTAATTTCTCTTGTTACAAAATGAAGGCTTGATTCAAGAATTAATGTCCTTACTTTGTCCCTTGATTCTAAGATTGATATTTGATGCCATTTGCATGGATATTTATTGATATTTGATGGCATTTGCATGGATATTTAGAGTTTAGGCCTTGGGTTTGGCACAGTTGCTGGCATCCTTTATAATCTGTTTGAGAGTCTTTGTTCTATTCCAAAGTTCTTTCTTTTGCTTGGTAAGTATTCTGTAATGCATTAATTTCATGGTGGCAATGACAATTAAATTTTCTGATGTCCTCAGTGAAGAGATATCCATTACTGCATCATGAACTTATTTAATATCAGCGTCTAGCAGTAAATTCATAATATTGAGCCAGAAATTAGGAAAGTTTTATCATAAAATTTGTTAGGAAATATATTCGTTCCATCATCTTTTGATACCCCCAGAGAAACTTTAGAGTCACCGGCTTGACCGCAAATATTGGGAGTGCTGCAAGTTTACTTTCTGTTGAGCCAGTTGTCCACATATAACTCTATAAAATGACATTACTCCCTAATTTCTGATATATGTATATATAATTTTCTTTCTAGCATGTGTGCATGTGATTTTTATTTTGTATCTTGCAACAGCCTGCACGCTCCTAACCAGAAACTTAGGGAGAAAATTGTTCCTAGTGCAAAATCGTATCCATTGAGTGCACTTATGAAAGATTGTCGGGAATACTACCGGGAAACAAATAGGCGGGTTTCCTTTGAATATGCACTTTTAGGTAAGAAATTTAATTTCCAATTCAATGCTGACTTGTTCCTTGTCCATATGTTAAATGTTGATGAATTTACATAATTTAAGGAGTATTTTATTGGCGTTATGTTTAAACAGCTGGAGTCAATGACTCGGTAGATAATGCGATAGAACTTGCCAAACTACTCCATGAATGGGGGCCTGGTTATCATGTGAACTTGATACCTTTCAATCCGGTAGAAGGCTCTGAGTACCGCCGTCCTTACAAGAAAGCAGTATGCTGATTTCATTATTTGTTTGTCCATTCTACATGATTTGCCTTATCAACTGAGTTATTTGATAATCTTGGAATAGGTGCAAGCATTCGCGGCTGCTTTGGAGTCCAATAAAATAACTGTTAGCGTACGTCAAACCAGAGGACTTGACGCAAATGCAGCGTGTGGTCAGTTGCGAAACAATTTCCAGAAAAATCCTTTGGTTACCGACGCCGAAAATCTGGAAACAGAACTCCCAAACATGGAGCTTGCAGTAGCTAGTTGATTTCACAACGCTCTTAGCAGTTATGTTTTCAACACTTTTGCCTCGGTAAATCGCTATATGCCGTGACACAAACAAGTTCCTTTATGGTGAGAGACAGAGGTGTGATGAATAAGGTATGAAGTATGAACAGAAGATTAGCAGAGTCTCTATTGCTAATAATGAAGTCGTAGGGAGTTTGCTATGTTGCATCATTTGAAAATGTGTCAACCTTCTTTATATGATCATATGATGCTGATACACAATGAGAAATGTGGACACACATCTATGCAATCATGGTATCCATTTTTCATCTACAACAACTAAAGGTTTAGGCACAAAAGGTAGTGTGATTAGGAGATAATTGTGATGTTGTTAGTGAGAGAGATTTTTTTCCCCCCATCTATGTCTTTTCTTTTTCTTCCCTCAATTCTTTGGTTGATATATATAGATAGCAGCAATTGGTCCATTGTAAAAATTTTAGACTGATGTTAAAGTCCCATTTTGAACCTAACTATTGTTTTATCTTCTATTTATATTTCGGTTCCATTTGCTCCATTATATTTATATCAATGATAACCTTCACAAATCCATTCACTCATCTTGCTCAAAAAACATTTTCCGACCAAAATGGACTATTTCTGCCTCACAACTATTATCCCCGAGGCTGTTGGTTGAATGACTAACTATATTGCACTCGGGTTTGAATCTTAATAATGGCCAAATAATGTACGTGAGTGTGCTGTGTGATATAATATCTAGAATTGAAGGTTGATCAATCCATCTGATCGGAAAAAAAAAAAAGAATACGTGTATGTCGTGTTATTCTCGGTATATTATATATCTTTGTTTTGTTTTGTTTTTCTTTAATGAAATCAAATCTTCTAGCAAAAAGAAAATTATTGACCTCAAAATTAAGAATTCCTTATAATTCTTTTTTTATTATCTTTTTTTTTTAATTTTTAACTTCAATAAAATTGTTCAAAATAATATTTGTCAATAGAACCATCTTTATTTTAAAAAATAAATCACATAATTTGAATATATATACAAAATTATAAAATAAAATAAATAAAATTAATAACTAAAAGAAGAATAAAAACAAAAATGAAAAAAAAGTGTTTGAAAATGATATAATTATTAATTTTGTAGTAGTAATTATTTAATAAAAAAAAATCTTTGACTGGGTGGGTCACCTCGCCCTGTCCAAACCCGCAAATTTGGCGGATTATTTTAATTTGACAGGTTTCAAATCTTAGTCCGACCTGCATTTTTTAGCGGGTTTGACCCGTTTTGCCACCCTTACTCTCCCGTGAGCAAGCGACGTTCTCTCCACGGGATTTGGATCCTCTAAAGTTTGAATTTCATTTTAGAGAGTAAAATATGATCTCTCATCATTGATTTCATAGGTGGGACCAATAATAAATATGAAAGAGAAACTATTCAAGGGTAGAAGATCGTACTTTACTCTCTAAAGTGAAATTCAAACTTTAGAGGATCCAAATCCCTCTCCACGAGTCTCTCTTTTCTTATTGACTTCACTCTTACTTTTACTTAGATAGAAAAGTATTATGTTTTAACTTTACCATACTTAGGGTTTCAATTTGGGCCAATTAGGGTTTTAATATGGGATAAATTAAATTAAAGACAACTAATACACTCTTTTAGGCCACGTCAGCGTGTCACTGTCCACGTAAGGAACCTCCGATTGCCACATCATTCTTTTTCACTAACCTTGAATGGAGCAATTAACGTTTTTGTATTTTTGTCGATAACAAAATTCAGGTGTATTTTTATTAGCGACAAAATTATTCGAGTGCATTTTAGGTAGTTTACCATAAATTATTCGTTTATATTTGTAACAAATAGTTGATAAGACTCTAGAGTCAATGAGTACAACTGAACTAAAGCCTAAAATTGGGTTCCTCAAAAATAAAAAGCAAGGTTCGAGAACCAATTCGGTCAATGAACTGTTTAAGTGACCGATTCAATGAATTACTAATCCAACCAGAATCCAATTAGAATCCAACTGATCTAATTGAATATTGATGGTAATCAGTGACTAAGAGAAGGGAAGTGGTTGAATCCCTTTTTTGCTTAGTAAACACTTGCTGTCTATTAGAATGCCTTGAGAAGATATTTTGTTTTTTTTTTGTCTCGTACCCAACCAAGAGACTTTTTCTTTTTGTCTTGTAACCAGGCAAGAGATATTTTCCAGTTTTGTCTCCTAAGTAGCAAAAACAGAAATGGAGTAGAAGAGAAAAAAAATCACACTAAGATGTATCTTGGTTCAGCTGCTAAGTGCAATGCAGCCTACATCCAGTCTCCATCACGACAATGATGGAATTTCACTATAATCATCTTTGATTACATACACCAATTTTCCTTAGGAACTACCCTTCCTATCCGGGACAAGTCCAGAATCTAATCTCAATCCTGAACTTGACTTGGTCACCTACCAAGCTTTCAACTGCTAAGTGCTAACCCAACTTGTAAGGAATTCCCACAAAATCATGAAACACAACACAGATGTACAAAGGACCTCTAAGGACATCTATGGCTTTTTCTTTTAATTTTGTATACTCTGCTTTTTTTCGCTCTATGGATTTTTCTTACAAACCTCACTATTTGCCTTTTTTCATGAGACTTAAGACAGACAAAACTAAATAGAAAAATACAAAATAAAGAACATTGAAGGAGAAGAACTTCTGTTAGCTTGGGTAGTTATGAGAACTCTATGCTTTCACTCTTTTCTCATTGTTTCAATCCCTGGCTGTTCTCCCTTATTTATAGAAGGGAAAGCCTCCAAGGTTGAAACTGTTGAACCGAGCTAATCTTCTTCTTCTTCAAACCAAAACCGGTTCGGCCAGAGAGAGAGGAGAGAAAACTGAACGCTAAAACCAACATGCAATTACCTCTGTGTTATCCCTTCTCACCAAACTTCATCAATCCGGGCCTTTCATCTTGACTTGCTCCCCAAGAAGGATTCCTGACCCTTGATGAGTCCTTGATGCTTGACAGCTCCTCTTGCTCTTATCTTCTGCCTTTTCCTCCACGTAGCTACAGTAGCTACCTCCTATGGTTGGTTGATCAAAAGTAGAGACGAGCCATGCTTCCAAGGGATCTTCTTCCTCTGACCGAGTTGGATCTTCTCCATTTTCGGGTATGGAGAGTTTGAGACTTCCTCACCACTTCTTACCATAAGTGGCAAAGATCTCAGTCACACCCTACTGTGGATCTTCTTTTTCTTAATGCCATCATCACAATGGCTTCTTCCTTGCTTGTAGCTTCACTGCTACAGTGCCTTATCTCTGATAGCTTATTTGTTCTTCTTCTCTATGACATGACCGAGAGTGATGAGAGAAGAGAGAGAAGAGAGAAAACTTTCAATGTGATTGAATAATGAAATTAAAATTGAATTAATTTCCCACTTCCCGTTGCTTAGCAATGTGTGATAGTAATGATGGCAATCAAATCAATTCACACTTTCTATTTCATGTTTTCAATGCTATTAATGCAAGTTAAATGAATTTGAAATCCATCAAAGAGTGAAAGTGGATAACCGAACTAAACAAGCAAAGCTTCTTCCCTCTTTCTTTTCAATTCGGACCAAACCTTGTTGGTCTAGAAGCAAATATTAATTTGGGCTTGTTCAACAAAAATTGGCCCATTTCACATAATAAAAATTTCAGCCATAAATACTTTAAAATATTTTTGTACCAAGGCTGAATTTTAACTTCACATTGGGCTTGTTATTTCGGCCCAAGCTAAGATCCGCAAAACACAAAATTATTAATTAACAAATATGAATTGAAGATCAAATTAATAGTTTTGTAATTAAATATTTTAATAATATTTGATCATCATCAAATTAATTTGGAGTTTTCTAAACTCATCAATCTCCCCCTTGATGACAAACATTATTAAAAATTGAAATGAAAAAATAAGGATTAAGAGTACTCCCTTTTGAAGATTAGGAATTCTCCCGCTTTCCAATTGTTACATAGCTCCCCCTTAATATATGCCATTTTATCAAAGGATGCATTACCTGTAACATTTAAAATCAAGCTGATAGCCACCATGTATTCAACATATGGAATATAAGTTATGTTGAATTGCTTGATTTATGAGAAGAAATAACATGATAATCACAACTTGTTTTATTATCATTTAATGATTTTCTGTTCAAACATAAAATCTGCCTGAATACAGAGTACATTTCAAGCAATATTCATAAGATAATTCCAAAAATTTTGCTGTCAAATCATTTGATCAAATAGACAAAATTCATTCAACATATCAGAGTACAAAATTATCAAATTTCAGCAATCATTTAACATAGCAAAAAATTATCAAACAAACAGAATTATCCAGCATTTATTCAATATATCAGAGCACAAGAGAATTTTCAAAACATAACTACTAAGTTCCAATAATGCAGAAAACATTTCAACATATCAAATCATAAATCATAAAGCATGACCATTGGAACATAAAACTTATACACAGGGGTGATCATGAATCAAAATGATTTCAGCCCCTGTTTTTTCAATTTTTTCAACTTATCCTCCCACTTTTGTCATCAATGGGGAACCTGCAAAACAAATGGCAATGGTATACAAACAAAAAAAATATTATTTTTTGATTAAAACCCAATGGTCTAGAGTATCCAAGAGCATACAAAATACCAAAATAACAAAACAGAACCAGAGTTCAACATGTGACAAATAGATCAATCATCAGAAAGGTTAAACTCAGAACCGGATGCATCATCCTCATCTGCATCCCCCATTTCTTTTTCAAGACTTTGAAGCATCAGATTCACTCTTTCTTTACATTTGGTCCAGGCTTTTTCATTCTCATACGCCTGCTTTCGAGCAACTTTGTAGGATTGTACCATTAATTTTGACATATTGAAGAATTCAGTGAGAACATCTTTGATGGATTCAGCAACCTTTGCTGGCTCGGTAGAGCGACTTTCTAGATCACTTTCAGAAGATGCAGATGGTACATAGCGTTTTCCTTTGTTGCTTTTCATAGATCTCGAGACTCCTCCTCCCTTGATTGTGGAAACTTTATTTTCTATAGCCTCATTAGTTAAATCAACATTAAAATATTCAAAGATACATGTAAGAAAGATTTCATAAGGAAGATTAGCCTTTTTGTCACTTCTAACACACTCCCACATGTGTCTCACCATGAGATATGCAAAAGAGATGGGAGACGAAGTAATAATTGCAAAGAGTACTAAAGTATCAGAAACAGTTACTCTGTGGTATAAACCACTCAGAGGCATTAGAATGTGATTGATGATTCTGTGCAGTAGTGCTCTTTTAGGACCAAGAGCCTTGTGGGTCAGAACCGTGCCATCCAAAGTAAAGAAATTTACACAAGTCTGATTCAAAGCAATCTGGTATGAGATCCTAATCTGCGAATCCCATTTTCCCGTCATATAAGCAGCTGCTCTTTCATCAACATATCCCAAAGCAGCACTGATTGTTTTTCTATTCAGGGACATATGAACCCGCTTGACGTATGAATGGATTGCGCCATCAATAAACCTCATGTTCGCATATAACTCGCGAACCAGGGCTGGATACACAGGTTTTGAATACTGAACAAAGGGGTCCATTTCAGATTTTCAAAGAGAGGGGCAAAGTTAATGCCTTTTGCAGTAAAGGATTCCAAGTTCACTATGTGGGATGCACATAAGTAACGCTTCTTCAGAACTTCATTATGAAACTCATATGAAGCACATGAGTTAAATCTTCTTGGATCAAAGTGTGAGTGGCCTTTGTTGTACTTATTTTTGAAATCAAGTGATTCCAAATTCGGTGGTTCTCTGGTGTTACAAAGCACATAACCTTTTGCACGATGGGAGTTGCGGCCAGAAGCATGTAGAGTTGCTTTCTTTGGTGGTGAATGAGGTAGAGATGATTATGACTCATCTTCTTCTTCAATCACAGGTTCCTTTTCCTTTCCTTTCTTTCGACATGACTGCCTTGGATGAATGACCTTCTTTCTCCTAGCTTCGGTTGAGTAGGAGGAAGGGGATGGAGATGAGGTAGAATGTATGTGAATGTCTGTATGTGTTTGGGGAGTAAAAGAAAATGGAGGATTTTTGGAGATAGGAGTTCGGCTACTTCTCTTTGGAACCACTTTCTTTTTCATGATATGAAAATGGAGAAGGGAGGGGTGATAAACCCCAAATTGACGGTTTATCTTGTATTGAATTTAGAGTATTTTGTAGACCTTTTCTCACATTTACCCAATGAATTAGCATGGTTTTGTATATTCTCCTTTAATTGTGCTTAAGAGTGAAAACATGCTTTTTAGGACTTAAAATAGCTAAATCTAATTCTCCTTGATTCCATTAGATGCCTTGATATGTTTGTTAAGTGATTTAAGGTTTAGGAGGCAAAGATTGGATCAAGGGAATGAAGAAAGAAAGCATGAAAAGTTGGAGAACTCATGAAGAAATGAAAGAACCGGAAAGCTGTCAAGCCGACCTCTTTGCACTTAAACGACCATAACTTGAGCTACAGAGATCCAAATAATGCGGTTTCAGTTGGGTTGTAAAGCTAACATCCAGGGCTTCGAAACGATATAAGATTTACTATGGTTAAACCGCGCATGGTGATGCGTACGCGCATAGTATGCGCACGCGCCGTTGCTGCCACCTGGTTCACTTAAAGCAAAACGTGGCCAGCGATTTTAGAAGCCTTGTGGGCCCAATCAAACTCATTTATGATTCTATTTAAGCCAAGGATTGAAGGGGGAATGAACATACTCTCATACTTTTGACCATTAGTCATAGTTTAGTTTTAGAAATAGTTTCTAGAGAGAGAAGCTCTCACTTCTCTCTAGGATTAGGATTAGGATTAGGTTTAGTTCTTAGATCTAGATTTTAATTCATCTTCTTCTACTTCTATCTTCCTAATTCCTTGTTGTTACATTCATTCTTCTTCCATTCTTTTATTGTAATTTTCTTTATGTTGTTCTTGCATTTTGTTGTAGATCTACTATTGTTCCTTCCATTTTCTTTCAATTCAATAAGAGGTAATTCATAATAATTGTTCTTCTTTGATTTTCTATTGTTGATCTCTTGCCTTTGTAGTTATATCTCTCTTTAATTCTTGCAATTTATGTTGTTTACTTTTATTGCCTTTTATGTGTTTGTTGAAATGCCTCTTCTAGATATAGTATAGATTTTGTTCCTCTTGGCCTAGGTAGAGTAATTAGTGACACTTGAGTTATCTAATTCCTTTGTTGATTGGTAATTGGAGAGATTGCTAATTGGTTTGGAGTGCACTAAAGCTAGTCTTTCCTTGGGAGTTGGCTAGGACTTGTGGCTCAAGTCAATTCATCCACTTGACTTTCCTTTATTTAGTAAGGGTTAACTAAGTGGTAGCAATGAACAATTCTCATCACAATTGAGAAGGATAACTAGGATAGGACTTCTAATTTTCATACCTTGCCAAGAGCCTTTTATAGTTGTTAGTTTATTTTCATTGCCATTTACTTTTCATGCTTCTTATCCAAAACCCCAAAACACATTTCTAACCAATAACAAGGCACTTTATTGTAATTCCTAGGGAGAACGACCCGAGGTTTGAATACTTTAGTTTATAAAATTAGGGGTTTGTTTTAGTGACAAACAACTTTTTGTATGAAAGGATTAGTGATAGGTTTAGGAACTATACTTGCAACGAGAATTCATTTGTGAAATTCTAAACCGTCAAAAATCCAATCATCAAAATGGCGCCGTTGCCGGGGACTTGCAATGGTGTTGTGTTATTGGTTATTGTATATATGTGAATATTGTGAATATGTTTGCTTTTTTCTTCTTTGTTAGTTTTTAGTTTGTTCTCTTTATTTGTTACTATTTTTTGTTTTTGCCCTCTCTTGCTATCATGAATTCTCATTTTGGCTATGAGTGTAGTTACAATTATGTTGTAGGTGATGAGAACTTCAATGAAGAAGTGTATCAAGGATGGGACAATCAAAGGTGGGAAGAACCATATGCTTATGATCAATCCTCATGGCAACAACCCCCACCAATGCACTATGAAGAAGAGCCATTCTATGATGCATATCAATCCAATGGCTATGGTGAATCACCTTGTGACTTTCAAGAACCACCACCATATGCCTATGAACTATATCCTCAACATAACTCTCAACCATACTCACAAGCCCCTTCTTACCAACCACCTTCATATGACCCTAATCCATATCTATCTTACCAACAACCATATGAGCCATATGAACCACATATAGAGCCACCACCATTCCAACATCAATATTTTCAAGAGCCACCTCCTCCACATTATTACCAAGATGAACCACCTCCAATGAATGAAAATTTTCAACCACAAGATGAATACTACTTTTCACCACAAGTTTCCATGGAAGAATACTTATGTCCATCAATCCAAGAGCCACATGATCCTAATCATATAATCCAAGAGGAACAAGAGTCAAGGGATCATCTCAAGGAAGCATTGGATCAATTTTAAGCAACCATGGAGTGTGTTGTGCAACAAGTGGAAAGAGTGGAGAATATTGAATCACCACAACTCTACCAAGAAGAACCATCTTCCTACTATGAACCCTTCCCCCAATTTGATGAACCCTTCCACCCACCCCAATCTCTAATGGATGAAACCCTTGGTGTTCTTGTTCAAGGGCAAGAAGAGATGAAAAGGGATGTGCAAAATTTCATGGCCGCCTTGGATGCGGTAACAAATCAATTAGCCTCCCAATGCTTGAACACTCAAGGAACTCCCATGGCTACATGTGGAGAATCAAATAAAGAACATAGCATGAAGGAGAGATTGGAAACTCCAGTGGGAAATGAGGGAAGTTGCTTTGTATTGGAACAATTGGAGGAAGCTTTAATTGTTGAAGACAAAGAAGAAGTGGTAGAAGACTTGGGAGATGCGGAGCCTCCATGGGAACATAGAGTTGAAGAAAACCCCTCCAAGATGATTGAAATTGATGCTAGAGAGGAAAGTGCACACCTTCCAAGGCATATTCCATATGAAGACTTGGCTGGGATAGAGCAAGAATTGAGTTCCTATGGCAATGAAGAGCAAGCATCAAGTCCTAGTGGTGGAGAATCCTTTGAACTTGAAGAACCTTCTCCCGGTGCATTTGAAAATATTGTGGAGGTAAACTTCTTTCACCCTCCCAATTATAGTTTGATTAAGGGAAAAGGATTAGATAGTATTAATGAACAAATGATTGAATTAGAGAAATCTTGTGAAGAGGTGGAATTCCTTAGAAATAGAAGGATGGGAGTGGAATACGCTTTGTCAAGATCGTTGGAAGCATTTTTGCCTAGGTTGTCATCTACTCCTTCACTTGAGTGGGTAAAATTCATTTCTATTAGCTTTATTGTCCCACTTGAGTATGACTTGCTTGAAACAGATGGTCAACTTAGGATGCTTTGTGGGATGAAGCGTAAGCGAAAGATGTTTCGTGGTTGGCGTTACAAATCAAGGCTCATTATGGTTGATGCATCAAACATGATATATAAAGGTTGGAGTAGTGCTCAAATAGATGGGTCTAGGAGGATTGTTGGCCACTATATAGAGAATTCACCTTACTCACCACCCGGATGGACCAATAATGATGATCAACTTCAAGACAGGTGTGAAGATAAAGTGTGGGATCCCGGATCACAAAAAGAGGATCAACTTTGGGAGCCCCAAGCTTGTGAAGAACTCCATCAACACTTGGCTCAATCTATGAGAAATCTTGGGGCACAATGGAGAACCAAGCATTGGTGGGAGTTTCAAGATGAGTACAAGCACAAGCCACCTTGAGAGGAGCTCCCCATAAGTCCAACTTAAGGACAATAAACAAAAGTGCTAGGTGGGAGACACCCCACCATGGTAACATCTTTTCATTTTATTTCTTTGTACATATTGGTAGAATTAGTCTAATTTCATGTTTTTATTGGTTTGTTAGAAGTATAATATGATAAATAAGGTTTTAGGGTGCTTTGGTAGTTGTTTGGAGGATTGAAAGGCTTGGATTGGTGCAAGAACTTAGAAAAAATTTTGAAAAACAGAACACCATCCATGCGCGCGCGCACATGACGCGTACGCGCACCTGAGCATTTTTCGACCATCCACGCAGACGCGCATTGTACGCGTAGGCGTGGATGCAAAAATTCTACCTCAGCCAAAAACCCGAGAATTAGGCCTGCACTGTGCGAACATTGGGTCTAAGGCACAAGTCTATGCACGCGTGCGCGCACCTGGCGCGTACGCGCACATGATCTTAAATTCGCAATGCACGCGCACGCACGCTGTGCGCGCGCGTCAATTGCACAATCTGCACCCCCGGTACTTTTACCCGAGAGTTGTGCCAGACTTGGGCCGACACTATGCCTCCGGCCTAACTCGACGCACGCGTGCGCGCACCTGGCGCGTACGCGTCCTTTAACCAATTTGCCCATTTACGCGTAAACGTGCATGACGCATACGCGTCGGTAAAAAAAAAAGAGAGTTTTTTTCTCCCCTACCATTTTCTTTTGCTTATCACATTCGCATACTTCTACTCTTCCCATTTTTATTTAGTTTTTGCAGCATGTTTTCATTTTTTTTAAGTCATTTTAATAATGGTGTTGCATCTTTCTACTCAATTGTTGAGAATTTCTTGCATTATTTTGGTGCCTCTTAACTTGTTTGATATTGTTGGGTGATGAAACTTTTAAATCAATGCTTCATCTTGTATGACTCTCATGTCTTTGTGCATTGATATGACCTCATATTGTCTTTCATGACCCACTTCTTCTTATTTGAACTTGACGTGCCATATGGTCTTCATGCTTCGATCTTACTCTTGCATCAAGTATTAGTTAATATGCCATTGGCTTATATTGTTTTCTCTTTTACATGCTTAGCTACCATGTAGTAGAGAACCATACTCCTACTTGGCATTAACCCCCGCCTATGTTCTATTTGCTTTGATATCTTTGTCATAGGCTTAATATTCCTTTCCCTTTCTATCCTTTTAGGTTGGCCACCAAGGAGGGAGAAAGGAAAAGCTTTTAAATGGGGCAACAAACAAGTCATCCGCACAACCGTTTGAGGAACTCATCAATTATAGCAACCCGTCCACCCTGCTCTTCTTTGCATGCACCGAGGACGGTGCAATCTTCAAGTGTGGGGAGGTCGTCGACCGATCTCCATGGGTAACAATTTTCTTTTTCAACACCAATGTTAGTTAGTTATTGCATTTGCATGATAGGTTGCATGTTAGTTAGAATTTTTACATATTTTACTACCTTCTTCTTATTAGGACTACTTGGTTAGAGTGATAATTTCTTTCCCAAGAAACTGTTTTAGGGCAACCTACCAATTTGAAAATTTTTTGTTGAACTTGCTTGAAAGAATGTACTTTGGAACATGGATTTTGAGCTAAGAACACAAGCAAGTGAGTTTTGAGCCTAATGGTGTGGTTACATCTTATAACCACTTATTTTTCCTTCTTGTGTGCATTATTCTCTTTCTATGAATGTAATCTTTGATTTCTTTGATTCTTTATGTCCATTATTTTGTGTATTCATGCATTTATATGAGTGAGACCATCATTTCATTAGCTCACTTACCCAAATAGCCTACCTTTTACTCTCCATTGTAACCAATTTTGGGCCTACGCTTAACCCACTTATTCTCAATTTTAGTACATTACAAGCCTTAAAGCGAAAAACAATAGATGTCCTTTATTTGGATCTTTGATTAGCTTAGGCTAGTGTGTGTGAGCATCATTCAAGTGTGGAAAACTTGGGAGGGACATTGGTTGAGGTAAAAGGATGTGTTTTGTTTTGTACTCTTATATTTGGGAATCGGGTACATACTCATGTGTTAATTAAATGTAAGACCTTATGCATTGATATTCTAGAAAAAAAATGAGAAAAACAAAAGGAAAAAAATGATATATATGAAAATAGAAAAGGAAAAAAAAGAAGAAAAAAAGAAAGCAATAAAAGGAGACAAAATGCCCCAAAGTAAAGTTCAAATAAAATCAATGCATATGTGTGATAATCAAAAGAGAATGCATGAGTATGCGAAAAAGTGAGGAATGGGGAGTTAGATTAGTACTTAATTGTATAGGTTATTATATAGGTTAGGTGGGAAAGTTAAAGTTAATCAAAGATTCAAATCCTAAGTCCACTAGCCATATATGATCCTACCTTGACCCTAGCCCCATTACAACCTAAAGAAAAGACCTCATGATACATGTATGCATGCATTGAATAATTGTTGATTGTTAGAAGAAAAACAAATCTTGGAAAGCATGATTAGGGGAGAATTGAGAGAATCAACCCCAAACACCGAGCGACTAGAGTGCAAACACTCCTGGTGAGGGTTCGATGCTCAATTCCTTGATTCCCGGCTTTCACGAGCGTTCTTCTTGCAAGTCTATGTGAACTTCATGTTTATATTTCAATTGGTAGGACTCATGAATCGTTATATGATCTTATGCCCTACTTGTGCATGTATGTCTTGGAGATTGATTTATTTTTTAACCAAGTAGGTAGAATCACTTCGCATTTAGTTGCATGCATATAGTTTCTTTGCTTTGAATAAGTGTCATATCCCTTATTTCATTCTTGGTTTAGCATGAGGACATGCTAAGGTTTAAGTGTGGGGAGGTTGATAAACCCCAAATTGACGGTTTATCTTGTATTGAATTTAGAGTATTTTGTAGACCTTTTCTCACATTTACCCAATGAATTAGCATGGTTTTGTATATTCTCCTTTAATTGTGCTTAAGAGTGAAAACATGCTTTTTAGGACTTAAAATACCTAAATCTAATTCTCCTTGATTCCATTAGATGCCTTGATATGTTTGTTAAGTGATTTAAGGTTTAGGAGGCAAAGATTGGATCAAGGGAATGAAGAAAGAAAGCATGAAAAGTTGGAGAACTCATGAAGAAATGAAAGAACCGGAAAGCTATCAAGCCGACCTCTTTGCACTTAAATGACCATAACTTGAGCTACAGAGGTCCAAATGATGCAGTTTTAGTTGGGTTGGAAAGCTAACATCCGGGGCTTCGAAACGATATAAGATTTACTATGGTTAAACCGCGCATGGTGACGCGTACGCGCATAGTACGCACACGCGCCGTTGCTGCCACCTGGTTCACTTAAAGCAAAACGTGGCCAGCGATTTTAGAAGCCTTGTGGGCCCAATCAAACTTATTTCTGATTCTATTTAAGCCAAGGATTGAAGGGGGAATGAACATACTCTCATACTTTTGACCATTAGTCATAGTTTAGTTTTAGAAGTAGTTTCTAGAGAGAGAAGCTCTCACTTCTCTCTAGGATTAGGATTAGGATTAGGTTTAGTTCTTAGATCTAGATTTTAATTCATCTTCTTCTACTTCTATCTTCCTAATTCCTTGTTGTTACATTCATTCTTCTTCCATTCTTTTATTGTAATTTCCTTTATGTTGTTCTTGCATTTTGTTGTAGATCTACTATTGTTCCTTCCATTTTCTTTCAATTCAATAAGAGGTAATTCATAATAATTGTTCTTCTTTGCTTTTCTATTGTTGATCTCTTGCCTTTGTAGTTAGATCTCTCTTTAATTCTTGCAATTTATGTTGTTTACTTTTATTGCCTTTTATGTGTTTGTTGAAATGCCTCTTCTAGATATAGTATAGATTTTGTTCCTCTTGGCCTAGGTAGAGTAATTAGTGACACTTGAGTTATCTAATTCCTTTGTTGATTGGTAATTGGAGAGATTGCTAATTGGTTTGGAGTGCACTAAAGCTAGTCTTTCCTTGGGAGTTGGCTAGGACTTGTGGCTCAAGTCAATTCATCCACTTGACTTTCCTTTATTTAGTAAGGGTTAACTAAGTGGTAGCAATGAACAATTCTCATCACAATTGAGAAGGATAACTAGGATAGGACTTCTAATTTTCATACCTTGCCAAGAGCCTTTTATAGTTGTTAGTTTTTTTTCATTGCCATTTACTTTTCATGCTTCTTATCCAAAACCCCAAAACACATTTTTAACCAATAACAAGGCACTTTATTGTAATTTCTAGGGAGAACGACCCGAGGTTTGAATACTTCGGTTTATAAAATTAGGGGTTTGTTTTAGTGACAAACAACTTTTTGTATGAAAGGATTAGTGATTGGTTTAGGAACTATACTTGCAACGAGAATTTATTTATGAAATTCTAAACCGTCAAAAATCCAATCATCAAGGGGAAAGATGAAAGAGTGGCCGAAGAGATTGGAGAGAGGTGGGAGGTTATAGGAGCATTTAATGCTGAGTGGAGAGAGAGGGTTAAGTGAGTAATGGATCGTTAAGTGGCGCGACCGCGCGGTTATCAACAAGGAAAGATTTTTAAAATTAAAACAGAGAGGTTAGCTCCTATGATCAAGGGAAAAGGTGGAGAAAAGAGTATGATTTGACAACAACTCCCTCCTACAAGATATGATATGACAGCTTCCCAAAAAGTATGAAAAAATTGAGGAACAAAAGAAAACGGGCCAGAGTTATGGATGGTCAAAGAAGATTTGGTTGGACCCATGATCATTAATATCAGAATGAGTCTCCCCCTGAATCAATGCCAGTTCATCACTTCCTCAATTTTGTCTCCTGATTTCACAAAGGTTTTGTGAAAATATAAGTAAGTTGTTCTTCAGATTTCACAAATTGAATGTCAATAGTACCCTTTTGCACATGTTCTCTAATAAAATGATATCTAATTTCAATGTGCTTAGTTCTAGAGTGCAACACAGAATTTTTAGAGATGTTTATTGCACTCATATTATCACAAAACAAAGGAATACTATTGATTTCAATTTATAATCCTCCAACTGAGTTTTCAACCAAATTAATTGTGAAAAACAAGCAGAGGCAGATATATATTCAGCTTCGGCTGTGAATAGAGCTACTGTGGCTTGTTTCTTGCTTGACCACATATTTAGTGAACTTCCAAGGAAGCAACACATTCCGGATGTTCTCCTTCTATCCACCCTATCTCCCGCATAATCTGCATCACAGAAACCTACTGCACAAAAGTCATCAGATTTTGGATACCATAAGCCATAATCACATGTTCTCTTAATATATCTAATGATTCTTTTGACGGTTGAAAGGTGGGATTATTCTTTTGGGTGAGATTGAAACCTTGAACATACACCCACACTTTGAACAATGTCCAGTCTAGAGGAGGTAAGATACATGAGTGAACCTATCATTCCTCTATACCGTGTTTCATCCACATCTTTGCCATCATCATCTTTTTCAAGCTTAGTGTTTGGATGCATTGGTGTTCCCATAGGCTTGGAATTTTCTAGGCCAAACTTCTTGATTAATTCTTTAGCATATTTTTCTTGGTGAATAAAAGTGCCACTAGGAGTTTGTTTAATTTGGAGACCAAGAAAGAATGTTAGTTCTCCCATTAAACTCATTTCAAACTCACTAGTCATGAGTTTTCCAAACTCTTCACACAAGGATTCATTAGCCAATCCAAACACTATATCATCCACATAAACTTGAACAAGAAGAATATCACATTAGATACTTTAATAAATAAAGTAGTATTGGTGGTACCCCCTTTGAAAGTGATTTTCCAATAAGAAGGCACTAAGCCTTTCATACCAAGCTCTTGGAGCTTGCCTAAGGCCATAAAGGGCCTTTAAAAATTTGAAAACATGATTTGGAAATTCTTTATTTTCAAAATCGGGGGGTTGTGCCACAAATACTTCTCTATCTATAAAGCCATTAAGGAAAGCACATTTGACATCCATTTGGAACATTTTAAAACCTTTATGGGCAGCATAGGCAAGAAGCAACCTAATTGCTTCCATTCTTGCTACCGGAGCAAAAGACTCATCAAAATCAATACCCTTTTCTTGATCGTAACCTTGGACCACTAATCTAGCCTTGTTATGAACAACCTTACCATCCTCACCCAATTTATTTTTGAAAACCCACTTAGTACCCGTTACCTTCTTACCATTCGGATGAGGTACTAGTGTCCAAACCTCATTCTTGTCAAATTGAGCTAGCTCTTCTTGCGTGGTTTTGACCCAAGAAGGGTCTTCAAGAGCTTGCTTCACATTATTAGGCTCCATTTGTGACAAGAAAGCAAAATTGCCTTGTTCAGCTTGCTTCTTTGTTGAGGATCTTGTTGTTACACCTTGGGAGGGATCACCAATGATAAAATCATGAGGATAACCCTTCATGGACTTCCATTCTCTTGGTTTTCGGAGTAAGGTTGAGCTTTGATGAGCTTTAGTAGTCTGGTCTATTCTGGAATCTCTGACTAGCTCAGGAGACAAAACTGAAATGTTTCCTCCATCCTGATGAGACAAAACTGGACAGACAGGTTCTTCACTTGGGACAGCATTGGGACTTTCTTGACTTGGTTGATGGCTTGTTTCTACTTTACTACCTGTATCATCATCTAAAGGGGCACTGGGAATTGAATTAGTATCACAAAAAGACATATGTATGGATTCCTCTATGGTCCTATGTTCTTTGAGGTAAATTCTAAATGCTTTGCTAGTGGTAGAGTATCCAACAAACATTCCTTCGTAGGATTTTGGATCAAATTTACCAAGATTCTCTTTATTGTTAAGTACAAAGCATTTGCATCCAAAAATGTGGAAATACTTAAGATTTGGTGGGGTTCCTTTCCATAGTTCATAAGGAGTTTTATTTAAACCCTTTCTAATGATGGTCCTATTCAAAATATAACAAGTTGTATTTACAGCTTCAGCCCTCACAAAAATTTTGGAACATCATTTTCACAAAGCATAGCCCTAGTCATCTCTTGAAGGCTTCTATTCCTTCTTTCAACTACCCCATTTTGTTGAGGAGTTCTAGGGCATGAAAAGTTGTGTGCAATTCCAAAATCATTACAAAATTTTTCAAAATCTTTATTTTCAAATTCTTTTCCATGATCACTTCTTAAGTGGGCAATTTTCAAATCTTTTTCATTTTGAATTCATTTACAAAGGGTTGAAAAAGCTTGGAAAGCATCATTCTTATGAGCAAGGAAGAGTACCCAATCGAATCTTGTGGGACCAAAAAGATCAATGTGCAACATTTCTAATGGTCTTTTGGTAGAAATTCCATCTTTTGGTTTAAAAGAGGATTTTACTTCTTTGCCTAATTGACAAGCATCATAAGTAATATCCTTATCAAGTTTAATATTTGGAATTCCTCTCACCAAGTTTTTCTTAACAAGTTTAGAAATTTGGTACATACTTGCATGACCCAATTTCTTATGCCATAGCCATTTTTCAGATTCCAGTGAAGTAAAACATGTCACTTTTTGATCTTTTAAGTCCTCAAGAGTCAATCCATACACATTATTACACCACTTAGCTTCAAACAAAATATCCTCAGATTTTTCACAAATGACTAAACAAACCAATTTTCTAAAAATGACTTCATATCCAAGATCACATAATTGGCTAATGCTTAGTAAATTGTGTTTCATCCCATCAACAAGTAGAACATCATTTATGAAAGAAGAAAATTTTTTACCAACTTTGCCTATTGCCACTATCTTTCCTTTGCCATTATCACCGAAAGTGACAAACCCTCTATCATATTCATCAAGCTTAATGAAGAAGGTTGTCTTTCCGGTCATATGCCTAGAGCATCCACTATCTATGTACCACATATTGTCCTTCCTCTTGGATGCTAGGCACACCTACAAAATGAGTTCAAGTGACCTTAGGTATCCAAATCTTTTTGGATCCTTTAACGTTAAACCATCTCCTTTGTCCCAAGCCATTGTAATCACAAACAACTTTACAAACTTTGTTTCCAAGCATTCTTTCAATAAAAAAACATTGAATGGGAAAATGACCATTCCGATTGCACAATCTACAAAACCTTGGAGTTGATGTTTTGTTAAAGCTTGTTGGGTTTTGAAACCTTACATCATTAGAAGATGATGCCATGTTTGCAAAAGAAGGTTTCTTAACAAATTTTTCAGATCTATGAAATCCCAACCCAGCTTTATCATAAAGAGGTTTTTGACTAGCCAATAATTGATTTAAATTTTCTGAACTTTGAGCAAATGTGGCTAAGTCCTCTTTGAGTCTTTTTACCTCTTTGAGCAACTTCTCATTTTCTTCAAAATAATTTAGATATGCAACCACAAAATGTTGTTTTTCACAGGCTTTTATTTCATCTTTCAACCGCTTGTTTTCCTCAACAAGATCAACAGCGGTTTCAGCTTCTCTCAATTTTTCTTTTAAAAAATCATTTTCAGCTTTAAGAATGGTGATTTGAGATTCAAGATCTTGGTTTTTACTTAGAAAGCATATAATCTTTTTAGAAAGATGGTATATCATGAGATGAAGATCTTCAGTATCAGGGTTACGAAATACTACCTGTTCAACGTAATCTGCCATGAGACATGGTTGGGACTTGGTTTCTGATTCTTCATCATCTTCTGAGTCATTTTTCAAGTCCTTCTAAGAAGCCATCAGTCCTTTCTTCTTTCCCTTCTTTGGCTTCTCCTTCTTCTTCAACTTAGGACAATCAGATTTGAAATGCCCAGTCTCTTTGCATTTGTAACAGATCACTTTGCTGAAGTCTTTCTTTTGTTTCCTTGAGCTGCTTCCCTTGCTTCTTTCCTTGAGTTTCACCATTTTCCTGAATTTTTTGGCAAACAAAACAAATTCATTTTCAGAGGAGTTATCACTGGATTCTTCATCCAAAGGGTTAGAAACAGATGTAAGAGCTATTCCTTTTTTTTGAATCCTTTTTTAAATAAGTATTTTCAAAAGCAAGTAAATTTTCTCTCAGGTCATCATATGTCATAGAATCAAGACCACTATTCTCATATATTATTAGTGCCTTATTTTTCCACTCTTTTGTGAGACTTCTCAAAACTCTCCTTACAAGCATAGATTCAGGGTACTTGATCCCCATAGCATCCAAGCCAACAATGATGATGTTGAATCTTTTAAACATTTCATCTATTGATTCTCCTTCCTTCAGTGAGAACATTTCATATTCACTGTTCAGCATATCTATCCTGGTCTTCTTTACTATGGTAGTTCCTTCACGAGTGACTTGAAGTTTGTCCCAGATTTCCTTTACCGTTGTGCATCGTCATACCCGTCGGTATTTCTCGAAATTGATTGCACAGTTGAGCAAGTTGATAGCCTTGGCATTGAGCTCCGCCTTCTTTCTGTCTTCTTCGGTCCAACTTGCTTCGGCTTTAAGAGAGACTACTCCTTCAGCACTTGTAGTGGTTGGAAATTGAGGACCCTCCAGGATGATCTTTCAGAGTCTGTATTCTACTACTTGCACAAAAATCTTCATTCTCTCCTTTCAATAGGTGTAGTTCTTCCCATTGAAAAGAGGAGGTCTATTGCTTGACTGTCCTTCTATCATATTGTAGGACACCAGGTTTGAGCCACTATTCTCTACCATTTGGATCTTTTCTCCAAGCTGCAAAGTTTGATCTCTTTGAGACCAAGCTCTGATACCAATTGATGGTAATTAGTGGCTAAGAGAAGGGGGATTGAATCTTAGTCCCTTTTTTGCTTAGTAACACTTGTTGTCTGTTAGAATGCCTTGAGGATATATTTTGCTTTTTTGTCTCATACCCAACCAAGAAGCTTTTTCTTTTTGTCTCGTAACCAGGCAAGAGATATTTTCCAGTTTTGTCTCCTAAGGAGCAGAAACAGAAATGGAGTAGAAGAGAAAGAAAATCACATCAAGATGTATCCTGGTTCAGTTACTAAGTGCAATGCAGCCTACATCTAGTCTCCATCACAACAATGATGAAATTTCACTATAATCATCTTTGATTACATACACCAATTCTCCCTAGGAACTACCTTCCTATCCGGCACAAGTTCAGAATCTAACCCCAATCCTGAACTTACAAGTCACCTACCAAGCTTACAACTGCTAAGTGCTAACCCAACTTGCAAGGGAACTCCCACAGAATCATGAAACACGACACAAATATACAAAGGACCTCTAAGGAAATGTATGGCTTTTTCTTTTAATTTTGTATACTCTGCCTTTTTCCGCTCTATGGCTTTTTCTTACAAACCTCACTGTTTGCCTTTTTTCATGAGACTCAAGGCAAACAAAACTAAACAGAAAAATACAAAATGAAGAACATTGAAGAAGAAGAACTTCTGTTACCTTGGGTAGTTATGAGAACTTTGTACTTTCACTCTTTTCTCCTTGTTTCAATCCCTGGCTGTTCTCCCTTATTTATAGAAGGAGAAGCCTCAAAGGTTGAAACTGTTGAACCGAGCTAATCTTCTTCTTCTTCAAACTAACATGCAATTACCTCTGTGTTATCCCTTCAAACTAACGCTAAAACCAATATGCAATTACCTCTGTGTTATCCCTTCTCACCAAGCTTCATCAATCCAGGTCTTCCATCTTGACTTACTCCCCAAGAAGGATTCCTGACCCTTGATGAGTCCTTAATGCTTGACAGTTCCTTCTGCTCTTATCTTCTACCTTTTCCTCCACGTAGCTACAGTAGCTACCTCCTGTGGTGGTCAATCAAAAGTAGAGACGAGCCATGCTTCCAAGGGATCTTCTCTATTTTCGAGTATGGAGAGCTTGAGACTTCCTCACCACTTCTTATCATAAGTGGCAAAGATCTCAGCCACACCCTACTGTGGATCTTCTTTTTCTTAATGCCATTATCACAATGGCTTCTTCCTTGCTTGTAGCTTCATTGCTACAGTGCCTTATCTCTGATAGCTTATTTGTTCTTCTTCTCTGTGACATGACCGAGAGTGATGAGAGAAGAGAGAGAAGAGAGAAAACTTTCAATGTGATTGAATAATGAAATTAAAATTGAATTAATTTTCCACTTCCCTTTTCTTAGTAACGTGTGATAGTAATTATGGCAATCAAATCAATTCACACTTTCTCTTTCATGTTTTTAATGCTATTAATGCAAGTTAAATGAATTTAAAATCCATCAAAGAGTAAAAGTGGGTAACCGAACTAAACAAGCAAAGCTTCTTCCCTTTTTCTTTTCAATTCGGACCAAACCTTATTGGTCTAGAAGCAAATATTAATTTGGGCTTGTTCAACAAAAATTGGCCTATTTCACATAATAAAAATTTCAACCATAAATACTTTAAAATATTTTTGTACCAAGGCTGAATTCTAACTTCACATTGGGCTTGTTATTTCGGCCCAAGCTAAGATCTGCACAACACAAAATTATTAATTAACAAATGTGAATTAAAGATCAAATTAATAATTTTGTAATTAAATATTTTAATAATGTTTGATCATCATCAAATTAATTTGGAGTTTTCCAAACTCTTCAACTATAAATAAAATTATTAAAAATATAATATATAATTTCAAATATCTGAATTCACTATACTAATAAAATTTAAAATTTTACAATTTCATCTTATAACTTATCTAAAATTTATGATTAAAAGCTTATAAATGATTCAAACATAGTGATAAACACACTAATTAACTCAAACAGTAAACACACTAAACTAGCCGATGAATCATGATGATTATAATCCTTGTTTTGAATTTTGGAGAACAAACATTGAAAACTATGAGTAATCTTCCGAAGGTGGCAATGAGGAAGAGTTTGTGCTGGAGACGTCTGCCCAGACTGTGGCGCGCCATGTGTCTTTCTTCCACCTCACCCAATTTTGGCACTATCGACGGTACCAAGTCACTATCACAGTCTGGATCTGGACGCCATGCATGAGAGGACTCCATTTTCGAATACGGGTAAAGAAGATTACAACTTAGACAGCGTGGTAGAGTTTCGGGTCAGCCACAGGTTCAAATGTCGAGAGACAGTGCTGTAGGGTGTGAAGAACTACAGTATTTGTAGGAGTGCTGAGTACCGGATGCTCGAATCGGACCGGTTAAAGTACCATGTGCAGTGCCATCAAGCTGACAATGGGTGTCTATGGAGCCTCTGCGTGACCCTTCGGTGTAATATATTTAGGAGGTTTGAGATATGGCTGAAGCAATAATGTTTTGTTGTGGTTAGGGAGGTTTAGAGGGTTGGTGGAGCGCACAGTTGTCTAGCACCCACCATGTCTGAAGACCATCATCAGTTAGACAGCAGTCTCATCTGCATGGTCATATTGCCGTTGATACAGTCCAACCCCTCTGTGAGTATTCCGGTGTTGCAAGGTGTGGTCCAGGCGAGCTATCACTTCAAACCCTCCTACAGAAAGGTGTGGATGACAAAGCAGAAGGCAATCGCACAGATCTATGAGGATTGGGAAGAGACATACAACAAGGTGTTGAAGCTGCTTCAGGCACTGCAGAACTGTTTTCCTGGAACCATTTGTGACCTACGCGTCAAACCGTTCTACAATGGGCACCTCCTGGTACGCGACTGTACCATGTTCGTCAAAGTATTTTGGGCTTTCCCCTCATGTGTCGAGGTGTTCAAGCATTGCAAGCCATTTGTATCCGTCGACGGCACGCATTTGTATGACAGATACGGTGGAGTGTTGCTTATTACGGTGGCGCTAGACGGCAATAGCAACATCCTGCCTATTGCTTTTGCCGTTGTCGAGTATGAGAGCACCGAGTCATGGTCGTTTTTCCTTACTAATCTGAGATGCCATACCACCCCACAAGATGGTCTGCTGGTTATCTCTGATAGATTTCAGGCCATCAAGGTCGTGCTAAGCGTTGATGATAGTGGATGGCATCCCCCAAGAGCGTTCCATGCTTACTATATCAAACACATGGCTGCGAATTTCATGACTCAGTTCAAGTCAGCCGAGGGAAAGAGATACCTCATAAATGCTGCTTATAGTCCAAGCAAGGCTGGGTATGAGTGGTACATGAATCCCTTGAGAGGATTCTCCTCGGCGATAGCAGACTGGACTGGTCGTTTCAACAAGGAGATTTGGCTACAACATTTTGACAGTGGGTAGCGGTTTGGACACATGACCACAATATGTCAGAGTGCATCAATGCAGTTCTAAAGAGGACACGATACTTGCCGATTTTAGCCATTGTGCACATCACGTACGAAAGACTGCAAAATTTGTTTGTGACGAAGGGCAGGGAGGCACAGTCACAGATGGCGGCTGGAAACTGCTTCTCCCAAAGACTTTTGGCCACCATTGAAAAGAATAGAGAATGCATCCCGAAAATGCATGTCACTCATTGTGATAGGCATGCCTCTGTGTTTGTTGTGGAGGAGCTGGAGCTGTTCGAGGTTGGTCACAAGATTCCTTCCGTGTTCGGCTATCGAAAAATACGTGTGACTGTGGACTATTTCAGTTTCTCCACTATCCGTGCTGCCACGCACTTGCCGGGTGTGCCGCCGCTAGCATTGAGTGGTACCCGTATGTGCATCCGATTTACAGGCAAGAAGCTGTGTTCAAGGTGTACGAGGTGGAGTTTCCATCGATTCCTGACGAGTCGTTTTGGCCGGAGTGGTATGGGACGATGCTGCGTCATAACCCAGTCATGAGTCCAAAGGCGGCTAGACAACCCGTTTCCACCAGATTCCAGAATAATATGGATGAGGTCGAGCGACATGAGAAGTGGTTTGGCCTCTGTAGCCAATTCGGTCATACTAGAAGGGGTTGTCCTAATCAACCCACGGGAGATGCCTAGGACATGCAGTTCTTGTAGTATGGATGTAGTTTATTCCTGTTGAAGTTTTTTATCATATGACTGTACCAGTTAAATGAAGTTGTAGCCTTTTTGGTTTATCAGAAATGTCAATCCTTAGTTTTACATTTTAGTTTTATTGATGATGTAATATGTTAGTGTTATTTTTTATTTTTTTTTAAAGTGGAATACTTTGGTTTTGACATTTTATAGATTTCGGAGATGTAATAATTTAGTTTTGTATTTTACTTTTATAAGGCAAAGGGTAATAGTCATAAGAAATTACACCATAATAAACAACAACTGTTTACAATACAGAGCTTCGCATACGAGCTAAAAAAGTGAATAAACAAGACAACTAGAATATAAAACAATAAAAATAATTACAACCCAAACACATAACATCATCGGTTTCGAGGATCCTAGTAGTGGTGCCTGTGTCCGGTACCACACGGTGGAAGCTGAGCCTGGCGTTGAGGTCAAGAAGGATGATGATCTTCCTGAGGCATTAGCGGGACAGCGGTGTCCTGGGCGGCTACACATGATATGGTTGGAGCCATCCAGAGGATGGATATGTGGCATACTAATGGATGTGAAGCTGAGGCTGAGATAGTGGAGCTGATGGAGGGGTCACTTGAGGCTGTGATGACTTCAGGTACATACCATAGTCGTAGGACGGTGAGGTCGCATACTGGGTACCAGGACGAAGACCCACCCCGTACGACGAGGTAGAAGCCGGTGATATCTATGGCATCTAGGAGGAGGTCTGCCCTACAGCAGATGGATGAGGGTACTGCCCGATACCCTGCTCCCTGCCGGTCCAGAATTACTCGGTGATCTGATGTATAGTGGCTGCATTGGTGGTGTGAATATGGAAGGCGTCATCAAAGAAGATCTCGTCAACCATCTCCTCTTCCTCCGACAGGTCCTGGATGGACCTCTCTCATGCCAACCTGGCAGTGATATGTCCCAGACTGCCCGACGATGCGGCCTGCCAAAATCGGATAGTGGGGTGAATCCATTTGCCGGGGGAAGGGGAGGAGGTAGAGGAGGCAGACCCGAAGGTAAAGCCTCTCTGTCCTACGGGATGTCCCCGTGATCCTCCTGACGATCGTATTCCGCCTCCTCGTCAGACTCGACGTCCAGCCTATCTAGACGATGTCTGACCCTCTCCCTCTTAACCGACTCACCAGGTCGACGTTCTCTATGTCCTCTGTCCCTCCTAGCAAGTCACCGAGTACCCTCTCTGCACACCCTCGCATGTTTACGCCAATCCGGCATGCCTCGGGGAAGGTCGAGATAGTCCCTAGGCTGGCTGGCAGTGGGCTGTACGTCGGGGGCAGTCTCGGATCCTCCAAACCCTCCAAAACCTCCTGGCCCGACAGATGCCTAACATGGCAAGCCCCACACCACCAATCATAGTACTCTCGGTCGGCCTGGTGTCAAACGTATGATGTATGGAGATCCTGCAACCGGGATCAAACCTCCTGCGCTAACCCTCGTACCAATCCTGAAGTCGCTCAGGCCACCAGACATCCTCACCACGACCAGTGGACGTCAAGAACCTATAAGAAAAAATATAAGTGTATAAACTACTGTCACATGGTCACACACATTTCACTATTGGAATAACTGACATCTAAACTCAGATAAGCAATGGTAATAAGACATCATTTATACCTGTCAAGGTTCATTGGAGTGCCTGGCACCTGCTACTCTCCATTGAATTGCCACTTCACCCGATCAACCTGGTGAAATCGGACAATGTTGAAACATACCAGGGGAACGACTAACAACTATGTCCCCCACTCATCCTCCTCAGGGAACCAAGGAGGGCACAGAGCATACAGAGCAGGGTATCGTATACTCTCCATGCAAATTGAAAAAATTGTAACAGACATAATAGTCACCCAAAAAGAAGGCAACATTTGAAAAAAAATGAGTGCACTTGTGGTGGTAAACATGGAACTAATCTCATCGAAGTGTAACCGGTCGATCGAAATCCTCCAATGTAAGACCCTGGCTTCATGCTGATCCCTGCTCTGCTGCTGCAATCCAACCAACCTGACACCACCCAAGAAAATATATTCAGTTCGTTCAGTAACATTCCATAAGAGGTTACAAAAATATTTAAACCAAATACAGAAATAAACATTTGTTACCTCGCAACCAGAGGATACTGGTAGATCCCTCTATCTGGTGGACACCACTGAGGAAATCTTTGATAGATCCAGGACATCAACAGCGGAGTGTAGCCAGCGATGTTCGTGACGCCCCGCTATGCCGCCGAACAAAGTGACTGGTACGTCCTGGCCAACACAGTCGAGCCCCAAGAAAACTCCCCACACTCCCCGAAGTCTCGGAGAAGAGGGAGCCAACGCAAGTGCACCAGGTTGTTGGACTTGTCAGTCATCAGATACCCTCTGATCAGTAACATGATATAGCACCTGGCAAACTGTTGGAGGGTCTCCGGGTCGTCCATGGGGGGCATCTGGCAGACACGATCCTGCAGCCACACAAGCTTGAGCGTGAACGACTCCTTCCTCTACGCAGCCTGTTGTGGTGCCACCGGAGGCTTGGCACCAAGCAGCTGCTCCACCAACGCCCACGTCTCAATGTGGTACCACCTACTGAAGTTACGGAGGCACCCCCAACGAGGTTCCCGTGTGCACGTAGGCCTAGGTGGTACGCGACGTCCTGTAGGCCGTAGGGTGATAGTGACCTCACCCCACGAGAGATGAAACATATGCGTCTCCGAACGCCATCGCTCCACGAGTGCCGAAATCAGTGAATTGCCAAAAGTGAAATTTCTGAGGGACACCATGTCACCAAATCCAACCAGATATGAGACGATGGCGTCGGGTGGAGAAAGGGTATGGCTCACTCATCGGGGTAGTAGAAGGCGAGGCCTCTGAAGAATATAAAAAAAATTTAGCCTTATAAAGAAATAAACTTAAATTTTTGGTTTATTTATTTCTTACAATTTCTTTTTAGTTTTGCAATTACAACAATTTAACATGATATACAAAACCTTAAAGTAAAATAAATATTTCTATTTTACTTACATCTACTTCTACTTAAGAACATATTTCTATGTTTCTAACTTACACATATTTCTCTATTACATAGTGCATACTAAACAAACCCTTACTAGAATGTTATAAATACTAACAACCTAGCACAAGAAAAATAGAGTTCTAAACTAATAATTATGCCGTAACAACCTTGCACAAGCAAATAGAGTTCTAAATTCCACATAGAGACCTACTACTAAACCTGCCAACTACGTTTTGATTCTTTGGGACTACCCTAACCATGGCCACATACTTAGATTAAACAAACAAAATAAAACTAACCTCAAAGTCGGCCGCCCCGGCGTAATGTGACGTCTCGTTCAGCCTGTTGATATTTTCGTCGTTTTCCGCCTGGCGCGCCATCAGAGTATCAGTCAAAAATAAGGTTGGAAATGGATAATAGAGAGGAAAAAGTGATTGACTAGGTCAAACTGGGGCCCAGAATGACGTTGTGAACGACATATACTTATAGGCATCGACACGCCTTATCTCTTTTACAGTGTAAACGAGATATATACGTGGCAGCATGACGTATCTTATCTCATTTACACTATAAATGAGATACATGCAAAGTCATCTCGTTTACAGTGTAAACGAGATAAGAGAGAAGAATTTAAATCGATAAATAATTTTTAAATTATTTATTTGATAATTATTACATTTGTTTATTTATTAAAATAAAAAATCTGTAATCTTCATTGTGTTTGAAAATTCTATTCCTATAACTTCACTTAAACTTAAATCCAATATCAAATTTAAAATTTCGAAAAGAATAAATAAATATGAAGATAAATAAACTAAGACTTGGCGAAGAATCACTTTCCATGAACCATGATTCATATAAACCTAAGCCAGCCATAACAATTTTAATAAAGGATTTAAACCCTTGTTAACTCAGAAAACACACTAAACTAAAAAAATTAACAATAATCAATAATAACTACCTCAGAAAATTAACAATAATTCAAAACAAAATCAACAATCAACATTAAACCACAAAATTAACAGTAACTCAGAAGTCGAAACAAAATTAACATTAACTAAGAAGCAGTGGAGGCATACGAATGGCGAGAGAGAGTGAGCTCGGAGAGAACAAAGGTGACGAGGAGGAGAACTGAGCGCAAGCAGAGACATTCGCGGTGAGATAGAGCGCTTGAAGAGAGAGAGATTCCAAGTAAAGAACGAACCACCGCTATGCCAAGAAAAGGACCGCGACAAAGAAATAATGGGCGCCGGCGGACGACGGAAGTGATGTGAGAGACGGGAGAAAACGAAGGACTGATGCGTGAGCATCTTTCTTATCTTTTTCTAGTGAATGTGCACTTAAATTATTGAGTTTAATCAAGAATTAATTATCTTTTAGCCACTATGGATGCTACTTTGAGTATTGTGCATTTCTGTTTATTTTAGGTAGCATTCAACTGGATTTGATGGAGTTTCTGCAGCAAAAGAATTAAAGGAGAAAACCAGCAAGGAGAGACGCGTACGCGTACCTAACGCGTGCGCGTGATTTAGAGCTTTCCATGGCGACGCGTGCGCGTGAATGACGCGTACGCGTTATTTGAAGATTTGCACAGCGTCGCGTGCGCGTACTTGACGCGTACGCGTGACATGCTGAAAAGACTATCGACGCGTACGCGTGACATGCGCCACGTGCAGAAAACGCTGGGGGCAATTTTTGAGCTGCTTTTGACCCAGTTTTTAGCCCGGAAAGCACATATCAGAGGCTGTAGAGTGAAGGAATCAAGTGGTCCCCATCCATCAATTGAAAACTTGATGATTGTTATAATTAATTTTGATTTAAATTCAAATTTGATTTTTAAATTAGGAAAAGATATTACTTAATTTTAGAAAATAGATTTTTCTAAAATTAATTAGGATTAGTTATAAAAAGGGATTCCATTAGTTAACTTTGGATACCATCAGATTAGAACTCAGTACATTTTACCTGAATCCTTATTTTCTCTCTGAACCATGAGCAACTAAATCTCCACTTTTAAGGTTAGGAGCTCTGTCTATTTGTATGGATTGATTTTATTGCTTTTTCTATTTTAATTCATGTATGGATTTATAATTTAAGAATTATTTTCGCTCTTCATCTTATGAATTTGGGTGGAACGGAAGTATGATCCTCTTTCTATTTGAGTTCTTGTATAACTTGAAAAAGCTCTTTACTTGAACAACAACTTGAAAACATATTCTCCTAATTTTTAATTATCTGGATTTAACAGGATACGTGACATATAATCCTTTTATTTTTGGGTAATTAGAGTTTTTGTGGCATATAAACTGAAATTTGATCATCACTCTCTAATTGGAATTAATTGACCAAGGAATTGGCTGTTGATGAATTTTAGATGAGACTAGAAATGTCTAAGGAATTAGGGTCTAGTAACATATAGTTTACCATAAATTAAATCCTACATGATTAAAATAGTTAGTAAGAAAAGTTAATCCGGAAAAATAGATAACTCTGAAACCTTAACTGTTTTCTCCATATTTTATTTCCAAACCATTTACTTTACTATTTTAGTTTCTGCACGATTGTTTACTCTTTGAACATCCAACACTCTATTCTATTTTCCTGACTAAGCTCATTAATCAACCATTGTTACTTGATCCATCAATCCTCGTGGGATCGACCTTCACTCACCTGAGGTATTACTTGGTACGACCCGGTGCACTTGCTGGTTAGTCTGTAGTTGTTAAATCATCGCACCAAGGACCCCTGGGTTTGTCCACGTGAGCGATACTGACAGGAGGTGGAGGCTAGGATGACGGCGACGACACCCTCGACTGACGGAGAGTAGCTCGACAATGAAGAAGGTGAAGCGTGGGTTGAGTGGCTACTAGAGTTTTTTGGGTGAGATGGGTGAGAGACCGAGAGACAGAAAGCGGTGGGTGAATTATTGGGTTTATATATATATATATATATATATATATATATATATATATATATATATATATATTGTTGTCAAACTCTCGAGTTAACTCGTAAACTTGTATGAGTTTACGAGTTTAGATATGGAATCGAGTTGACTCGGACATAGACTCTATCTTGAGTAAACTCGACTAGACTCAGCTAAACTCGGTCAAACTCGGACAAACTCGTGAGTTTAGGACCGAGTTAGCGAGTTTGTATTTTTCTTCATTTTTGCTCAAAAAAGCGTCATTTTGAAACCAAAAAATACTTTTTTTATTAGGGTTACGATAACACTCCCAAAGAATGAAAGAAAACTCATTCATAACTCACTCATCTACGTCGTTTCTCTCAAGTCTCATTTTCTCCATGTTCTGCCGCAATCGTTGTTCCCCGTCGAGCTGCTGCTGTTCGCTTGCGTCTGCCACCTCTATTCTGATTTGCGCCATTGTCTTTGTGAATTTTACCTATATTTCCATCTGCTTTATATTTCTTCACATCTCCATTATCTGCAACTCCATCGTGCTATCACCGTTCACGAGTTTGACTACTTCTCCTACAGTCCTATCTCTGCTCTGGTTTGCGCCGTCGTGAAATCCATGACTCTTCGTCACCGTCGTTTTGTGCTGCTGCTGCACCTTCACCATCGCTGCCTGCTGCACCCTTGTCTTTGATCTGCTGTTGTTGGGACTTTGCCCTTTTTTTTCTTCTGTATCCTCTATTTTTGTATGCTTTTTGCCCCTTTTTTTGAGTCTTTGCTTCTTGATTTAGATTTTTTTTACTTTTTAAATTGTACTCTTTCTAATTTTAGCCTATTACTTATCGTTTATGTTAGATGGCTAGATGGTTCATCCATCCATAGCTGATTAGTAATTAATTATTTTTATTAGAGTAAATTTGATTATTTAATATTATTCAATGTTGAATTAAAGATTTAGTTTTACAGATTTAGAATTTTTAATTTTGTGTGTTCTATGTTGTATTTGTATAAGAATAATTATAGAGGATTTGAATATGTATTTTAAAATATTTGTTATAATGTACACTACTATTTTAATTTATATGTGCTTTAAGATTGTATATAAACTTTATAACAGGTGAACTCGTGCGAGTCTACAAGTTAACTTGCGAGTCGAGTCTAGATCAGCTCCACAAGTTTACTTAGACTTGCGAGTTTGACAACCTATATATATATATATATATAATATGAACTTGTAACTTTGAAAATGTCCGGCCAATTCTAGCAGTTTACCAATTAACCATCGGTTCAGCTGGGTTTCAGTCTAAATTTTTCAAAACAATTTTATACATTAACCAAACTGGTTAGATGATTGATTTTTGGTTAATCCTGTTGAACCGCCCGGTCCGATTTGTTTTTTTAGAGCATTAAAAAGTGAATTGGACCATCAAAACGGTGCGCTTCATTTGAGGAATAAGAGTGTGGTCTCTTTCTCTCAAGTCAAGTCGCTAGGGTTTTTAAACCCAGCTTGTTCCCCACTCTCATTTTCCAAGTAAAGCATCAAAATCAGACAAATCAAAAGCACGCGCTCTCTCCCTTCTTCCTCGTACAAGTTTCGCACCTTCCTCTACATTCAAAGGTAAACGAAATCTTCATTTGTTGCACAATTCCTAAGATCAAAGCCGGAAAGTATGACTTCTTGTTTGTAATTTTGAATTTTAGGGCACAAAAAAAGGGGGAGAAGAAGATGCGGAGGCACAGTCCAGGATACTACAGTCCGCCGAGGAGAGGGTACGGCGGCAGGGGAAGATCTCCTCCGCCGCCACCTCCTCCGTCGAGGAGGGGTTACGGTGGTGGTGGCGGCGGCGGCGGCGGGAGGCGCGGCAGGGATAACAACAACAATGGAAGCCTTCTTGTTCGCAACATTCCCCTCGATTGCCGACCCGAGGAGCTTCGAGTCCCCTTCGAGCGGTTCGGACCCGTTCGTGATGTCTACATTCCCAAGGATTATTACTCAGGGTTAGTTGGTGCATTTCTTATGATTTATATTTGGAGAAAGAGATTCGAGAAAAAGAAAAATTTAAAGTTTGATTGTTGTGGAATCAGAATCATCAATTTTGTCGCCGTGTTAGATGTACTTCCTTGTTTTTGTGAAATTATACAAATAATTTGTTGGTCTTTAGGTTTCCTTTTGCAAAATTAGTTGGAGAAATGTAAGTAGTTAAGTTCATTGAGTGTGTCTGAGCGTGAATTGTGAGAGCTGGGTTGGGGTGATTCTGTACTTGAGTTTTCTTTTTTCTTTTCTCTTGTTTGAAGGTGATTGGTATTAATTATTTGATTGTGGATTGATTTTGGACTGGTTTGTCAGGGGGTTATGTTTATTTGAAATTGGAAGTTAAAACAAGATCAAGCCCCACATTTGACCAAGTTTTTCCCCCCAAGTGTGTTAATCTTCATACGAAGAGAAACTATTTAATTACACAATGAATACAAGTATGATGGAAGGTTGGTTGGTTCCTTGTACAAACTGAAGTGAAGACTTCGTGCTTACAAGATTTTTTTTGTTTCTTGGGGAGCGTTGAATTCAAGTTCTTATAAATACAAGAATGTTGAAGAATTTTCAAGATACTTTACTACTTGTCAATGTAAAGAAAAAGGGCCCGCTTTGAAGTTTTTGGATTTTAGCTGCTTTAGGCAATCCAGCTTCCACAGGCTGTGTTCATGTCTCAGAAAGCCTTAGCTAAGTTGTCTAAAGAAAGATATACTCTGCCTAGTCTACGTATGCTACAATCTGTGTCTGCCCATGTTTTTCTAGCAGTGTTAGAATGAAGCTCCGCTTTTTTCCCCATACAGAGAACCTCGAGGCTTTGCGTTTGTGCAATTTGTGGATTCTTATGATGCTTCAGAGGCACAGTACCATATGAACAGACAAATCTTTGCTGGAAGGGAAATATCCGTCGTTGTTGCTGCTGAAACAAGAAAAAGACCAGAGGAAATGCGCCAAAGGACTAGGAGGTATCACTTATTCCTCCCCCCCCCCCCCCATATATTCCACTATAATGTAGCGGATGATAAAAATGTAAAGGTGGTCTTGTATCTGAAGCATTGCTTTATAAATGTATAGCTAAAGTTTTTGGAATTTTGCAGAGGACCATCGAACTATGGGGGGAGAAGGTCTTATTATGGTATTATCATTTTAAAAACTCAAAATTGCATTATGTTTTTTGAAATGCTTACATAGTTTACTGCTTGTTAAGATTACTGACTTGTGTGTATGATAATATTGATTCTATTAGGTCGCTCGCGCTCTCGCTCAGTATCACGCTCTCCACCTTATCACTCTGGTTCTAGAAGTAGATATCGCTCAAGGTAAGTTTTAGATATCCTTAGCATCTTAATTTTGTACTTCCACTAAAGCATGTACTCATGATTTGAATTGACGTGTACCAGATCATATTCTCCTGCTCCAAGAAGGCAAAGTGATTACTCTATTTCCCCTAGAAGGCAAGCAGAACACTCTAGATCACCTCGATCACCAAGAGGCCCCCCTAGAGAGCGAGATGCTGATCAGAAGCGCAGATCATATACTCCAGATTTTGGCAATGGTGTTGATCAGAATCAAAGCAATGGATATCCTGAGTGAGTTGCAATTTAATAATTACCTTCTGAACATGAAGTTTTTCTATTGAAATTATTTTCCCTGCTTCTCTCATGTTCTTACACTATATACTATCTTGTACTAAGGAAATCTACATACAAGTCTGAGGCTGATGAAGGTCAGTGGAAGTCATCTGGACGTAGACCATCGAGGTCACCACCTGGATCCAGATCTAGGTCAAGGTCTCCTGATTTGTCTCCTAGACATTGAAGACGAGGTAAAATGTATGAGTTAAGACTAGGGATTCCATATGTTAGATTTGGTTCAGCTTTTTTTAAAATTAGCTTCGATGGTTTTCTAATGCATATTTATACATGTTGCAGGTCTTTGGCAATGTGCTGCATTCTGCTGATTCTGTACCAATTCAGTATCTTTATCAGGACATTTTACAAAATTGCATAATGTATTGAATGTGTTTGTAGTGTTAAGATATTACTGTTGTGCAGCATTTTGGATATTGTGAAATTCTGTGGTAAAACTTAACCTAGAGTCTTGATAGTCTAGATGAAATGTTTGGAGC
Source organism: Arachis hypogaea (assembly GCF_003086295.3). Classification (NCBI taxonomy): domain Eukaryota; kingdom Viridiplantae; phylum Streptophyta; class Magnoliopsida; order Fabales; family Fabaceae; genus Arachis; species Arachis hypogaea. The sequence continues at coordinate 12,771,875 of NC_092042.1, read as the reverse complement.
TTGTTTGATTTGTCAAGTACCCTCTTGAACAATTTTTCACTTAAAAACTGCGTTTATCTTGGTATTAATTGTTTGTTTAAATGGCTACCCCCATTTTTCCCTGTTTGGATAAACTAGTGTATTACCCGCCCTATGCGCAGGCGAAGCTCAAAATCCAAAAATCATCTCTTTATGGAAAAAGACTTGGCATGTATTCAGTGAAAATCACAATAAGATTATATAAGTGTGGCAAGTGACAATTTGATTCAAATTATTTCAAAATCTTTCTTTTTAGTCTACTTGTAACAAGTTGAAATAATAGTTACTCTTCCATTCAAATTTTCGAAATAAAGAAAGCCATAATAAGTTTCCTAATTTTATCTTCGCTTTTGAACCTTCTTTGTTATTTACTATCGTAATGGAATATGAGTGTAAGATTTTCGGTGGTTTATAAATAGCCTTTACCTCTAATGCTATATTACTATTGCTTTCTTACCCCAACGTTGTTTTCTTTTGCAAATTATTGAATCTACAGTGTTTTTATTAGCTAATTTAAATAAGTTGACTCTAAAATTGTCGAATTTCTAATGCTTTCCAGAAAAGTAGAGTGGAATGCTTCAGGAAAAGTAGGAAGGGTAACACACTAACACTTTGTAATACCAAATGACCTCTTATTACTTATTAGTATAATTTAGTTTTTATAATTTTAATTACCATGCGCCCACCGTGGGGCAGGACCACAAGGTTAAAAGCCTTGCATTAAAAAATGTCAAAACTGACGCCCACCGTGGGGCTCAAACCCACGACCACAAGGTTAAGAGCCTTGCGCTCTACCAACTGAGCTAGACGGGCTATTTGATGCGTGATTTTTCATTTATTAAATTTTTAAGCATCAAATACGTTATTGATGGAAGAATTTGGTTCCATGGAGATGGGCTGCATCCATTGAACACGCCTCTTGAAAGCATCTAAATAGTAAATATAGAGGAGTTCAATCTTAGGCATATTATTTATAAATTTTCAAAAATTAAAGTAATCAGTTTGTCAAATTAGATTGTATTTCTAATGGAGGAAATAATAAAAATGTGTTTGGTTGATTTATTTTTAAAATGTAGTTTCAAACTTTCAATTCAAATAAAAATATGTTTTATTCGCTAATTTAGTTGAATTATTAAAATGATTTTTTTAACACACTAAAATTAATTTTAAAATATTAATAAATGGCAGAAGCTAAGGTGTAAAATTTAAAAAGTAAAATATTATTACTTTGATAAATTTTATTATTTAAACAACTTTATTACTTTCATACAAATAAAAAAATAACATTAAAATTTATTAAAACAAAGGTAAGGTGTAAGGAGAGCAAAGAGTACTCTTACCCTTTTGGGTATAGCAAGTTGTATCTAACTATAAATTATTTTGCTAACAAGTTGGTTAAGTTTCACAGCCTCTTCTCATATGAAACTTTGTTTTATATCCGTCACTCATTTGAACTATGATAACATCAATTTGATCCCACCATTAATCACCCCAAAATAATTCCTCTCATTTTCTTACACGTTCAAAATGATTTAATCAACTATCATGACTTGTTAATTACTCTTAAGTCATAACAAATCAACGGTTAGTTTTATGCTTTTATTTCTGGTTTCATATATGATTGGCCAATTAGTTCTTGATTAGCAGGACTTTTGTTTTTTATTAGTTATAATTCCACAACTAAAATAATTCAAAGACTATCAAATTTCCCACAAAGATTATAAGAAAACAACTTGGAGAGCTACAATATATTTCTCAAATCATGTTAGTTCTTCATATATTGTCTGTTTTATAATTTGTGGTCAAGGAGAAAGATAAGGGGAATCGAATATCTCTTTTAATTTTTCAAAGAACTTGAACATGTTCCTGGGCCAATTTTCTCTACATCATTGCTAACATTTTCTAAATGGAAAATTTAATTGAAAAAAGATATTCTTTTGTACTTCTAAAGGATATAATAAAGCTATTTTCATTTTTATTCCTTTTTGACCTGCTAGAAATTAAAGCAATCTAAAGCATCAAAATCATGACATAATTTTACTGAAATAGATAAACGAGTGTTTTTTGTTTTATGATTGTTTAAAACTTTGAATTATTAAGAGATTATTGCACATATATTGTTTATTTAAATGTAATGAATCACATTTTATATATTGTGGTAGGGGTACTCAACCATTTAATTTTGGTCAAAATTAAATTGATGTTAATATGATTTGTGTTTCGACTTTTTGTCAAACGTAATTTAAAAAAAAATTAATATTGTTTAAATGATGTTAACAGAAATTCTGTCTCCTTAAGGAAATTAACAGAATTGTGTATCTATTGAATGGGTGTGTACTGTGTAGTCTTAAGATATTACTGTTGTAAAGTATTTCGGATATTATGAAATTCTGTGGTTAGAGGATTGACAGATGAATCGTTAAGAGCTTATTTGATTTATCAAGTGCTGTGTTTTAAACAATTTTTTCCTTTATATATATATAGATGTGAATTCTATCAAATCCTTTTTAAAATAACATATAACTTATTTTCTATGATATGTCAATTTTTAATTGGATGATATGTTAATCATAAGATAATTTTATAATTAAATTATTATTTAAAATAGAAGATTATATAATTTTTTAATATATTAATAATCAAATCTCTCTTTTTTTCAAATTATTCTTCCTAAAAAAAAAAGCCTTTTCTATATCTTATTATCTTCATCCTTCCAAGCATCACCACTGTCCTTTATATCTATCTCAATCTCAGTCTCGCCATTTATAATTAATTAATCTCATCAATAAAAAATTAACTCTAATTAAATTATATAACTGTATCACGAAATCAATAGATTACCCTATTTATGAAGTAGATTGTGCTAAAAATGCTACTCATTATTCATTTGTAATTTTTCATAAGGAGATGTTGGAGTGCAAAAACTACTTTAATTTATAAATGAATGTCAGTTTGTGATTAATGTGCCACTGAACATGAATGCTGTTGTTAATTTCAGTAGTTTATTACAAATGAATTACACTAAAATTTTGAAAATGATTTTTTTTAAACTAGACTGCACCTAATTGTCAATACTGTGAAAAAATGGTGGAATATGGTGTGAATTTGATATTATTTTTTATTTTTAAATAAAATAAATAATATGGAAAAAATTATATATATTTCTCAAAATGTAATTATTCATGAAACTACAAAAATAAAAAATTACATAAATATTTATAAGTCAAACTATATAATAAAAAATAAAACCAGACTTTTAGAAGAAAACTAAAAACCTAACAAACACTAATCCAAAATAATTAATTATCAGCTATTTAGTTAAATTTAAAAATGGCCATTTACAAGTGGTGAAAGAAAGAGCTGAAAAATTATAAGGAAGGTACATAAGACTTGACCAGTGTAATAAAGTTTGGATGACAAAAGTTGAACGTAGAAATAATATTTTGGTTGCTTTTAGAGAACGTGAATTAAGAAAAATTGGACGTTAGTTGATGATAACTGTTCAGCGGGTATAGTAACACAGTTAGAGGGACAAAGACTTCTATTGAGTCTTACTTCCTCAAACCTGTTGGTGGAGGTCGTATCTCTAAAAAATTCTAATGCTCAAATATATAACATATTTGGTTATAGATTAAGTCATCTATTTAGAGTATTTATATTAGAAGATGTACAAAATATATGTAGAATCTTACATAGATATGATTTAAGTTATATTTTTTTATTACTGGTATATCCCAAGAAGAGTGCTTTTAGATCAACTATAGCTTTAGATTTGTTCCGGCCGGTTCAACAAAAATTGGAGGTCCATTCGAACTACCACGTTTCTCGCGTAATACAATATTTTTTGCCGAAGTCTGGATAGTTGGTAGAAGTTTTTGGACAAAAAGACCAAAGCAAAAGGATCCATCCGAGGATAAAGAATAAAGGGGAGGGATCTATTCTTTCCACATTTTACCCTAATTAATCGCCTATTCATACGAATACTTACTTTAGTATTGGAGTGTCTTGCAGATGATCCCACCCGCCAATGACTTTTAGATCTCTCCACCTCTCTTCAGTTCTTGCGCTCAGGTTCCAACCCTCACCTTCAACTACCCTTACTCCACGGGACCGACGAACAACTGAACAAGACTCATTATTTTTTAGTCTAACTACCTTGTGTCAAGAGTGCATATACCTTTGGGTTTTTTTTCTATCAACTCTTTTTAAAAAAAAACAACTGTAAACTCTAATCCCGATTTCCTATTTCCTAATCTCAATTCTCAAGCCATTTTATTTATTTGGCTGTGATGAATATTCGACCAAACTTGGTCAATCGAACTCCACTAGAAAGCCTCTTGATAGAAAACGATAGATTTTGACCATTGAAAAGTAAGATTCTCATAAGAAAGCCATCTTAATTAAAAACCAATTGATTTATTTATTTATTTATTTATTTCAGTGGTACTTAAATGACTAAGCTTAAATTAAAGTCGAATCAATTGAAGGTTTCATCCTCCTTTTAGGTATAGAAAAATTTTAAAATTTTGGAACAGTAGTTTTCTCACGCATTGTAATGTTTACAACCCAACTAAATATTAGTTGAATCAATTCTTTTTAATGAAATAGCATTATGCCCTTTTTATTAGAAAAAGAAAGAGTATATTTAAGTATTTATAACCAAAGAAAAATTATCACGTGATTTGAGGCCAATTTTTTAGATATAAAGAAGGATTGCGTGTAATTCTTGGTAATGGTTAATTAGTGTTTTTTTTTTATATGAATTTTAGTTTTTTTATTTTAAATAATAAATCAGACCCTTAGTTTCTAGAAAAATAAATTTTGTAGAGATATTTGAGAGTGAAATTTTCTAAGTTCACAAATTGGAGGATCCTATTTATGTTAAAATATTTTTTTTATTATAAAGTAAATTGGAGGTTCTGATTTGTATATTTAAAATTTTTTTAATATTAAAATACAAATCTAAGAGTTAGATTTGCATGTTTAAAATAAATTTTAAAAAATAAGTCCAATTCTCAAATTTACATGTTAAACAAAAAAATAATTAAAAAAATTAAAAGTCGCAAATCTTAGCCTTAGATTTGTGCTCCAACACCAAAATTAAAAAACCGTGATTTGATAGGTCTAATTTGAATCTTTTGGCAAACTAGGGTTTACCAAGTCATCTAAGTATTTTATTAATACCAATTGACATGGGATGCTTTGGACTAAGCGCGTATATGTATAATTTTCATTCTTTTGATTTGTAAAATTCATTAATTAATATTCAATATATTATATTCTCTTAGCTTGTTGAGACTTGAGACATTTATATAAACCAATTAAACAAGTTACAACTCCATCTTGATATAGACACTTGCTGAATTAGAATCTTCAGAAAGAGAGACACAAATAGATTATTGAAGAATTTGAACTTTGAAGGTCATGGCAATTGGGTTCATGGAGGTGCAGCTTCTCAAAGCAAATGACCTCAAAGTCACTGATTTTTTGGGTATATGATTGATTGCTAGTTCCTTTATTTTCCTACTTTAATTGCTTCTGTGTGTTCTTCATCTCTATTTCTTATATATAGATAATTGAAAAAATAAATTACCATTTGTATCTATGAAAGATACAAACGCTGACAAATGTATCCATATAAGAATAAAACAACAATTGTATCCATAGAACATAACTTCCGTGTGCCAAGAATACCCTAACGGGTACCAATTATGTAACCAACGTCCGGGTACTCTTAGCACAGAGAAGTCATCTTCCGTGGTTATAATTGTCAGCATCTGTATCTTTTATGGGTACAAATAGTAATTTATTCTAATTGGAATATGATCAATTGTTTTACTTAATGTAGTGTTCCTAATTTCTTTTTTGTGCTAATTCTTTCCCTTTTAATATTCAAATGGATGGTATTATTTAATAAACATTCTATGTTCAAGTTGTGCAATTCTAACTATGTTAATAAAATTCTAACAAGTTTTTTTTTAATTTATTTTTTGTGTTTAATAGGCAAAATAGATCCATATGTTGTGATACAATACAAAGGGCAAGAGCAAAGGAGCACAGTTGCTAATGGTCAGTTAGATGGCATATTCAAGTTCATTTTAACTTCATGCCTAAAAATCTTATAAACAATTACTATTTCAAATGGTGAAAGTGTATTCTAATTTTGTGATATAAATGTTTTATAATTCTATGTGCAATTTCTAATAATGGTTTGTTTGGAACAGGGCAAGGAAGAAATCCAACGTGGAATGAGAAATTTATGTTCAGAGCAGAGTACCCAACTGGATCTGGAGATCAATACAAGCTCATTCTCAAAATCATGGACAAGGACACTTTTTCTAAGGATGATTCTCTTGGCCAAGCCATGTAATATTTCTATCACTTAATTGGAAAACTTTCATTTCTATCGCTTTATTTCTTATGTATCAATTTTTACATTGTTATTCAGTTATATTTTTGTAGTTAATTAGCGGTAATTTTGTCAAATACTTCTTATTCGATACAACAACAAAATAGCATCATGATAAGGCTCACAAATAACTATTTTCGGGTTTGACTAAGTTGTTTTAGGAGTTAATTATATTAATTTCTTGCTTTGGGAGGGCGTTTTTATCTTAATGTGGTTTATTGTGGTCTATATATACCTATATTTAAAATAGATTTAATTACTCTGTTGGTCCCTATAGTTTCGTAAAATTTTCAATTAGGTCTTTATACTTTTTTTTTCTTTTTAATTGGATTCCTGCACTAATTTTTTTTAATTAGGTCTCTCTTGACAGTAATTGACTTAATTTTATAGGGACTCAACTAAAATAAAAATTGGTATAGAGACCCAAATAAAAAAAAATAAATGTAAGGACCCAATTAAAAATAAATTAGTGCAAAAACTTAATTAAAAGAAAAAAAAGGTATAAAGACCTCATTAAAACTTTCACAAAATTATAGGGATCGATAGAATAATTAAACCAATATTATGTTTGTTTTGACAATTTCTACTAACCTGACTTTTTTAAGTGTAGTTTGTGAATCTTTAACTATTAAGAAAAGAAAAAAATTATTATGACGTGATATTCTAAACTTTTTATGTTTGTGTAAAAAAATTTTACATTAGGAAACCCTACTTATGCTATAGTATTCATTATTTAAAAGAAAAATTTGTTACTCTATATGCAGAATCTATGTTAAAGATTTATTGGCCCAAGGGATAGAGAATGGAGGTGCTAAGCTACAAGCTCTCAAGTATAGAGTAATTGATGAAAACAACTCATATTGTGGTGAAGTTGATGTTGCCATAACTTTTACCCCAAAGGTAAATTAAACCTCAAATTCACTTGAAATAATCAAATTATGGTAATGGAATTGATGGTATTTTCCTATTAGCTTGATTTTTTTTTTTTTGGGTGATCTTTGGCATAGGTGGAAGAGAAATTTATTGGTGAAGATATTGGAGGATGGAAAGAAAGTTGCTACTAGCAAGTAGCAAGGCTAGTATATTCATATTAGTATATAATATACTACCTAACTTAGATGTGCTTAATTCTAGAATGGTTATTTATGTAATAATATAAGATCGTTCACTTTCTAATACCATGTTTTCATTCTTTTTGACAAGCACGGGCATGATAGATAGATAGATTAAACTGTTTGTGTATGTATCATTCCTCTAATTAATTTATTCTTGTCATTTGTCATTTTATTTTTTTGGTATTATTTTCAACTACCTATTCAAGACTCCCTCAATTAGGGACAACCCTTAATGTATTATTATTATTATTAAAACAATTGTCAAAGTTTTTTAAAAGCCAAGGTTGCGAGAACCGGACCGGTCAATGAACCGGTGAGGTTACTGGTTCAATGGTTCGACCGGGGTTCAACCGGGGTTCAACCGGTTTAATTAAATATTAAATAAAATTATTAAAAAATTTAAAAATAATTTTAAATATATTAATTTAATAAAAAACCGTTAAAAACCGGCCGGTTCGATCGGTTTACCGGTTAATCGGCCGGTTCGACCGGTTTTTTACCGGTTTTTTGCTAGCCGGTTTTTGAATTTACCTGGACCGGTTAACTGACCGGTTCCCGGTTTTTCCGGTTGAACCGGCCGGTCCGGTCCGGTTTTCAGAACCATGTTAAAAGCACATATTTTAAGAAAAAAATAAATATTTGCATAAAAAAATGAACAAATGAGTTTTAATAAAGTTTGTATGGATAAACAAATATTTCCTCAAATAAATGAAATTATGTAATTTTTTTTGTCCAATTATCGTTAGTAGAAATAAAAAATATTATGGTGCATTTAATTTGTGTTTTTATTTTTATTATTTTTTATTTTTTGTTTTTACCTCTTATTTTTTTTTAACAAAATACTGAAAAAAACACATTAAAATGAAAGGAAAATTATAATGTACAGATATTAGATTGTACAGATATAAAGAGATTTTATTGTAGTCGTTGGGATAGAGACACGTATAAGGGAAGATGGAGGCGGCTGGCTAGATAGTGTCCGACACTGTTGGAAACTAGAGATGATTGGCTTGTGCGAAAAACGAGCGGCTTTGTGTCTTTGGGTTGGATATTTTCTGTAACAAGAGGTAAAAACATTGGGGACAGTGTAGATCCGAAACTCAACTCTCCTGGTAATAATAATTTTCTTTAAATATTTTGAACAACAAAAGAATTGTTTAGCATAGGTGTTGTACCATCTTTTTAGGTAAAATAATTTGACTTATATATATGTTTTGTAGATTTCTTTAGTATCGTTTTGATTATAAATTTTTAGGTGAATTATAAATTTTGAGGTAAATTACATAAGTGTCTTGCTAATATGAGTATTTAGTATTTTAAAATTGATAACGATTCAGTATAATAAAGGGAAAAAATAACTTTTTTATCAATATTATGTTAATTCAGTGAGAGAATTATATAATTGACTAAAATAAATTTTTTATTTTGATCTAAAATACGCATCTAGAGAATAAAATTTCAATAAAAATTTATCGAAGTTTTATTTATCTTTGGTCAAGCAAAATGATCAGCTTTAAAATCCCTAATTTGGGAGTTAATTGAAGAAAGTAAAATGACAAGTTTGGAAAGCACACAGCTCGAAGAGTTAACTCAGAAGAGATCAATACAGCAATTTAGAAAGAGGTAAAAAATGTTAGAGTTAACGGAAAAAATTTAGGTCCTTATATTTCTTTTTTCTTTCAATTGAGTCCTTTTATTACTTTTAATTTTGTAATTAAGTCCTTAATAATGTAAAAAATGTTAGAGTTAACAGAATATTCGCAAATTTAAGGTATCCAAAATTAAGAATCTAATTAGATCATTGACTACATATTTTTTGAGAGAAATATTTTGTTAATCTTAACGTTTTTAATATGAAAAGTTTCTAATTACAAAATTAAAAACAGTGAAGGGACACAATTGAAAAGAAAAAAAAGTATGGAGACCTATTGTAAATTTGGTGAAATTATAGGGACCAACAGAATAATTAAACTTTTTTATTTTAAAACTCAGAGTGGCTGGAAATGGATACAATGGCACCATATAGATAAATTGATTTTTATTTTATATGATTATTTGATATAAGTAAAGTTTGTCATTGTTTTTGCCTTTATAATTTAAAACACTTATTTTTCGTGTTAGTATCACTAGGTCTACTTATATTTTTTAATTAGCAATGATTCTAATCAGTGACGGATCCAGAAAATTTTGATAGTGGGAGCAAAATATATATAACATAATAATAATTTGTGTTTAGCTAATATATGTCCTAAAGACATATGACAAACTTAGTATTAGTGGAAGATTTTAAATTTTTTTTATTTAATAACTGCAAAATAAATACATTAAAAACTTAAATTTTTTGTATTTTTAACAAAAATATTCTCAATTTGTAATCTTAATATGTATCTTTAGGACACAAGATAAATAAACTCTAATAATTTTTATAATAAAAATATTATATTGCATAAAAATTAGCTATAAAATTGTTTATTAATAATTATGTATTTGTGTATAAATATATTTATTGTTTAATTCATTTTCAAAATGTATTTTGTATTTCAATATATATTCTATACGGGTAGTTACTTTTTGTGTATATATAGCATAATTATGATTATAATTATATTTTGTTATTATAAAATATGATTAGCCTTCAAAATATATAATTTACAAATTAAAACACTAAAATAATGATTTAAATAATAATATATAATTTATAATTCTATTTTTTAGGTTACATATTTTTTAAAAAATTGAGTAATCTTTTTCTTTTTAAGTAATACAATCGAAATGTCTATATATATATATATATATATATATATATATATATATATATATATATATATATATTTCAAATGACTTTTAAAAAAAAATTAGTTATTTACTATTTTTTATAAATATTTTTATATAAAAATTTAATTTTAAAAGTTTCATAAAATTTGAATACCAACAACTAATATAACTTAAATAAGATTTAAACCTAATTTAAAAATATTAGAGCATTATAAATTAAAGAAGTGTAAACTTTTTTTTATAAATATTTTTTACTAAATTTTTTATTTTTGGTATTTTGAAATATTGTAAATCCATTAAAATGAAAAGAGGGGTATTTTTTTTTTGGATATTTAAAAAGAAGATTAAATACATGTTGTTGTAAAAGGTTAATTTTAGGGTGGATATGTACGCTTAGAGGCACATTATAAAAAAATGCCCCCATTTTCGTAAAATTAAAAAAATCTACGATAAACCTATCCAAACAATGGCCACATCTCCATGCTATATTAATGGAGACCAATAACACTGATCGACTAGCCAAACTAAAAGGACTAGTGGCTCCTAGCATGACATGCTTCTCCAAAGATAGATATTATATCTTTACGGGATAACGACATATGGTAATAGTTGTTTTCCTTTTTCAAATTAATTATCAGAACTTAATTATACTAAGTATTGTTTTAAATTTACAAACATAAGCTGTCTTAGCTCAGTGGTAGAGCGCGTGGCTTTTAACCACGTGGTCGTGGGTTCGATCCCCACAGACGGCGATCAATATAATTAATATTTTATTTATTCAAAACTGGCTCTTACATTAATGGATTTCATGTTCATATCACCACCATTTCATTCATGGCTTTCATGTCACTACCTCCAACTTTGAATCCAAACCAAAATTGCAAAAAAGTGTTCATGGGATTGCCATGCAACGCAAAATCTTAAACCCCAATATGCTTGTTATTATTCCCAACTGTCCCAATCCACCGAACAATCTTATTACATTTACAATATTCTTTTTTATTTTCTTTCTCTCTTTTTTATTTATTTATTTATTTTTTCAACCACTTTGAAGCAAGTATATCCTCTCCAATTTTATACCTAACAACCAATACTTTAATGGCAACAACTAAAGAAATTATATAAATCACTTAGCACCCATTTCATTTATATATAAATCACTTAGCACCCATTTCATTTATATAAAAGCTTCTTGATAGTGACCAACATTACACCAAAGAATACCCACCTAAAGTAAAAGTCAAAGCCATCTGCGTTGACTTTTTTCCCCCTTTATTGATGTTAGCAAATGAAATTCGAAGACTATCTAATGGAGAAAAGCCAAGAGCCCCAGAAAAGAAAAGAGCTTGAGAAAGAGGTTAGCAAGTTCTTCAATATGTACCATCTCTTTATTTATTATTAATAAAAGGATTTCGCTAACCAAAGTGATTAAGAATTCTAGCAAGGGAAAATTTGTTAATTAACTAGTATCCTTAGTAAAACCTTTTAATAAAATGCATGAAAAAGAAAGGAACAAATAAAAAACAAAGATAGCTAATTAAGGCTAATGTTTGAAATTCATTTGAACATTTTTTTTTCTTTGATCAATTAATTGATAATTACATTCATACCCTTCTAGGTTGTGATATTGCAAGCTCAGTTGAAGGGAGAACAAGCAATGAATAGGGTCTTACGTTGTGCTCTTCAAGGACCTGTTTTTTCTCTTCCACTCATTCCCTCTGTTTTTCCACCGCAGGTAATTAAAAAAATCAATATATATTAATTAATGTATACTAATTAATAGAAATATTGTTTTAATTGATTTTTTTAAAGATTTATTTTGGAGAGAAAACAAATATTATATGCAGGTTCATGAGCTTCTTGAAGAATTGGCAATGGTTGAGGAGGAGATAGTTTTGCTTGAAAGAAAAGTTAAGGAACTAAAACTAAGATTGTACCAAGAGAGAGAATTGGAAACAATGCAACATAGAAGGAAGCTTAATAATAAAATATATAAGAAGCAGTGTCAAGAGTCATCAGAATATGGACCAATGATTACTGAGCATAGATGCAGTTCACATAATTATGAAGTCTTCACCAAAGGGAGAAAATCAAGAGATACAAGAGCCTCTCTAAGTTCATCATGGGATATACATAGCCTACTTTCCATGCCAAGAAGGTCAAATGGTAAAAAAATATATATATATATCTTTACTATTGATGTAAGACTTTATAGCCCAAAATTTGTTATACTATCTTTACTTTTTTTGATCAATCTGACCATATTGTTTGGGATATGGTGGTGCTGTAAATAGAATATGAAGCAGCAAGAAGGAGCACTCAAAAGATTCCAAGACAGTACCCTATACAAATAGAAACATCCATTGAGAAACCAAATGAATTGTCAGAAGAACTTGTGAAATGTCTCATAGGAATTTTTCTTGAGTTGAACCGGGCATCATCATTGGACAGAAACAGAATAGAAGAATCTGAAACTGTGCCAAGACTCATTACTCTTTCATGTATGAAATCCACAGGGTTCATTTCAAAGACCTCATTCAGCTGCAAGACACCTTCATTCCATTCAAATGGCAATGCTTCTTATTATGATCCTTATGGAACTTCTTCAGATTTAGATTGCACTGCAAGGGATGTTGGACCTTACAAGCACTTGATTCAAATCACTACCACTTCATTGGATATTGAACGTTTCTCTCACTGCTTACCAGCATTCAAAAAATTGAGGTTAGTTTTGAGTTTTCAAGGGCTATTTTGGTACTTCACTTTCTCTGTTTTTTCTTTTTCCTTCTAATCTATCCTTCCTCTTTCAGGACCTTGATGCATAAGTTATGTGATGTGGATTTAAGTTTCTTGACCTACAAGCAGAAATTGGCATTCTGGATAAACATATACAATGCCTGCATAATGAATGTACTGTAAGGCATTTCAAGCCTGTATTGAACTTAAACTTTTCTTAACATCTTTGTGGTAAATCTTAGAATCTTTCTGTTTATGATATAATTTCAGGCATTTTTGGATCATGGCCTTCCTTCTACAAATGATAAACTGTTGTCTCTTATGAATAAGGTACACATCAAATAGTAATAATAATAAATGGTAATTGAGAATTTTCTTTTCCTTTTTTTTTTGGCAAGTTATCAAGCAAATGTTAATTATCTAGCTACATGTTGTTGATTCAGGCAGCAATGAATGTAAGTGGGATAGTACTCAATGCTCTGGCTATCGAACACTTTATTCTTCGACATCCGTATGAATCAAAACAGGTAAGTTTATAAACCCTAGATTCTAAATCCTAGAATCAATTTTTCTGGTCACTAAGTACTTTACTAATGGAATATGCAAATAATAATGAAAGGAGAAACAGAGAAAGTGTGTAATAGATTTTAAATTAAGAGTAAAGTATTGTTTTTGTTTCTAACCTTTAGGTAAGTCCCAAAGTTGTTCCTAACGTTTCAATCGTACTATTTAAGTCTTTAACGTTTCAAAATTGACTCAATGTTGTCCTGCCGTTAGGGATCCGTTAACAGAATTGAAATAAATTTTAATTTAATTTTATCTTTCAATAATATTAATTTTTTACAGTACATATAATATTCAATTATTTTTTAATTACATCTAAGTAAATTACACTTAATCACATTACTTTTATTTTAAAATAAATTTATTTTTTTATAATTTTAAAGAATTTTGATACAATAGAGAGAAAATGTATAATTATTATTGTATATATATTATTTTTTTTTCTTTTATACAAGTTTATATACTAATTATTCTACAAACATTTCATGATAACTAAAAATCTTTAAGAGTAAAATTATAAAAAAATAATTTATTTAAAATAAAAATAATATGATTAAGTGTAATTTACTTAGATGTGATTAAAAAATAATTGAATACTATGTATAGTAAAATATTGATATTATTAAAGGATAAAATTAAAATTTATTTCTATGTATCATTTTTATCCCCGACGTTTTCGTCCTATTTAAGTCCATAACATTTTAAAATCGTCTCAATTTTGTCTTGCCGTCAATTCTGTTAACGGATCCCTAACAGCATAACAACATTGAGTCAGCTTTGAAACGTTAGGGACTTAAATAGGATGATTGAAATGTTAGGAACAACTTTAGAACTTATCCCAAACATTTAGAACAAAAACAATACTTTGCTCTTAAATTAACAAGCCAACCCTCCCCCACCTCATTTTAAAGAATGTCATTTTCATAAAATAAGATAATACAAGAAAATTAAACATTATTATATAGAAAAGGGTAATACTAGATAATTAATAATTTTTTTGAATAATATGAACAACCAACAATCAAATCAAAACACACTATATCTCTAAATTACTCACCTAAATTTTAATATTAAAATAATTATCCGCACACTTAGTGAAATGAACATGCGATATATTCATTATTCACATTATTTAGTATTTTCATTGTCTACCTATACTTTTTCGAAAAGAAAAAATAACGTTACTTCAACAACACATTAGCAACCAATACTTTATTTTTAAACTATTAGAATGTAAAGCTGCCTTTACTCATGAGAATAGAATAAAATAAGATATTAATAATAAGACACAAAAAGATAAAGACATAAAAATTAGTATTTTTGTATTTTATCAGATGGTAAATTATAACAAATTATAAAAATTTAATTTTTTTTTATTTTTTTATTTAAAAATTTTGAAACGAAAAATATAATAATAAAAAATATAATTATAAAAAATTAACAAAAATAATAAAAAAATAGAAAATAAATTGTATCTCTTATTAATGTCTTAGTATCTTTTCTTTTAAAATTGATACAAAATATACTAATTCAAGTATTTATAGACATAATATTTCTATCCATATCTTATCTACCAAATACGATTTTATATCACTTTCTCATTGTCCCGTATATATAAACAAATAAAACCTTAAAAATTTTGTTTGTCAGCAGCTGAATTTTTCAGATACGGAATTGGTAGTTAATCCTACTTATAAACTATTAGGATTTAAGATATTGGTCTCTATAGTTAACGGAAAGATTAGCAGGGTTCCGTGGACGAGAAGGAAGTGTTATTGCGACATGCTTATGGTCTGGGGTATCCAGAGCCCAACATAACTTTTGCTCTTTGTCGCGGCACTTGGTCGTCACCGGCGGTAAGATTATCGTTGTCCCCGTCGATTATTTGAATAAGATTGAATGAAAGAAAAATGTGATGTTTGTTGCAGCTAAGGGTGTACACAGCAGAGGAAGTGGTGAACGAACTGGGGAGGGCAAAAGTGGAATACTTGGAAGCTGCAGTGGGAATAACAAGCAAGAGGAAGATAATAGTGCCAAAGCTATTGCAGTGGCATATGGAAGATTTTGCGGATGACATGGAGTCACTAATAGAATGGATATACAGCCAATTGCCACGTTCAGGATCATTGAAGAGAGCCATGATGGAGTGTCTAATAAGAGAAACAAAGTACCCCATTTCTAAAATGGTAGAAGTCCAATCATATGAATCTCAATTCCGATATCTCCTACCCATTTAATGTAATGTATCATATCGCTTAACTACAACCAACTAACCTTATATGCAAATCAAAAACTCGTTTGCTCGACTTAATTTGAGTTATATGGAGAACCATGTGTATACATGATAAAACATCGTGTGTTAATTTTTTTGTGTTATTTCTAAGGGGAAAAAATGTTCTAAAAATTTTAGAAATTATTTTTGTTATGAAAAAGAAGTTGGTGTTTTGGAAGAATATTGGAGGATGGAGGAATTTATCCGACAGTGGAGCTGCCGGTCATCACGCAGGGGCGTGGTGACTCTGCTACGGTGCAACACGTTCTCACCACGCAGGGGCGAGGTGATGCGGCCAGCATGCAGGCTCTGGCACCACACAAGGGCGTGGTGGAGCTGGCATCGTGGAGTCCCGATGCATCACGGGAGGCTTGCTGGAGCTGCTGGCATGCAGGGGACAAATCTCACTCCGGTAAACAGCGGATTGCCTTCTTGCTCTATATAAACAGCAAGCCTTCAACTACAATGAGAAAGAAAGTGATTGTGAGAGGTAGGGGAAGAGGGTTTGCTCCTCGGAAGGCTTGCTACTGCTTCACCGTGAAGGAGAAAGGGTGAAAAATAGGAAAAAAAAATATTATTTTGTAGTGTTTATTTTAAAAAATGGTTCGTAATTATAAAGCTCAGGAGGAACATATTATAAATTATTTGGATCATTCAATCTATGTAAGTTAGTAAATTATATTTTTATTGTGTATTTTAATTTCTGTTATTTTTTTGTTATTTAATATGTTTAAATATAATTTTTTGTTAATTTTAAATTAATTTTCTATTATAAAAATATTAAAATAGAATATATATTATACTATACTATTCTATACGACATACTAAATTTTTTTAAAAAAATATATTTCTCTACGATAAAAATATAAAATAATACTATAGTAAAATAAATAACATACATTCTGCAAATAAATATGTATGTTAAACATAGTCAAAAGTTTAATACATAATTGTTAAAATAATAAATAAATAAATATTAAAAAAAAAAAAATATATATATATATATATACGTTGTTATTAATAATATTAGAGAAATATATGTTGATACACGAAAAAAAAATGATTTTAACTATGGTGCACTTCTAACAAATAAAATATTAAAATAAATAAATATATAAATAATATTATTAATTGAAGTGATCACATTTATTAAATCTATTTATTAATATTTGTTTATTAATAAATGAATATTTATAAGTAATATAACAAATATAATTTTGTTGATGTAGCCTAACAAAAATTTGTTGGTGTGTAAACTGGATTTGCAACGGAGTTGGAATTCGAGGGTCGAAAACTACTTACGTGCCACTGGATTCTACCACGTATCTAGGATTGGGATGATAAGAGGATCTCACCCGTTGTTAGCTGCTCTAGTTGAAAGGTGGAGGCCGGAGACTCACGCATAAAAGGTGGCATATTCATCGGTTGATTGATCGAGGGGTGAACCACTACATTATCAGCTGCTGTCTCAACTCCCACATCACCATCCTCGTCTTCGTCGCCGGCTTCATAAGTGACTTTGAAGTCATCTTCGCTGTCACTATTCATTCCCTCGTACACTGCAGCTCTATCATCCTCTACCTCTAAGTCATTTTGAATCCCTTCTGCCTCTACAGTTTCAAACTCAACATACAGCTCAATCTGTGGCTGTCGCATCTGAGTCTGCCGATGAATTTGAAATATATTATACATAGTCACTTCGTCAGTGATTGGCATGGTATCAAACTGTATTAGACTACCAAAAACTACAACCGGATTCTGGTACAGAATTTTGCTCACTCTCATTAACGTACCGTTCTCCATGTTTTGACAGAGACCATTCTGAAGTTCCATAAACGTCATGGTGCATGGAACCACAAACAAAAACGGATTCTGGCACACAAACCCCACTCCCTCATGAGTATTACGTATTATCTCACTGTCACGATACACTACCAAGTTTGCGGTACCCTCCATTATACCAGAAACACACTCAAAGAACATTCACGCACTTCCTCAGAATGAAAATGAACCCGAGCACTGCCTTATATAGAGAGTAGCATTCACCATGCCCCCACGTTTTGATTGCCTCAGGCGAATCACATCCTGCCACGTGTCAGGACGCCCCCACGTGCCATGTCATCACGCCCCCACGTGATGCTCAGGTGTACCAATCAAGCTCCGCCACGTCATCATCACGCCCCCACGTGCTACATCAGCACGCCCCCACGTGGTGATTGCGTGGTCCATTCATCTTCTGTCACGTCATCATCACGCCCCCACGTAATGCCTACGTGGCCAATTCTTGCTCCGCCATGTCATCAACACGCCCCCACGTGCTAGGTTAGCACGCTCCCACGTGATGCCACCGTGTCCCATTCAACCTGCGCCACATCATCTCACCTGACACTCGTCGCAGTCAACACGCCCTGCGTGTTGAACATAGATCCACCATTGGGTAAAACACAATATTCCCCCATTTCTAGCCAAAATACCACTTTACTTCCCATATTAAAATTCTTGAGCCTAAAAATTTTAGTTTGTTTGACAAATTTTTTAAAATAATAAATAAACAAAATATTTTTATATTGTTATATCTAAACTTTATTAATAAATAAAAATATTTTTATTAAATTACTTTTATTTTTAATAGATAAAAAAAATTTACATCAAAATATTAAATTACTTTTATTTAAAAAAAAACACCAAATTTTTATATGAATCCATTGTTTGATTAATTTATTATTTCCAATGCGTACCATCCACGTTTTACAAGTTACACTAAGAATATCTTTTCTTAGTATGTCTATTATTAGTTTGCATTGCTGGGAGCATCAACTACTCAAGTGCTCTTTAGCATTATCATTTTAAGATTAAGATTAAGCACTGCTAGGTAAAACGATGGCTACGACTTCTGTGAATTACTGACAATATTACATAAAAATACTATAGTAGGAACATTTTAATGGAAAAAAAAAACATAAAATGCTTGATAAAAATCAAAGAGACATTTTTTCATCCCTATAATAATAATAATAATAATAAATCAGAGGCATTATTTGAAAACACGCTATTCAACTACGCATTTTCGCATAAAGTTTGTATTACAAGAGTTTATCTCGTAAATTTTAAGGAAGTTTTCTAAGTTTGTTTTAGCCATTACGCCTTACTTATAACATCGGGTACACAAAAATTAAGCACTAATCAACCACCATGTATAAAAATACATATTCAACATCTCTTAATTTTTTAATTAAATAAACAAATTTGATTATTTGTCTATTATAAATTTAATTGTTTTACTATGACATGTTTAATTATTCTGATGACAATTTTTTTCTTTTTTTTTTTTGTAATAGAACATTTGTTATAAAACACCTAACATTAGAGGGTCTTTAAATTAGAGACGTCCAAATTACTCGAAAATATGATTTACATTGAATTTTAGGATTGCAGTTTAGTACAGAGTATGTGTCAATAACAATTGGGCAGAACTGGTTATGCAAGATGCTTGATCTTTGCTTGCAAAGCCAATCATAAACCAGAAAACTTACCGCTAGCAAAACTTAATGGTGCAATGTATTAAAGTGCAGCAGTCCAGTTACTTTATGGGAAGACAATGGAAGCACTAAAAAGAATAAGACATCAAATTCTGTAGAAAGTAAAAGACTAACAATACAATGTTAAATTACAACCACTCCAATCCCCAAAAGCGAAATAACTCACCAAAGACAAAAACCCCACACGAGTAGTCATATTCCTCAGGTTTCTCTAAGTACTATCCACAGATCAATATTTGTGAATTTCCCATCAGATATTTGACTTATGAGCGGGTAACAGATGGCTCAGCTAAGAAATTGACAACCCTATTTAAGAAATTTAAGCCAAATACAGTCTCTTCACAATTGACTTTTACAGAAACTGTCAATGGATCAGAGCATTTACCTTCAACAGTGACTGTAATTAAGCATGGCATGGAATTGCTCAAGATCTCACTGCTGAAACGCAGGCACAAACCAGATGCATCATCAAGGTTGGAAGCAACAGGCATATCTACAGATACAAGAGAAAGATTTGCATTGCTCATCATCTTTAGTGCCAAGGCTTCACAGATCACAAGAAATTTGTCCTCTGTCAGAGAGTTGCTGCCCTTGTTCAACTCTACAAGGTGATCAGTGAAGGTACAACTGGGAGCAAATTAATGCACAAAAACCAAATTTAGAACATCCACAGATGAAATGGGAATAACAAAAGGAACGATGTACAAGAATAAATACTAATATCTTCCCCACAAAGGTAAAAAACTAGGACGGCAATTCTATGATGTGCTGTATTATCTCTTACAGGAAAAGTATAATCATTCTAGGTTCTTGAAAAATAAGATCAAACTAAAAAGTGATGTTTCCAACAAATAAATTCAGTAAAACATAAAAGCACAATTCAAAATTAAGCAGCAGGTCCAGTCATTATTGGCATAAAAAAACGAATTTCATGATTTCATACAAAGGAAGCAGCAGCTCAAAACAAGATTTCCATTTAAATTTAGAATATGAAAAGTGTCCCATTCTTGGAAGTTCAAATTTTGAATCTATGTTTCCATCATTTTTATCTATGTCAGCTTTACTCTAGTCTTGCATATAGGTTGTCATAAGAATCCAAACCCGGATACCCTGATGCTTTATTACATTACATGAGGTGTAGAAAATAACAAGTCGTCTTATGCATTATCAAACAATTTCCGAGTATAAAGTAGGGATGATAAGTATGAAGAACCACCAAAGGAATTTGATCAGATAAATGGTACATAATTCCAGGGAATGGGAATGAGTGTCTTGAACTATTTGTATCCAATGGAAAATAAACAAACAACACGCTAACATACCTCCTTATGTATTCAAACATCCCTGGAAGGTGGGATTCCTTATCCCTGAAAGCTTCAATGCTGATTGGAAGTGGTTTTACAAAGTACCCAATGTCGGGCTTTAACTTAACAGGGAATTTTGTGTCATTGCAAAATAAAGCCAGTTTTAGAGGCAAAAGATGGTGATGAAAGCGAACTAGCAGAGTGCGGTTTTCTGTCTGACCAGGCTCCAAAGAAGGGATGTCCTCCATGGAAACCATAGCTGGATTTTCAGTATGGATTTTCATAGTACTGGAACAAACAAACAAAAAAATCTGTAAAATGCCTAATTATAAAAGAACTAAATAAACGATGCCAAGGGCATGTTGAAACGTACTTTTCTGTTGTAGATGGCGTCTGGTTTGTACTAGGATCTGAGCTTCTGTTAGAACTCTCATCTATTAAGACTATATCAGACATGGCCTCTGAAGAACAATTCTCAAAGAATACTTCTAGGGAGACAAGATGAGAGGATACACTAGAAGTCTCAGTTGAAAATGAATAATTAACTTTTAACCCATTTCCATTTGCTGGATCTAAGAGCGTGTAGTATTTGGGTTTAATTCGGCTTCTAATATTTCCAATTGTTATTCTGGCTGAAGATCTACGGGCTCGGCTTTGATTTGTTTCATTTTCTTTAGATGACTTGGCTGGCTCGTCCAACCAAGATTCAAGAGACTTTGTGGACATCAAGTCCCCAAATCTGGAGTGAACCCCACCATTTTGTTCTTCAGATACATTACCCGTGTCTGAAATCTGAATCAAAGGATCAACATTGTTGTTGCCTTCATTTCCAGAATCAATTTCATCACTGCCATCAGCTTCACTTGAAGCAGTAACCGACTGTTCAGAACTATAATCTGAAGCACTTCCCTCATCCACAGATCCAGATGTACTAGGATCACCATCTTCATCTGAATCGCTGTTAGCAGTTCCATCATTCTGATCAAAATCAATGTATGGAAGACTACAAGGTTTGGGGAGAGGCTCATAGCCTGGAGCTGCATGGAATACTAACTGTGACAGAGATCCCGGAAGATAAAATCGATCATTGATGGGTTCAGTTGGCACAGTCACAGCTGTTGTCTGTCTACCAAATATGCATTCCGCAAATACATATGACTGATCTCTTTTTTGTGATTCACTATTTTGTTCTTCAACATGATTTTGTGAATCCACATTGCATGAGAAAAGTTTCTTCAAGAAACGTGATCGATCACGGACGTCATAATTCATGTCGCACTCAGCCAATTCAATTACATAGCTCCAAACTTTTTGCAGGGTCGAAATATCTTCTCCAGTATTACAAATCAGGACCTGTAAGCAAAAGTCGTTCCAAAACATAAACTCATTGCTTTGGATAGAAATCTTTCTTCTAAACAAAAAATAAATGTGCCAAAACCAAAAGAGGCTGGAATCTTTGTACCTGTAGAAATCCAATAATACACACATACTTTACTTACTAAAACAGACTTAGAAATAAGTTATTCAACCAGAAAAAATAACTTTCCTTCCATATGCCCAGCAAAAAATAACCATAAAAATAAATAAATAAATAAATGGCATACAAGTCTGCTTTTGTTTATATTTATCTTTGAACAAATCAATGACACCACATGCATATGGTCAACAAATGAATGAAGTCTTTAAATTCAATTAATAGATAAAAGAGGGGAAGGGGAAGAGTAGAAGTAAAACACTATAATAAACAATAAGTAAAATGTATAAAAATGAATTTTTGTATGTGAAAGTGTAAAAATCACTCAGTGACATACCTTTGCAGTTGTATTAAGAATCTGAAGCTTCGTTTCCAGTGCTTCTGAAGTAAAACACCGAGCAAGATACTTGAGTACTGTGCTCACCATTCTTGGAATTATCTCACCCAAAGAGCAATACTCCCCCACCAGCCAAATAATCATTGCACGGGCAGAAGGAATCTTGATTGCATCTAAACTACGGACCAATTGAATTATGACCTTTTAACAAGTGAAAAGACTACAGGTCAGTCTTGATACAAGCAAAGTACCAACCACTGAAAGTACTAACTTAAATATTGCGAATTGCAATATTACATACGAGATATTAAATTCCATCTCCCATTCTCCTGTTAGTTTGTTCCCCATATCTCCATATTGTCTTATGGAACATTACTTTAATGTAATACATATACTAAAACCAATTACAAGAACAACAGATCAAAGTGTCAGACAGCAAGAAAGGATTACCTTCTCATAACTGGGTGGGTCTAATTTTATGATTGATTTGATGGATATTATTGCCTGAATTAGCACACCATCTTCTCCATCCATGGATCTAATTTCCCCGCAAAAGTATTCTGCAAATAGTTTTTTTTTAGATAAAAAATAATTTCATTAAGATGAGAAGGATAATACAAAATGGGGACAAGGGGCCCTCTATACAAAAGCAAACAAAAAACTAGATTTATCTATAAAGCATAGCTTTCCAAACTCTCAACATATCTAAGAGGGAAGTCCTCTATACAGATCATGAGTTTTACAGCAAATAGATGTTAGGCGTTTAATCCTATCCCATAAGACTTGTTTGTTAGAAAATCTGTCATTGAAGGTGTGTTACGCTCCAACAAAAGAGTCCAGATAGTGGCAAACACTGCAAAGTGTCACAACTTTTGCCTCTTTCTACTACCAAACCCCAAACCTATCCAATAGAAATTGGTCTAGGGTTACAGGACACAGCCAACATTCATCAAAGATGCCAAACAACTGTTCCATAAGAAGCATGATATTTTCTTCAATAGATAAGCTTAATGAAAAGATCACATACCCTGTCTAATTAGAGTCAACAACCCTTCTACACATGTAGTTGCCATTTTTGGGAGTTTCTGAGCACATAACCCAATGGCAGCAACTGTGTCAGCAGCAAATTTCCTATCTGGATCTCTAATATAATCCTAGCAAAACACTAAGAGAAGTGTTAATTTATGCACCAAATTCCATGAAAGCAGTGTTGTGGCAATAAGATAAAATGTGAACAACCATAAACGATTGATTTGATGTAAGATACCTGAAATTCTTTAAGAATAAATGAAACAGATGACTCCACAGCTACAGAAGAAAGTATTTCCAGCTTAAGCGCTTTTATCTGATAGGAATCTGAAGAACATACGAAGAAGTCTTCATAGTGTGGAGCAAAGAGAGATGGCATGGCTTTAACAAACACTTGAATATTGCATAATACCTGCATAAAGTCAGTGAACAAACAATAATTAATACGACAATATCAGATTCAAATGTGAAATAAATTGAGAAGTATCTATGAAATGCAGTACCCAAGGGGTTAGCTACATAGATCATGCAATGCTATAGAAAATGTTTGTGTTAAAAATTAATTTATACCCAAATATCTTCTAAAAATATCTCTCATGCACATATAAATCTCCCATGCCATATTTTAACCAATAGAATGCTCCTCTCATAGCATCAAGTAAAGAAATTTGTGATTTTATCTATGCTAGTCTCAAAATCAAATGAACCAACCATCAATTGTTATTCATTCCAAAACAGAACGTTTTCATTTAGATGTCTGAGCAAAATCTTGTTTATCGATGCATACTCTGTTAACTACCACCACAACTGACCAAAAAATGACTGGAAGTGAATCCAATTTTGAAAACATGTTAATATTTTAATTCATGTAAAAAGTCATGCATTTTTAAAGGAAACTAACATGATCCTACATGTTACAATTCCTAGCCACTCCCTGGAAGTTTCTATCTTTGAACTCACCATCCACAGCACCCATGTATAGATCATGGTTTCAACCTAGCTAGTACACGATGTGTAAAGAACTCATTAACATG
The DNA here is from genome assembly GCF_003086295.3 of Arachis hypogaea. Taxonomy (NCBI): domain Eukaryota; kingdom Viridiplantae; phylum Streptophyta; class Magnoliopsida; order Fabales; family Fabaceae; genus Arachis; species Arachis hypogaea. The sequence goes on along the minus strand of NC_092042.1, from coordinate 12,747,269 downwards.
TGAAAACTGAATGATAAAGCCAATTACTGATATGATCAGAACCAACATCCAAGGGATACAGTAGGTATGTTGTATGCCTTATCCTACTTAACATCTGCAGCGCCAGTCTCACTAGCATTCACTGATTTTTATCCTACTGATGGTGTTTAAATGTTCAAGTGAAATTTTGGGCATAACCAAAAGATAGTATATAATAGAAAATTTTAACTTTTTTACTTAGGCATGTAATAATAGGAAAGTATGGAATACTACAGGAGTTAAACCTTAGACAATAGATAGTTCTTTTCAAGGTCAGTAATTAGTATCACTTCAATGACCCTCTACACAAATTTTCATTGCCCATTCTCTAAAACTAGTTTAAAATATATCAGTTGTCAAATATATAGAAGAAATTATTTTCCTTCTGATGCTTGGATGTTCAATCTTTTCTCTATATAGAAACATCATCTAATAATTCTTTTTATTCATAAAGTAGTAATTTACTAGAGTCAAAGCAATATCGTGTATAAAGTCATAAGACACTACAATTAATGCAAGCTTCTCCAAGAAAGAATCATAAAAAATACATCAAATAGCAATCAGCAGTAGAATGTAATAGAGAATGTAGAAGCAAATACAGCCAAACAGACAAGACAAGCAAACAACAGACCAAGAAAAGATATAATAGACAATTCATAAAATGTAGTGTACCACATATCTGGAGGCATATGATGATCTCATTAGAAACAAGAGTGGTTTAACAATTCTTTTAAGATCGCCCTTAGAAGCCATTATCCAATGTACACCAGCAGCTGCAAGAACAACTGCGCTGTTATTACTCCATAGCAATGGTGATGTACACTTCAGCAGGATCTTCACAATATCATTACTGCAAGATGTAAACTGTGATACATCTAATTTAGGAGGAACCATATTTGCAGAACTTGACCGTGATAAGTACTCATCTGGTCCTTCAATGTAACATTGCAAGATCATATTTGCTAATTCAGATAAAGTCTTCTCAGAGGTATAACCAGTATCTTCTTTTAAAATAAAATCTTGTTCATCTACCTCCAAATTATCATCTTTACCATACAAAGAAAACATGATAGATTCTTTGACAAGCCCATAACTAGCTATCACATACCGCAGAAGGATCCCAATTAGAATTATTTGACCCCATTCTTCCACATCAGGAAGGATTTCACACAACTTTTTGTAGTTTCTTCCAATCAATGAAAAATTGTTCGGACAGACAGAAGCAAATGCAGAAGCAGCAGCTCCAACAACTCCAGGGGAATTGTCATTTAACAACATTCCAACAATCTGCAGCACATTGAGTAAAAAATTTATGAACTCAGCAAGTAAGGCCTTAAAACTATTAACTGATGAAATCAACTATCTTGGAAGAAAAAAAAAAATCCTTTAAGGATTCTTGGGTAAAAGAGTCTACTCTATACCCAAAGAAACCATGGAATGACATTTTTCTTCGACTTAGTATGTCGTCTAAGTCATACTGAAGGAAATTCTTAATTACTGTGACAAGGAGCACACATGTTAACCAAACCTCTTCAATTGCAGAAGTATGTTCCTCCATCCGCAAATCATGAAGCTTAGGAAGAGCATTAGCTGCACATTTTCTAACATAGACAGAAGGATCTCTAGCACATTTTCCCACCGCAACAAGAACAAGAGGTGCAATTACATGAAGGCGAATTCCTGCCATGGCACGAAGTGCCCATGCGCGGACCAATGGATTTGTGTCCCCCAGGTCCTTTTGGAAACAATTAATTGATAGCAATGCTTCATTTGGACGCCTAAAGAATGAAACAGAAAAAGCAAGAGAATGATGGCCTCATAACAACAATTCATTATCTAACAAAATTTAACATCTATAATACTACAGCTCATGAAACTGGGGTATAACTACTTGAGGGCAATAGGACATTTTTCTAGTATAATCATCAAATTACAACCTGAAAACTAACACCTAACTCATGTTTCAAATGTGCAGAAGACTAATAATTACATTTAAACGATTCATAAGACATAAAACAACAAATACAGCCCTCACTAAATAAACCCTGAGAAGAAATAGAATGACAAAAAGGTAAGCGACCATCCGAATATGCTATAAACATCAGAGTTATAGGCTGATTACATGTACATACTTTTCAGCATAATGAAGGAGGTACAAGTACACGAGCTTCTTCACTTCCAATGACTGAGAAGCAACATTTTTAACAACCTGCAATTTTTCGTTCAATGAGTAAATGGAGGGAGAACAGAAAGTGAGAAAGAGTAAATGAGCAGCATATCATTTTCTAAAGCTACACATCATATATATGCATACTCTAATAATTTCCCAAGCAAAACGCAAAGAAATCAATTAATCAACAGCAAAACACTAAAATAAATTTCTCCTTATTAATTGAGGCCCAAAAATAAATGAAATTTGCTATGGTTCAAGATGAAAATCAAGATGTAACTGAGTGCACAATGAAGAGAGACCGATGGAGAAATCAACGCTTACAAGTGAACAGAAAGGCAACCAAAAACAAATTTCGCTTCGTAAATTATCATCAACTAAACCAAATCAAATTCCCTAGTTATTCTGATAAAAATAGAGATATAACTGAGTTCAACAAGCACAATATCTATGCAAACAATCTACACATTAATTCGCGCGCAAACACTTTGGAGTGCACACTTGCAAGTGGATAAAGAAGCAAAATAGACCAGAACATCTCTTAACGAAATTCAACCAAACTCATAGTTGCTCCCATACAAACCGAGATGCATGTAACTGAGTGTGACAAGCTCCAAATATATGCAAAATTTTTAGGCATAATTCTAATCCATTCACATGCAAATTACAGAGAAATCACCAAAACAAGCAAATTAAACTGGAATATTTCCGCTCCCAAATAACAGTCAACAAAATCTTATTGAATTGGTGGTATTTAGGAAGAGATGGATCTGAAACCTGAGGGAAGAAGTTCGAGACGTCGAAGCCTTGAGCGATGAGAGCGAGTAAGCGCTTGAGGGCTTCGGTTTTCTCAGAGTCGAACTTGCTTTCGAGAAGAGGGGCAATGTTGACGTCATCGGGGTCGTCGTAGAGGTGAGCATCGGTGCCGATCCGGAACACCGCCGTGGACGCCTTGCTCAGTGATTCCGCCGTCGCTCCGAATTGAGGGAACATTTCTTCTGACGAGCTAACGAGTGAATGAGTGAATGAATTAATGAATGGATTCGTATCTCTCACTCCGTTTGTGATCTGTTTTTGTTTTGAACTCTGAAAGCAGAAAACTGAATATGGAGATTTGAAGAGTCTCTGCAGCGACCAGCGCCAGAAACCCCACTTTACGGACAGAGAAGCAGAGATAATTTTTTCGTTGAATAAAGTATGGCTTTTGTCTCTCCAAATGGATAAATTTTATTTCTAGTCTCCTAATGTTTAAATCCTCTTCTAATATTTGTAAAAATAATTTAATGTTATTTTGTTATTAATTATACATTATAAATTTTTATTTGAATTTTAAAAATCTTTGTTCAAAACTAGAAAATAAATGTCTAGAATAGAATTAATGATCTACTTTAAAAAATAATTTATTAAAAAATAAAATTAATTTTTATAATATTTATATAATTTATTTTTTAGGGACATAATTGAGTTTAAATATAAATAATAAATATAATATAATATTAAAATTAAACATATTTAAATAAGATCTAATTGAAAATGAATACATTTAAGTGAGAATAATTAAAAAATATAATCTGATTTGTTAGCAGAATAATATTGACTATTTAAATATAAAAAATACAACTAAAATTTATTCCAAACATTAAGAACAAAAATGATACTTTTTTTAATCGATATTTTTATGGATATTTGTATGTTAATAAATGATTTCCAAAATTTAAATATTTTATCACCAAAAATTAAATATTAAAAATGTTTTAAAATTGTTTGTTCATTAGTTCACTTAAATAAATATTGAAGATTGGCTAAAGATAAACTTTAAAAAAAATCTCTGATCCATGACGAATTAATTCTTTACCTATCAAAAAAAATAAAAAAATTTTATAACAAATATAAATTAACTTGTAATGCATTTATTATATATTTCAATATAAAAATTTTAAAATTTTTTGCTAATTGTAATGTTAATACTTAATATATAATCTAAAGGCAGTAGTATTAGCATAGTTATTAGAATATAACCGCAATTGACCTCATCATATGATTAGGTTATCGAATTATTGGTTTAATCAGCGGGGTTATTAATCCATTTTGTTGATCTAATTATAATTAAATAAAAATATAAAATTATTAAAAAAATAAAAATTAAAATTAAAATATATATCTTTATAAATATATTAATAATAATTAAATATTAACTTGTAGACATAAGTTATATAACTAATAATACAAATATAAATAATAAATTAATCACTAATACAAAATATTTTTTATTTAAATGAACAAAAGCGTAAAATATACATAATCAATAAATTAATAATTAACAAACTAATCAAAAACATAAATTTTGTTATAAAATAAAGGATATATAAAATAAAGATGTATAAATAGAAGACTCTATTATTAATATAATTAGCTTAATAATTTTTATATATATATAATAATATTATATGTTGTATTGTGTATATATATACAAAGATAAGAAAAAGTATTAAAAATAAAGAGAGAGAATTGCATTTGATACTATCTCAATATAATAAAGATGGTTAATATTGCTATTAATATTATATGTAAAGAGTAATAGAAAATAGAATTTAAAATACTTATAAAATAAAAGAAGAGAAAGAATTGTAATAGTAATATAAGGAGAAGGGTATTTGATTGCAACATAAAAGAGGATTGATTTATTTGTATGAAAAAGAAGGAAGAATAGTATTTTGTTCTGTTGTTATATAACTTTCAGAGGCTTGGACCTCTATTTATAGATGTACATAGGATAGATTTTCAAATGCTTATTAAAAGCATTCTTCCTTGAGAATACTACACCGCCCTTCATAAATGGGCATCCACGTAACAAATCTTATCTCAACACTCCCCCTTGGATGTCCATTTAGGATTATTGCCTCGTTAAAACCTTACTAAAGAAAAACCCAGTGGGAAAAAAACCTTAGTGAAGGAAAAAGAGTACAATATCCTTTAGTGATGGGGACTGCCTCATTAAAAACCTTATCAAGAAAAATCCAATGGGAAAAAAAACCTGACCAAGGGAAAAAGAGTACAGTCTCCCCCTCTTGCCGACATCATTTAATGTCTCGAAATCGGTGCATTCCAATCTCATGTACCAATCTTTCAAAGGAGGATTTTGGGAGTGACTTTGTAAATAAATCTGCCAGATTGTCACTTGAACGGATCTGTTGGACATCAATTGTCCTTTGATTTTGAAAGTCATGAGTGAAGAAGAATTTGGGAGAAATATGCTTTGTTCTATCACCTTTGATGTATCCACCCTTAAGTTGAGCAATGCATGCTGTATTATCTTCAAACAGGACAGTTGGAGCTATCTTATGATCAATCAGTCCACATGATGATAGAATATATTGAATCAGACTCCTCAGCCAGAAACACTCGCGACTAGCTTCATGAATCGCCAGTATTTCAGCATGATTAGAGGATGTTGCAGCAATCGTCTGTTTCGTGGACCTCCAAGATATAGCTGTACCACCATATGTGAACAGGTATCCTGTTTGAGATCTCCCTTTATGTGGATCAGACAAGTATCCGGCATCTGCATAGCCAACTAGTTGTGACTTGGATCCATAGGGATAAAACAATCCCATATCAACCGTTCCATGAAGATATCGAAAAATTTGTTTGATTCCACTCCAATGTCTTCTGGTTGGAGAGGAACTATATCTTACTAGTAAATTCACAGCAAATGATATGTCAGGTCGCGTATTATTAGCAAGATACATTAGCGCTCCAATGGCACTAAGATATGGTACTTCAGGACCAATGATATCTTCATTTTCTTCTTTAGGACGGAATTGATCATTTTTCACATCCAAAGATCTTACGATCATTGGTGTACTTAATGGATGTGACTTATCCATATAAAATCTTTTCAAGATCTTTTCTGTGTATGTTGTTTGATGAATAAAGATCCCGTCTTTTATATGCTCGATCTGCAGGCCGAGACAAAATTTAGTCATTCCAAGATCTTTCATCTCAAACTCTTCTTTTAGAGTTTTTATAATTGTTGGAATCTCTTCAGGAGTCCCAATGATATTTAAATCATCAACGTACACAGCAATTATAACGAATCCAGATGCAGATTTCTTTATGAAAACACATGGGCAGATATCATCATTCTTGAATCCGTTTTTGGCCAGATACTCAGTAAGACAATTATACCACATTCGTCCAGATTGCTTTAGACCATATAAAGATCTTTGCAATTTGACTGAGTATAACCCTTGCGAATATTCATTGGATGGTTTAGATATCTTTAGTCCTTCAGGGACTTTCATATAGATATCCCGATCTAATGAGCCGTATAAATAGGCTGTTACCACATCCATTAAATGCATATGCAGTTTATGATATGCAGATAAACTGGCCAAATAACGCAAAGTTATCGCATCCACTACAGGGGAATACGTTTCTTCATAATCTATACCGGGCCTTTGTGAAAAACCTTGTGCCACAAGTCGGGCTTTATAGCGCACAACTTCATTTTTCTCATTTCGTTTTCTCACAAATACCCACTTATATCCAACAGGTTTTACATCTTCAGGTGTACAGACTACAGGTCCAAAGACTTCACGTTTTGCAAGTGAGTCTAATTCAGCCTTCATGGCTGCTTCCCATTTTGGCCAATCATTTCTTCGTCGACATTCTTCAACTGATCTTGGCTCAAGATCCTTACTTTCATGCATGATATCTAATGCCACATTATATGCAAATTTTTCATTGACAATTGTCTTATTTCGGTCCCATTTCTCTCCTGTAAAGACATAATTTATCGAGATCTCGTCATTTTCACAATTTTCAGGTACCTGAACGTCTTCTGGCGTTATATCAGAATTTTGGACAACTGCAGGTGTCTCTACTATGTCTTTTTCAACAGGAATATTATTTACCTCTTTTCTCTTTTGAGGATTTTTATCTTTGGAACCGACAGGCCTGCCACGCTTCTGGCGTGTATTTGCTTTCGTGGCTATTTGTCTTGCTGGGACATCAATTTGAATTGGGGCATTTTCCGCCCTGCCACGCTTCTGGCGTGAATTTGCTTCAGTGGCTACTTGTCCTACTGGGACATCAATTCGAATTGGGGCATTTTCCGCTGGTATATAAGATTTGGTTATCCTCTTTGTATCAGAAAATGCATCAGGCAATTCATTTGCTATTCTTTGCAAATGTATAATCTTTTGAACTTCCAGTTCACATTGCCCTGATCGAGGATCTAAATGCATCAATGATGATGCATTCCAGTTAAGTTCCTTTTCAGGAAACTTATTCTCTCCTCCTAATGTTGGAAATTTTGATTCATCAAAATGACAATCCGCAAACCGGGCTTTAAACACATCACCAGTTTGTAACTCAAGATACCTCACTATAGAGGGAGAATCATATCCAACATATATCCCCAATTTTTTTTGGGGTCCCATTTTGGTGCGATTAGGTGGTGCAATGGGAACATATATCGCACACCCAAATATTCTTAAATGGGAAACATTTGGCTGCTGGCCAAAAGCTAATTGCATAGGAGAGAACTGATGGTAACTCGTTGGCCTCAAACGAATAAGTGCTGCGGCATGTAAAACTGCATGCCCCCAAATCGAGGTTGGGAGATTAGTTCTCATAAGTAAGGGTCTAGCAATTAATTGGAGGCGTTTAATAAGTGATTCTGCTAACCCATTTTGTATGTGAACATAAGCTACTGGATGTTCAACACTTATTCCATTAGCCATACAATAAGCATCAAAAGCTTGGGAAGTAAATTCACCAGCATTATCAAGACGAATTGCTTTAATTGGGTTTTCTGGAAATTGTGCTTTTAATCGAATAATTTGAGCCAGTAACCTCGCAAACGCCAGGTTGCGAGAAGATAATAAGCACACATGTGACCATCTCGAAGATGCGTCTATGAGGACCATAAAATATCTAAAAGATCCACATGGTGGATGAATAGGTCCACATATATCACCTTGAATCCTTTCTAGGAATTCAGGGGACTCAAATCCAATCTTTACTGGTGATGGCTTTAAAATTAGCTTTCCCTGAGAACATGCAGCACAACAAAATTCACTAGTTTTAAGAATCTTCTGGTTTTTTAGTGAATGTCCATGAGAGTTTTCAATAATTCTCCTCATCATGGTTGTTCCCGGATGACCCAATCGGTCGTGCCAAGTTATGAATTCATTTGGGTTAGTAAACTTCTGGTTTACAGTGGCATGTGATTCAATTGCACTAATCTTGGTATAATACAACCCAGATGAAAGTGAGGGTAATTTTTCTAATATAACTTTCTTATTTGAATCATGAGTTGTAATATATAAATACTCATGATTTCCCTCATTCATAGTCTCAATATGATATCCATTTCGGCGAATATCTTTAAAACTCAACAAGTTTCTACGAGACTTGGTAGACAATAGTGCATTATTTATTATGAATTTTGTTCCTCCATGAAACAAAATTATAGCTCTTCCGGAGCCTTCAATCACATTGCCTGAGCCAATAATAGTATTAACACATTCTTCTTTTGGCACCAGATGGGTAAAATATATATCACTTTTGAGAATTGTGTGCGAACTTGCACTATCCGCAAGGCATACATCTTCATTACATATCCTTGCCATTCTTCAAAAACAAATAATAATAAAATGAGTAGTATGCACAGTTAAATTGAATACTTGATCAGAATTATTTTTCTAAGAAACACTGTACATAAAATAATGTCATATACTAAAATTTTATTTTAAAATTTGACACATTTAATAATTTTAAAATTCATATTAATATTTCATTATTTATGTACATCACATTTGAAACTTAAATACATAGAAAATAAAACTTAACAATAAGTTCTTTACATTATTTATTTACATATATACTTCACAATCCCACATATTAAACTATTCCATCATTGATCAGATGACCAATATTTCCTTCAGGGTCCTCAAAGAAATCAGATACATCATAATGAGTGGTGGAGTTCTCAGCATCATTTGAAACAAAATTTGTTTCCTTTCCTTTGTCGTTCTTTTTCAAAGATGCCTGGTAAAGATCGACTAGGTGCCTTGGGGTACGACAGGTACGTGACCAATGGCCCTTTCCACTACAGCGGAAACACTTCTCCTCGGTTGATTTATTCTGCCCGATATTCCTTTCTTTATCCCACTTCTGGTGAGATCCTCTCTTTTGAACATAATTCTTTTTCCTTCCATAATTTTTCTTGTTATTAAAAGCTTGCCATTTACCTCTTCTGGGGTAATGATTTGCCGCATTTACTTCAGGAAATGGGGCGGCGCCAACTGGGCGCGCTTCATGATTTTTCAATAACAACTCATTGTTGCGTTCAGCAACAAGAAGGCAAGAAATTAACTCAGAATATTTTTTAAACCCTTTTTCTCGATACTGCTGCTGCAGGAGCACATTCGAGGCATGGAAGGTTGAGAAAATTTTCTCCAACATATCATGATCAGTTATTTTTTCCCCACACAATTTCATTCGTGAGGTGATCCGAAACATTGCAGAATTATATTCATTTATAGATTTAAAATCTTGTAAACGCAAATGCGTCTATTCATATCGGGTAGGGCTGTCAAACGGGCTAGCCCGGCCCATTTAGGCCCAGCCCATTAAGCCCATGGGTTAAACGGGCTGGCCCATTTAAGCCCGCTTTATTCGCAGGCCAAAATTTTTTAGCCCGGACCATTTATAGTCAGCCCGATGGGTTAAACGGGCCAGCCCGTTTATCATTTTATTTTATTTTTTGAAAAATATTTTGACAAAAAATACCACTTTTAGGTCAAAAACCATTTAAAAAAAATTTTTTTAGTTGATGGGTCGGATTTTCGGGTCGGATCGGGAAAAATATTAGCTAAAAGTGTTACTTTTTTAAAAAAAAATGAAAAAAAAATTAAACGGGCCACCCGTTTAGCCCACGGGCTAGCCCGTTTAACCCGTCATTTTTTTCGGGTTAATCGGGCTCAGCCCGTTTAGCCCGAAATTTAAACGGGCTTAATTTTAGGGGCAAAGCCCGCCCATTTAAACGGGTAAACGGGCTGGCCCGATGGGTTTAGCCCATTTTGACGGCCCTAATATCGGGCTTGAGGAAGTATTACCGTTTTCTGATGATTATACCTTTCTTCAAGGTCTTTTCAAAGATCTGCAAGATCTTTTAATGTAAGATATTCATTTTTCAATCCTTCGTCAAGATGACGACGAAGAAAAATCATGGCTTTAGCTTTATCCTTCTGGGATGCATTATTTTCAGCCTTAATGGTATCTCCAAGATCCATTGAATCAAGATGGATTTCAGCATCTAGTATCCATGATAAATAATTGTTTCCAGATATATCAAGAGCATTGAATTCAAGATGAGAGAGCTTCGACATAATGAAAATATTACCTGAGTCTTCCTAAAAATTTGATCAGAGTCTCGTGCTGATAACGTGTTGTAAAATAAAGGATATATAAAATAAAGATGTATAAATAGAAGACTCTATTATTAATATAATTAGCTCAATAATTTTTATATATATATAATAATATTATATGTTGTATTGTGTATATATATATAAAGATAAGAAAAAGTATTAAAAATAAAGAGAGAGAGAATTGCATTTGATACTATCTCAATATAATAAAGATGGTTAATATTGCTATTAATATTATATGTAAAGAGTAATAGAAAATAGAATTTAAAATACTTATAAAATAAAAGAAGAGAAAGAATTGTAATAGTAATATAAGGAGAAGGGTATTTGATTGCAACATAAAAGAGGATTGATTTATTTGTATGAAAAAGAAGGAAGAATAGTATTTTGTTCTGTTGTTATATAACTTTCAGAGGTTTGGACCTCTATTTATAGATGTACATAGGATAAATTTTCAAATGCTTATTAAAAGCATTCTTCCTTGAGAATACTACACCGCCCTTCATAAATGGACATCCATATAACAAATTTTATCTCAACAAATTTAACTAATTAACAAATCAATTCATCAAATACCATTATACCAATAATCCAATATTGTCTACATAGCCAATACTCAATATTAAATTAACTCTTATTATTAGAATAATACAATTAAAGGCTAAAACTAAGGCTATGAGTCTCTACACGAAAACTATCTATTCTTACATCAATAAATTTATCACAACAATGATTTTAATTTAACTCACTGATCATTTTCAGCAAAAAAAAATTTGGTTAATTTTTTTGTATATTAAAAAATTTTGGTATAATATTTTCCACAATTTTAAAAAACACCATAAAATCCAATAATTAAGTATTACACCAAGATTATACCAATATGTAAAAAAATAAACACAAAAAATTTAGCTTTACAACAAATTCAATTCAGTAATAATTTTTAGCAACAAAAAATATAGCTTAAAACATTATTTTTAGCAATAAATTAAATTCAACAGTAACAATAAATTTAACTCAATATAGCAATAAATTTAACTTACAACGACAAAAGACGGTTCAGTCATGATTTACAACAACAAAAATATAAAATTGACAAAAACAAGGGAAAAAGAAAGAAAAGGGGAAGGCACGAACTCACCAATTAGCAATTACTACAATTGACAAAACCGGTAAGACTGGTGAGAAGGAAGCCACGGAGAGGCCTCAGAGCAAGAACACGACGCGATGAGCCCAGGAACCAGCTACTGCTAGCGCCTATTTTGTTTCCGATATCATTAAATTTGTTATTATCTTGCTGAAATAATTACTTAGTTAAATTTTTTTGTTGTTAAAAATTTATCGTAATTTATTTTTTTATTGCTAAAAGTATTGATACTTGATTGTTATTACTTATTAATATGTTTGGAACAAGTGTCAAAAAAGTGACATAAAAAAAATGCTGTAAAAACCACTTAATAGCTAGTTCTTCAATGGTTTTAGCCTGCACTAAATTTTGGTCATAATTTTTGGTTACTCCTTGAGTATTGCTATATTTTCATAAATCATTGAAAATTCCCTTTAAACTAGCAATTCATGCATTGGTCACCCTTGTATAAATTGTAGTTTATTTTCAGGTTTTACATCGTTTTAAAACTTGTGCATTACCACTATTTATATAAAAACTAGAAGGACAAAATTATAGTCATTTTATTTTTAGACTTGATAGTTTTAGAATGCGTATACACCAATTTCAGTCATCGTATAAAAAATTAAAAATACAAATTCAAAAACTAAAAAAAAACCCACTCTCACTCATAACACGCGCCCCTCCCCACTCTCACCAATTTCAGTTACACGTGCTAAAACCACTTCCTCTCGCACAATTCTCTCCTCTTTCCCTCTCTCTCTCAAGCGCGATTCTCATACTCAAACACACTTCTTCTATAAGAACGGCTTTGGATACTTGAGAGGATACAACGGAGGTCTCCGGGTCTTCTCCATGCACGGATGCGAGCTGGGATATCGTGGAGGCAAGGGTTCCCCAAATCGATATACTCTTTTCTCCTTTTCCTTGTTTAGTTCTGCATTTTCAGCTCTGCATGAAATTGAACTTCGACGCCTTGTTTGATTTCTGCATGCTTGATTATAATTTAACAGAATGAGAAATAATCAAAATGGAATTCCTACCTGTTCCTACCTGTTTAATAGAATTTTACCTGTTTAATAGAATTTTATTTGATTTAGGTAGGAATTCCATTTTGATTATTTCTCATTCTGTTAAATTATAACCAAACAGGACCTAATTATCAGACTCGCACACAAAACAAGTTGCTATTGTTTGCTACTTCCAATTTTCTACCAATTAATCTTCATATTCTTCCTCAAGGTAAAAAACAATAATAATAACAACTTTTCTTGATCTTGCAGAACTCATACTATAATCCAACAATATATAACCAAAATATTGTAGCACACCCACATTTAGAACTAAACAAGGACTTGGACAAGCCTGATTAAACAAACAAAATACTCCAATAATATATAACAAAAAGATTGAGTCCAATGCACAATAAACCAAAACAACATTTGTTTAAGAGGAAGAAAAATACCAATCAATAAAAAATGGCATTAGTAACCCAGCTCATCAAGCAATTTAAAGCAACTACATATATAAATTCAGCAGCAAACAAAAACACACAAGTTATGTAGGTTTAGATGACCAGTGATCACCATCCCTTCTAAAAATAAAAATAAAAATCAAACAGAAATAAAAGAAACAGAAAATAAAAATGAAACCCCAACTATAATCAAACACAAGATATAAATCAAATCTAAAACTCATGCTATAATCAAGTCCTAACTATGCTATCTTAATCTTTGTCAAATTAATTAAAAAAAATGGAAAAGTGCTGACTCATAAAAATTGTGGACCAATTCCAAAAAGGAAAAACACCTCAAACAAACAGAAATGCCAAAAAGGAACAAGACATGCAAAAGTAGCGAAATCAAGCATGCATGAACATATATGAAGGTTTTGTTTTTAGAGACTATCCTTTTGCAGCATCAGTTTGAGAAGCTGTCGTAGTTCAGCTTCAAGACCATCTTGTGTCCAACCTGAAATTATCAAATTCAGTGACCAAGCTTTAAGATGAATTTGTTAAACCAAGGCAATGTGTTTTTTTTTTTTAACTTATATTCTTATGGCAGAATTTGTATTTGAAGACTCTATATGTAGGGTGCATACAGTATCTGAAACAACAAAGGGGGTGAAATATTTAAGACAATAACTGATATAACAAAGCAAGAGTTCAAAACCTTATAATGTTTCATGCAGTGTTATGTCTTATGATGCATTGGCTTCCTGCAGCCAGAGCTAGATTGACTCCCAAGTGGGCTGATAGAACATGTAATGATCATCAAATCTTCAGGATTCTCACTTAGCAAGATCTACATAGCTCTGAATTCACAAGAGAAATCAGTTCAAACTAACTCTTTAGTAGGATTCTGCAAGTAGGCTCTGCAGACATTCAGTTTAGCCTTGGCTGCTTAGTAGATCTATAAGTCATGGTAGCACAACTCAAATTCCCAGTAAAGTAGCAGTCTAGCACCTTTGAAATATTATCACCAATAATCTCTGCACGAACATTGTCCTTCTTTAAAGCAATGAAACCTGTGAGTGTCTCTAACGATGATTTCCCTACCAGAAATGGCAGAAATAATTTTTATGGCATTGTGGCAATCATCACAAATTCTTAGGTTCTTCACAACCAGTATTGGAATATTTCTGACCTTCAAACCCAAACTTCTCCTTCATTATATTGAAATATTTCTGACCTTCCTCAACTTTCCCTGTGTGCGCGCATGCAGAAAGAACAGATACGAAGGTTATGTTATTTGGGGCAATATCCTTTTGCAGCATCAGTTCAACAAGCCGTAGTGACTCAGCCTCAAGACCATGTTGTGCATAACCTGCTATCATTGAATTCAGTGATACCATGTTGTGTTCTGGCATAGTATCAAATATCTTTCTCGCATCCTGAAGATTCCCACATTTAGAGTACATTGCAACAAGAGCATTATTGACCGAAACATGATTATAAAGGATGTCGGATTTGATTGTTAATGCATGAACCTGATTTCCCACGGAGGGAGATAAATTAGAGCATGCACTAACGACACACACGAAACTACAATCATCTGGACGAAAGCCACCGCGTTGCATCTTGCGAAAACAACAGAGGGCATCCTCAGACAAGTCCTCATTCTGGGAATATCCAGAAATCATTGTGTTCCATAGAACCAAATCTGGTGCAGTAATCTCTTCAAACACCTTCCTGCACTCTAACATGCCCCCTGGCCCCTGCACACTTCGAGTACAAGTCAATCAAACCACTTCCTACATGAGAATTCCTATCGAACCCACTCTTAATCATCTTAGCATGAAACTGCATCCCCCCTTGCCAAATCCTTGAGGGAAGTAAAGGCAATCAAAACACTAGCCATAGTGAACATGTCAACCTCCAATCCCATCCTAACCATCTCACAGAACACAGAACAGTGTCAGCGCTTCCGATCCCTTGCGGTGTTGCCCGCACACCACAATCATCGAGTTCCAAGAAACCTCATCCCTCCCACCAAGCCCCATCTCATGAAACAGCCTTTTCGCCTCACACAAGAATCCCTCCTTGCTATAACTCGTGAGCATGGCATTGTTAACAGAAGCATAAGAATCAAACCCACCCATCACCACGAAGCAATGAAGCTGCCTGATCAACCACCTCCCTGAGCAAGCTCAGTGCCTCCTCACAGTCGCCGCACTCAGCGTAAGCACTAATAAGGGCGTTGTAGGAAACAAGGTCTGGTTGGGGAATATGGTCGAACAGCTGGCGGGAAATGTGGGGAAGGGAGTGTTTGGCATAGGCATTGATGATGGCATTGTAGGAGAACACATTAGGGTGCTCAGTGAGGCCAAAGGCACTTCGGGCATTGCGGAGGGTGCCGCATTTGGAATAGAGAATAGTGAAATGGTTAGAGAGGTAGGTGGTAATGTTATCATTGTTGTTGCTGTGGGATTTGAAGAAGAGTGCATGAAGGGCTTTCCTTGCTGAAGGGTTTCTTTCGGGAGTGGATCCTCTCCAGAAAAAAATGGATGGTGTTTAGTGTAGGATCTCACCCTTCATTGTTCTCTCTCTTATTTAATTTTGGTTCCACTTATAGAATTAAAGGTGAGAGCTCACACTTTATTCTCTCAAGTGTTAACAAAAATGGAGAGAATAAATTTCCGTTTCTTTCTGATATGCATGTTTTGAGAAGGTTCTGGAAGGTGTGAGGGTTTAGTAATTGCCATGGGTTCACAACCTATAAGCCAGGCATGTATCATGTTGCATTTATTTGCTTTGTCTGGGTATGCATAATTGTTTTAGTTTGTCTATCTGATAAATTTTGTTTAACTGATAACTGTGATATTTACTGTAACTGTTCTTTAAATGTGTTTGTCTTGCATTTGCTTGTGTTTGTGATTGTCTTTTTATTTTGAGTACCTTGGTGGTGGACAGGTGATAATCCTTATTTGATTTGAAATGAGCCAGAGGTCGGGTTGAGTTTAATTGGGTCAGAGGCTGAACTGGGTTAATTTGGGCCATAGGCCATGACTGGTTGGATCAGTGGTAAAAGTTAGAGTTAAATGAGACAGGAAGTAAACTACAAGGTTAGAGATATATCGTTATTTGGGTACTAGTTCAGTTTATTCTTTTAGGTTTTATAATTTGAGTGTCGGCGTTCTAGGATTGCCTCTGGCTTTCTTGGGACCTTATTTATTATATATGTGGGCACCTTAACCATATTGAGAACCCATGATTCTCATCCCATATAATATTGTTATTTTTCATATGCAGGTTGAGAAGTACCACTTTGTATTCTGGAGATCTCTTGGGGTTCAGGGTTGTATTTTTACTTATATTTATATATGTATTTAGATTTTCCACCTTGTATTTTATATTTGTTCTTTTTAGAGGTTGGCTCAAAAAAACATGTTGTCAGTTTACTATTTTGGCTTACTTTTGGGTTTATTTGTATATATGTATATATATGTTCTGACCGGTTTAAACTTCGTGAGCTGAGTCAAGAGCTTTGTTATCTGTATCCTTGAAAATCGTCTAGTATGTATATATATCCTTACCGTTTTACTCTTACTCTATCCGGTTTATGTTTATCGTCCATGGGAGCGTAACGACTTTTGTTTTAAACTTTCCTTCAAAGGCTCCAAGATATAAAAATTTTTCAACTATATTATGTATATATTTTATTTTTAGAGGTTGTAATACCTCACCAATTCTCCTTTACAACTTGAGCGTAAGGTTCTGTGTGGTAGAGTGTTACATCTTACATTTAAAATACAAAACCAAACTCTCTAAAAAATGTGTTTAAATTTAAAACAAGAGTAAAATATTATTTTACTTTCTAATACAACGTTCTATTTTTATCCCCAAACGTTTTATTTCGTCTTATTTTAATCTTCTGGTAAAAATTAAAATTTTTTTCTTCCAAGAATACCATTTTCATCACTATTTTTAACTCTCTTTTTTTTTATTGTTCTATTATTTTTTCTCTTAGATCTCTATAATAACTACTATGAACAATTATTATTTTTGTTGTTATTTAGAAGAAAATCATAACGAAAGAAATGATATTTTTGAAAAAAAAAATTTAATTTTGACCAGACGATTAAAAGAAGATAAAATAAAAGTGTTGAGATAAAAAAATATAACATTTTAAACATAAAGACAAAATTAAGACTTAACACAAATGTTAGTGGCTAAAACAATACTTTACTCTTTCAACAAAAATAACAAACTCTAAATTCTAAAATATAAATATTAAATCCTAAAACTTAACAATCGAAATATTCAAATTAGAAACAAAACACAATTTGAATAAAATAACGAATCTTAAATTCTAAATTGTAAACACTAAATCATAAAAAATTAAATTCATAAAAGATAATAAGACGAGTAAATTTTAGAATTTTTCATACTAACAAAAATAAATTATCAAATAAGTATTTGAATAACTAAAATATACTAAATTATCAAATTAGTATTTCTCATTTTTTACCTTATATGTTTCTCTCAGATAATTTATTATCGTTTGATCTTTGATTTTTTAGTAAAAACTACATACACAAATATCAGATACTAAAATATGATAATAAAATCATAGGTTAAAAATTCTATAATACAAAATTTAAGTGAAAAATATTTTTTTAGAAAATATATTAACATTTCTATATCTTCAATCTTCCTCTTATATAGAGGGAAAAAAATAGATTCTCTCAAATTTTTTTTAATTGTTTAATAAAGTGTAAATTATCATTTTATACTTTTTAAATAGAATAAAAAAACATATGAGAAAAAATATTAAATGATAAAAATTAAATGACATTTTACTAAACAATTAAAGGAAAAAATTTGAGAGAATCCACTCTAAAAGAAAAATATATTTGATTAGTTATTTTTTTATTTTTTATTTTGACAAAAATATAAGAGAAAGTGAAATTTCTTGGAAGAAAATAATATAATTAGGTAAGTAATAAAATTCAATCTTTATTCAACCAATAAAATTTAAAATTCATTTAAATAAATGTAAGAAACATATCTTTAAAAATTAGTGTCTCATATTTTCTCTCTCTTACATTTAAAATACAAAACAAAACTCTCTAAAAATAAATATATTTAAATTTAAAAAAGATATAATCCAAACAAGAGTAAAATACTATTTCACTTTCTAATATAACGTTCTATTTTTATCCCCAATATTTTATTTCGTCTTATTTTAATGTTATGGTCAACATTAAAATTCTTTTCTTTCAAGAATACCCTTTTCACCTCTATTTTTTGCTCTCTTTTTTTTTATAGTTCTGTCATTTTTGCTCTTAGATCACTATAACAACTACTATGAATAATTATGATTTTTGTGGTTATTTAGAAGAAAATCATAATAAAAGAAATGATCTTTTTGAAAGGAAAAATTTTAATTTTGACAAACGGATTAAAAGAAGACGAAATAAAACTGTTGAGATAAAAAAAATAGAACGTTTCAAACATAAAGACAAAATTAAGACTTAACACAAATGTTAGTGACTAAAATAATATTTTACTCTATAAACAAAAATAACATACTCTAAATTCCAAAATATAAATATTAAATCCTAAAACTTAACAATCGAAATATTTAAATTAAAAATAAAACACAATTTGAATAAAATAATAAATTTTAAATTCTAGTTAAACTCTAAACACTAAACATTAAATCATAAAAATTAAATTCATAAAAGATAATAAGACGAGTAAATTTAGAATTTTTCATAAGAACAAAAATAAATTATCAAAAAGTATTTGTATAACTAAAATATACTAAATTATCAAATAAGTATTTCTCATTTTTTGCATTATTTGTTTCTCTCAGATAATTTGTTATCTTTTGATCTTTGGCTTTCTAATAAGAACTACGTACACAAATATTAAATACTAAAATATGGTGATAAAATTAGAGGTTAAAAATTCTACAATACAAAATTTAAGTGAGAAATATTCTTTTAGAAAATATATTAACATTTCTATATCTTCAAGCTTCCTCTTATATAGACAAAAAAATAGATTCTCTCAATTTTTTTTAATTGTTTCATAAAGTGTAAATTATTATCTTATACTTTTTAAATGGAATCAGAAAAAAAATATTTGACAAAAAATATTAAATGATAAAATTAAATAACATTTTCCTAACAATTAAGAAAAAAATTTGAGAGAATCCACTCTAAAAGAACAGTATATTTGATTAGTTATTTTTTATTTTTTTATTTTTTTATTTTAACAAGAACATAAGAGAAAGTGAAATTTCTTTGCAAGACGAAAACATTAAAATTATGTAAGTAATGAAATTCAATCTTTATTCAACCAACAAAATTTAAAATTCATTTAAGTAAATGTAAGAAACATATTTTAAAAATTAGTGTCTCATATTTCTTCTCTCTTACATTTAAAATGCAAAATCAAACTCTCTAAAAATAAATGTATTTAAATTTAAAACAAAATATAATCCAAACAAGCGTAAAATACTGTTTTATTTTCTAATGTACCGTTCTATTTTTATCTCCAAATATTTTATTTCGTCTTATTTTAATTTTCTGGTCGAAATTAAAATTTTTTCTTCTAAAAATACCCTTTTCACCTCTATTTTTAGCTCTCTCTTTTTGTTATAGTTCTGTCATTTTTGCTCTTATATCACTATAACAACTACTATGAACAATTATGATTTTTATCGTTTTTTAGAAGAAAATCATAATGAAAGAAATGATATTTTTGAAAGGAAGAATTTTTATTTTGACCAGAGGTTTAAAAGAAGATGAAATAAAACCAATGGGATAAAAAAAATAGAATGTTTCAATCATAAAGACAAAATTAAGACTTAACACAAACGTTAGCAACTAGAACAATACTTTACTTTTTAAACAAAAATAACAAACTCTAAATTCCAAAACATAAATATTAAATCCTAAAACTTAACAATCGAAATATTTAAATTAAAAACAAAACACAATTTGAATAAAATAACAAATTTTAAATTCTGAACTCTAAACAATAAAAATTAAATCATAAAGAATTAAATTCATAAAAGATAATAAGATGAGTAAATTTTAGAATTTTTTATACAAACAAAAATAAATTATCAAATAAATAATACTCATTTTTGCATTCTTTGTTTCTCTTAGATAATTTATTATCGTTTGATCTTTGACTTTTTAATAAGATCTACTTAAACAAATATCAGATACTAATATATGGTGATAAAATCAGAGGTTAAAAAGTCTATAATAAAAAATTTAAGTGAGAAATATTCTTTTAAAAAATATATTAACATTATCTTCCTCTTATATAGAGGAAAAAAATAGATTCTCTCAACTTTTTTTTAATTGTTTAATAAAGAGTAAATTATCATCTTATACTTTTTAAATGGAATCAAGAAAAAAAAATATGAGAAAAATATTAAATGATAAAAATTAAATGATATTTTACTAAATAATTAAGAAAAAAATGGAGAGAATCCACTCTAAAAAAAGAGTATATTTAATTAATTATTTTTTATTTTTTATTTTGACAAGAACATAAGAGAAAGTGAAATTTCTTTGCAAGACATAAATAATACAATTAGGTAGGTAATAAAATTCAATCTTTATTCAACAAAAAAATTTTAAAATATATTTAAATAAATATAAGAAATATATGTTTAAATTTAATGTCTCATATTTTCGCCTATCAGAGAAAAACTAACCATAAAAAAATGAATGACGAGACTATACATTTGAAAATTATAAGGCGGCGCGGTACGTTAGTCACTTTGGTATCGACCTAACCCCGAAAAATTTGATATCAATCCTAGGTTCCAAATTGATGACCGAAACAATAGAGAATAGGTTAGTGAAATCTAAACTAAGATTATAACTGCGCGATCCCAACCAAATAATTTTGTTGGAAGTGAAGACCTAGATAGTTGAAAAGGGGAAGTTGCGCTTTCTTGGAAATTATCTCGACAAGATTAGGAACGGTGAGCAGTTGAGAGCAAGTGATTAACACTGAGAAGTATTGAATCCGAAATGAGACCACTACTCATACCTCTTTTCAGGTAACTGAATCTGAATTTTGAGGACAAAATTCTTATTTATGTGGGTAGGATGTAAACCCCGCAAAATTAGCGAATAATTAACCAACAAATTAATTTTTAATAAAAAAATTAGAAATGTGAATTTTATATTAAAATAGGAAAAAGCTCATTAAAACGAGAATTTTGGCACTAATTTCAAAGAATTTGACCCAAAATTGGACCGAAACCGAACCGGTTGAAGTGGACCCGTATTGGGCCCATGGCCCAACCCACGAAACCACCCACACTTAAGGAACATCCTTTCTTCCTCCTCATTCAGCAGGAATGAGCTGAAGTAATTCAAGGAAAGGGGAAACAAAACAAAACCCTTGTCCTCCATTCAAGTTGCCGTAACTTTTGAGTTTTGATTGTCGCACCGTTTACGGTCACGTGACCACTGCGTCGAGCTCTACAAATCTACCAGAACAATTTCATAGGTAAGCCACTCTATTACTCCAGCCTCTCTATCCCTTAATTTTCAAAATTTAGGAGAATCCAAGTTGAGAATTTGTTGATTTTGATTCTCTAGGTTCGAATTAGCTTGCAGAACTTGTTGGATTTAGTTCACTTGGTCCGTGGGTACGGTAAGAATCACTAACCTAAGTCAATTCCTTGAATTTTGTTATCGGATATTGAGTTTTAGATATATGTATGTGTGGTCATATGAATTTAGGTGTACATACACATTTTGGAACTTGATTTTGGGCATTGGAAAGCTTGTGGAGGATTAGCGTCAATGCTTTGGTGATTTTTCGGACTTGTGAGGCTTTGGTGATTTGTCTTGGTCAATACGTGGAAATCGGTCAAGGTATGGTTTAGGTTTTGCGTATTTAACATATAATGTTGTATGAAACCTTAGGCTAGATGACCCTAGAATAGGTTGGAAGGTAAGAAAATATTCAATACTTAGCACCTGTGATAAATATGATGATATGAATTGAGTGTATGTTGGATGGTTGCTGCTTATGCTAATGATAGTGTGTTAATTGATGAATTGGTGATGGATGATGTGATGATATGATTATATATGTATTGAGTGAGTTATTGATAATATTGTTGATGCAAAATGAGGAATTGGGGTTTGAAATTGTGTAAATATGAAGTTTGGTTGAAGGTGGTGTGATGTAAAGAATGTAGTGTTGTGTTGAAGTGCTATGATGTCATATTGTGCCGAATCTAGGTATAAAATTATGGATATGAGTTTAGGTTCCAAGAAAATTGAGATTTGAAGTCTTTTGTGAAAAATTAGTTTTTGGACAAACTTCAGCGAGCCATAACTTGGCTTCTGAACCCCTGAATGATTTCAAACTTGTTTTATATGAAAATTGGGTTCGTGAAGTAGTTTACGCCGTTCGAAAAACGGAAGGAAAATGATTTAAAACAAAAAAGTTAGCGCGTCGGAAGTTTGGGTTTGAAATTTGAAATTCTGCAGCTTTTTTCAGACTCAATAAAATTTTTGGAAAAATGTACGCTCACGCGTATGCGTGACCCACGCGTACGCGTGATCTGAGATTTGCGTACACGACCACTTTCTCACGACGCGACCAACCCTTTCGGGTTAGAATTCACGTGTACGCGACTACGCGAGTAAGGATTTTTCACGTCCACGTGTACGCGTGGCCCCTGTTTCAACAAATCTGGTTTTTTAGTTTTAAACCTAATTTCAAACTTCTAAACTTCTACTTTTGAGTGCGCAGTTATAAATCATAGTAGTAAGCCTAGTAATTAGATGAAGCTAGGAAATGGAGGTATCTTGGAGGCGAAGTAAGCTGAGAAAGTGATGAATTATATATGGAAACGTGTATACTTGAAGTGTATATGGTACCATGACTTTAATGATATGATTATGCGACGATTATGATTAATGTAAAGAGATTATAACGTTGAACTTGCGAATGAATGAGCATGATGATGATATTGTTTTGTGGGATGTGAGAAAGGTGGTAGGGCACTAATCCCCCGACATATTCTCTCAAATTCAGTCTCCCTCTGTCTGCAAGGTAGTAGGGCACTAATCCCCCGATCGGTATGGCATGGCCTTACTAGAAGAAGGCGGTAGGGTACTAATCCTCCGATTTATTTTCCCCTAGTGTATGCCTCTATGAGAAGGTGGTAGGGCACTAATCCCCCAATCTTGTGCCTCCTGGAGATGCGCAGCTGAGAGACGGTATCCGAATTAGCTACCGGCTGTGTCGGATTTTGGAAGTTAACTGACGCTGAGCTCACGGCCAGTAGGAAAGGCATACATCATGTGCATATTGTTTGTTTTGCTTGCTATGCATTATTTGGGAATGCCTAATTGATTATATTATGTTAATTGTTATATTTGCTACTTGCACTACTTGTCTCCTACTTGTGCTTGTAATTATCTGTTTGTCTATCTTTGCAAACTCACCGGTGATGGAGGAACAAAGGAAAGGTGGAAAGACTTAGTGTTAAGGTTAAGTTTAAATTAGGCTTAGATATCCTTATAAGACCACATTTTTATGGTTTCTGTTTAGTAATTTAAGCCTTGTAATCTGAGTGTCGGCATTCTAGGATTGCCTCTGGCATTTCCACGACCTTATATCTTATGTGCGTGGCACCTTTACCATGTTGAGAACCTCTGGTTCTCACCCTATACTCTGCTGTTGTTTTTCAGATGCAGGTCGAGTGACACCTCACTAGGCGTCTGGAGTTCTACGACGAAGTGGTTCATTTTGAGGCCCTACTTTTGTTATTTTGATATATATATATATATATGTATTAGACTCCCCTTATATGTCTATGAACACTTTATCTTTGGTACCTCTTAGAGGTTTTATGGAGAACTAGGGCTTTTAAACATGTATTTTGGGCTATGGGCTGTATATTGTGTATATAAATATTCTCCAGCCAACCTTAACTTTGCAGACTGAATTAGGAGCTTGTTATTTTGTATTCTTGATCCTCTATTCCTACTTTCTGTTTATTTATGCCTTTCAACCTTAGTTTCTTCATACGCAAGTAATCACGTTTCCTGAGCGTTGCGCTTTTATTTTTGATATTTTTGTTTTACCTATTCTTCCAGGATCTTTGTATACTGTATCATTTTTAATATTATATATATACATTTTTATTTTTAGAGGTCGTTGTCCCTTGCCACCTCTATTTTACATCCTAGGTGTAAAGTTCTGTGTGGTAGGGTATTACAGATAATTTATTATCGTTTGATCTTTGACTTTCTAATAAGAACTATGTACACAAATATCAGATACTAAAATATCGTGATAAAACCATAGGTTGAAAATTCTACAATACAAAATTTAAGTGAGAAATATTCTTTTAGAAAATATATTAACATTTCTATATTTTCAATCTTCCTCTTATATAGAGAAAAAAATAGATTTTCTCAATATTTTTTAATTGTTTAATAAAGTGTAAATGATCATCTTATACTTTTTAAATGGAATAAAAAACATATAAAAAAATATTAAATAATAAAAATTAAATGACATTTTACTAAATAATTAAAAAAAATTTGAGAGAATCTACACTAAAAGAAGAGTGTATTTCATCAGTTATTTTTTTTATTTTGACAAGAACATAAGAGAAAGAAAAATTTCTTTGCAAGACAGAAACATTACAATTAAGTAAGTAATAAAATTCAATATTTATTCAACCAACAAAATTTAAAATCCATTTAAATAAATGTAAGAAACATATCTTTAAAATTAGTGTCTCATATTTTCTCTTTCTTACACTTAAAATACAAACCAAACTCTCTAAAAATAAATGTATTTAAATTTAAAATAAAATATAATCCAAACAAGAGTAAAATACTTTTTACTTTCTAATGTAACATTCTATTTTTATCCCCAAACGTTTTATTTCGTCTTGATGTAAGACCCAGAATTTTCAAATAAATCTTATTATGAATTAATTTCAATTCATTAATCAGGTTTTGATAATTAATTAGAATTTTACCTAATTTTATAATTATTGAATTATTTTCTATATTTAAATTATAAAATTGATAGTTACAAAATAATAAGAATTTTATATGATTTGGTTTTAGATAATTCAATTTATATCATTTAATACTATATGTTAAAGATAAAGAAAATTAATCACATTACTGTATATTTTCAATTGGAGTAATTTATTGAGAATCAATTAGTATTTTTATACCACAAATAATATTTTAAAATAATTTTAGAAATTAAATTAGCTTTTCAAATAGGGAAAGGGAGGAGCTACAGCCGCCGCGCCTGGTCTCTGTTGTCGCTGAACTTTGACCGCCGCCGTTCCTGCCGCCGTTGAAGCCACGGTCGCTGTCGTCTTTGAGTGCCAGAGAAAGAAAGAGAGCTCGAGGAAGAGAAGGACGCGATAGAGGTGAAAAACGTTGTTCCACTATGCATTGTCGACGTTCTGGGCTGCACCGCCGTGGATGTGGCCGCCGGAAACTGCCGCGAGAACCTCTGTTTTTTGGGTAAGCATTTTTTTGTTTCCAAAAGCTTTGAAATCAGTATTCTGATATAAGTTGTCACAGGTTCTGAGTTGTTGGTAGTGTAGGGTTGAGTTCCGATGATTTCATGTCAAAATTAAGGTTACCATTGAACCACCGAAACTTCTGGCCGTGCCTCTGTCGCCGGACAACACCGCTGCCGCCTGGAACCTCCATTGAAGTCTGTATCTGTGTGGTAAGCGCTAAGCTTGCTTTAGCTTCTTTGTCTATTAAGTTGGTTTTTACCGTGAGGGTGGTTGCTGAGATTATCCGTGTCAGGATGTATGATCACATGGTCACTGCAAGTTTTTCTGTCCTGCACCACCATTGGAGCCGCCTAACCGGTGCTGAAATCGCTGCTGCTCTGTGTTCTTTTATAGTAAGTATTTACGTTTCGAAAAACCTCCGCATTAGTGTCCTGTTACGTGTATTAAAGTCTTTACGATATTGATGTGTTAGAGATCAAAAGCCGAGCTTATATGTAGCGTTTGAGGCTATTTCTGCTTTTGGGAAAGCAAGCGGAGCAGAGGCTTCAGGTGCCGCTAAATTTGGGTTGAGAGAAATGAGTTCAGTTGACGCGTTTGGATTATGATTTCGTGTGTCGAGGTAGGGGTTTTCTTAAAATATATTTTATACTACAGAGTTGTGATAAATAGATATTGATGCAAAGAGATTTACTTCTGTGATTATATTTGTCTTATGGATGTGATGGTTTGTTGGACTGAATTATTGAGTGCTTGATTGCGTGAGTGGTGTGTGGTTATGGATAAAAACCGGTTTGGAATGTCATTTACTTGATTATTAAGAAAGGTGGATTTTCTTGTTTTTAGAGTTTACTTAGTAATATAAATGAAACGATTTTGGAAATAATTTGAGATATGAAAATAAATTGATTCTGGGAGCGGTTTGATTGTGAGTTGGTTTGATTTTATGAATGATTTAATATTTGAGCTGATTCGATTTTAAAAAGAGTTTTATTGTTAGAATTGGTTGATTTGAAAATAATTTGACATTGGAACTGGTTCAATTCTGGAAAATGTTTGAGATTTGAAAATGGTTGAGAAAAGGTTTGAGAAATGTTTAGATGGGACCCGAAAAGGGTGGCAGTGTTCGAGTTTTAGAGGAGATGCTGCCAAAATTTTATAAAATTGAAAGTTTTATTTAAAGTAATTAATTAAAAAGATTTGTTTTTAAGCATTATACGTTTTAAGATTGATTTGTCTATCAAAGAAAGAATTTTGTTTTGGAATTGAGATTGTTAACGAACAGAATCAAAAAGAGGATGATGAGGATTTTATTTGAAATATGGCTTTGAAATGAACTTGGAAATGAGATTTGGATTGATGAATGATTATGATGTTGAGAATGTTGAGATGTGAACTTTGAATTATTCACATGGCTTATGAATTTGAAATATCTGAGATACGAGGTTCTCTGGATTAAGTGACGTGGCTTGCCACCACGTGTACTAGGTTGGAAACTCGATACTCTGTTGACCGTACGACGTAAGTGTGTGACCGGGCACTATATAAATTTCCGAGAATGTTACCCCCATTGAGTAATATTGATTATTTGAGAAAAAACTATGCATAGACTCTTGGGGATGCACGTCGGGGGACAGTCTAAGTACAATTCAGACTTGTTGGGTTGGCTGGATAACCGACAGATGAGCCTCATCAGCCATAGGACAGGCATGCATCATATGCATTTGCATGCTTTTGCTTGAGTTTGAACTTGTTTTGGTTTGCCTAATTACTAAACTGTTTTTAACTGCTACTTGAACTATTTGCTGTAACTGTTTCCTACTTGTGCTTTCCTTGTCTGTCTTGCTTGTGTTGCTTGATTGCGTGGTTGGTTTCTGATTGAGATTTTCTTATAAGAGAAAAAAGGTTTCGGATTTCTGAAAGATTAAACATTATTTTCTTCGAAAAGGTTTTGAATGATTACTCATTGGTTTTAAAAACAGAATTCATAAGGCAATGATAATCACTGAGGCTGAAAACAGTTTTCTTAATAAATATCTTCTTATGACAACTTTGAAACTCAGTGGTGAGACCGTGTGGTTAGGTTCTCACCCCCTACAGCTTTACCTTTTCAGGAACCGGATGAAGAAGCATTAAGAAGAGTTATACTGCGTTGGTTTATATACTGATGTATTAATTAGATTATTTTCTTCTCTCGTCTTTATTATTACAAGTTTGTAAGAGGGATAGGAATTGTATGTTTTATATGTATAATATATTTAATTATTATGTAAGGAGTCTTGTATATGAATCTATGCCTATTTGTATTTTTTCTTAAGTTAAAGTGTTTATTTTCGGTTTTCAAAAAAATCAGCTATACAGTGTCGAGTCACAGGCTCCTATTTTAGTATTTAGTATGTGAAGTAGTCGTAATACTTCTTGCTATCAGAGTAGCGTAGCCGGAAGCGTGACTTCTAATAGTGAGGGTGTTACATCTTATGTTAATTTTCTGGTCAAAATTAAAAAAAAAATTCTTCCAAGTATACCCTTTTCACCTCTATTTTTATCTCTCTTTTTTTCTTATTGTTCTGTCATTTTTGCTCTTAGATCACTATGACAGCTACTATGAACAAATACGATTTTTGTCATTATTTAGAAGAAAATCATAATAAAAGAATGGATATTTTTGAAAGAAAAAATTTTAATTTTGACCAGAGGATTAAAAGAAGACGAAATAAAACTGTTGAGATAAAAAAATAGAACGTTTCAAACATAAAGACAAAATTAAGACTGAATACAAACAGTGAGCGACTAAAACAATACTTTACTCTTTAAACGAAAATAACAAACTCTAAATTCCAAAATAAAAATATTTAATCCTAAACATTAACAATCGAAATATTTAAATTAAAAATAAAACACAATTTGAATAAAATAACAAATTTTAAATTCTAAACTCTACACACTAAACATTAAATCATAAAGAATTAAATTCATAAAAGATAATAAGATGAGTAAATTTTAGAATTTTTATACGAACAAAAATAAATGATCAAATAAGTATTTTTCATTTTTTTATTATTTGTTTTTCTTAGATAATTTATTATCGTTTGATTTTTGACTTTTTAATAAGATTTACGTACACAAGTATTAGATACTAATATATGGTGATAAAATTAGAGGTTAAAAATTCTATAATACAAAATTTAAGTGAGAAATATTCTTTTAAAAAATATATTAGCATTTCTATATCTTCAATCTTCCTCTTATATAGAGAAAAAAAAATAGATTCTCTCAATTATTTTATAATTATTTAATAAAGTGTAAATTATCATCTTATACTTTTTAAATAGAATAAAAAAATATGAAAAAAATATTAAATGATAAAAATTAAATAATATTTTACTAAATAATTAAGAAAAAAATTTGAGAGAATTCACTCTAAAAAAATAGTATATTTGATTAGTTATTTTTTTATTTTTTATTTTGTCAAGAACATAAGAGAAAGTAAAATTTCTTTGCAAGACGAAAATAATACAATTAGATAAATAATAAAATTCAATCTTTATTCAGCCAACAAAATTTAAAATCTATTTAAATAAATATAAGAAATATATCTTTAAATTTAATGTCTCATATTTTCTCTCTCTTATATTTAAAATACAAAACCAAACTCTCTAAAAATAAATGTATTTAAATTTAAAACAAAATATAATCCAAAAAAGAGTAAAATATTGTTTTACTTTCTAATGTAACGTTTTATTATTATCCCCAAACTTTTTATTTCGTCTTATTTTAATCTTCTGGTCAAAATTAAATTTTTTTTGTTCCAAGAATACCCTTTTCACCACTATTTTTAGCTTTTTTTTTTCTTATTTTTTTGTCATTTTTCGTCTTAGATCAGTATAATAGCTACTATGAATAATTATTATTTCTGTCGTTATTTATAAGAAAATCATAATGAAAGAAATGATATTTTTGAAAGAAAAAATTTTAATTTTGACCAGACGATTAAAAGAAGATGAAATTAAATTGTTGAGATAAAAAAATAAAACGTTTCAAATATAAAGACAAAATTAAGACTTAACACAAACTTTAACAACTAAAACAATACTTTACTCTCTCAACAAAAATAACAAACTCTAAATTCCAAAATATAAATATTAAATCCTAAAATTTAACAATCAAAATATTCAAATCAAAAAACAAAATGCAATTTGAATAAAATAACAAATTCTAAATTCTAAACACTAAACATTAAATCATAAAAAATTAAATTCATAAAAGATAATAAGATGAGTAAATTCTAGAATTTTTCATACGAACAAAAATAAATTATCAAATAAGTATTTAAATAACTAAAATATACTAAATTATCAAATAAATATTTCTCATTTTTTTTATTATTTATTTCTCTCAGATAATTTATTATTGTTTGATCTTTGACTTTCTAATAAGAATTTCGTACACATATATCAGAGACAAAAATATGGTGATAAAATCAAATGTTAAAAATTTTATAATACAAAAGTTAAGTGGGAAATATTCTTTTAGAAAATATATTAACATTTCTATATCTTCAATCTTCCTCTTATATAGAGGGAAAAAAATAGATTCTCTCAACTATTTTTTTATTTCTTCAATAATGTGTAAATTATCATCTTATACTTTTTAAATGAAATCAAGAAAAACTCTATGAGAAAAAATACTATATGATAAAAATTTAATGACATTTTACTAAATAATTAAAAAAAATTGAGAGAATCCACTCTATAAAAAGATTATATTTGATTAGATATTTTTTATTTTTTATTTTGACAAGAATATAAGAGAAAGTGAAATTTCTTTGCAAGACAGAAACAATACAATTAGGTAAGTAATAAAATTTAATCTTTATTCAACCAACAAAATTTAAAATCCATTTAAATAAATGTGTGAAATATATCTTTAAATTTAGTGTCTCATATTTTCTCTCTCTTACATTTAAAATTCAAAACCAAATTCTCTAAAAATACAACAACAACAAACAACAACAACAAAGCCTTGTCCCACTATGTGGGGTCGGCTACATGAATCAAACGACGCCATTGTGCTCTGTTATGTATCATGTCTACAGAGAGACCGTTTACTTGTAGATCTCGTTTGACCACCTCATGAATGGTCTTCTTAGGTCTTCCTCTGCCTTTCGCCCTTTGTCCTTCTTCCATCTCATCCACCATCCTGACTGGATGTTCTATCGGTCTTCTTCTCACATGTCCAAACCACCTGAGACGCGATTCAACGATCTTTTTTCACAATGGGTGCTACTCCAACTCTCTCCCTTATATCTTCATTCCTTATTTTATTCAATCGCGTATGACCACTCATCCATCTCAACATCTTCATCTCTGCTACACTCAGCTTATGTTCGTGCTCCCCTTTAACCGTCCAACACTCCATACTATACAGCATAGCCGGTCTTATAGCAGTGCGATAGAATTTACCTTTAAGTTTTAAAGGCACTTTTTTGTCGCATATAAAACCAGATGCACTCCGCCATTTTGACCAACCTGCTTGGATCCTATGATTTACATCTTGTTCAATCTCTCCATTATCCTATATGATGCACCCAAGATACTTAAAACTTTTAACTTTTTCTAGGATGTTTTCTCCAATCTTCACCTCTATATTGGGGTTTTCCCTTCTCAGACTGAACTTACATTCCATATATTCCGTCTTGCTACGGCTTATGCGCAGACCATACACTTCTAAAGCTTCTCTCCATAACTCCAACTTTTTATTTAGGTCTTCCCTTGACTCTCCCATAAGGACGATATCATCGGCAAAAAGTATGCACCATGGCACAGGCTCTTGGATGTGCTCTGTGAGTACTTCCAGGACTAATGTGAAAAGGTATGAGCTTAAGGATGATCCCTGGTGTAATCTTATACCAATAGAGAATTCTTTCGTCACACCACCTTGAGTCTTCACACTAGTTGTGGCCCCATCATACATGTCTTTAATTGTCCGAATATATGCGATCCTTACTCTCCTCTTTTCTAAAACCTTCCATAAGACCTCCCTTGGTACCCTATCATACGCTTTTTCCAAATCAATAAACACCATATGTAGGTCCCTTTTACTACTACGATACCTCTCCATTATCCTTCTTAATAGGTATATCGCTTCAGTGGTAGATCTTCCTTGCATAAATCCAAATTGATTCTCTGTTACTTGTGTCTCTTTTCTCAACCTCCATTCTATCACCCTTTCCCATAACTTCATAGTATGACTCATAAGCTTAATCCCTCTATAGTTTCCGCAACTTTGTATATCCCCCTTATTCTTGTAGATAGGTACCAACGTGCTCTTTCTCTACTCATCATGCATCTTCTTTGACCTTAAAATAGCAGATACTAATATATGATGATAAAACCAGACGTTAAAAATTCTATAATACAAAATTTAAGTGAAAAATATTCTTTTTAAAAAATATATTAGCATTTCTATATTTTCAATATTCCTCTTATAGAGGAAAAAAAATAGATTATCTCAACTTTTTTGTTTTAATTATTTAACAAAGTGTAAATTATCATCTTATACTTTTTAAATAGAATCAAGCAAAAATACGAGAAAAAAATATTAAATGATAAAAATTAAATAATATTTTAATAAACAATTAAAAAAATTTAGAGAATCCACTCTAAAAAAGAGTATATTTGATTAGTTATTTTTTTATTTTTTATTTTGTCAAGAACATAAGAGAAAGTAAAATTTCTTTGCAAGACGGAAATAATACAATTAAATAAGTAATAAAATTCAATCTTTATTCAACCAACAAAATTTAAAATCTATTTAAAAAAATATAAGAAATATATCTTTAAATTTAATGTCTCATATTTTCTCTCTCTTATATTTAAAATACAAAATCAAACTCTCTAAAAATAAATATATTTAAATTTAAAACAAAATATAATCCAAACAAGAGTAAGATATTGTTTTACTTTCTAATGTAACGTTCTATTTTTATCCCCAAATATTTTATTTCGTATTAGTTTAATCTTCTGGTCAAAATTAAAAATTTTTTGTTCCTAGAGTACCCTTTTTACTACTATTTTTAGCTCTTTTTTTTTCTTATTTTTCTGTCATTTTTTCTCTTAGATCACTATAATAGCTACTATCAATAATGATTATTTTTATCGTTATTTATAAAAAAATTATAATGAAAGAAATGATATTTTTAAAAGAAAAAATTTTAATTTTGACCAGGCAATTAAAAGAAGATGAAATAAAACTGTTAAGATAAAAAAATAGAACGTTTCAAATATAAAGACAAAATTAAGACTTAACACAAACTTTAACGACTAAAACAATACTTTACTCTCTCAATAAAAATAACAAACTCTAAATTCCAAAATATAAATATTAAATCCTAAAATTTAACAATCAAAATATTCAAATTAGAAAAAAAACACAATTTGAATAAAATAACAAATTCTAAACTCTAAACACTAAACATTAAATCATAAAAAAATTAAATTCATAAAAGATAATAAGATGAGTAAATTCTAGATTTTTTCATACGAACAAAAATAAATTATCAAATAAGTATTTGAATAACTAAAATATACTAAATTATCAAATAAATATTTTTCATTTTTTCTATTATTTATTTCTCTCAGATAATTTATTATTGTTTGATCTTTGACTTTTTAATAAGAACTTCGTACACATATATCAGAGACAAAAATATGGTGATAAAATCAAATATTAAAAATTATATAATACAAAAGTTAAGTAAAAAATATTCTTTTAGAAAATATATTAACATTTATATATCTTCAATCTTCCTCTTATATAGAGGGAAAAAAATAGATTCTCTCAACTATTTTTTTATTTGTTCAATAATGTGTAAATTATCATCTTATACTTTTTAAATGAAATCAAGAAAAACTATATGAGAAAAATACTATATGATAAAAATTTAATGACATTTTACTAAATAATTAAGGAAAAATTTGAGAAAATCCACTCTATAAAAAGAGTATATTTGATTAGTTATTTTTTTTTTATCTTGACAAGAATATAAGAGAAAGTGAAATTTCTTTGCAAGACGGAAATAATACAATTAAGTAAGTAATAAAATTCAATCTTTATTCAACCAACAAAATTTAAAATCCATTTAAATAAATGTGTGAAACATATCTTTAAATTTAGTGTCTCATATTTTCTCTCTCTTACATTTAAAATACAAAACCAAATTCTCTAAAAATAAATGTATTTAAATTTAATGCAAAATATAATCCAAACAAGAGTAAAATACTGTTTTACTTTTTAATATAAAGTTTTATTTTTATCCCCAAATATTTTATTTCATCTTATGTTAATCTTCTAGTCAAAATAAATTTTTTTTCTTCCAAGTATACCCTTTTCACCTCTATTTTTAGCCCTTTTTTTTGTAATTCTGTCATTTTTGCTCTTAGATCACTATGACAGTTACTATGAACAATTATGATTTTTCTCGTTATTTAGAAGAAAATCATAATGAAAGAATGGATATTTTTAAAAGAAAAAATTTTAATTTTGACCAAAGATTAAAAAAGACGAAATAAAACTGTTGAGATAAAAAAATAGAACGTTTCAAACATAAAGACAAAATTAAGACTTAGCATAAGCGTTAGCGACTAAAACAATACTTTACTCTTTAAACAAAAATAACAAACTCTAAATTCCAAAATATAAATATTAAATCCTAAACGTTAACAATCAAAATAGTTAAATTAAAAACAAAACACAATTCGAATAAAATAACAAATTGTAAATTCTAAACTCTAAACACTAAACATTAAATCATAAAGAATTAAATTCATCAAAGATACTAAGATGAGTAAATTTTAGAATTTTTCATACGAACAAAAATAAATTATCATATAAGTATTTGTATAACTAAAATATACTGAATTATCAAATAAGTATTTCTCATTTTTGTATTATTTATTTCTCTTAGATAATTTATTATCATTTAATCTTTGACTTTTTAATAAGATCGACGTACAAAATATCATATACTAATATATGATGATAAAACCAGAGGTTAAAAATTATATAATACAAAATTTAAGTGAGAAATATTCTTTTTAGAAAATATATTAGCATTTCTATATCTTCAATTTTCCTCTTATATAGAAGAAAAAAATAAATTATCTCAATTTTTTTGTTTTAATTATTTAACAAAGTATAAATTATCATCTTATACTTTTTAAATAGAATCAAGCAAAAATACGAGAAAAAATATTAAATGATAAAAATTAAATAACATTTTACTAAACAATTAAAATTTTTTTGAGAGAATCCACTCTAAAAAAAGTATATTTGATTAGTTATTTTTTTATTTTTTATTTTGTCAAGAACATAAGAGAAAGTAAAATTTCTTTGCAAGACAGAAATAATACAATTAGGTAAGTAATAAAATTCAATCTTTATTCAACCAACAAAATTTAAAATCTATTTAAATAAATATAAGAAATATATCTTTAAATTTAATGTCTCATATTTTCTCTCTCTTATATTTAAAATACAAAACCAAACTCTCTAAAAATAAATGTATTTAAATTTAAAACAAAATATAATCCAAACAAGAGTAAAATATTGTTTTACTTTCTAATGTAACGTTTTATTTTTATCCCCAAACTTTTTATTTCGTCTTATTTTAATCTTCTGGTCAAAATTAAAATTTTTTTGTTCCAAAAATACCCTTTTCACCACTATTTTTAGCTCTTTTTTTTCTTATTTTTCTGTCATTTTTTCTCTTAGATCACTATAATAGCTACTATGAACAATTATGATTTTTTTCGTTATATAGAAGAAAATCATAATGAAAGAAATGATATTTTTGAAAAGAAAAATTTTAATTTTGACCAGACGATTAAAAGAAGATGAAATAAAACTGTTGAGATAAAAAAAAAGAACGTTTCAAACATAAAGACAAAGTTAAGACTTAATACAAACGTCAGCGACTAAAACAATATAAACCCTATAAAATTAGCGAGTAATTAATCAATAAATTAATTTATAATAAAAGAAATTAAAAGTGTGATTTTTATAGTAAAATAGGATAGAGCTAATTAAAACAAGAATTTTGACACTAATTTTAAAAAATTTGGCCTAAGATTGAGTCGAACGGACCGAACCGAGTGGACCAGACCCATATTAAGCCCAAGGCCTAACCCAATTCAACCCAATTGAACAAAACAGCACCCCCTCCCTTCTTGGCATTCATTTTTCACGCTGAAACTCACTCAGCATGAAGGGGGAAGGAGCTCTCTCACAAACATAAACTTAAGTTGAACTTCAAACCAAGATAACTTTTGATTCGGAGCTCCGATTGATGAGTCGTTTACGGCCACGCATTCGTCTCGGAGTCTTCTTCAATTCTATTCAACTAAAGAGGTATGTATTTATCAAATTCGTGCCCAGTGTTCTGTGTCCCCTTTATGTGCAAAATTGGTTTGAGTTTTGAGTGATTTTGATGATTTTGGTGGTTTAGGTGCAATCTAACATTGGATATTTGTTGGATTATACTTGAATCATCAATGGATAAAGCAAGAAAACTCTAAACCCTGTAATATATAATATTTCTGGACACTTAGGCTATTGACCTATAGGATAGGATTGGATTAAATTGGTTGTTGAAGTTGTTGTATGACGATGTATGATGATTTGATGAATTCGGATTGTTTTGATGAATTGTGATGTTGATGTTGATAAAATGGTGTTGAATATTGAGATTAAGATTGATCATGATGATTTTTGGTGATATAATGATGATGGATGATTGTGTTGGTTGAGAAATGTTATAGTGTGAAATAATTGATAATTGAGGTTGAAGAATATGTAATGTGAATGAAAATTGGCGTAAATGGTGATTTGTGACACAAAGGGTAAGTTATGAGGTAAATTGGAGTTTGGTGTGATTTTAAGTTGGTTTTGGTTATGAACTTTAAGGATTTGAGAATTTAGTGATCCTTGGTAAAAATGGATTTTGGTGAACTTTGACGGATCATATCTTGAGCTACCATTTTTGAAATGGAATGAATTTTATATCAAATCAAAGATATTTCAAGGAGCTTTAAAACAGTATTAATTTTGTAGAAATCTAAATTTTATAGAGAAAGATATGATCATCGAAAGTTGGTGTCAGAAATATGAATTCTGTGATGTTGCAGAATTTGTGATTTCTGGTTTGTGCACACTACTGTGCACGTGCTCTGATTAGTGGCAAATTTTAACTTGTGCGCACGCACACCCTGTGTATTTTTAAAAACGTGCATTCGCACACTCTTGTGCGCACGCACACACAGGGGGGTTCCTACTGTTTGGGAGCGCTAGCATGCTCTCTACGCACACACCACCTACTGAATTTTGTAAGCTGTGTGCACACACAACATTGTGCGTATGCACACGCTGGAAGGTGCATTCTGTTGAGAGCGTTCGCACGCATCGTGCATATAAACATAATGAAGATTTCTAATTCCTGTGCATACACACACCTCTATGCGTACGTACACTTCTTGAAGATTCCTATGGGCGTGCATACGCACAACTCTATGCATACGCACACTGCCTTATTTTTCAATAAAAATCTTGTTTTTAACTGTTTCACCTTCCCGGCAAGCTTGTAAACTTCCGTGACACTTATCTAAGACTCTTTGGCTTGTTTTTGGATGTCAAATTATAAACATAGAGAAGGTCCTAGGTGAATTTAATTCGGTATTTCTGGTAAAAAGTTAAAGAACGGAGGCTTAGGTTTCTGGAGTACTGAGGACAGTTTTGGTTGAGTGAGGAGGCGGCGTATGGTATTGGTGATTATTGATAATGGATTGTGAAAGTAGTGAACTAATGAGTTCGGAATGAATTGTGAAAGTGGTGAACTAATGAGTACTGAATGGATTGTGAAAGTGGTAAACTACCGAGTATTGAATAAAATGATTATGCAAACCACTGATGAAATATTTTAATGAGATTATTGAGGCGCTATGCGCCTGGCAGGGATGGTGGTTAATCCCGCCTGTCAAGGTCGTGGCGGCGGCATAAGGACGGTGGTTAATCCCGCTTACATTGAGATGTGAGGTCCGTGGCAAGAGTATCCTGCTCACATCCCTTTGGAATCACTATAGTGTGCAGGCACTGACATCCTGGACCGTGATCCAGGTACAATATCTCGGGGGTTCCCATTATGAGACCGAAGGGCGACATCTCCATGGAGATGTGTCGGGTTGGCAGTTAAACCGAAAATGTGATATCACAACCAGATAGGACAGGCATTTATCATGAGCATCTTTTATCTATTTGCTTGCTTTGCCGACTTGTATTTCTTGCCTAATTGTATAACTTTTCTAATTGCCTATTTGAATTACTTGCCATATATGCTTATACTTATGCTTTACTTGCATTGTATTAATTGTGTATTCTACTGGAATTGAGGAGGTTCGGAAGGCGATGGCGATGGATCGCATGGAAGATAGGTTGGTGAAGGCTGTGGGACAACAGAGAGTTGTTAGTTTAGAAATTCACTAAGTTAGATTACCCCCTTTATCATTATGGTTTTAAGTGATGTTTTCATGTTTTAGTTATGCTTTAAGTTGAATCTTGTGATGGATATGAAGTTCTAAGATTGCCTCTGGCATCCTAGAGTCTTATATCTTACATCACTAGGCACTGTTACCATACTGAGAACCTCCAATTCTCATTCCATACTCTGTTGTTGTTTTTCAGATGCAGGTCGCAACCCACCTCGTTGAGTTGCTTTGATGGTGACAGAGCAGAGGATCCTTGCTATGTTTTTGGAAGTCTTTTGGTTTATTTTGTTTAGCCTCTCTCACTTTTGTATTTATTTTTGCCTAGAGGATTACATTGAGAGGAAGTTTGTATAAGCTGTTTTAACAGTCTAAACTCTGTATGTCTGTATGTAACTAGCCGGCTTAAACTCCGCGAGCGACGGCTAGATCTCTATATTATTATCTTTTGATATATCTATATACATATACCTTGACATTCGTACGTATATCTTGTGCTTCGTTTACTGTAGCTCTGTGAGTACGTTTTGCGCTTTTTGAACTCTGTTTTTGAGCTTAATTCTTCATCGGGCTTCTAGAATATATTAATTCTTTCTATATTATACGTATGAGCGTTAGAAATGTAACACCCTAATTAGCCTAAGCCTTACCTCGCATCGTAAAGCAGAGGTTAATCAAATATTACGACAGTTCTAAGCTCATACATATAATAAATAGAAAGAATAATATAATCTAGAAGTCTAATGAAGGGTATAGCTCAAAAACAAGATTTGAAAAGCACAAAACATACTAGCAAAGTTACTAGCTTAAGGCACAAGGTACAGATGTAATATAACAATAAATAATAGTATAATAGCATAGGAATCTAGTCACGACTCGCGGAGTTTGAGCCGACTAGCTATATACAGACCAACAGAATCAGACAGTCAAAACAGCTTATACAAATTTTGTTCTCTCATATACAAGCCTCTAGGCAAAGCAAAATACAAAAGTGAGAGACATATACAAAATATATCAAAAAGACTCAAAGAAGTATCCGGGTCCTCCGCTTCTGTCACCAACCAGACAACTCACTGAGGTGGGTTGCGACCTACATATGAAAAACACAATAGAGATATGGTATGAGAAATGGAGGTTCTCAGTATGGTAACAGTGCCCAGTGATGTAGGATATAAGACCCCGGAACACCAAAGGCAGTCCTAAGCTCCATATCTATCACAAGATTCAAACTTAAAGCATTCTAAAACAGTTAAGCATAATATAAACCTTAACATAAATAAACTGGGTAATCTATCTTAACGGATTTCTATTCTAACCAAACACCGTTGTCCTACAGCCTTCACCAACCGATCTTCCATGCGATCCCATCGCCACCGCCTTCCGAACCTCCTCAATCCCAGCAGAAAACACAAATAGTATACAATGCAAGTAAAACACAAGTATTAGCATATAAGGCAATTAATTCAAATAGCAATTAGGCATGTTATACAAATAGGCAAGCCATTTAAAGTAGTCAAAGCATACAAACAGATAGAAAATGCATATGATGAATGCCTGCCCTACTGGCTGTGATATCACATTGTCGGTTCAACTGCCAACCCGACACATCTCCATAGAGATGTCGCCCTTCAAAATCATCAATGGGAACCCCCGAGATATAGTGCTCGAATCACTGTCCAAGGTTTTGCGCCTGCACGCTCTATTGACCCGAAAGGATGCGAGCGGGATACTCTTGCCACAGACCTCAGATCTCAATGTAAGCAGGATTAGACCACCGTCCTTACGCCGCCGCCGCTACCTCGATAGGTGGGATCCAACCGCCGTCCCTGCCGGGTGCATAGCATCTCATAATCTCATTATAAAAATGATACATCAGTGGTTTTCAGGAAGCATTTTCAGCATAACATGAATCTATCATCTCATTCAGAGTCCTCGACTCATCTCAACCACTGTCAATTCACATTTCCATTCCAAACACAACAGTTTATCAGTTCTAATCCCATATACCAATCATCCATCACATACCATCAAACCATCCTCAGTACACACAAAACATAATCCTCCGTTTTCTAATTTTTCAAAATAATATCATCTGAAACCCTTAAATTCTTTCCCATGTTTTAAATATCCAAAACTAGGCCCAAAAGTCTTAAAATAGTGTTAGAGAAGCTTACAACCTTGTTGGAAAGGTAGAATAGTTAAAAACAAAGAAAAATTGGAGAAACAGGGCGTGTGCGTCCGCACAGGGGTGTGCGCGCGCACACTCTGGAGAGTTTTAAATCGTGTGTGTACACACATGTGTCAAAACTTACAGGGTCTATTCACCCGCACAACCTGTGCCAGCGCCCCCAACAGACTGGCTTCCCCAACGTGTGCGTGCGCACAGGTCTGTGCATATGCACAGGTTGTAATTTTCTCTTGGTGTGTGCGCACACAAGTTGTGCTAGCGCCGTAAGCAGATTGCCTTCCTCTGTGTGTGCGGATGCACAGGTCTGTACGTGGACACAGGCCAACATTTTTGCAGAGGTGTGCGTGCGCACACGGCTGTGCGTGCGCACATATCAGAAATCACAAAATTCTGCAACTTTGTAGAATTTCAGATTTCTAACACCAACTTTGAATGATCATAACTTCCTCTACAAAATTTTAAATTTTGCAAACTTTATATCGATTTAAAGGGTTTTCAAAGATCTTTAATTCTAAACAAATTTCAATCAATTTCGAAAATTGAGGCAAAAATTATGATCAGACGAAGTTCACCAAAAACCCAATTTTACCAAACTTCACAATTTATCAAATTTCCCAATTTTACAACTTAAACCAACCAAAACCAACTAGCACCATTCCAAACCCCATTCCTCATCAAAATCCACACTTTAAGACATATTGCACCATTTTTACTACTCTTTCCTTTACATTTCAACATTCTCAACCTTGAATATCAATATATAACATATCAAGAAATTTCCCACCAACACATTCACAAATTCTCATTTCATCAACATCAATCTTCCTCATCAACTCATTCATACTCCACATTAATGACAAAAATACACATTCATACAAGTTCATCATACATCACATTCCAACCCCATTATCTCAACCAACATTTACAACATCAACAACCCAAACAATCATCAACAACATATAAATTCCAAACCTATCCTATGGGCCACTAGCCTAAGTATCCATGAAAATTATATACTACATAGAAGAAACCGAAACCATACCTTGACCGATTTCCTATATGCCCTTAACCCAAAGTTGAGCACAAGCTAGGCTTTCCAACACAATCCAAGCCACCAACAATCACCAATAAGCTCCAACAAGTTCAAATACTCACCACTTCAAGCTATAACACACATAATTCATAATAATTCAACCTAGGGTTTATCAAACTTAAAATTTCACAAGGGTTCAAGAGTTCTTACCTTTCTCAATAGCTTTGGAAGCCAAAACCCAATGCTAAGCAAGGATTAAAGTGAACCTAAACATTCAAAATAAAAAAACTCATTTAACCCAAAGCTCTAATCACCCAAAATTTTTGAGAGAAGAACTGGGAGAATTTTGAGCTTACATTACCAGTTTCTTATATGAGTTTTGTAGAGCTCTTCGCAAGAGAAGAGAGGTGTGAAAAGTGTTCTCTTCTTCCTCTCCTTCCCTCTTTCAAATCTGAAGTGTGTGTGTTTATGAGCTGAGGGTTCATTAAATGAACCTTATATATGTTGGGTTTGGGCCCAACTTAGGCCCAGTCCAATCCGTTAGCGTTTTTAACCCGTTTGGCCCAACTTCGGGCCAAACCTTTAAAATTAACGCCGGTTTTCAACTTCTAATATTTTTCTAAGGTTTTTGACGGTTTTCACTTTTTCTCATGCGGTACCGGGCAGACTTGAACCGGTTCAACTGGTTCAATTGCCAGTTTGCAATTTTTTATGGTTTTTCGCAGAAAACACATTTTCTTACTCAGAAAGACATACTAAGTCCAAAAATCACCTTTAAATCCTCAAATTCTCTCTTTAACTTTTTGGAATCTAATTCGGACAATATAATCACTTAATTAACTGGTTGATTAGTTGCGGTTCTTACAAGAACTGTCATAACCTTGCGAGGTAAGGCTTAGGGTAATTATGGTGTTACAACAAGTCTAACATTCACAAAGCTCTTTTGTGTGAAAACTAAAACCTCATAGCTTCCTATGATACAACGCACTTAAAAACTTGACCTGTTCCAACCATCCGTGAACAACATCTTAAAGGATTAATGTTTCGCTTGCTGTGCCTAAAGATCACACGTGGTACTAAATTAATTTTGAGCTTACCCAAAAGGATACAAGCAAACACCGAAGAACACAAACAAGCAAGTATATGCATTAGAGGTGGGACTTGAAATAAAAGAACCAATTACATTCAAGAAAGGTAGAAGAACAAAGAATCTAAGCAGACATATGCAGTTAAGATCAATGGAAATGCATATGAACAAAGGACAGGGTTGGAGAAGAATCAATTTATTTTTCAAGAAAAAAATCTGAAACAAGGATTTCAATGCAAACCATGAAAGAACAAGATACGCAATCAAGTAACCTCGAGATGCAGCCTCTAACGTTTCCCAAACCTCGCGACAGTCGTTATCTATTAGTTCTATTTCGTCCATGACAACCCATTAGTGTTCCCATATACATAAATCACTAGTATTAAGCCGGCCAAACTTAATACTAGGAAGTATGCAATGATAGACTAACAACTTTAATCATCAGACAGTCATGCATACAAAACTCAAACTCTTGTTAACAGAACAAGTCACAAAGCATGACAGACATTCAGAGTATGCAATGAAGCATAGTCAGTCCATTCTCAAGGCTCTAACAGGAATGAACTGC
Source organism: Arachis hypogaea (assembly GCF_003086295.3). Lineage (NCBI taxonomy): Eukaryota > Viridiplantae > Streptophyta > Magnoliopsida > Fabales > Fabaceae > Arachis > Arachis hypogaea. Next base: position 12,704,108 of record NC_092042.1, on the reverse strand, counting down.
TCTGATACCATAATGTAACACCCTCACTATCAGAATGTCACGCTTCTGGTTGCGCCACTCTGATAGCAAGAGGTATCACGACGACTTCATGTACTTAATAATAAAATATGAGTCTTTGACTCGAAACCGTGTTGCTATTTTATTTGAAAAATTGGAAAATACTTTTACAATAAAATAAACAAGCATATACATAAGCAAAACTTCTTACTCAAGTAACTTATACATATTAGATACATACAAATCATACAACTCCTATCCCTCTTACAAAAATTATAATATTAATGGCGAGGGAAAAATGATAATAGCTAAACTAATACATCTATATCGCATAAGTTAAACAAACAAAAAAACTCTTCATAAGCGTCTTCGTCTGTTTCCTGAAAAGAAAGTCTGTAGGGAAGTGAGAACATCATCCTCGAAAGGGTTCTCAGTAGAGGATTTTTAAGAATTGTCGTAAAAAGATATTGTAATTAAAACTATTTTCAAAACATAGTGATTATCAACTTATTATTCAAATTTAAAATTCGTATCTCTCACAAAAAATTCCATGTAAGATAACATTTTAATAAAAACTTATCTCTAATCCAGTTAATCATGGCCTCCGGCTCAAACATAACCAAATATTGGCCTCTGACCCAAATCAAAATAATTCACCATCGAAACTCAATCTCAACATTTAGAAACAATCACAATTCGATCATCATCATAACAACCTTAAACCAAGTACAACACCCAACTAAGCATCTTCAATCAATCAATAAACTATTCAAACTAGCATTTACATTCATTCCAGGCAACTCAATTCAATTCTTAAAACTTGCAAAATCAAAAAAATATATTTTTCTTATTAATATCGACTTAAAACAATTCTTAGTAGTAAATTAAGTTTAAGAAACGGCCCCTACCTCAGCTCATTGAAACTCGCAAAACCAAACGCGCAAAGAAACCACTTTCTCTCAGCCCACACTCAGCGGCAGCCGCAACCACAGCTCCACTATATCCACAGCCACAACAGCAACTTAAAATCACCAACATGCAATCGAGATTCGACCCTAATGCATTAACGTCGCAAGAACCTCAGCATAAGTTAACAGAATAGTGACTAAAAGGAGTTTTCAGAATGGAAACGCTTATCGCAACTAAGAAGAAATAACTAAGCCAGCTAGCGGCAGATCCGGTGGAGGTTTCGGCAGCCAGAGGCGCGGTGGCGCAACCTCCAACAGCAGTAGTGGCAAACGGTGGCGCTCTTCTTCCCCTGTGCATCCCTAATTCACACATCTTCTCTCTCTTCCCTGAACGGCGATGCACAGTGGTGACAGAGCACAGATGACGGCGACGGGCTTCCTCTCGACGATGGCTCCTTCAATGGCAGTAAGACGCGACGGTGGCGATGCGAAAAAGCGGCAACAGCATGCAGGTGTGGCGAGGACGTAGCTTCCTTCCCCTTCTCCATCGATCTCTCTTTCTCTTCTGCTCCTCGGCAACCTGATTCTTGATGGTGACGCAATGGCGACGCAGGGATAGCGGCAATGCGTGGTTCGACGGTGAGCTCCAGGGCGTGGCGCGGTGTGATGGCGGTACGGATTGGACGGTGTGGCAACAAGCTTAGCCAGCGACTCCTCCCCTCTCTCTCTTCCCCTTCGCTGGTTCAGGCTTTGATTTCTCACCTTTTCTCTCTGATTTCCCAGTCTCTGAAGCATATGTTATGTTGGAAGGGGGTTTGTTGGCTCTCATGGATTTGGAAGAAATGGGAAGCGGTGTGGTGGTGAAGGGATTGGAAAAATTAGGGTTTCATTTTGGGGATAATTAATAATATAATTAGAGTATAAGATAGTATTAAAAATTAATTTTAATCTAATAAAATTATCTTTAAAAAAAGTACTATTTGTTCATCAATGTATAAATTATATTCAAATAACTATTAATTAAATAAAAATTAGAAATAATTAAATTATTTTTTTTATATTTTCAAAATTAAATTCAACATCGAAATATTAAATTAATATAAAAGTCTCTAAAAATATCTCTTTAAATAAATAAAATAAACCATAAATAATTTATTATTAAATTTCTAAAATATGGAGTCTTATATATTGGCCCTAAATTTTGTTTGTGCTCAATCACCAATGATAAATAAACTCATAATTAATATTAGGATTTTTTATTTTTAAATTATTTAAATATTTTATTTATTAAAATATACAATGTGTCAAATATTTATATTTTTATACTATCATTATACATCTTAGATATAAAAAATAAAAAAAATATAAAAAATATATATAAATATAAAAAAGTATATACTCGTTAGTATTTAAAAATAAAAAATCATTAATATTGTATATATATATATATTATATATATATACTCGTTAGTATTTTAATTGATTATTTTTTCTATAAAAAAAATTTAAAATTATACTTTAACAACAATATCATAAATTCATATCTCATTATTTGTCATTGAATAATTCTTGACTTTAACCCTCTAAAAAATAAGTCTAATTAAGTAATTATTAACTCCACTGTATCTAGTTGACCCGTTTAATGAAATAAAAGTAAGATTTTGTTATAGTGCATGATTTATTATATAAGAACAATTTAAGTTATTTTTTTATAACAATTTTAAATTTGTCGTTATTACTATATGTTATAATGATAATTATATATTTTTATAGCTATTAAAAAGGTCTTTATTAGCAATTATATAATTACTGTCAAAATTTTTTGGCGACAAAATATAAGATAATTAATGTTTAATTGTTGATAAATTTTATGACTATTTTTATTACTACTAAAAATAAAATAAATTATTGCTAAAAGTAATTTTTCTAGTAATACAATTGTCAAAAATTTAAAATTTTCAACAGATTAATTTTTTATCAGTCGAAACAAAAGATATATATATATATATATATATATATATATATATATATATAATATTGTTACGACCTAGCCCAAACTAAAATATAGGCCGGTCCGACTCAGGCACCACCCGACCCGAACGGTTGGGGGCGGGGCGCCTCTATCACCGTCCCGAACACGCGTCCATGACAGCTGCTCTACAGCTGTGCAAGGGAGGCCTCAAAGGAGGTGGGCCTGTCCTTACGGAGCCCACCTCTGACACGGTATAAATGGGAAGGGACATAACCTTCCCCCAAGGTACGTGACCTATCACTCACCCTTTTTCACCTGCACACTCTATTGACTAGAGCGTCGGAGTGTCTTTGCAGGTGACACCCCCCACTCCTCGCACGAAGTACTCGGAACATCGTCCTCGCCTGCCCGGGAGCTCGCGACTAGGCAAGACCCCCCATTTTATCGACCAGGATTCCCGTCCGAACCGTTCGGTACCCGACCTACCGAACATTGGCGCCGTCTGTGGGGATCGAACCAAGCTGAATGGAGATCGTGCCGGGTCCAGGGGACCACGGGCGTGCAGCAGCTCCCGAGGGGGCGGCCTCCGTTGCCTCACCCCGTGGGAGGTTAAGATCCCCTCCCCGACGAATCGGGGTCCGGTCCAGAGCTCAAGAGGGGCGCCCCTTCAGGGGAACAGGCAGTGACAGCGCCAGGATAATGCAGGAGTTGCGCCACAGGGTGCAGAACCTGGAGCGCCAACTAGCAGACCAAGAGCATCATCAGCAGACTTCCGACCCTAACTACTCCTAATCCCCCAAGAACCGGGGAAGAACCTCCAACCAAAGCAGTCGCTCCCGGCGCACTTTCGTATCCAGATCAGAATCGGAAAGTAGCCGGGAGGATCGGCGACGCCCTAGGAGGCCAAACGATACAATCATCTACGCCCGGGGCAAACGGGCGTGTGTCATGTGCGGAAATGGAGAAAGAAGGTCCGAGAGAACACGGCAACCTGTCATCATGGGCGCCACCCCATTCCACCCTTCCATTCTTGAGGTTCGGTTGCCGAGGCACTTCGACAAACCGACGGACATGAGGTATGACGGGACGCAAGACCCACAAGAACACCTAACGGCCTTCGAGGCCCGAATGAACCTCGAAGGAGTGGGAGACGAGGTAAGGTGCCATGCTTTTCCAGTCACCCTGGCAAGCCCAACGATACGGTGGTTTAATAGCCTCCCACACGGCTCTGTGGCCGGCTTCTCGGACATCAGCCGCGCCTTCTTGGCGCAATTCACTACTAGAATTGCAAAGGCAAAACACCCAATTAATCTCCTCGGCGTGACCCAGCGCACCGGCGAGATGACCAGGAAGTATCTAGATCGGTTCAACGACGAATGCCTAGAAATCGAAGGGCTAACCGACTCTGTGGCCAGCCTCTGTCTGACGAATGGCCTTCTTAATGAGGATTTTCGGAAACATCTCACCACCAAACCGGTCTAGACGATGCATGAGATCCAGACCGTAGCCAAGGAATACATAAATGATGAGGAAGTCAGCCGAGTCGTGGCTGCCAATAAACGGCAGCCTTCCTACAATCAACCTAGGCAACATGCTAACGGTGAAAGGCAAAAGGAGCAGGCCAGAGACGGAGGTCCGAGCAAGGCACCCAGGCCATTTCCCCGGGTAGGAAAATTGACCAATTACACCCCGCTCACTATCCCCATCATGGAAGTCTACCATACAGGGGGAACAAGGGCCTCTATTGTGACTATCATAAAGGCTACGGGCACCAAACACATAACTGCTTCGACCTGAAGGATGCGCTAGAATAAGCAATCAGGGACGGCAAACTGGCCGAATTCTCCCACCTCATCAGGGAGCCGAGGCGATGAGATCGCGATCACGATGAAGATGGTAAAGCCCGGTCAGCGAAATGACGACAAGAACCAGAAGACAACGATCACGGCCTCACCATAATAAACGTGGTGACCGCCAAGAACACAACGCCAAAGTCGAAGTCCGCGCACAAGAAAGACACTAAAATTCTAGCCATTTCCTCCTCGCCGGCGCGAAGCTCCAAGAGGTCCCCGACCATTTCATTCGGGCCAGAGGACCATTGGTTCGATGAGATCCTTGAGAACCCACCCATGGTCATTACGGCTAGGGTAGGAACCGGCCTCGTCAAATGAATCCTTGTTGACACGGGGGCAGACTCGAACATTATGTTCCGCAACGTGTTCGATGCGCTTGGATTATGGGACGCCGACCTCATGACTCACCAGCACGATGTCATAGGACTAGGCGACCACTTCATTAAACCGGACGGGATAATCTCCCTCCCAACCTCCGTGGGACAAGGGCAAGGATGGAGGTCAATAATGGCCGAGTTCGTGGTCCTACGGGACTCCACTGCCTACAACATCATCTTGGGGAGGAAAACGATTAACGATGTTGAGGCAGTAATCAACACGAAGCTGTTAGTCATGAAGTTCATCACTGATGACAGATCTGTAGGATCCATAAGAGGAGACCTGGAAACGGCAGTTGCTTGCGACAACGCCAGTCTCTCCTTGAGGAAAAAGTCTAAAGAAGCATATGGGGTGTTCCTTGCGGACTTAGACGCCATAATCAACGACAAACCGAGACCAGAATCAGAGGGGAACTTGGAAAAGTTCAGGGTCGGTGACTTAGAAGAGAAGTTCACGTTCGTTAATAGAAACCTCCCACATGAACTGAAAGAACCCCTAGTAGAGATGATTAGGGCCAACGGAGATTTGTTCGCTTGGACGCCAGCCGATATGCCGGGCATAGACCCTAGAGTCATGTCACACCACCTGGCCGTCAAGCCGGACACCCGTCCAGTGGCCCAAAGAAGGAGGAAGATGTCCCAGAAAAGAGCGGAGGAGGTGGCCAAGCAGACGGCCAGCCTCCTGGAAGCAGGTTTCATACGAGAACTAGACTACTCAACCCGGCTGTCAAATGTAGTTCTGGTAAAGAAGCACAGTGGCAAATGGAGAATGTGTGTGGACTATTCCGACCTCAACAAAGCATGCCCCAAGAACTTCTATTCGCTTCCCAACATAGATGCGCTCGTCGACGCGGTGGCGGGGTACCGGTACCTGAGCTTCATGGATGCCTATTCCGGCTACAACCAAATACCGATGCACCAACCCGACGAGGACAAAACAGCATTCATAACACCCGGAGGGACCTATTGCTACAAGGTGATGCCATTCGGACTAAAAAATGCAGGGGCGACATACCAAAGGTTGATGAACAAAATATTTGGAAGCCTCATAGGCAAGACAGTGGAAGTCTACGTGGACGACATCCTCGCAAAGACCACGCGGCCTAGCGACCTCTTGACCGACCTAGGAAGCGTGTTTGCGTCTCTCCGACAACACGGCATGAGGCTCAACCCCCTCAAGTGCGCTTTTGCCATGGAGGCCGGGAAATTCCTGGGATTCATGATAACCCAAAGAGGAGTGGAGGCCAATCCCGAGAAATGCCAGGCAATACTCCAAATGAAGAGTCCAGGCTGTATCAAAGATGTCCAGAGACTAGCAGGTCACCTCACCTCGTTATCCCGTTTCCTCGGAGCGTCGACGGCTAAGGCTCTATCCTTCTTCAATCTAATGAGGAAAGGAATAGCCTTTGAATGGACTCCTGCGTGCGAGGAAGCGTTCGGACACTTTAAGGAAATCTTGGCGACACCCCCGGTGCTCGGAAAGCCCAAAGTCGGAGAACCACTATACCTGTACCTAGCCATAACGGGGGAAGCCCTGGCAACGGTCTTGGTACGAGAGGAGGAGAAAGCTCAACAACCAGTCTATTTCGTGAGCAGGGCCCTATAAGGGGCGGAAATATGGTACAGCAAACTGGAGAAGTTAGCTCTGGCGCTCCTAACTTCTTCTCAAAGATTAAAGCAATATTTCCAAGGCCATCAGATCGTCGTCATGACAGACCAGGGTATCCGCCAAGTGCTCCAAAAACCAGATTTAGCAGGAAGGATGATGACCTGGTCCATTGAGCTATCCCAATATGACATACGGTACGAACCTCGGCATGCGATTAAGGCGCAAGCACTGGCAGACTTCCTGTTAGAAGTAACAGGGGATCCAACCGGAAAAATGGACATGCGGTGGATGCTCCATGTTGACGGGGCCTCCAACCAGACGTCCGGTGGTGTCGGGATCATCCTTGAAAGCCCGGCTGGGGTCATATATGAGCAGTCGATCAAATTCGAGTTCTCCATCTCAAACAATCAAGCAGAATATGAAGCTCTTCTAGGAGGCTTAGCCCTAGCGAAGAAAGTCGGAGCTACGAGGTTGGAGGTATGCAGTGATTCACAGGTCGTTACCTCACAAGTAAACGGAAGCTATCAGGCCAGAGATTCACTACCACAGAAATATTTGGAAAAGGTCAATGAACTGAGTAAGACATTCAAAGAAGTCACAATTCGACACGTTCCGAGGGAAAGGAACACCCAGGCAGACCTCCTATCCAAGTTGGCCAGCACGAAACCGAGAGAAGGCAACCAATCTCTCATACAGGGCATGATGAAGGAGCCAGCAGTTACCCTACACCTTACAAGGCTGAGCCCCTCCTGGCCAAACTCCATCACCAGTTTTTTGGAAAGCGGCAAGCTACCCAGCGACGAGAAGCAAGCTAAAGCGTTGAGAAGGGAGGCGGCCAAGTACGCTATCATTCAGGGTCAGTTATTCAAAAAAGGACTAAGCCAACCCCTGCTGAAGTGCCTACATCCCGACCAGACGGACTACGTGCTCAGAGAAGTCCACGAGGGATGCTGCGGCCACCATATAGGGGGAAAGCTCTAGCTAGGAAGCTAATCCGAGCAGGGTATTACTGGCCAACGATGATGGCAGATTCCAAAGAATATGTGAGGAAATGCGTGAAGTGTCAAGAGAACGCCAACTTCCACAAAGCACCGGCTTCGGAACTGAGCCTGTTAACGACCTTCCGACCATTCTCGCAATGGGGAGTCGACCTGTTGGGACCTTTCCCAATCGGTCCAGGGCAGATCAAGTACCTCATAGTCGCCATCGACTACTTCACCAAGTGGATAGAGGCCGAGCCATTGGCCACCATATCCTCTTCCAATTGCAGGAAGTTCATGTGGAGGCAAGTGATAACCCGGTTCGGCATACCAGAAACCGTCGTCTCGGACAACGGCACGCAGTTCGCCGACAAAAAGTTCACCGAGTTCCTCGCCGGCCTTGGCGTAAAACAAAAATTCTCCTCGGTAGAGCACCCTCAGACAAATGGCCAAGTCGAATCTGCAAACAAGATCATCCTGCTAGGGCTGAAGAAGCGACTTGATAATAAAAAAGGTGCTTGGGCTGACGAGCTCGCCTCGGTCCTTTGGTCCTACCGAACAACCGAGCAGTCATCCACCGGAGAAATACCTTTCTGACTAACATATGGATTAGACGCGGTGATACCCGTGGAAGTCAGTGAGCCGAGCCCGAGACTGCTCCTGACGGGAGTAGAGGAAACGGTGGAAAAGGATATTGTGGATGAAACAAGGGAGATGGCCCACTTGTCAGAAATAGCACTCAAGCAAAGGATGGCCGTGCGATACAACGCCAAAATACTCAAAAGAGAATTTGCACAGAACGACCTCGTCCTAAGACGCAACGACATCGGTTTACCGACCCCAGGAGAAGGCAAACTGGCGGCGAAATGGGAAGGTCCCTACAGAGTTAAAGAGGTGATCGACAAGGGTGCCTACAAGCTGGAAAAGCTCAATGGCAAGGAGATCCCGAGAACATGGAATGCAGATAACTTAAGAAGGTTTTACTCCTAAGTCGTTTACTCTGTAACAATACCTTTGTTATGCTGATAAATTTTCTTGATTACCGGTTAAGTTATACTTGCCCATATTTTTGTTATCTTTTGTGTTTATTTTCTTTGGACGACTATTGTGCAAACGAGTCCCACGACATACGAACCAGAAGACACGAGGATACACGGCCCCGAGACTGATCACCCCGGGAGCCCCCTAGGCCAAGGACATAACGAACGGCCATAACAAAGAGAAAACTCGACCTCGAAGAAATACCAACGTAACGGTAAAGCAAGTAAATCAGCAAACAATGAAACAAGACCAACATAATAAACAACAAATGTACAAACAAACCAACCGACCCACTAACGGGCGCAAAAGTTCTGGTACGAACAAGTTCTACAAAAGTTACAATAAATCACTTATTCGGCATATCGACAACCTTCCCGTCCTTAATGGTCTTGAAGACACCGATTGCCGTTATGTCGAAGTCGGGAGCAATAACCTTCACTTGAGCCTTGAGAGCCTCTTCGACCGTGAAGATCGCGTTCTTGCCTTGCTCTCTAGCTTCTTTATGCTTCCTCCTGAACGTATCGGCCTCATCTTGAGCAGTCTTAGCGGCAGCCATGGCTGCGTCCCGATCTTTCTCCAACACGGCCACTCGACCTTGTGCGGTACTCAACTGGCTCTTCAAAGTCATTTCTTGCTCCTCAGGCGAGACACAGAAGCGTCGGCAGTCTTCAGCTTCTCTTTGGCCGACGCAGTCTTCTTCTCGGCGGCATCAAGCTTACTCTTTGCCCCGGTCAGCTGCTCTTGAAGTCTTTCGACTTGAGCCTTGAGCTTATTGTTGGCTGAGGCGGCGGTCTCGAGCTTCCGACGAAGCGAGGCCATACCCGAAAGCTCGAACTCAGACTTCCGAGCTATGGCCGCACCGCGAAGAAGGGTGCGGTACATCCATCGTGCCTGCCCCGAGAGGTCGGTACCATAGAAATGTTCCTCCGTGCCGGGAAGCAGTTGGGTATCTATGAACGACCCGGCATCAAAGTTTCTTTCCATAATGGTAAGGACCCCCTCAGGGCTTGACTGCGACCTTTGTCTCTTGGGAGTAGGGATGACACTCAACTCCTCATCCTCCTCCCGACGAACGGAAGACGAGTGCCCAGGGACAGCCACCTCCTGGAGAATGGGGGACGCAAGTGGAGTGGAACCTTTTCCGCCATCGCCACCTCGAGAGGCGTGGGTGCCGTCTGCGTCCCCTCGTCCTCAGGAGGCGCCACTGATTGATCTCCGGCCTCTTCACCATCATCCACCAAGAAAGTCTTGTACAGATTCTCGAGACCAGTCACTTCAGCAAACATTCCCACTACAAATAAAAAAATGAACAAATTAGTAACCAGCATACTAAGACAAAGCAAGTAACCATTCAAAACACAAACACGACACGGACGACTCACGAATATAATCCCGGGCGACCTCCCGACTACCCATAAGGAGGTGAGGATTCACATGGTTCCTCCCAAAAACGGCCCATAGCACGTCGGCTATCTTCCGATCCACAGCCGACATCCCCTTATAGGTAACTTTAATGAAAGTATTGGAGCCCACCCCGAAACTCCAATAGGTCGGAATGAGTCGTTCTTTCTCCAACGATAACCAGAAGGGGTGACGACCTTTGACCGGGCGAACCTTGAAGTATTTGTCCTTGAACCCGTGATAGGAGTCCTCGAACACACCAAAAATTCTCCGCCCCTGGGCAGATCGGAAGGACATAAACCCCTTCCTCGCTCTTCCTTCCTTGGAAGGGTTCGTCAGGTTGAAGAAGAAAAGGAAGACGTCAACAGACACCGGCAGCTCAAGGTACTCACATACCATCTCAAAGCAGCGAATCGACGCCCAACTATTCGGATGCAGCTGCGACGGGGCCACAGAGATCCGGCTTAAGAGTCCCATTTGGAAGGCGGAGAGGGGAATGCGAACCCCACTTGAGTGAACATGGCTTTATAGAACCAAATCCAATCGGGGACCCGGGGAGCATGGAAGTTGAGCTCATACAGCCGCTCATGAGGAGCAGGGACGTACGCATCATAGTTAGCTTCCTCATCGGTGCCCCCACACAAGTAATTGGCCTGACAAAACTCGGTGAGCTCCTCCTCACCTATTTGATTTGGGGAATCCTTGAGGTCGGAGACCACCCAGGCGTACGGGTCGTAACCCGCGTCGGAGGTGGAAGCCCGAGCGACCACACGAGGCATACCTACAGTGGGGGCACCGCTCGGTTAGTCTATGAGGTTGGGAACATGAAAGAAACCTAGAAACTACGTCTACCAGTCTACCTTACAACCCGAACTAAACACGGAGAAAATCAATAACAAATGAGACCTATCCCAGAATGGTACACCCCCTAAACACACTCTGCTTGACATTACAAAGATGTCTATCCTACGAAAATCAAACAACATGCAGCAAAAACACGCAGCAGATATGCAAAAGAGAATCAAAGCGGAAGAGGAAAGGGATCAGAGATTACCTGAATTAGTTGCAAAAACTGAGAATGAAGATAGGAAAATGCACGAGGGAACTAGAGCGAAGCTCTGGGGATTTCTGGGTGAGAAGGAAGGAGATAGTAGGAAGAAAGTAGGAGTAAGAGTGTAAAGAGAGAAAAAAGAAGTTACCAAGGCAAAGACTGTTTAAAACTGCCACCCAAGGAGCGCGAAAGGCCTGGGGGCAAAATAGTCTTTACACACAGGATTTTTTCAACCCATAATGAACATTTAATGATCCGCGCGAGAAACGAGGCGACAAACGGCTATTCCAGCAACGAACAAACGCGCGCAAGAGGCACGTCTACCCTACGAACGACCGACCTGGCGACAACACACGAAAGAAGAGATGACACGCCACCAACGATCCCAATGGTCGTCGCTGGCGCGTCGGGGGCACTATTACGGCCTAGCCCAAACTAAAATATGGGCCGGCCCGACTCAGGCACCACCCGACCCGAACGGTTGGGGGCGGGACACCTCTATCACCGACCCGGACACGCGTCCCTGACAACTGCTCTACAGCTGTGCAAGGGAGGCCTCAAAGGAGGTGGGCCTGTCCTTACGGGGCCCACCTCTGACACGGTATAAATGGGAAGGGACATACCTTTCCCCCAAGGTACGTGACCTATCACTCACCCTTTTTCGCCTGCACACTCTATTGACTAGAGCGTCGGAGTGTCTTTGCAGGTGACACCTCCCGCTCCTCGCACGAAGTACTCGGAACATCGTTCTCGCCTGCCCGGGAGCTCGCGACTAGGCAAGACCCCCCTTTTTATCGACCAGGATTCCGTCCGAACCGTCCGGTACCCGACCTACCAAACATATATATATTTTCAAGGTTTAACAATTGGAAAACAAATATTGAATTAAATTGAACCAATAGGCTAGTAACATAAACCCATGATCAATACAAATAATATAAAAATTTATCAGACATGAATATTAACTTTATTTAGAACATAGTCATATAAATTTATAACAAATCAATGCATTTATATTATTGTTATGGCCAAAAAATTCCTTTAGAAAAATCCTCCACGCCATAACCATCGTTAAAGCTACATTTCAGATTTTTTTTAATTATGCCTTTTTCTATCAGATTATTAATAACAAAAATAATTTTTTCTAATTATAAAGTAAAAACTTTAGTGGCTTTTACTACTGTAATCTTTTTTACCACTATTTTTTCTTGTTATTTTAAAGCATTTATCCTCTCTCTTTATGAAAGTGTATTGAATTGAAAATTAACGTAATATATAAAATAAAAATAGATAAAGAAATAATGGTAAATTCAATCATTTCTATGATTAGTTTTTAAATAGCAAATTTTTTTTTCTCTATATGCCGGAGATACGTTTAAGAAAAATAAAATAGAGAGAATTCAACTAAAAAGTTAGATTAGTTAAAAGATAGTTCAATAGTTAATCTGAAAAAGGGACTACAATAAAACTATTAGAAAATTAATTATCAGAAGAAATTTGAATACAGATAGGTTGAAGATAGATAAATTCATATAAAACATATAACATAATGCACGACACTATCACGACAGTTTAATGCACAAGCTAAGGCCAGGCATATTGTATCCAAGGAGCGAGCCTCAACTTTAAAAATTGTTCTGTTATTTTTTTAATCTTCTAAACTAGTAAATTGGAGGAGCTCAAGCTGACATAGAATTTTTTTATAATTTTGATTTTTCTTTAAAATGATTTTTAAGAAAATGCACAAGTTTGATCTCAGTTATGACTTATGAATCAGTTATATATCTATGTTGACTATGTATGTATTTATTTGTAGTGTAGGTTCTAGGTTTCAATCAGCTGTTGAACCAATTGCATTTATAGGTTTCAGTAGAATTGGTAATTTTTTCTAGACTTTGTGTTTGATCAATTGTAATGGGTATGATTTTTTATTGTACCTGACCGTCACTATTTTTTTTATTGGTCAGTGAGGTGAATATTCAAAATTCTTGGCTTGTTTAACACATGATGTTTCAAATTTTCAATGATGCTTCCTACCAAATACGTAGGTATAGTTTAGGGAAATGGATTCTTTCAATTATTTTTAACAATTGAGAGAATAAAATATAATTTTTTATTATTAATTTTATAAATAAAATAAAAATAAATATAAAAAAAATAAAAGACTAAAAATTATATTTTTAATTTTTAATTTTTTTTAATAATCGAGACGATGATTTTCCTAGTTTAGTAGGCAGGAAACTCTTCTTATTATTACTTTCATCGATATAGATACATGTATTTTATTGTATTTAGTGTGAATATTTCAAATCAATTTGTGATTTTGCTTTAGCATTTCGAAAAAGAGCAGAGTTGGGGAAATTTACAGGGAATACGAGCTTCTTTTTCTAATTCTCATATCTTTCTTCTCTGTTTGAACCCAATTTGATGATTAGGAAATATGAAGCTAGGTTTTGTCCTCATTTTCTTCCCTCCATGGCTCCATATTCACTCTTCTCAAACCCTTCTGTGCCGTCGTGTCTTCCTCCGCCAAATCTCTTCCTACTTCTGTTGTGGTCACCGCAGCGATGCCTGGTTTTGACTCTCCCAACTGGGGTGGCCGGCCAAGCACGTGAGGGACACTTTCTTTAAGTTCTTCAAAGTAAAGTGCCATGTCTAGTGGCGGTCCAATCCCGTTGTTCCATTCAATGACCCTAGCCTATTGTTCGGCAACGCTGGTTTGTGCACTTTTTGTTTCTCTTATAATTGAATACACTTTGTTAGTTTCATGTTGTTATCAATTTTCTTTTGACATTGTAGTTTGTTCATATGAATTAGTTTTGTTACTTTGAGCGTGATTTGACTATTTTTGGATTGATTCATATTTAACGTATTTATTATTAATTTAGGAATTTTAAGATGGTTTTGTTATTGTTAAAATTGTCTCATTAGATGCTCAGAATAAGCATTCTAAGTATTATAATTAGCTTCAAATACTCTAATATGAGAAGAAAAGAAAGACGTAAAGTGCTAACTTATTGGCATATAAAGTAAATCTAAATAGTGAGAGATGTCTTTCTCTAGCACTTCTGTCACACATCTCAGATATAACTCATTTTTTGATAATTTGCTGATTTTGCATCTATTATTTGTGTTGATTTATTACTTTAATTTATCATGGCGTTCACTCAACAGTTTATTTTGAATAATTTTTTGACATGTTAATTATATTCAAATTATTGAAACTTATTTGCAGGATAAGTTGAGGGGGAGAGAACGGGAGCTCTAGAAAAGGAAAGAAAGAGAAGAGCATGAAATGGAAAAGGTGTGGGTGAAAATCCAAAGAAAGGAGGCAATTACTTCTTTTCAAGCTTTACTTGTGGAGACAATCAAAGGCCCTTATGTATGACTTTCATTCTATATATGGTACCATTAATGTTATTGTTATCTTTAGGATGCATTTGGTATATGGTTAAAATGGAGATGGAAATTATCTAGATCTAGGTGCACATAAACTCTTCCACTAATGTTCTTTGATGGACCAAATTTTTTTATCTATAGTTGTCCTTCAATGTGTGCTATTCTGTTCTTATGTAATTTACAGACTCATACCTGAACGTAAGATGTAGACTTGGAGATGTTGTTGGTTCTTTATCAAAGGCCTTGGCTCAGGCAGACATGGAGTTATAGTAATATGTTGTATCCAGTATAGTTTGGTAAAATACTTTGATGGTTTCTAAGGTTCTTTTCTATGAAGGTTTTCTTTTAAAACTTATTGCTTTCTTTTCTTTATTCTTTAATTTGTAGTTGTAGCATCTCGATATGGTAATTATACTAAAGGACAAGATACGGGAGTATAGAAAAGATACAAAGTAGATGGTCAGGTGTGCAGCAGCCACTCTATTTCTAATCAGTTATAATTTGTAACTTTTGTAATTGTTATTGCCTTGACTTTGTAATTTGTTATTTTCTCACTTTACAGGACATGGATACTGATGGTGTTGATTTTGCTTTCATTGACAGTCCAATACTTAGTCTGTTAGTCACATAGAGAATAACATATATGGTGAAAACCAAGTGGTAAGTTTGATATAAATTATAACAGTACCTAACACTTAATGGTAGTGTAAGGAATATATTATGCGAGGTTACCTCCTAACAATAACAATAATAAATGTTACGCTATTTACTTTCATTAAAGTAACGTCATTATTGCTACCCTTATTGTTAGGTACCATGGACGGAATCTAAGCATAAGCTAGAAAAGGATCCTTAACGACGTGAACTAATCCTGATCTAGATCTAGCTGACACTGAAAAGCTCTTTCGGTAACATATCAAGTTGCTTCAGGAAGTAAGTGACTATGTCTGAACTATTTTGTGTGGGTTTTTCTTAGAAATTATGGCTTGTGTCTAAGGCTCTCAACCGGTTTTTGGTTTGTAAAAGAGTGTGCTTACTGTATGAATCGGTAACAGCATATGCAGTAGTGCATCTTCAATTTCATGATTTCCTTTTTTATTCTGTCTTTACACACTCAAACTTTATATTATAATATAAAATTTTGTTATTGCTGTTAAATTTTTTTGTAATATTTTGTGTTTGTTTTGAGTTTGGAGGTTTTTTGTTGCCAATCTCTGAATACATGGACTTTACTTCTCCTGTTAGGTATTGCTAGCAGTCATCTTACATCAACAATGGATGGTGTTGGAGCACTTTCAATTCATTAGCTAATTATATAGCTAACACGATCCATATATATATAAAAGACCAAGATCTGGCATTGAGATTAATGTTTGAACAGCCTAGCATTGCTCTTTAAATTCATAATTAAGCTATTATATTATTCATAATTAATCTCTATCGAGCAAGCTCAGCTAGAACGTTTATATAAGCCTAGAGAAGGCAAGAAGAAGAGTCTCTGCCAATTTAGACAAACAATTAAGAAAATGTAGAAGAGTATAGTTGGATCAATTGTGCTATTTTTTAATATGTTTAAATAATTAAATATCATTTTTTGAAATTTATAATAAAAGTATTACAAATTTACAATAGTCTTTCTATTTTCAATCTTTTTTCTAAATTTTTATTTTATGTTAAAGTTTGATATGTATGTCTTGTAAAAGAAAAGAAAAAAAAATCTCTATAATTAACTGGTTAAAGGTAAAAATGATAGTCTTTTTCTTTTATATACTGTATGTATCTCCTAACTCCTAAGATTTAGCTATTTATAATATTTTAACTTTTTAATTTTTTTTATAAGATGCCATATGTAGGTGTAACTAGCTAGGTGTTGGTAAAAAAGAAAAAAGATCATAGTAAATAAAGCTATATTATTCACATAGTTGTATCTAATAAACAAATATATATATATATATGCCATATTTATTTATTCGGTTATGTTGTTGCAACTAATGTGATTGTATTTATAGTCTGCTTGATTTAAAAAATTTTGTAGGAACTCTCATATTTAATCTTGACCCTTTTAATGAATTCCACATGTCATAACAAGAAATCTTTGCTATTAAAAAAAGATTATCCTTTTGTTTTTCATGAGTTTAGTTGTTTGATTTTGCGAAAAATTGTAAATGCATATTAGAAAATAAGAAATTTCAATCAGAGACAGTAAGTTAGTCAAAGAGAATAGGCAATGTACTTCTTTAACTTGCGTCTCAGTCTTCTGTCTTTCTCTTTTGCAGCCATGAGTAACTTCCTTCAATGGTGATCTCTCAGCTCACTGCTTCATCCATAATAAGAGAGGAATTTGAGGTGATTTCAAGGCTTTCACTGCACTTCTTCAACTCCCTTCTTTTTTCTGACTTCCTTGAATATTTTAATTCAGTTATTTTTTTGCTTTTAAGTTTGGAATTGTTTTCGTAGTGTTTGAAATTCGGATAGAATTTTAATCTCTGTTGATGTTTTTGATTTTCAAAGTGATTATTTTATTAGGCATGTGGTCTTTATTGATGTGTTTCTTATATTTTCTTCCACTTTTTTTTATCTATTTAAGTATTTTCTTTTTGTTTTTTTTTTCTTCTTTCACATTCTCTATATGACTATACTTTTCCAGTTAAGAATCATATTTGAGTTGATGAATCGGGAACTATTGTTTGTGGTAAACCTAAGAATTATTGCATACGAGTTAAATACATCCCTCCACGTTGTTAATAGAATTTGCCGTGATATTTCATTAGTACACTTTTTAGAAATGCTGCTACTATTTATGATCAAAAGATATGGTTATAATTATTGAACTATTTTTTTTCCTTCTCCTCTTATTTGTTTCTATCTGAAGGCATTCTGTTGACTTAATCTTCTTTTATACCGACTGTAGTTATTTAATTTACTTGGTGATGATTCTCATATTCCTTTGAAAAAAAGTTGTGGCCTCTATCTATATTTTCTTTTTATGGATAATGTTGTTTTAAGTTCAAATGATTCCGTGACAGATGTTTCTCGAATTTCTATCTCAGATCAAATCATTTGGTATACACGTAGTTTGTATAGTCTGAGAATTTCAATTATTTTTTTTAGCTTTATAGAAATTATTAATGTAAGTTGCTTTTATTTGTGTTAACTTATCTCTTTCTATTATAATACAACTTTTTGTTAACAACCCATTGAGTAGCACTATATGTCTGAGATCCACAGGATAAGGTGATTCCTAAAAAATTGCATAATCAATGAATTGTATCAGTGGTCATTGATACTAAATAATGTTGTTTAATTTCTTTGTATAGATGGCAATCTTATTGCATTGAATGTTTTTATTTTCTCCATGTTACTCAGGATGTTATTTATCAGAGTGCCAAATCTTCACATAGTCCCGGTACTGGATAACATGGTAAGGCTCTGACTACTAAAGATAAGCAACAATTTTATAATGAGAAGGATTTGAATTATAATTCAAATTAGTCATTATCAATAATCGAATCACTAATTTAGTCATTCTCTCTGCATTATTTACAGATACTAATTAGTAATTAGAGTATTACTATTAAGATTAAATTTAACATAAAAAAATCTTATTTAAGACCGTACAAATACATGGATTACCTACTAGTCAATATAATAAAGTAGAACAGATAAGAAAAAAATAAAAGAAAATAAAAAAGACAAAGTTATATTTCTAATTCTTTAGTTATCTATGGTAATGTCATCAATAACTATAAAAATCAACACCAATTACACAACTTTACTCTTTAGATTTTTAGTCAATCTAATAAGGATTTTCGTAACACTTGATGCCTTGTTTTGAAATAAATAGTAGAATTTCTTCTTTCACATATATTTATGATATGTTTGCTATTTCATTGTGCATAATTTAATATATTTGGGATATTTGTTATGATGTTTTCATTATATGTTTCTATTTTAATGATGATGGAGATCGATTATGAATTGCTACAATTGTAATGGTTTATTTAATTTTTCGTCTCATATTAAGTGACCAGTATTTTTTCTTTTACTAAAAGTATTGGTCCTAAATTTTGTCCGTGCTCAATCAACAATGATACATAAACTTATAGTTAATATTAGAAATTTTTATTTTTAAATTATTTAAATATTTTATTTACTAAAATATGTAAGTATAAAATATTTTTATTTTTATACTATCAATATATAAATTATTTTTTATTATGTTAAATATTATAATAGGTGTAAAATTATTTTTTTATTATTTTAAATATTATAATAAGTGATTGTGTAAGTACATTTTTAGTTTTTATCAATATGTATAGATAGTTCTAAACTTCTAATTTAAAATTTTAAATATATCTAAATCAATTTGGGTTGGTCGAGTGATTAACCTACTCAGCCACTTAAGCAAATGTTGAAAAATTGAATTTCGTCTTGTATGTATAGCAATTCATTGGTCAATTGCATATCCTTAAATGGAGTTCAGATCCACGACAGATTAGTTCTTAACTTGTTGGGTATCATAGAAAGCCAATATATATATATATATATATATATATATATATATATATATATATATATATATATATATATTTGTGCCCCCAACAGCTTAATTGTTTTAGGTCCATTACTAAATACAAAGATCCGGTACTATACACAAAATGTGTAACAACTTAAAAAAAATATATCTAGGTGTACCCGTGATAGGAGTGAACACGGATCAGATATGGCTAAAATTTCAATCTGACTCACTAAAATTACCAGGTTGGATCGGATACAATATCCGCTTTTTTAAGTTTGGATCTGATTCGGACATTTGCGGATCAAATCAGATATTGAATATATCCGCAAAATATAAATATTTTTAAAAGGTGTATTTTTATTAAAAATATCAATAAAATATATTTTTTCTACTCTTTTAATCATGCTTATTCCTAAAATGTTATTAAACATACTTTTTTAAATAATAAAATAAAATAATACAATATATATAATAATTATTAGTTGAAATAAAACATAAAAATAATATTTTTTTGCGAATCTACGGATATACGATTAAATTCGATGCATAAACACACTCTATCCCGAGATATGTCACATCTGTATAGATGTACATATGTACCTATTGTGCACGCGAAACAAAGTCAAAATGAAATTCATCACAAAATTATAAACTTAATTTAAAATTTAGATGTATATAATTAAAATTAACGATTTAATTTAATTCAATATAAATAAATGTATTTGTATTATTATATTTATATTTTAAAAAATTAAAAATTAATTATGCAATACTTCTAATTGACCATACAAGTATAATAATATAAGTACATTTATTTGTATTAAATTAAATAAAGTCGTTAATTTTAATTATATCTATCTAAATTTTAAAGTTAAAATTTTATATTTTAAATTATTTAAATAAAATTAGATGAAATATAATGAATATATTTATCTCAATAATAGGTGAATTTTTTTTTTGGTTTAATCTCGGGTATGTTTTTTTAAGGTGTTTCACATTTTGGATGTAGAGTACCTAATTTTTGTGCTTATTTATCTTTTATTTTTTATACTCAAAAAATGTAATAATAGTGTAAAAACATAAATATTTTTGGAGATAAAGTATTTAAATAATTTAAAAATAAATAATATTAATATGGTCAAAGTATATATACTCGTTAAAATTTTAATTAACTATTTATTTTGTTTAAAAAAATTAAATTTATAGATCTATGAGATTCAAAATTATACTTTAACAATAATATAATAAATTCACATCTCATTATTGTCTTTGAATAATTTTTGACTTTGATCGCGTGAAAAATAGGTTCTAATTATTAACTCTACGGCCTACTGTAACTAGTTGACCCATTTAATGAAATAAAGTTAAGACTTTATTATAGTGCATGATTTCTTATGTAAGATCAATCTCTTTATCACATACATATAACATATAATAGGACATAACTCTTGTTTTTGAGTGGTTGGTTCATTTGTTTGGGTTTATTCGATCACTACAATAAAAATTATTATTACTGATAAATTTTTAGTGCCAATATATAACATAATACCACTATATATTTTATTTAATTTATGTTTTTGCGACAATTATAAATTTGTCGTTATTATTATATGTTATAATAACAATTATATACTTTTTACGGCTATTAAAATGGTCTTTACTGGCAATTATGTAATTATTGTTAAATTGTTTTAGCAACAAAATATAAAATGATTAATGTCTAATTGCTGATAAATATATTAACAATTATTTTTATTGTCACTAAAAATAAAATAAATTACCATAAAAATAATTTTTTTAGTAGTACAAGTGTCAGGAATTTAAATTTCTCAAAATATATATATAAGACACCACTTAACATATCTAATTTAGGAAAATATTTATAATAGCAAACCATAATATATATCTATTTTTACAAGGTTCAACAATTGAAAAATAAAACATTAAATTTAATTGAATCAAAAGGCCAGTAACATAAACCCATGATCAATACAAATAATATAAAAAATCATCCACATTGATATTAACTTTATTTAGAACATAGTCATATAAATTTATAACATATCAATGCATTTATATTATTATCGCAAAAAAAATTCATTAGAAGAATCTTCTGCGGCCATAACTATTGTTAAATGGATTATTATGGTATGGAAAACCAAAAAAGCCTCTACCGTTATTATGGTTAGAATTTGAATAATAAAGATAATTTCCAGTATCGTCGCCGCCGCTGCTTCTCCCAACATCATTCCTGTTACTTACATCGTAGAGAAATAGACCATTATATCCTTGTTGGTGTTGGTATGATGGATACCAAATAGGGGCATTTTGGTCACCGAATTCTCTCGCAGCGTCAAAAGGATCGACACCAGTAGCAAATGTTATGTTGGAAAAAGTACTCATACTTTCATGAGTAGGATATGATCCAATAACTCTGAGATTAACTTGATCCATGGTTTGATCTATTTGAAAAATAATTAAAACAAGTCACATTGAAAAATTAAACATTTATTATTACGACAAAATTGGCTAACAACAATAACTTTGTTTAATAATAAAATTATCAAATTTATTGGATATACAAATTTATTTATTCTTATACTTTATTTAACAATAAATTTTGTTTAATTGTAGAATCTACAAATGTAGACTTTTTTTATAGAAAGATAAAAGTTTAATATTTTAACTAACAATTTAAGATTTTAAAGGAATAATATAGATCTCTTTAGTGTAAGACCTTCAATTATGTCCTTTATCTATACAAAAAATAAAAACTATTATAACTCTAAAAGTTAAAATTTTAATAAAATATATAAGATCTCTACTATATGATCCATATCTATTATTTCATAGCTAAAAGAAAATTTTGTGTAAAATGATATATGAAGATTTTAGAAAAAGAAATAATTCCTCTTATCACTCTCCAAAATTTAAATTTTGAGCAAAAAACATGAAATCTTTATGTATACGATGCAAGTATTTATTTTCAAAATTTTTTTTGTAAAATGATAGTTGAAACCAAAATCAAATTATTTAAAATATCTAAAGCTAATACAACATTAATTAAAAAAGACAAAGAAAGCTTACCACCGTGATAAAATGTAGATGCCACACTCTCAGTTACAGTTGTAACTGCAGCCTGATTTGCAACAATTTTGTGTGAAATTTGATTTTTCAAAGTCTGCTGAAGAACTACAAGAATTTTTTCCATCTCTTTATTTTTTTCACAACTTTGACCAATCGTATCCCACCAATTAATAATGTTGTTGTCATTTTTAATTGTCTTTAAAGTTTTAGAAAGAGTTTTGGCTCGTTCTTTCTCAGCATTTAATCGATCCACAAGTGAATCGTTCTTTTTAATAAGATTTTGCATGTCGATCCTAGACATTCCCTCGATGATGTAACCAAGAAACTGATTATTACCTTGAGGTTGTTGCTCGTTTGAGAGAGCCATTTTCATTGTTTTTAACGAAGAATCGCCATAGTAATAGGCTTTTCCATTGGAAGAATATATAATCAAATCAACATCAGCATCACATAAAGATTTTAATTCATTTGCTTTTTTCAATAAGCCGTCTTTTCTCTTTGTAAAAGCGATTTGACAATTTTTCTTATTCTCAATTTTCTTTATCTCTATCTTTTGTCTCCCTTTAGTTTTTTTTATCATTTCACCACCATTCTCCATTTTCAAAACAAGAGATTAGTAGTGACTTAGTATATGTGATGTGATTAGTATAGAGTATTGTGTAATGATAAACATGTTTCATTGTGTTTATATAGACTAATAAATATTTAGGATATTTAATTTTTATTTCACTTTTTGTATTATTTGTTTCTCTCAGATAATTTATTATCATTTGATCTTTGACTTTCTAATAAAAACTATGCACATAGATATCAGATACCAATATATGGTGATAAAACCAGGGGTTAAAAATTCTATAATATAAAATTTAAGTGAAAAATACTTTTTTAGAAAATATATTAATATTTTTATATTTTCAATCTTTTTCTTATATAGAAAAAAAGAATATAGATTCTCTCAACTTTTTTTAATTATTTAATAAAATGTAATTTATCATCTTACATTCTTTAAGTGGAATAAAAAAAATATTTGAAAAAAAATATTAAATGATAAAAATTAAATGATATTTTATTAAATAATTAAGGAAAAAATTGAGAGAATCTACTCTAAAAAGGGAATATATTTGATTAATTATTTTTTACTTTTTATTTTACCAAAAACATAAGAAAAAGTGAGATTTTTTTGCAAAGCCGAAACAATACAATTAGGTAAGCAATAAAATTCAGTCTTTATTCAACCAATAAAATTTAAAATTCATTTAAATAAATGTAAAAAATATATCTTTAGATTTAGTGTCTCATATTTTCTCTCTCTTACATTTAAAATTAAAAATAAATGTATTTAAATTTAAAACAAAATATAATTCAAACAAGAGTAAATTACTGTTTTACTTTCTAATATATGGGCTAAGATCAAATTTTATATCTAACGTTTATTTTTATCCTCAAATATTTTATTTTGTCTTATTTTAGTTGTTTGGTCAAAATTAAAATTTTTTTCTTCCAAGAATACCCTTTTCATCTCTATTTTTAGCTTTTTTTTTTTTCATAATTCTGTCATTTTTGCTCTTAGATCACTATAACAACTACTATGACCAATACAATTATGATTTTGTCATTATTTAGAAAAAAAAATCATAATTAAAGGAAGGATATTTTTGAAAGGAAAAATTTTAATTTTGACTAAAGAATTAAAAGAGGACGAAATAAAACAGTTGAGATAAAAAATAGAACGTTTCAAACATAAAGACAAAACTAAGACTTAACACAAACATTAGCGACTAAAATAATATTTTATCTCTAAACAAAAATAACAAACCCTAAATTCCAAAATATAAATATTAAATCCTAAAACTTAACAATTGAAATATTTAAATTAAAAACAAAATATAATTTGAATAAAAATAACAAATCTTAAATTCTGAACTCTAAACACTAAATCATAAACCCAAAATTCTGTTTAAAAATTAAATTTTGAATCAATTATGTTTATTCATTGTAACACCCTAATATTCAAATCCTTATGCTCGAGTCATAAGTCAATGATATTACGGTGGTACGACTCTCAGGTGGATTTTTAATATATAAATATAGTTAATTTCGAAAGGAGTATTAATCGAGAAGCCTGAAAAGAGTAGAAATAAAATCGCGAAGACGTATCACTCACGTTTCGACAACGAAAAGTTAAACTGTGAAGCCGAAAGCGATAAACGGACAAGGCATAAAGGAGATTAAGAGATAGATAACGGATAGATATATATAACATAAGTAATAGCCACTAGTCGCGACCCGCGAAGTTTAGGCCGGCTAGGGTACAGTATGAAAGTAGCTGACAACAGTACATCCTAATCTCTCCCAAAGGAATCATAAGAGCCTCTATAGGCAAGTTCCAAAAGAGTTCAACACGTAATATAATCTTTTCAAAACAAAGGTGGAGAGATTCTAAGCAAAACACAAAATAGAGAAAATAAATATCTTCGCCGTCTCTTAGACGAACCGCAGCTCACTTCTGAGCACCTGAACCTGTATCTGAAAAACAAGAGATATATACGGAATGAGAACCCCGGGCCCATGGGTTCCCAGTACGGTAAAAGTGCCAAATAAATACAATGCACTGCAATAAAAACTCACCAAGCATCCTAAACTCCTTTTCACCAAGTATCCAGCCTAGATTCTCACTAATCCATAAATAGGCATCTGACGTAAGGGGATACTAAATCTAGTTCATATTGCACATGTTTCCCAATTCGCTGATTCTTCCACGAATCAGACTCAGAATCATAAGCAAAACCATTACCAGTTGTTCTGCCTCAGCAACTCTATTTCAATACATCATACCCTCGCCTGGAGCTAGTGAAATCACATCACTGCGTCTACCCAGGGGGCTCAAATGATCTCATTCAAAAATCATCATCATTATGCAATCGCATTATCAATTCATCTCATCAAGAACAGCCCCCAACATCCACCGACACCATCATGAGGGATCTCTCAGTTGTACAAACACAAGCAATACAGACAAGTAATACACAAATAAGGTACAAGTAGAACAAGTAGCATGTAATCAGGCAACATAGCATATATGATATAGAAGTCCAAAACAAATAGGCAAACCCAAACAATTCAAACATATGCAAATGATGTATGCCTGCCCTATGGCTGATGATATCATCTGTCGGTTATATAGCCAACCCGACACGTCCTGGTAGCTAACCATGGACAGAAACACCCCTTGCGGAGCAAGTAGGTTTGAGCTACAACCCCCTTGCTACTACCCGCTCAGCCCAGAGCCAGTGGAACAACCACTACTGCGACTACTACCCAGGCGGGTGTTTAACAGCTCAACCTGGAGCCAGTGGAACAACCACTACTGCGGCTACTACCCAGGCGTCACAATCTCTGACCTGGAGCAAGTGGGACGAACCACAACCCTTGCTACTGCCCAGGTATCTTAAGCATTAACCCGGAGCAAGTGGGACGAACCACAACCCTTGCTACTGCCCAGGTATCTCAAAAGCATTGACCCGGAGCAAGCGGGACGAACCACAACCCTTGTTACTGCCCAGGTATCTTAAGCATTAACCCGGAGCAAGTGGGACGAACCACAACCCTTGCTACTGCCCAGGTATCTTAAGCATATATTAATTCAATCTCAATTCAAATTATCAATCCTCATTGTTATCAAATCTCAAACATTAACCTGGAGCAAGTGGGACGAACCCCAACCCTTACTACTACCCAGGTATCAGAGTTACATTCATTCAAAACTCCATAATTAACTCATTTATCATAAACATCCCTTTCCGTCTCATACCCGGAGCAAGTGGACAACGCCACTGCCTACTACCCGGGGTTACACATCACATTTCAACATTTTCCATTATTATCCATTCAACACATTCATTCATTAATCATATATGCATTTATACTCAGCCATAATCAATAATGGCTTTGCCGTGACCCGGCAATAACTCAGCCATCCGGCTCATGGTTCAATCAAGAACCAGCCATTTATCAATAGATATAGCCCTTCGGCTCATGGCATACACGGTACTCCTACCGTCATCCTCCATATCTCATATAATCACCGTTGATCGCCATTGATCATAACTTTTCCCCTTGCTTCACTCGCAAGTTACCACATCCCCTAGTTCCTTTCTCATTACTAAGCATATCATAATGACTTAATACATAAGGGGTGAGATCGGAGGCTTAAAAGTATGAGATTTGGCTTTTAAAACTCAAGTATCAACTTTGACATGAAAACAGGGCCACGCGTACGCGTACTTCACGCGCAAACGTGGATGGCCACAAAACTCATCGGCGCATACGCGCCATTCACGCGGACGCGCGGATTAAAAAATAGACAACGACGCGTACGCGTCAGCCACGCGTACGCGTGGGTACACTTGCGCCCCAAGCACAAGACTGGCACAACTCTCGGGAAAATGGCTGGGCAATGGGTGCAGCGCATCGACGCGCACGCGCAGACCACGCGCACGCGTGGATGGTGCCTTCTCGAAGAACGACGCGTACGCGCCAAGTGCGCCTACGCGTGGAGGGTCATTCTGCTAAAAATTTTCTAAGTTAAAAGTTGCAGAATTCACAAATTCAACCCCCAATCTTCCGACGGACATAACTTTCTCATTTTAAATCGTTTTTCACCCGTTCTTCGAACGGCATGGACATCCCGGATCCAATTTCATTTCTAAACAGATTTGGCACAAAACAGAGATCCGTAGTCCAAGTTATGTCCAGTCAAAGTATGCCCAAAAACCATGTTTTCATATAAAACCACAAAGTGCCATTTTCAACTCTTTTCAAAATCAACCAAAACATGCCAAATTCAACCCTTTTTGAAAACAATCAAAATGTGCCAAAATTAACATCAAGCCATCCTCAACTCACACATTGACACTTTACCAAAGGTCACAAAACCGCCATATAACCATCTTTACCCCTTTCAAACAAATGGCTAAATTACAAACATATCAACATGTCATACATCCTTCCTCATCCCAATTTCCAACTATACTATTTCCAATCAACCATCATTATACATAACCAATATCATACTCACTATCACGAGGTTTCACCCCCAAATCAACCTTAATCATTTCTCAAGCATATATCACAACATACATATCTCACATGCATTATCATACCATCAAGGCATCAATAATCATACTCACATATGTGACCACATAATATATCTCAACCAAAATCAAACATACCTCATCTATACTATTTCACCCAAAATTACCAATTTCCACACTTCAACTCCTCAAACCTCATTATCCAATAACCAACCCAATCATTCATATATTCATTATATGAAATTCATCCAATCACTTGTGTCATCATACAATGCACACATCAACTTACCTCCCTTACCTCTTCCCGGCCTCCGGCCCAAAATTTACGGCCTCCGGCCCAATTTCACAATTTAAATGCATAAACCACAAATTAATACTCATTACCCAATACATCAAATTTTCAATACACCAAGCATACAAGGCCACACAATTCTCAACCCAATCATCAATTCACATTACATACCAACTATGCATATTAGGATCAACCATTTACACAATCCAAACTTAATCCTAGGGGCATCTAGCCTAGGAATTCTCATCACACCACACGGTACTTAAATGAAACTTAAACCGTACCTCTTGTAGCCAAATCAATTGAGTCTCTTCTTTAGAAGTCTCCACCAACCTTAGCCCCAAGCCTCACCAAAGCTCCTCAAGCAACACCAATCTCCCAATTGTGCACCAAGATCATCAAATACACTAACATAACCAATATCACATACATACATCAACCTAGGGCTCATAAAGATGATAAATCACAAGGGTTTGAACACTTCTTACCTCAGCCCATATGAAGTAGGGATAGAACCCACTTAGAATCCATGTTGGAGTATCCCTAAATACCCAAAATCACAAGATTTCAACACTAACTTCCCAAAAACGTGTAACAGTGGGGAATTTCGAAAACTGGGCAGAGATGAATGGAATACTCACCACAAAACTTAGATAGAATTGTAGAGGATGAGAAGAGCGACGCGTGGCCACAAACGGCTCGTCAATCGGAGCTCCGTAGCTCAAGTTATGGTGGTTTGAAGATCAAAGAGAGTTAGGTTTTCTCTCTTCTCTTCTCTCTTCTTAATTCAGCGCCCCAACCTCTCTTTTAGGGTAAAAATGAGCTGAAATGCTCATAACTAATGTTTATATATGTTGGGTCTTGGGCCCACTTAGACCCAATTCACTTATTTTTGTCCGTTGGCCCAATTTTGGACCAAAACCTTTAACATTAGCGCTCTAAATCGCACTTCAAATATTTCTACCTCCCCTAATTATAATTCCCCATTTCTTAATCTTATTTACTCATAATCAACTTTCTCAGCTGCAGTACCAGACAGGTCTCAGCTGGTACTGCCGGTCAAAATTCCACTGCGCACTTTTACGCAGAAAACTATGTCTTCCGACTCGGAAAAATTCACTGAATCCAATTATCATATTGAAATCATCAAATTCCAATTGCCAAATCTTCCAACCATGTTCGCTCCTACTTACTCATTATTTAATTAATTTCGGTTAGACCGGGTATTACATTCTACCCCCCTAACAGAAATTTTCGCCCTCGAAAATTCCATCCATCACTACGAGTACGCGAGCATAGTATGCCTTTATATCACACATAACAGTTCCAAGGTCCCTTTACTCTACGCGCTTCCGTTGCCACGCTCTGATTTCTCTATCTCCAAGGGTCTCGGTCATTTGTTCAACGCCGACCAACAGCCTCGTTCCTTACTTTTACCGTCCTATCAACCCACACCCTATTAAATCTCATCAATAATATTGCCATCATCGTTAATCATAGCCATCATCCCACATCACTATAATCAATCAAAGTTTTCTTCGTTTTTAGAATTCAATGAGTTTGTACTAACAAGCTGACAAACTCTTATGAATCCGCTTCCCTTTAATAATCTATAAAAGCTTTTGAGACACATCTCTTTTGTTGAAGTTATTCAGATCAAAAATCATTTTCAAAAATATAACCAACACTCCTTCAAATTCTTGGGAAAATTTTCAACAGCACCTCCCCAAAAATTGGAGTTTACCACCCGTCACGGGTTCCCTCAAACCAATCTCAGTACCGCATCAGTATTGCAATTTAAAGGTCTCCAAACGATATCTCTGAAACCGATCATTACAAATCTTGATCAAAATCCAAGGTCACCATGACCAAACATCATAGCACTCATCTCTCGAACACAACAACTTGCACTCAATCATCATCTAAATCCGACTATGCATCAATGATAATTTTCTCATCCATTTCAGAACCATTAAGGCTCACCGCCGCAATTAATTCCAATTATCGAGAATCAGTATCCGTATAAGCTCACTAAACTTTTAAGTACTCAAAGCATAAAGCATTTTTAATCATATCCCATTTTTCCTTATTATTACCATACTATGCTAACGCTTTTAGCAAGCTTCCGCTATGCCACTTTGATTTCTCGTCAAGTATTAGCTCCATCACTTATTTCCTCAAGTACTCAACCACAACTTAGCATGACTGGCATTTCAAATCAACGTTTCCAAATCCATTATTTAGGACCATCCCTTATCTATTTAAATCAAAGGAACTAAAAGTCACAGGTTCAATCCGTTTTACCAAAAATTTAGAATTCAACCAACTACATAACAAACACAACACATTATTCTCAACAGAAAATCATTTACATCATAGGCATTTATCCATTTGTATCAAGGTAAATCCTTACTCGGACCATCCGGTTTGCTTCTCAATCTAATATTAAGTTCGACAGTCCCAGTTCTACTGTACAGGCGGTATTATAAAAGCATGCACTGTCCTTTAAGCTTGATGATAATAATTACCTCAATCTTACTGTCGCAATCGGCCCGTATCTTGACTCCTTCCTTGTTGGCAATTTCTTGATACATGCCCTGGTAACCCGCACTTGTAACATACACCTAACCCCAATCGGCACGGCCTATTTGGGTGATGACTTCCACACCTCTGACAGCTCAAAACATCAGAAGTAGCCGCTGCCCATTTTCCCTTACCGTTTCTTTGGGACTCCTCACTCGTCGCAAAGTCATTTCGCCTTTGAGGAGAACATTGTGGGTATCCTCTTCTCTTAAACTCTCGACCCCTTGTTGGGTATTCTTCATTGTGCTCCCTGCGGTGGGACTCCCGACGGTCATTCTTCGCCTCAACAGCCTTCCTCACACATTCTTCAGCAATACGGCTCTTGTTCACAAGTTCGGAGAAGACCCTAATCTCCATCGGTCCAACGGAGCTCAGGATTTCACTTCGAAGTCCTCCCTCATACTTAATACACTTCCATTCCTCGGAGTCTTCCGGAGCTCCCTGACATATGCGGGAAAACCTGAATAGCTCCTCGAACTTGTCTGTATACTCAGATACAGACATAACACCTTGCTTTAGCTGCAGTAACTCCAATTCCTTGGTTGTTCTGGCGGAATTCGGAAAGTACTTCTTATAGAATTCCACCTGGAAGGCATCCCAAGTGATAGGATCATTTCCCTGTTGCAGGAGACGTCGAGCCCCTTGCCACCAATGCGATGCTTCCCCCGTGAACAGATAGGTAGCAAATTCAACACGCTGCTCTTCAGGCACTAACTGCGCTTGCAGTGCTCGCTCCATGGCCTGAAACCAAGTATCAGCTTCAGTCGGATTGGTGGTTCCCTTGAACTTAGGTGGATTAACCTTTAAGAAAGTTGCCAGTGTCATCGGGCCCTGAGCTTCCCTTCCGCCATTGCCATTATTGTTTATCTGTTGTCCAAGAGCCTCCGCAGTGGCTTGCATAGCAGCAGCCATATTCTCCAATGCCGCCATAAGGTTTACCGGGTTATTCGAGTTGATTTCCGGTTCCTGTGTACTAGTACGATCTCTCTCACGTCCCTGACTGGGTCCACGAGGCGCCATCTGGTTCCTATACACACCAAACAATCGATATCAAGTTGATCAGTCTCAATATCGGTAGTATAGTGCTTCAAAGTACCAAAGGTACACTCATGGACTTCATGCTAGATGTATCGGTTAGATACCCTAACTAGCACAGGCACAGACTCAGAGTATGCATTGAAGCATAAGCAGTTCCATCCCTCAGGCTCACGAGGACGAACTGCTCTGATACCATAATGTAACACCCTAATATTCAAATCCTTATGCTCGAGTCATAAGTCAATGATATTACGGTGGTACGACTCTCAGGTGGATTTTTAATATATAAATATAGTTAATTTCGAAAGGAGTATTAATCGAGAAGCCTGAAAAGAGTAGAAATAAAATCGCGAAGACGTATCACTCACGTTTCGACAACGAAAAGTTAAACTGTGAAGCCGAAAGCGATAAACGGACAAGGCATAAAGGAGATTAAGAGATAGATAACGGATAGATATATATAACATAAGTAATAGCCACTAGTCGCGACCCGCGAAGTTTAGGCCGGCTAGGGTACAGTATGAAAGTAGCTGACAACAGTACATCCTAATCTCTCCCAAAGGAATCATAAGAGCCTCTATAGGCAAGTTCCAAAAGAGTTCAACACGTAATATAATCTTTTCAAAACAAAGGTGGAGAGATTCTAAGCAAAACACAAAATAGAGAAAATAAATATCTTCGCCGTCTCTTAGACGAACCGCAGCTCACTTCTGAGCACCTGAACCTATATCTGAAAAACAAGAGATATATACGGAATGAGAACCCCGGGCCCATGGGTTCCCAGTACGGTAAAAGTGCCAAATAAATACAATGCACTGCAATAAAAACTCACCAAGCATCCTAAACTCCTTTTCACCAAGTATCCAGCCTAGATTCTCACTAATCCATAAATAGGCATCTGACGTAAGGGGATACTAAATCTAGTTCATATTGCACATGTTTCCCAATTCGCTGATTCTTCCACGAATCAGACTCAGAATCATAAGCAAAACCATTACCAGTTGTTCTGCCTCAGCAACTCTATTTCAATACATCATACCCTCGCCTGGAGCTAGTGAAATCACATCACTGCGTCTACCCAGGGGGCTCAAATGATCTCATTCAAAAATCATCATCATTATGCAATCGCATTATCAATTCATCTCATCAAGAACAGCCCCCAACATCCACCGACACCATCATGAGGGATCTCTCAGTTGTACAAACACAAGCAATACAGACAAGTAATACACAAATAAGGTACAAGTAGAACAAGTAGCATGTAATCAGGCAACATAGCATATATGATATAGAAGTCCAAAACAAATAGGCAAACCCAAACAATTCAAACATATGCAAATGATGTATGCCTGCCCTATGGCTGATGATATCATCTGTCGGTTATATAGCCAACCCGACACGTCCTGGTAGCTAACCATGGACAGAAACACCCCTTGCGGAGCAAGTAGGTTTGAGCTACAACCCCCTTGCTACTACCCGCTCAGCCCAGAGCCAGTGGAACAACCACTACTGCGACTACTACCCAGGCGGGTGTTTAACAGCTCAACCTGGAGCCAGTGGAACAACCACTACTGCGGCTACTACCCAGGCGTCACAATCTCTGACCTGGAGCAAGTGGGACGAACCACAACCCTTGCTACTGCCCAGGTATCTTAAGCATTAACCCGGAGCAAGTGGGACGAACCACAACCCTTGCTACTGCCCAGGTATCTCAAAAGCATTGACCCGGAGCAAGCGGGACGAACCACAACCCTTGTTACTGCCCAGGTATCTTAAGCATTAACCCGGAGCAAGTGGGACGAACCACAACCCTTGCTACTGCCCAGGTATCTTAAGCATATATTAATTCAATCTCAATTCAAATTATCAATCCTCATTGTTATCAAATCTCAAACATTAACCTGGAGCAAGTGGGACGAACCCCAACCCTTACTACTACCCAGGTATCAGAGTTACATTCATTCAAAACTCCATAATTAACTCATTTATCATAAACATTCCTTTCCGTCTCATACCCGGAGCAAGTGGACAACGCCACTGCCTACTACCCGGGGTTACACATCACATTTCAACATTTTCCATTATTATCCATTCAACACATTCATTCATTAATCATATATGCATTTATACTCAGCCATAATCAATAATGGCTTTGCCGTGACCCGGCAATAACTCAGCCATCCGGCTCATGGTTCAATCAAGAACCAGCCATTTATCAATAGATATAGCCCTTCGGATCATGGCATACACGGTACTCCTACCGTCATCCTCCATATCTCATATAATCACCGTTGATCGCCATTGATCATAACTTTTCCCCTTGCTTCACTCGCAAGTTACCACATCCCCTAGTTCCTTTCTCATTACTAAGCATATCATAATGACTTAATACATAAGGGGTGAGATCGGAGGCTTAAAAGTATGAGATTTGGCTTTTAAAACTCAAGTATCAACTTTGGCATGAAAACAGGGCCACGCGTACGCGTACTTCACGCGCAAACGTGGATGGCCACAAAACTCATCGGCGCATACGCGCCATTCACGCGGATGCGCGGATTAAAAAATAGACAACGACGCGTACGCGTCAGCCACGCGTACGCGTGGGTACACTTGCGCCCCAAGCACAAGACTGGCACAACTCTCGGGAAAATGGCTGGGCAATGGGTGCAGCGCATCGACGCGCACGCGCAGACCACGCGCACGCGTGGATGGTGCCTTCTCGAAGAACGACGCGTACGCGCCAAGTGCGCCTACGCGTGGAGGGTCATTCTGCTAAAAATTTTCTAAGTTAAAAGTTGCAGAATTCACAAATTCAACCCCCAATCTTCCGACGGACATAACTTTCTCATTTTAAATCGTTTTTCACCCGTTCTTCGAACGGCATGGACATCCCGGATCCAATTTCATTTCTAAACAGATTTGGCACAAAACAGAGATCCGTAGTCCAAGTTATGTCCAGTCAAAGTATGCCCAAAAACCATGTTTTCATATAAAACCACAAAGTGCCATTTTCAACTCTTTTCAAAATCAACCAAAACATGCCAAATTCAACCCTTTTTGAAAACAATCAAAATGTGCCAAAATTAACATCAAGCCATCCTCAACTCACACATTGACACTTTACCAAAGGTCACAAAACCGCCATATAACCATCTTTACCCCTTTCAAACAAATGGCTAAATTACAAACATATCAACATGTCATACATCCTTCCTCATCCCAATTTCCAACTATACTATTTCCAATCAACCATCATTATACATAACCAATATCATACTCACTATCACGAGGTTTCACCCCCAAATCAACCTTAATCATTTCTCAAGCATATATCACAACATACATATCTCTCATGCATTATCATACCATCAAGGCATCAATAATCATACTCACATATGTGACCACATAATATATCTCAACCAAAATCAAACATACCTCATCTATACTATTTCACCCAAAATTACCAATTTCCACACTTCAACTCCTCAAACCTCATTATCCAATAACCAACCCAATCATTCATATATTCATTATATGAAATTCATCCAATCACTTGTGTCATCATACAATGCACACATCAACTTACCTCCCTTACCTCTTCCCGGCCTCCGGCCCAAAATTTACGGCCTCCGGCCCAATTTCACAATTTAAATGCATAAACCACAAATTAATACTCATTACCCAATACATCAAATTTTCAATACACCAAGCATACAAGGCCACACAATTCTCAACCCAATCATCAATTCACATTACATACCAACTATGCATATTAGGATCAACCATTTACACAATCCAAACTTAATCCTAGGGGCATCTAGCCTAGGAATTCTCATCACACCACACGGTACTTAAATGAAACTTAAACCGTACCTCTTGTAGCCAAATCAATTGAGTCTCTTCTTTAGAAGTCTCCACCAACCTTAGCCCCAAGCCTCACCAAAGCTCCTCAAGCAACACCAATCTCCCAATTGTGCACCAAGATCATCAAATACACTAACATAACCAATATCACATACATACATCAACCTAGGGCTCATAAAGATGATAAATCACAAGGGTTTGAACACTTCTTACCTCAGCCCATATGAAGTAGGGATAGAACCCACTTAGAATCCATGTTGGAGTATCCCTAAATACCCAAAATCACAAGATTTCAACACTAACTTCCCAAAAACGTGTAACAGTGGGGAATTTCGAAAACTGGGCAGAGATGAATGGAATACTCACCACAAAACTTAGATAGAATTGTAGAGGATGAGAAGAGCGACGCGTGGCCACAAACGTCTCGTCAATCGGAGCTCCGTAGCTCAAGTTATGGTGGTTTGAAGATCAAAGAGAGTTAGGTTTTCTCTCTTCTCTTCTCTCTTCTTAATTCAGCGCCCCAACCTCTCTTTTAGGGTAAAAATGAGCTGAAATGCTCATAACTAATGTTTATATATGTTGGGTCTTGGGCCCACTTAGGCCCAATTCACTTATTTTTGTCCGTTGGCCCAATTTTGGACCAAAACCTTTAACATTAGCGCTCTAAATCGCACTTCAAATATTTCTACCTCCCCTAATTATAATTCCTCATTTCTTAATCTTATTTACTCATAATCAACTTTCTCAGCTGCAGTACCAGACAGGTCTCAGCTGGTACTGCCGGTCAAAATTCCACTGCGCACTTTTACGCAGAAAACTATGTCTTCCGACTCGGAAAAATTCACTGAATCCAAATATCATATTGAAATCATCAAATTCCAATTGCCAAATCTTCCAACCATGTTCGCTCCTACTTACTCATTATTTAATTAATTTCGGTTAGACCGGGTATTACATTCTACCCCCCTAACAGAAATTTTCGCCCTCGAAAATTCCATCCATCACTACGAGTACGCGAGCATAGTATGCCTTTATATCAAACACATAACAGTTCCAAGGTCCCTTTACTCTACGCGCTTCCGTTGCCGCGCTCTGATTTCTCTATCTCCAAGGGTCTCGGTCATTTGTTCAACGCCGACCAACAGCCTCGTTCCTTACTTTTACCGTCCTATCAACCCACACCTTATTAAATCTCATCAATAATATTGCCATCATCGTTAATCATAGCCATCATCCCACATCACTATAATCAATCAAAGTTTTCTTCGTTTTTAGAATTCAATGAGTTTGTACTAACAAGCTGACAAACTCTTATGAATCCGCTTCCCTTTAATAATCTATAAAAGCTTTTGAGACACATCTCTTTTGTTGAAGTTATTCAGATCAAAAATCATTTTCAAAAATATAACCAACACTCCTTCAAATTCTTGGGAAAATTTTCAACAGCACCTCCCCAAAAATTGGAGTTTACCACCCGTCACGGGTTCCCTCAAACCAATCTCAGTACCGCATCAGTATTGCAATTTAAAGGTCTCCAAACGATATCTCTGAAACCGATCATTACAAATCTTGATCAAAATCCAAGGTCACCATGACCAAACATCATAGCACTCATCTCTCGAACACAACAACTTGCACTCAATCATCATCTAAATCCGACTATGCATCAATGATAATTTTCTCATCCATTTCAGAACCATTAAGGCTCACCGCCGCAATTAATTCCAATTATCGAGAATCAGTATCCGTATAAGCTCACTAAACTTTTAAGTACTCAAAGCATAAAGAATTTTTAATCATATCCCATTTTTCCTTATTATTACCATACTATGCTAACGCTTTTAGCAAGCTTCCGCTATGCCACTTTGATTTCTCGTCAAGTATTAGCTCCATCACTTATTTCCTCAAGTACTCAACCACAACTTAGCATGACTGGCATTTCAAATCAACGTTTCCAAATCCATTATTTAGGATCATCCCTTATCTATTTAAATCAAAGGAACTAAAAGTCACAAGTTCAATCCGTTTTACCAAAAATTTAGAATTCAACCAACTACATAACAAACACAACACATCATTCTCAACAGAAAATCATTTACATCATAGGCATTTATCCATTTGTATCAAGGTAAATCCTTACTCGGACCATCCGGTTTGCTTCTCAATCTAATATTAAGTTCGACAGTCCCAGTTCTACTGTACAGGCGGTATTATAAAAGCATGCACTGTCCTTTAAGCTTGATGATAATAATTACCTCAATCTTACTGTCGCAATCGGCCCGTATCTTGACTCCTTCCTTGTTGGCAATTTCTTGATACATGCCCTGGTAACCCGCACTTGTAACATACACCTAACCCCAATCGGCACGGCCTATTTGGGTGATGACTTCCACACCTCTGACAGCTCAAAACATCAGAAGTAGCCGCTGCCCATTTTCCCTTACCGTTTCTTTGGGACTCCTCACTCGTCGCAAAGTCATTTCGCCTTTGAGGAGAACATTGTGGGTATCCTCTTCTCTTAAACTCTCGACCCCTTGTTGGGTATTCTTGATTGTGCTCCCTGCGGTGGGACTCCCGACGGTCATTCTTCGCCTCAACAGCCTTCCTCACACATTCTTCAGCAATACGGCTCTTGTTCACAAGTTCGGAGAAGACCCTAATCTCCATCGGTCCAACGGAGCTCAGGATTTCACTTCGAAGTCCTCCCTCATACTTAATACACTTCCATTCCTCGGAGTCTTCCGGAGCTCCCTGACATATGCGGGAAAACCTGAATAGCTCCTCGAACTTGTCTGTATACTCAGATACGGACATAGCACCTTGCTTTAGCTGCAGTAACTCCAATTCCTTGGCTGTTCTGGCGGAATTTGGAAAGTACTTCTTATAGAATTCCACCTGGAAGGCATCCCAAGTGATAGGATCATTTCCCTGTTGCAGGAGACGTCGAGCCCCTTGCCACCAATGCGATGCTTCCCCCGTGAACAGATAGGTAGCAAATTCAACACGCTGCTCTTCAGGCACTAACTGCGCTTGCAGTGCTCGCTCCATGGCCTGAAACCAAGTATCAGCTTCAGTCGGATTGGTGGTTCCCTTGAACTTAGGTGGATTAACCTTTAAGAAAGTTGCCAGTGTCATCGAGCCCTGAGCTTCCCTTCCGCCATTGCCATTATTGTTTATCTGTTGCCCAAGAGCCTCCGCAGTGGCTTGCATAGCAGCAGCCATATTCTCCAACGCCGCCATAAGGTTTACCGGGTTATTCGAGTTGATTTCCGGTTCCTGTGTACTAGTACGATCTCTCTCACGTCCCTGACTGGGTCCACGAGGCGCCATCTGGTTCCTATACACACCAAACAATCGATATCAAGTTGATCAGTCTCAATATCGGTAGTATAGTGCTTCAAAGTACCAAAGGTACACTCATGGACTTCATGCTAGATGTATCGGTTAGATACCCTAACTAGCACAGGCACAGACTCAGAGTATGCATTGAAGCATAAGCAGTTCCATCCCTCAGGCTCACGAGGACGAACTGCTCTGATACCATAATGTAACACCTTAATATTCAAATCCTTATGCTCGAGTCATAAGTCAATGATATTACGGTGGTACGACTCTCAGGTGGATTTTTAATATATAAATATAGTTAATTTCGAAAGGAGTATTAATCGAGAAGCCTGAAAAGAGTAGAAATAAAATCGCGAAGACGTATCACTCACGTTTCGACAACGAAAAGTTAAACTGTGAAGCCGAAAGCGATAAACGGACAAGGCATAAAGGAGATTAAGAGATAGATAACGGATAGATATATATAACATAAGTAATAGCCACTAGTCGCGACCCGCGAAGTTTAGGCCGGCTAGGGTACAGTATGAAAGTAGCTGACAACAGTACATCCTAATCTCTCCCAAAGGAATCATAAGAGCCTCTATAGGCAAGTTCCAAAAGAGTTCAACACGTAATATAATCTTTTCAAAACAAAGGTGGAGAGATTCTAAGCAAAACACAAAATAGAGAAAATAAATATCTTCGCCGTCTCTTAGACGAACCGCAGCTCACTTCTGAGCACCTGAACCTGTATCTGAAAAACAAGAGATATATACGGAATGAGAACCCCGGGCCCATGGGTTCCCAGTACGGTAAAAGTGCCAAATAAATACAATGCACTGCAATAAAAACTCACCAAGCATCCTAAACTCCTTTTCACCAAGTATCCAGCCTAGATTCTCACTAATCCATAAATAGGCATCTGACGTAAGGGGATACTAAATCTAGTTCATATTGCACATGTTTCCCAATTCGCTGATTCTTCCACGAATCAGACTCAGAATCATAAGCAAAACCATTACCAGTTGTTCTGCCTCAGCAACTCTATTTCAATACATCATACCCTCGCCTGGAGCTAGTGAAATCACATCACTGCGTCTACCCAGGGGGCTCAAATGATCTCATTCAAAAATCATCATCATTATGCAATCGCATTATCAATTCATCTCATCAAGAACAGCCCCCAACATCCACCGACACCATCATGAGGGATCTCTCAGTTGTACAAACACAAGCAATACAGACAAGTAATACACAAATAAGGTACAAGTAGAACAAGTAGCATGTAATCAGGCAACATAGCATATATGATATAGAAGTCCAAAACAAATAGGCAAACCCAAACAATTCAAACATATGCAAATGATGTATGCCTGCCCTATGGCTGATGATATCATCTGTCGGTTATATAGCCAACCCGACACGTCCTGGTAGCTAACCATGGACAGAAACACCCCTTGCGGAGCAAGTAGGTTTGAGCTACAACCCCCTTGCTACTACCCGCTCAGCCCAGAGCCAGTGGAACAACCACTACTGCGACTACTACCCAGGCGGGTGTTTAACAGCTCAACCTGGAGCCAGTGGAACAACCACTACTGCGGCTACTACCCAGGCGTCACAATCTCTGACCTGGAGCAAGTGGGACGAACCACAACCCTTGCTACTGCCCAGGTATCTTAAGCATTAACCCGGAGCAAGTGGGACGAACCACAACCCTTGCTACTGCCCAGGTATCTCAAAAGCATTGACCCGGAGCAAGCGGGACGAACCACAACCCTTGTTACTGCCCAGGTATCTTAAGCATTAACCCGGAGCAAGTGGGACGAACCACAACCCTTGCTACTGCCCAGGTATCTTAAGCATATATTAATTCAATCTCAATTCAAATTATCAATCCTCATTGTTATCAAATCTCAAACATTAACCTGGAGCAAGTGGGACGAACCCCAACCCTTACTACTACCCAGGTATCAGAGTTACATTCATTCAAAACTCCATAATTAACTCATTTATCATAAACATCCCTTTCCGTCTCATACCCGGAGCAAGTGGACAACGCCACTGCCTACTACCCGGGGTTACACATCACATTTCAACATTTTCCATTATTATCCATTCAACACATTCATTCAATAATCATATATGCATTTATACTCAGCCATAATCAATAATGGCTTTGCCGTGACCCGGCAATAACTCAGCCATCCGGCTCATGGTTCAATCAAGAACCAGCCATTTATCAATAGATATAGCCCTTCGGCTCATGGCATACACGGTACTCCTACCGTCATCCTCCATATCTCATATAATCACCGTTGATCGCCATTGATCATAACTTTTCCCCTTGCTTCACTCGCAAGTTACCACATCCCCTAGTTCCTTTCTCATTACTAAGCATATCATAATGACTTAATACATAAGGGGTGAGATCGGAGGCTTAAAAGTATGAGATTTGGCTTTTAAAACTCAAGTATCAACTTTGGCATGAAAACAGGGCCACGCGTACGCGTACTCCACGCGCAAACGTGGATGGCCACAAAACTCATTGGCGCATACGCGCCATTCACGCGGACGCGCGGATTAAAAAATAGACAACGACGCGTACGCGTCAGCCACGCGTACGCGTGGGTACACTTGCGCCCCAAGCACAAGACTGGCACAACTCTGGCACAACTCTCGGGAAAATGGCTGGGCAATGGGTGCAGCGCATCGACGCGCACGCGCAGACCACGCGCACGCGTGGATGGTGCCTTCTCGAAGAACGACGCGTACGCGCCAAGTGCGCCTACGCGTGGAGGGCCATTCTGCTAAAAATTTTCCAAGTTAAAAGCTGCAGAATTCACAAATTCAACCCCCAATCTTCCGACGGACATAACTTTCTCATTTTAAATCGTTTTTCACCCGTTCTTCGAACGACATGGACATCCCGGATCCAATTTCATTTCTAAACAGATTTGGCACAAAACAGAGATCCGTAGTCCAAGTTATGTCCAGTCAAAGTATGCCCAAAAACCATGTTTTCATATAAAACCACAAAGTGCCATTTTCAACTCTTTTCAAAATCAACCAAAACATGCCAAATTCAACCCTTTTTGAAAACAATCAAAATGTGCCAAAATTAACATCAAGCCATCCTCAACTCACACATTGACACTTTACCAAAGGTCACAAAACCGCCATATAACCATCTTTACCCCTTTCAAACAAATGGCTAAATTACAAACATATCAACATGTCATACATCCTTCCTCATCCCAATTTCCAACTATACTATTTCCAATCAACCATCATTATACATAACCAATATCATACTCACTATCACGAGGTTTCACCCCCAAATCAACCTTAATCATTTCTCAAGCATATATCACAACATACATATCTCTCATGCATTATCATACCATCAAGGCATCAATAATCATACTCACATATGTGACCACATAATATATCTCAACCAAAATCAAACATACCTCATCTATACTATTTCACCCAAAATTACCAATTTCCACACTTCAACTCCTCAAACCTCATTATCCAATAACCAACCCAATCATTCATATATTCATTATATGAAATTCATCCAATCACTTGTGTCATCATACAATGCACACATCAACTTACCTCCCTTACCTCTTCCCGGCCTCCGGCCCAAAATTTACGGCCTCCGGCCCAATTTCACAATTTAAATGCATAAACCACAAATTAATACTCATTACCCAATACATCAAATTTTCAATACACCAAGCATACAAGGCCACACAATTCTCAACCCAATCATCAATTCACATTACATACCAACTATGCATATTAGGATCAACCATTTACACAATCCAAACTTAATCCTAGGGGCATCTAGCCTAGGAATTCTCATCACACCACACGGTACTTAAATGAAACTTAAACCGTACCTCTTGTAGCCAAATCAATTGAGTCTCTTCTTTAGAAGTCTCCACCAACCTTAGCCCCAAGCCTCACCAAAGCTCCTCAAGCAACACCAATCTCCCAATTGTGCACCAAGATCATCAAATACACTAACATAACCAATATCACATACATACATCAACCTAGGGCTCATAAAGATGATAAATCACAAGGGTTTGAACACTTCTTACCTCAGCCCATATGAAGTAGGGATAGAACCCACTTAGAATCCATGTTGGAGTATCCCTAAATACCCAAAATCACAAGATTTCAACACTAACTTCCCAAAAACGTGTAACAGTGGGGAATTTCGAAAACTGGGCAGAGATGAATGGAATACTCACCACAAAACTTAGATAGAATTGTAGAGGATGAGAAGAGCGACGCGTGGCCACAAACGTCTCGTCAATCGGAGCTCCGTAGCTCAAGTTATGGTGGTTTGAAGATCAAAGAGAGTTAGGTTTTCTCTCTTCTCTTCTCTCTTCTTAATTCAGCGCCCCAACCTCTCTTTTAGGGTAAAAATGAGCTGAAATGCTCATAACTAATGTTTATATATGTTGGGTCTTGGGCCCACTTAGGCCCAATTCACTTATTTTTGTCCGTTGGCCCAATTTTGGACCAAAACCTTTAACATTAGCGCTCTAAATCGCACTTCAAATATTTCTACCTCCCCTAATTATAATTCCTCATTTCTTAATCTTATTTACTCATAATCAACTTTCTTAGCTGCAGTACCAGACAAGTCTCAGCTGGTACTGCCGGTCAAAATTCCACTGCGCACTTTTACGCAGAAAATTATGTCTTCCGACTCGGAAAAATTCACTGAATCCAAATATCATATTGAAATCATCAAATTCCAATTGCCAAATCTTCCAACCATGTTCGCTCCTACTTACTCATTATTTAATTAATTTCGGTTAGACCGGGTATTACATTCATAATTTTGAATCCTTTTTCTTTATTTTTGCCGCAATCGCTCTCTCGCAATCCTGTGCCACCGCCGCCGTTGCTGTATCGCGACCCCGGTGTCCCCTGCAACTACTGTCTTGTTACTTGTTTCTTATCAACTAAGTTGGATATTAATGTTACTATGTATGCGGATGGTTATTTTCATTCTAACGTGGATGTTTATTTCGGTATACTATTGGTATTTTACTTGATTTGCTTGATTCTGCACGCACATGCTCCGCGGAATGTTCATTTTACTATGTATGCGGATGGTTCTTTTCGTTAAGATATGGATGTTTATTTGGGTCATACTATTTGGATGAACAAAATAAAGTGGCACTGAAAGTGGCAAAGACACGACGCAACGGCATGGAAGCAAGGGGCAGAGGTGCAACGTTGGAGCAGCAGTGGAATAAGGCCTCTAACTCAGCGACGGTGCAATGTCTCGGAAAGGAGAAGAAGACACACAATGGAAATGTTGCTTGTAGGAAAAATAGGGGTAACGCGACGCATGGAAGAAGAAGGTGCAGGCGGTGTGGCACGTTGCTTCTTCAAACGATGGTGGCAGCGGTGAGGTGCATTGGTGATGGGGCAACAGGAAAGCGGGAGTGAAGCGACTGCGGTTAAAGGAGAGAAAGGTAAGAGGCTAGAATTATGGTGGATAAATGGGGTGGAATATTTTTTGTTTTTATGAGCTTGAAGTGCAGTCCATTATTCCTTTGTTCGTACCTCTTATTATCTACCTAACAGAACTCATTTTTTTATTTTAAATTTTACTTTTTAATATTATGTGGTTAAACAATAACAACAACAATAATAATAATATTGATAATAGTAATATTGATAATAAGAAATATTAATGAGTATATACCCATTTTGGTCTTCAAAGAATTTCAGAATAGACACTTTAGTCTCCAACTAAAATTAATTACTCAATTGGTCCCTAACAATTAACTCCGTCATTCACTTAGGTTCTTTACTCCGTTACTCTAACGGAGGACAAAATAGTCCCTGATAACTCTAACAGGGGACAAAATGGTCCCTGATCTCCTCTGTGAAATGATATTGTTCTCTCCCAGTTTTTATTATATCTCACATAACACTAACAATCTAACATTATAACTTCAAACTGCACAATGCACACTCTATAAATTTAATATTCACAAGAAAGAAAATCATCAACTTGTTCTCAACCAATTCATACTCAGGAAACTAATGCCTATGTCTTTCAACTAGTTGTCGTCTTCGACGGATCCCATGAATCTAGACAGCAAGTCTGATTTATTAAGATTCGTTGTCGTTGTTGCCATCTCCCTCCTCCTCTGATCGCTTCTTTCAGCTTCTTCTCCGAACCAATGTTCAGTAATCGCTTCAGTTTTCATATGAGCGGCAATGGAGACATTGCTCGTTGTAATAGCTTGGATGCGAGGTCGAAGCTGTCTGCCAACTTGAACTCCGAAAAAGAAGGAATGAAGCACTCGGTGTCTATTTCAAATGAGAATTTGCATATGATGTCGAAGGAGAATCTTCTCATGATGTCCTAATGTCCAACAATCTATAATGCTTGCTGGAGAGTGGAGAAAGGCATGCCCTTGGAGTAGTTATAGAACTTGGTCTTGAGGATGTCGTGTACGTTG
This sequence comes from Arachis hypogaea, assembly GCF_003086295.3. Lineage (NCBI taxonomy): Eukaryota > Viridiplantae > Streptophyta > Magnoliopsida > Fabales > Fabaceae > Arachis > Arachis hypogaea. The sequence continues at coordinate 12,659,215 of NC_092042.1, read as the reverse complement.
TTGGGGTTGGAGGTGAGTTATCAAAGATGTGAAAGTGGATGCTTTTGGTGAGGAAGTACAGAGGAGGTGAATGTACCAATCATAAAGATTTAGGAAGTGTGTGGTCTATGATATGTTAAGGTAGGTGCGACACGTGTGACAATTACACCATGGCTTAATCTTGGAGCTAAAGAGGAGGAAGGAAAAGATGAAAAAGAAGACTGTGAAGGTGAAGAAGGAGAGTATGAATGTTAGGGTTATGCGAAATATGATAAAAATTGGGGAAGAACAATGTCGTTTTCGAATAAAGGGGCCAGGGAACATTTTGTCCCTTGTTAGAGTTGTCAGGGATCATTTTGTTCCATGTTAGAGTTTTCAGGGACTATTTTGTCTTCCGTTAAAGTTGACGGAATGAAAGACCTAAGTGACTGACGGAATTAATTGTTAGGGACCAATCGAATAATTAATTTTAGTTAAAAACTAAAATGTCTTGTTCGAAATTTTTTAAAGACTAAAATGAGTATATACATTAATTATAAATACAATTCATATCGTTAATTTTAAGTGATTTGGCAAATGAACAAGATTCTAAGAATGAGTTGGAGCCTGGAGGTTATTACTTCCATACAATTTAGAAAGTGGATTCATAGAAATAAAAAATAGTATGCACATATTAAAAATAAACCAATATATATTTTTATATAAATATATATTATTTAATTTATTTTTAATGTATATTTTGTACTTTAATATATATTATATACGAAACTGATTTGATTTTTTTATATGTATCATGATTGTTAAAAAATAATATAATTAATTTTTTAATTTAAATAATAATTAAAGACTAATGAGTTATTGACTAAATAATATTTCTCAAACTAAAATACATAATGTTTAAAATTATAATTAGAAGAACAATTAAAAAATCTAAAACTATAAACATGTTGAATATATATTGTTTTCTTTATTTTTCATTCCTTAAATTTGAAATGAAATCATTATAAACTTGTTATCTTGACTAATTTCATAATAATTATCATTTACACGTTAATAATATATACCATATATAAAAAAGGAAAAAAAAGAATTCACTTTTAATTATTACTTCAAAAAGAATTGACATATAGAAAAAAGTTTGAGTAATTACCCAAATATATTCTTAAAGTTTTTAAAAGTAAACACTTTAGTCTTCTAAGTTTTAAAATACATAAAATAATCTCTAACATTTATTTTCGTTAGATAATATAGTTTTTCTTCATTAGTTATTAACTGTAATTATTGATGTAGAATATTAACTCACACACGTGACCATTAAGTATCTACATGTATGATATGGATAAATCAGTTTCGAAAATAAAATACAAAACAGTCCCCAAAAATTTAAAAATTCTCAGAATAGTCCCTAAAAAATTTTAAAAAATTCAAAATAATCTCTTCGAATGATTTATGTATAATTATTTTTAAATTGATAAATTTAGTTTCTAAAATTTTTTATCTACTTATCTCAAATTTGATTATTCATATATACCAAAAAAATTTTATGCATTTTCAAATTCTAAATTACAAATTAATTTTAAAGTTTTCCAAAAAATAATTTAAAATAATTAAATGAACTTATTTTTTATCATACAAATTCTATTATCATTCTTTAATGATGAAGAAGAGATTGAGCTAATGGAGAATTTTTATTTAATATAAAATTTTTTACATAAATAATGGACAATATTTATACAAATGCTTGCGAAAGTAACCCTTTGAAACTTACATGCAATGTGAACCAAGTCATCTATAAAGTCAAATTTATAAGTTTTGGTCAATTACAAAATTTCAATACAATGTGAAAACTCCTAATACTTTACTACACTTGAAAAAGAAATGTTTTAGTAAATTCAAGTGTTTTGTTCATATTTTTCAAAAGTTTTGGGATTCACTTATTGTAATGTTGAATAAAATAACTTTGCAATTAAAGTTATTTGTACTACTATAATTAACAGTTATATCAAGAAAAAATAATTTTTTATTTATAAATATTTTTCTAAATTTATTGGTGCCAATATCTTAAGAATTTATATATATAAATAAGTTTTTATAATGCAATGATTTCTTAGAATTAGTTGTTATATTATAGTTTTTATATCACTTCAATGTAGGTATCATATGTTAATGATTAAATAATATTATGTTCTGTGATATTTTAGTATTAATGAATAAAATTATTTTTTAATTTATATTTTGTTATTATTTATATTTTTATTTATTATATATTTTTAATAATATTTTATTATTTTGATTAATAAAAATATTATAAGACATTGACTTTCGAAAAAGATAAAAAATATTCGAAGGACTGTTTTGGAATTTTAAAATTTTTTTAGGGACTATTTTGAGATTTTTTTAAGATTATTTTATATTTTATCTTGAAGACTGATTTATCCAATTTATATACGTAAATACTTAATGACAACGTATATACGTTAACGTTTTACATTAATAATTATTGTTAGAGACTAATAAAAAAAACTATATTATCTAACAAAAATAAATATTAAAGACTATTTCGTATATTTTAAATAAGTCTTTTAATTTAAGTAATTACTTAAAAAGCTTTAACGGTGTCGTGAAAAAAAATCAATAGATTACTTTTAAGTCAAATATATACTTTGAGATTGTGTTTTGCTTTTTATATTTTGACTAAATCTTGAAATTAATTCATTTCCAAAGGAAAGCAATGAAAAAAATAACTCTTAATTAAAGTACATATATAATAAACTTTGAATCTTTTAAAACATAAATGATAAAGGGAAAGACTAATGATATATATAAATGAATTTAATAAGACTCACTTTTGATAAAAGTTATTTATAAGAAATGGGTCATAACTATATAAATTAATGAGATAAAATTTACTATGAAAATTTATTTACAATCGATGTAATTATCAATTAGATTTTTTAAATTCATAATACTAAAAAAACAAAAAAAAAAGTCAATACTTATAGCAATCTTCAATTTTAAAAATATAAATATAAATATAAATAAGTTATAATTTATTTTATAAAATTAAAATTTTTTATTTTTAAAAAATTATTTTTATTATAATAATTGAACTAATTTTATAATAATTTAAATTTAATCAAATTCATATTATTATTATTATTATTATTATTATTATTATTATTATTATTATTATTATTATTATATATAATTGCCGTAAGTATTAAATTACATTATAAGTTTATATATTATATTCATTGCATTACTATTATTATTACTATTATTACGTTTATTATTATTACATGACCATCATTACTATTGCTAGTATTATTATTACTATTATTAACTATAAAGCACAAAAAATAGAAGGTGGTTTATACTTTGCATTAAGTTACATATATGTTATTATTATTATTACTATTATTAACTATAAAGCACAAAAAATAGAAGGTGGTTTATACTTTGCATTAAGTTACATATATGTTATTATTATTATTATTATCATTATGCATTAGGTTATATATATATTAAGTTTTGTAATATAATATTATGCTATTATAATTCATTCTTAGCTTTCTTCTGGTGTAAGTATAATCTATTACTATAATTTCCTTTCATAAAGTGTATATATAATATAAAGAAAGCTAAGACGGCGTATTAATTATATATATATCATTAACGTATGCGAGAAGAAAGAAAAGAAAGAAAACAGAGAGAGAAGACCGAGAGAGAACGTCCCATTTTTTATTAGTGAAAGTTGATAGTGACGTAGCTCTTCTTTTTTTTTTGGTTTGGTCAACGGAAGTTTTAGGAGGCACAGACGATTCTGGACATTTTCTTATTCGATAGCTCACTCAGAAAGCTTCTCTTGAGCTTTGAATATTTTGATTTCGTACGAAGGTATGATTTTGGTTTCTCGTAATTAATGTTTAATGTCACGTGAAAACTTAGGTTAGAAGACCTTAAGATAGGAATGAAATGAATGAATAATTGATGGATTGTGTATATGGTATAAAATGTGAGGTTTAGCTGTTGTCAATAATTTGCTGTTGAAGTTGGTCGGTGTGGAAAAAAATTTAATATTGGTATTTGTTTGATTTTGAAATAATTTGTTACTGGAAATGATTTGAATGACTGAGAGGTGTTTGGTTTGATAGTTGGGACCCTTGAAGGGTGACAGAAATTTGAATCTTAGAGGAGATATTGCCAAAATTTCTATAAGAATTGGAGTTTTGATTTGAAGTATTATTTTAAAAGGGAAAGAGATTATTATGTGGCTTGTGTATTTAAGACTATTTGTTGACCTTCTGTCGCAAGATGTGACCGGGCACTTTAACTCCCTGGATTCCCCCATGGGCATGCATATATATATAAATATTGAATATTATATTTGAGTTTGGAGTTCGTCTCCATGGAATACTATATTATTGAGCTTGGAGTGTAACTCCATGGATATTATTGAGCTTGGAGTGTGACTCCATGGAATATTATATTTGAGCTTGGAGTTTGACTCCATGGAATATTATTGAGCTTGGGGATGCGCGCACAGAGGGACTGTCCAATGGTTAACTACCAGGACATGTCGGGTTGGCTGTATAACCGATAGATGAGACTCATCAGCCATAGGACAGGCATACATCATATGCATTTGTTTGTTTGTTTGAGTGTGCATTGTTTTGGTTTGCTTAACTGTTTAATTCTGCTTATCCGCTACTTGTTCTATTTGCTGTAAATGCTTCTCTATCTGTGTTTTCTTTGCTTGAACTGTATGTGTATGTTTTTTGAGAAATCCCTCTTGACAAAGGTGTGAGGAAAGAGGGTTGTTCCACCAGTGATTCAGAGGATTGGAAGCGACAGAAAGTGAAGTATGAAGTTAAAGTTAGATCCAAAACTAGAATACGTTAGATAACTTACCTAACTTTTGGTTTAGTTTATTTTATTTAAGAATAATTTTGAGTGTCGGAGTTCTAGGAATGCCTCTGGCTTTCCCGAGACCTTTTATATTAACTATGTGGGCACCTTTACAATACTGAGAACCTCCGGTTCTCATCCCATACTATGTTGTTGTTTTTCAGATGCAGGTCGAGAGACACCTCGTTGAGCGTCTGGGTATCCTCCTTACGAGCGAAGAACTATCTTTTGGACTTTCATATTTTGTTTTAGTCTATGTATATATGTTTATAGAATCTCCGCATGTATATTTTGTGTTTTGTCCCTCCTAGAGGTCGACTTGGAGATACAGGAGTTTATTTTGGGTTGTATATATACATAATTATATACTCTAGCCGGCCTTAGCTTCGCAGGTCGAGTCTGGATCTTGCTATCTGAGTTTTGAAACTCTAATATGTATATATGTTTTCAGTCATCTTTCGATTTTACCTGTCCGTTTTACGAATATTCATGCGAGTGTGTCATGATTTTCTGTTTATCGTTTTGTTTTGCTTGTTCTTCAAGGCTCCTAGATATGATTTCATCCAACTATATCTATATACACGTCCTTTTCTTTTAGAGGTCGTAATACCTTGCCACCTCTGCTTTACGACTTAAGCGTAAGGCTCTGTATGATAGGGTGTTACAATACTTATCTTATTTAGTATTTATTAATTATTATAATAATTAATAAATACTAAATACTAAATAATATATATATATATAGATTTTTGTAAATCCATAATGTTAAAAAAACAAAAAAGAGTCGATATTTATTTTATTTAATATTTATTAATTATTATAATTATTAATAAATACTAAATAAAGTAATATATATATATATATGCAATAATAATTATTATACATTTTTTTAGATTTTATATCCTTATTTACATTTTGATTATACATGAACATAACTTATATTATATGTTTTATAGATATAATATCTTTTTTTATTGAAGTACTAATTTTTTTTTATACAACTAATAAACCATCCTCTTAATATATTATTGATTTTGTATTTCTATGGAAAACTAATAATAGTACGTAGCTATTTAGTTTTATTCATACATCATCAACTTAATTAATTATTTATGACACAAATATTATAATATGTTATTGGATTGTACTTGAAAAATTTAATTCTTGACAAAAATATTTTTGAAATATATTATTGATAAAATAATTTTTAAATAATTTGAAATATAATAAAAATAATTGACAAATATTTTTTTAAATGACAAAAAATTTTTATATTTAACAAATAATTTATTTATTTATTTTAAATTTTTATATATTTAAATAAATATTTGAATAAATATTTATTTAGATATTTGTTACCTCTTCTTTATTTATTTATTTAGTTATTTTATAACACGTTATCAGCACGAGATTCTAATTAAATTTTAGGAAGACTCCAGGTAACAAATTTTTATTATGTCGAATCTCTTTCATCTTGAATATAATGTTTTTGATATATTTGGAAACAATTATTTATCATAGATACTCGATGTTAAAATTCATCTTGATTTAATGGATCTTAGAGATACCATTGAGGCTGAAAATAGTACATCCCAGAAGGATAAAGCCAAAGTCATGATTTTTCTTCGTCGTCATCTTGACGTATGATTGAAAAAATGAATATCTCACATTAAAAGATCTTGCAGATCTGTGGAAAGACCTTAAAGAAAGATACAATCATCAAAAGACAGTGATACTTCCTCAAGCCCGATATGTTAGAGAAAACTTTCTCAACCTTCCATGTCTCGAATGTGCTCCTGCAGCAGTAGTATTGAGAAAAATGATTTAAAAAAATATTCTGAGCTAATTTCATTCCTTCTTGTTGCTGAACGCAACAATGAATTACTCTTAAGAAATCATGAAACGTGCCCAGCAGACGCCGCCCCATTTTCTGAAGTAAATACGGCAAATCATTGCCCCAGAAGAGGTAAATAGCAAAGTTTTAGTAACGAGAAAAATTATGGAAGGAAAAGGAATTATGTTCGCAAAGAATCTCACTAGAAGTGGGAAAAACAAAGAAACAATGGGCAAAGTAAATCAATTGAGGATAAATATTTCCGTTGTGGTGGAAAGGGCCATTGATCACGTACCTGTCGTACCCCAAGGCACCTAGTTGATCTTTATTAAGCATCCTTGAAAAAGGATGACAAAGGAAAGGAAACAAATTTTGTTTCAAATTATGAAAATTCCACCACTCATTATGATGTATCTAATTTCTTTGGGAATCTTGAAGGAAATTTTGGCCATCTGATCAATGATAGAATAGTTTAATATGTGTGTTTGTTAAGTATTCATGTGAATAATTTTTACTGTGCATGTACTTTTACTCATTTTATTATTATTATCATTTGTTTTTGAAAAAAAATGGTAAGGACATATTCTGAAGATATTTTCCTTGCGGATAGTGCAAGTTCGCACACTATTCTTAAAAGTACTATATATTTTACCCATCTTGTGCCAAAAGAAGAATATGTTAATACTATTATTGGCTCGGGCAATGTGATAGAAGGCTCCGGAAGAGCTATAATTTTGTTTTCTGGAGGAACAAAATTCATAATAAATAATGCACTATTATCTACCAAGTCTCTAAGAAACTTGTTGAGTTTTAAAGATATTTGCCGAAATGGATATCATATTGAGACTATGAATGAGAAAAATCATGAGTACTTATGTATCACAACTCATGATTCAAATAAGAAAGTTATATTAGAAAAATTACCCTCACTTTCATCTGGGTTATATTATACCAAGATTAGTGCAATTGAATCATGCCATTGTAAACCAGAAGTTTACTAGTCTAAATGATTTCATAACTTGGCATGATGGATTGGGTCATCCGGGAACAACCATGATGAGGAGAATTATTGAAAACTCCCATGGACATTCACTAAAAAACCAGAAGATTCTTTAAACTAGTGAATTTTGTTGTGCTGCATGTTCTCAAGGAAAGTTAATTTTAAGGCCATCACAAGTAAATGTTGGATTTGAGTCCCCTGAATTTCTAGAAAGGATTCAAGGTGATATATGTAGACCTATTCATCCACCATGTGAATCTTTTAGATATTTTATGGTCCTGATATACGCATCTTCGAGATGGTCACATGTGTGCTTATTATCTTCTCGCAACCTGGTGTTTGCGAGATTATTGGCTCAAATTATTCGATTAAAAGCACAATTTTCAGAATCTCCAATCAAAGCAATTCGCCTTGATAATGATGGTGAATTTACTTTCCAAGCTTTTGATGCTTATTGTATGGCTAACGGAATAAGTGTTGAACATTCAGTAGCTTATGTTCATACACAAAATGGGTTAGCAGAATCACTTATTAAACGCCTCCAATTGATTGCTAGACCCTTGCTTATGAGAACAAATCTCCCAACCTCGGTTTGGGGCATGCTATTTTACATGCTGCAGCACTTATTCGTTTGAGGCCAACGAGTTATCATCAGTTCTTTCCTATGCAATTAGCTTTTGGCCAGCAGCCAAATGTCTCCCATTTAAGAATATTTGGGTGTGCGATATATGTTCCCATTGCACCACCTAATCGTACCAAAATGGGACCCTAAAGAAAATTGGGGATATATGTTAGATATGATTATCCCTCTATAGTGAGGTATCTTGAGATACAAACGGGAGATGTATTTAAAGCCCGGTTTGCGGATTGTCATTTTGATGAATCAAAATTTCCAATATTAGGGGGAGATAATAAGCTTTCTGAAAAGGAACTTAATTGAAATGTATCATCGTTGATGCATTTAGATCCTCGATCAGGGCAATATGAACTAGAAGTTCAAAAGATTATACATTTGTAAAGAATAGCAAATGAATTACCTGATGCATTTTCCGATACAAAGAGGATAACCAAATCTTATATACCAGTGGAAAATGCCCCAATTTGAATTGATGTCCCAGTAGGACAAGTAGCTACTGAAGTAAATTCACGCCAGAAGCGTGGCAGGACAGAAAATGCTCCAATTCAAATTGATGTCCCAGTAGGACAAATAGCCACTGTAGCAAATACACGCTAGAAGCGTGGCAGGCCTGTCAATTCCAAAGATAAAAATCCTCAAAAGAGAAAAGAGGTAAATACTATTTCTGTTGAAAAAGACACAGTAAAGACACCTGCAGTTGTCCAAAATTCTGATATAATTTTAACGCCAGAAGACGTTCAGGTACCTGAAAATTGTGAAAATGATGAGATCTCGATAAATTATGTCTTTATAGGAGAGAAATGGGACCGAAATAAAATAATTGTCAATGAAATATTTGCATATAATGTGGCATTAAATATCATGTATGAAAGTAAGGATCTTGAGCTAAGATTAGTCGAAGAATGTCGACAAAGGAATGATTGGCCAAAATGGGAAGAAGCCATGAAGGTTGAATTAGACTCACTTGCAAAACGTGAACTCTTTGGACCTGTAGTTCGTACACCAGAAGATGTAAAACCTGTTGGATACCGATGGGTATTTGTGAGAAAACGAAATGAGAAAAATGAAGTTGTGCACTACAAAGCCCGACTTGTGGCACAAGGTTTTTCACAAAGGCCCAGTATAGATTATGAAGAAACGTATTTTCTTGTAGTGGATGCGATAACATTGCATTATTTGGTCAGTTTATCTGCATATCATAAACTGCATATGCATTTAATGGATGTGGTAACAGCCTACTTATATGGCTCATTAGATCGTGATATCTATATGAAAGTCCCTGAAGGACTGAAGATATCTAAACCATCCAATGAATATTCGCAAGGGCTATACTCAGTCAAATTGCAAAGATCTTTATATGGTTTAAAGCAATCTGAACGAATGTGGTATAATCGTCTTAATGAGTATCTGACCAAAAATGGATTCAAGAATGATGATATTTGCCCCTGTGTTTTCATAAAGAAAACTGCATCTGGATTCATTATTATAGTTGTATCGTTGATGATTTAAATATCATTAGAACTCCTGAAGAGATTCCAACAATTATAAAAACTCGAAAAGAAGAGTTTGAGATGAAAGATCTTGGAAAGACTAAATTTTGTCTCGGCCTGCAGATCGAACATACAAAAAATGGGATCTTTATTCATCAAACAACATATACAGATAAAATCTTGAAAAGATTTTATATGGATAAGTCACATCCTTTGAGTATCCCAATGATCGTAAGATCTTTAGATGTGGAAAAGGATCAATTTCGTCCTAAGGAAGAAAATAAAGATATCCTTGGTCCTGAAGTACCATATCTTAGTGCCATTGAAGCGCTAATGTATCTTGCTAATAATACGCGACCTGACATATCATTTGCGGTGAATTTTTACTAGCAAGATATAGTTCCTCTCCAACCAGAAGACATTGGAGGGGAATCAAACAGATCTTTCGATATCTTCATGGAACGGTTGATATGGGGTTGTTTTATCCCTATGGATCCAAGTCACAACTAGTTGGCTATGCAGATGTTGGATACTTATCTGATCCACATAAAAGGGAGATCTCAAACAGGATACCTGTTTACATATGGTGGTACAGCTATATCATGGAGGTCCACGAAACAGACGATAGCATCAACTCCTCTAATCATGCTAAAATACTAGCAATTCATGAAGCTAGTCGTGAGAGTTTTTAGCTGAGGAGCCTGATTCAATATATTCTGTTATCATGTGGACTGACTGATCATAAGATGACTCCAACTGTCCTATTTGAAGATAATACAACATGTATTACTCAACTTAAAGGCGGATATATCAAAGGTGATGGAACAAAGCATATTTCTCCAAAATTCTTCTTCACTCATGATCTTCAAAATCAAGGGACAATTGATATCCAACAGATCCGCTCAAGTGACGATCTGGCAGATTTGTTCACAAAGTCACTCCCAAAATCCTCATTTGAAAGATTGATACATGAGATTGGGATGTGCCGATTTCGAGACATTAAATGATGTCGGCAAGAGAGGGAGACTGTACTCTTTTTTTCTTGGTCAGTTTTTTTTTCATTGGGTTTTTCTTGACAAGGTTTTTAACGAGGCAGTCCCTATCACTAAAGGATATTATACTCTTTTTCCTTCACTAAGGTTTTTTCCCACTAGATTTTTCTTTAGTAAGGTTTTAACGAGGCAATAATCCTAAATGGTCATCCAAGGGGGAGTGTTGTGATAAGGATGAAAGATGAAGTGGATGACCATCATTAATTAATGGTGTTTGATTTCAATGCTGAATGGCCCAACTCCTCATGGCAAACATAAATTAAAGAAGTTGAAATTGTAAGCTTTACACGCCTATAAATAGTGAAGCAATATGAGGCTTTTATACACACAAAAGCAATAAACAATTTTCTCTCTTTTTATGTTGCAATACTTCTTTCTCTCTCTTTATATTTCTTTATTTTATATTTGTTACCTCTTATTTATTTATTTATTTAGATATTTGTTACCTTTTTTATTTATTTATTTATTTAGTTATTTTATAACATTAATCAGTAATTAAATTTAGTTATCAATTATAATATATTTTAATAGATATATATTCTAAATTTATAGAAAAATGGAACACATTATGTAACTTTTTTTTTCTACCAATTGAAATTATTATATTTTTCTCACTTCATTTAGAAAGTGCTTTTTTTATTTTAATTTACGACATCTTTATTTTTTTTTGTTTTTCATCGTCATCACCACTAGTACAGGTATAATATGAACACAACTAACATCTAAAAATTTGTACCAAAATATTCAAAAATACAAATACATTTAAAATTAAATATTAACAAATTTAAATTACATTAATATTACAAACCACAAATTAACAAAATAGCGAAAACATCTCAACACAAACGTATCCAAAACACAAAAATAACTTCATTTTCATTTGTTCATTTTTTATTTGCAAAAAAAAAAGTTATTTTTTATTTTTTAATAAGACACTAAAATCATTTAAAACGTGTTTTGAAACATAGTTTTCTTTTGGATATATTCATAATTCATTTTGTGTGTAATTATACTATTGTAGATATATTGTAAATATTTAATGTAGTACTTAAATGTGCTCAAAATAAATCTAAAATAATAAATAACAAATATGATGCTTTCAAAACACATCTAAAATTCATTTTTTGTTCACACAAATTTTGTACGAAAATATACAAAAATACAAACACATTTACAATTAAGTAAATATAAACACATCCAAAATTAGGTATTAACACAACTAAATTACATTAATATTAAAAATCTCAAATCATACATGATAGTGCAAAAAAATTTATACATAAAAAAAAATACCACAGATAAATCTAACATTATGAATATATAAAAAAGATAGCACATTTTATTAAATAGAAAAAAAGAGATGGGAAGCCATAAACTCTAACAACATAGAGAATGTGAAGGAGGAAACAAAATCCAAATCAAATAGAGTAGGGCAAAAAAATTATCAGTACAAACACATCGAAATAAAATTCCAAAAATTATGCATAAATTAAAGAGATAGAATCTTTTATAATATCAGAAAAAAAATGCATTGCTGAAACATGGAGCTGTAAAATTTGCGAAGTTAATAAATAATTAATCAATAAATTAATTATTATTTTAAAATTAGAAAATTAAATTTTATAATTTAATAAAATAGAAATAACTAAAATATGAATTTTGACACTAATTTTAAAGATTTTGGCCCAAAATTGAGTCAACAGACCAAACTAATTGAACTGAACTTAAATCGGGCCCAAGGCCCACTTATATAAACTCAAATCCAACCCTTCTTCCCTATTATTTTCGTTGGAAGCACGCAGAAGAGAGAATCACATTGAGAAAACCTAACCCTCCTTCAAAAAATTCAATCTCCATAACTTTCAATTCGGAGCTCCGATTGACGAGCCGTTAGCGGCCATATGTTCGTCTTGGAATTCTCTTCAATTCTATCTGAACAAAGTGATGAACTCTAGTAGTAGATAATTACTGAGTTTTGTCCAATTGATCCATGGATAAGATGGTGTTCTTGTTGATTTGGAGTTTAATTTGGAGTTCAATTTGACGGTTTGGAATGAAATCCAGGTGATTAAGCTTGAGAAATTGATGTTTGGAAGCTTAGAGCATGTGAAATGAGAGGTTTTGAGGTGTTCCGAGTTTAGAGAGGAATCAGCCAAGGTATGATTTTAGTTTCTCGTAGTTAATGTTTAATGTTACATGAAAACTTAGGCTAGAAGGCCTTAAGATAGGAATGATGAACTGAGTGAATTATTAATGGATTATATATATGGTATGTGATGTGTGATTCAATTTCGTAAACGGTTTGCTATTTGAGTTGGTTGATTTTTGAAAAAGATTTAATATTGAAATTAGTTTGATTTTGAAATAATTTAATACTGAAAATGTTTTGAATGATTGAGATGTGTTTGGTTTGGTGGTTGGGACCCTTGAGGGGTGGTAAAAGACTAAGTTTTAGAGGAGATGCTGTCGAAATTTTTATAAAAATAGGAGGCTTCGTTTAAAGTGGTTATTTAGAAAGATTTGGATTTTTAAGGATTTTAAGTTATTAAGAAAATAATTACATTTTGAGTTTGCTTTATTTAGAAAAGAATGAATTGTGTTTTGAGTATGAATTATTAATGAACGAAATAGGATGTGTAATAATAAAGAATGAAGGATGATGAGAATTGATTTTTAAGTCTAATTGTTGAATGAATTATAATGATAATGAGATATGTGTGACCGGGTAGGAGGCAGTGGCGTTGTCCATTCGCTTCGAGTATATGTTGAGAAAGTCGGGTAAGGGGTAGTGGCGTTGGTCACTTGTTCCGGATAAGAGTTCGAGACTTCGGGTAAGATGCAAGGGTTGAGTTCTGTCGTCGCTTGTACCAGGTTAAGAACTGTAACACTACCTGGGTAAGAAGCAAGGGTGAAGTTGGCCCTTGCTCCAGGTACGCGGGTAAGATGCAAGAGTTGAGGAGTTGTCCCACTTGCTCCGTGTTTGGTGTTCTGTCCAGGGTTAGCTACCGGACATGTCGGGCTTGACTTTATAATCGACAGATGAGACTCATCAGCCTTAGGACAAGCATACATCATGGACATTTGTATGTTTTGCTTGAATGTGTATTGTTTTGGTTTGCTTAATTGCTTAACTCTTTTTATCTACTACGTGTTCTACTTGCTGTAATTGCACATCTATCTGCGTTTGCCTTACTTGAACTGTTTGTGTATGCTTCTGAGAGATCCTCTCTTGGCGGAAGAGTGAAGGAGGGTTGTTCCACTGGTAATTTAGAGGATTGGAGGAGACAGAAAGTGAAGAATTAGGTTAAAGTTAGATTTAAAACTTGAATACCTTAGATAACTTACTTAATTTCTGATTTAGTTAGATATTTAAACTGAAATCTAAGTGTCAGAGTTCTAAGAATACTTTTGACTTTTTCGGGAGCTTTTATATTAACTATGCGGGCACCTTTATCATGCTGAGAACCCTTGGTTCTTACTCCATACATATTTCTATTGTTTTTCAAATGCAGGTTGAGAGATGCTCAATGAGGTGCCTCTCGACCTGCATCTGAAAAACACCAGAAATATGTATGGAATGAGAACCAGAGATTCTCAACATGGTAAAGGTGCCCGTATAGTTAATATAAAAGGTCCCGAGAAAGCTAGAGGCATTCCTAGAATTTTGACACTCAAATTATTCTTAAAATTTATTCTAAACGAATAATATCGGTAATCTAACTGAAGGATTCTAGCCCTATTCTAACTTTTCACCTTCCATAAACTCTAAACCTCCGAATCACCGGTGTAACAACCCTCATCACTCCTCCGCTAAGAGAGGGTCTCTCAGAAATATACACATACAAATCAAACAAAAAACACAAATAGAGTTACAATTATAGCAAGTAGAACAAGTAGCGGGTAAACAGAGTTAAGCAAACCAAAACAATGCACACTCAAGCAAAACATACGAATGCATATAATGTATGCCTGCCCTATGGCTGATGATATCATCAGTCGGTTATATCGCCAACCCAACATATTTTGGTAGCTAATCGTGGATAGTCCCTCTGTGTGTGCATCCCCAAGCTCAATAATATCCACGGAAAAATCCCAAGCTCAATTTATCAAAGCGTGAGACAACCCAAGCTCAAATTTATATATATATATCATGCCCATGGAAGAATCCCGGAGTTAAAGTGCTCGGTCATATTGTAAGACCCAGAACTTTTAAAAAGTCGTATTTTGAACTAATTTCAAATCATATATTTATTTACAATTTTAATTTCAAAAATAATTTTATTGAAAATAATTAAAAGTAGTTTTGATTAATTGGATTTGAAATAAATTAAGGTTTTTATCCAAACTCTATAATTATGGATTATTTTCCTATTTACAATTTAAAATTTTAGAAATTCAAAAATAATGAGGTTGGCTATCTAAATTAAAATTTTATCCAGTTTTACAATTATCGAGTTATTTTCTATATTTAAAATATAAAGTTAGTAGTTATAAATTGATAGGAATTTTATATGATTTGATTTAAATAATTTATATTTTTATAATTAAATATTTTAAATTTTAGGGATAAAGAAAATTAATTATATTACCATGTATTTTCAATTAGAGTGATTGATTGAGAATAAATTAGTATTTTAATATCACAAATAATATTTTAAAGTAATTTTAAAGATTAAATTAGATTTCAAATTAATAATTTATACCACAATTTTATTAAAATTACCCTACTCAACTTAAATCCAAAATTCCCAAATTAAAACCCTAATTTTTTACCTAACCCTAATCCTAGCTACCCAACCCACACACACAACACACACACGACACACACAACAGCAGTAGCTGCAAGAAAAAAGAAAAGAAGGAAAGAAAGAAAAGGAAAGGGGAGATGGAAGCATGGAAAGGAGAAAAGAGAGGGAGCTGCAATCCAAAGAGGAAGGAGGAGGGAGACCGTCGCTGCCAGCTGCACCACCGCCTCCACATCCAGCTACCATCGGCCGCCACCGCCAGACGCTGTCGCCACAACTGTGCCGTCAAGAGGGAAATCCGAGAGAGAAGGAGATCGCGCCATCATCGCAGACCGCTACCGCCACCGCATCCTGCTGCTTACGCCGCTGTCATTCATCCTCTCCACTGTCAGACGCCGTCATCGTTTGCAAAAAGAGAGAGAGACGCACTGCAAGGGAGCTACCATCGTGGAGTTAGAGTCGCCGTCACCCATGGCAGAGCTGAAGAAAGAGAGAGAGAGCTCGGGGAGCAGAGGAGAGAGAGGGGAGACCCGCACCCAGCCACCGCTGTCTCTGCCGCCGCTGAGATCTACTGTCAGTAAAGGTTTTGAGTTTGGTTTTCGTTTCTTTTGAGATTCCAAGAATATTTGTCATCACTGCATGTTGTTACAGCCGTCGTCATTGAAGTTCTGGTCACCGCTGTCGCTTGGGGTGGCTGCTGGGGCTACCACCAAACTAGTTCAAAGATCGCTACTATTTCATTTTCTTATTACAGTAAGTGTTTCTGTTTCAAAAATCCTTGCGTTAGTATTCAGTTATGTATTTTTGAGTTTTACGACGTTAATATCTCAGGGTCGAGTTTCTATTGTGAGTGGTACTTTTGGGGCTATTACAGTTGCCAAAAATTGTCGAAGTCGATGCCGTTCGATTGCGAGCAGAGGAGAAAAGGAATTCTCTGACGCGTTTGGTTAGTGGTTTCGCTTATTGAGGTAGGGTTTTTCTAAAAACTTACTTTTGTAATTGGAATTGTTATAAATTGATGTTGATATGAGAAATGCATTTTTGGTGATTATGTAAGTCTTATGAGTCGTCTAGTTTGTCTTGGATAAATATGGTTGTCTATTTGATTGAATTATTGATGGTTTTTGTTAAATTGGAGATTTTTTATTAGTTTGATTTGAAATAATCTGAATTTTGTTTTATTGGAAATTAGTTTGGTCTTAAATCCGTTAGAAAGGGTTGAGGTTTAGTTTGGTTGGGACCCAAAAAGGGTGGCAAAGTTCAAATTTTAGAGGAGGTGCTGTTGAAATTTCTATAAAATTCGAGACTTTGTTTGAAACATTATTTTGAAAATAATGAATTATGCTTTGAATTATTGATAAATGAATTATGTTTGAAATTATTTATTAGGAAAATTTATTATATTTTTTTGATGTAATTTATTTAAAAAAAATTATGTTTTACAGTCGATTTAAAGACGAAAATACTTATATTTTAGAATTTGATTAAATAAGCAGAATCGGAGGAGTTTTATTGGATTTAAAAAGAAACTTGAATTTCAATTGACTAATTTTACTTGACGACGTTTTAGGAAAAGTTTGAAGTATTCTCTAAAACTTTGATTTAGCAAAACTAAAATAATTTCTGAGCCTTTGGAAACGCTTCAGATTTAAGAATGAAATTGAAATTGGTTTTTGGTTTAAATGATTTGGTTTTGGTTTAAGTAAGTTAAGTTTTGAAATTGGTTCGAAATATTTGGATACATGACTTAGTTTTTGTTTAAATTCTATTTTATTTATTTAAATCAAGAAGCTAAGGTTTTAAAGATTTTCAATGAATTTAAGAAAATGAGTTAGGTTATTCTCCCTTAAAGTCTTTAGACTTTGCTGAGGAATTTTAGACCAAATCCTGATTTAAAATGAACAATTTTGAGTCTTTCAGAAGAGATTTTGAATTTCGCATGATTTTGAAGTCGTTTGGGAGTTTTGGAAAGATGTTGTGGAAAGTGGCTTTGTTTTGAAAAAAAAATTGATTTGAGGAAAAGTGGTTCTTGAATATGTTAGATATTTGAAAATAAATGGGTCAAGAATGATTTTTGAAATAAGATTTTGAGCCCGATTAATTGTGAATATTACTGAGATTATTGATAAGTTGCTTGCGACTGGCAAGGACGGTTGGTTAATCCCTCTTGTCGATGTTACGACGCCAGCGTAAGGACGGATGGTTAATCCCGCTTACGTGTAGATTTGAGGTTGGAGGCAGAGTATCCCGCTCACATCCTTTCGAATCACAAGAGTGTGCCCGGCACTATATCAGTGGGTAGTGTGCCCGGCACTATATCCATGGGGTTCCTATTTATATATTCGTGACCGAAAGGCGACATTCTCATGGGAATGTGTCGGGTTGGCAGTTGAACCGACAATGTGATATCACAGCCAGTAGAACAGACATTTATCATATGCATCTATGTGACATTGTTTGGGTGTGCATATTGTAATTGGTTTGCCTATGTAAATAATTATGTTTAACTGCTAATTGCTATACTTGATGTAACTGCTTTGATTGTGTTTGAACCTATTTACTTGTGTTTGTAATTGAAAATTGTTTGGATTGTAGTGATTGGATGTTGATTGAGTTGTTTGGACCTAAGGCTATGTTTGATTATGTGATGGGCCTGAGACCATGGTTGGTATGTCTTTGAGGTCTAGTTCTGTATAAAATATCTAACTAGTTCAGCATAGACTTAATGAACCTATGCTTGGTGTAGGATGCTCATTTATGCAGCTTAGGTAACTTTCTTTATGTTTATGGTCTAGTAAGGTATGAAAAATTAAACTGATTCAGCATAGACTTAATGAACCTATGCTTGGAACAGGTTGATCATTCATACTGTCTAGGAAAACTTTTAAGATTTTACAAGAAAGGAAAAAGGTTTTGGATTTTGAAGAATCAACCAAGTTCTCTTTAAAAAAGATTTTTGGATTTTTTGAATGTGAACCTTTGGTTTATGAAAAGACACACAAGACGAGCAAGGATCACTGTACTTTAAATACAGTTTTATTTTACGTATCTTATTATAGCAATTTCTGTAACCTTATAATGAGAACCAGCGAGGACAATGTTCTCACTCCCCTACAGGTTTTCCTTTCCAGGATATGGGCGACGAAGTTCCATAAGAGTTTATTTCATTTTTTGTTTATTCGATGTCTTTGTATTATCTTAGTTATTATTTTTTCCTCGCCTTTATCTTTACTAATTTTGTAAGAGGGATATGATTTATGATATATAAAGTTTGTATATTGATACTATGTGTATATATATGTATTCTTTGTAAGTATGTATCTATGTATTTTCAATGAAAAAGTCTTTCTAAAAGTTATGCGTATTTTAAGTTTTAAATAGGCTCTTATTTTAGTATTAAATATGATTAGAATCATTGTAATATCCAATCTATTAGAGTGGTGCAGGTGGAAGTGTGACATTCTGATAGTGAAGATGTTACACATATCTTACGATAGATGGTCAACAATTAGTCTCAAAATATACAAGCCACATGATAATCTCTTTTCTTTTTTAAAATAACACTTCAAATCAAATCTTCAATTTTTATAGAAATTTCGATAGCATCTCCTCTAAAACTCAAACTTCTGCCACCCTTCAAGGGTCCCAATCACCAAACCAAACACCTCTCGATCATTTAAATCATTTTTAATATCAAATCAATTCAAAATCAAACCAATTCCAATATTAAATCTTTTCCCAAAACCAACCAACTCCAATAGTAAATCGTTTACAAAATCGAACCACACATCTCTTAATCAATCCATTCAATTCAATTTCACAAACCCACTACCAACCCTCAATACATCAACAATCATCATTATTTTACACTCATAGTCATAATCCAACACATACAAATTCATTCATCTTTTATACACACATCATATACCATATATACAATCCATCAATAATTTATTCAGTTCATTCCTATCTTAAAATTTTCTAGCCTAACTTTTCACGTGACATTAAAAATTAACTATGAGAAAGTAAAATCATACCTTGGCTGATTCCTCTCTAAACTTGGAACACCTCAAAAATGTACTCTTCCACAAGCTCCAAGTCCCCAATTACCAATTTCGCAAGCTTAATCACCCGGATTTCGTTCTAAACCACCCAATTGAACTCTGAATCAACAAGAACACAATCTAATTCACACAATATCTCTATAATCATAATAGGGTTCACTAATTCAATGATTCACAAGGATTCAATAGTTTCTTACTTTACCCATGGATCAGTTAGATAAAATCCAGTGATTACCCGCTGTTAAAGTTCACCTAAACCATCAAATTACACAATCCTCATGGGTGTGTTGAGATAATTAGAAGACAGTCGTCACTCCCGCAGTGAGAGGTAAGTCATGTTCCTATTGTTCTGGTGCCTAATTTCTCAGATGATAAACCTGGTGTTCATTGTTATGAGTTAGAGGACCTCCACAGCATTACAAGTGATAAGTATGACCAATGGAGATCATTTTCACAGAGCAATGCCGATGCACCTGTTAAGGAGGTGAGGTTGGAGCTTGAAATGGAGTCTGAGACTCTGATACTATGTTTTTTTTACAACTTATGCTTAGTGCTTATATTGCACTACCTGATGCTTTCATATTCAGGGTTTGTATTGATACTTTTAGGTAATTTGGATTTGCTACTTTGTCATCAAATTCATAGACTTATTTTGAGACTTTTGTTGATAAATGCTTATGTTAGAATTATTTTCAAGTTTATTATAGCATATGGAATAAACGTCTTTTATTTAGTTTTATTTCTAAGTCACGTTTTTGTTATTTAGTGCACAATACCAGATTTTTGGCTAAATTTGTCAGTTTACGACATTTATATACATTGTTTTGTCAAATATGTATTACATCTAATATCACATATATCAAATATATCAACAATTATAGACATTAATATCATAACACAACTTGACTTTTTCACAACAAATGAAGATGTTAACAGAATTTTAAAGTTCATCGTCATTGAAACCAAATAACCACAAAAGGCCCCAGAACAACATACACCATACACACAATTACGTATTCATTAATTAGAACAGATTCAAGCTTACACAAATTAACAAACCAAAGAAAATTGTTATAATCCATGACCTAATAGCTCTAATTTTGCCATGGAACTTTTCCATCTTTAACAAGATCTTCAAACTATTCTCTCCAATCTATTTTCTTTGCCAAGTGACATTGACCTCATGGGAAGCACATTAGCTATCTTGATTTTTTCTAATATGGGCTCTTGTCAATTGATGAACGAATTTTTGACGGTATAGAATTTCACAAATGAATTCTCGTTGCAAGTATAGTTTCCAATCCAATCAAAAATCCTTTCATACAAAAGATTGTTTGTCACAAGTAACAAACCCCTAATTTTATAAACCGAAGTATTCAAACCTCGGGTCGTTCTCCCTAGGAATTACAATAAAGTGCCTTGTTATTGGTTAGAAATGTGTTTTGGGGTTTTGGATAAGAGGCATGAAAAGTAAATGGAAATGAAAAATAAACTAACAACTATAAAAGGCTCTTGGCAAGGTATGAAAATTAGAAGTCCTATCCTAGTTATCCTTCTCAATTGTGATGAGAATTGTTCATTGCTACCACTTAGTTAACCCTTACTAAATAAAGGAAAGTCAAGTGGATGAATTGACTTGAGCCACAAGTCCTAGCCAACTCCCAAGGAAAGACTAGTTTTAGTGCACTCCAAACCAATTAGCAATCTCTCCAATTACCAATCAACAAAGGAATTAGATAACTCAAGTGTCACTAATTACTCTACCTAGGCCAAGAGGAACAAAATCTATACTATATCTAGAAGAGGCATTTCAACAAACACGTAAAAGGTAATAAAAGTAAACAACATAAATTACAAGAATTAAAGAGAGATCCAACTACAAAGGCAAGAGATCAACAATAGAAAAGCAAAGAAGAACAATTATTATGAATTACCTCTTATTGAATTGAAAGAAAATGGAAGGAACAATAGTAGATCTACAACAAAGTATAAGAACAAAATAAAGGAAATTACAATAAAAGAATGGAAGAAGAATGAATGTAACAACAAGGAATTGAGAAGATAGAAGTAGAAGAAGATGAATTAAAATCTAGATCTAAGAAATAAACATAATCCTAATCCTAATCCTAGAGAGAAGTGAGAGCTTCTCTCTCTAGAAACTACTTCTAAAACTAAACTATGACTAATGGTAACTAACATGTGTTTTTCTCTTCATTCCTTGGGTTAAATAGTATCATAAATGAGTTGGATTAGGCCCACAAGGCTTTAGAATTCGCTGGCCACGTTTTGCTTTAAGTGAACCAGGTGGCAGCAATGGCGCGCGCACGCGCCACCATGCGCGGTTCAACCATAGCAAATCTTATATCGTTTCGAAGCCCCGGATGTTAGCTTTCCAACCCAACTGGAACCGCATCATTTGGACCTCTGTAGCTCAAGTTATGGTCGTTTAAGTGCGAAGAGGTCGGCTTGACAGCTTTTCCGGTTCTTTCATTTCTTCATAAGTTCTCCAACTTTTCATGCTTTCTTTCTTCATTTCCTTGATCCAATCTTTGCCTCCTAAACCTTAAATCACTTAACAAACATATCAAGGCATCTAATGGAATCAAGGAGAATTAGATTTAGCTATTTTAAGTCCTAAAAAGCATGTTTTCACTCTTAAGCACAATTAAAGGAGAATATACAAAACCATGCTATTTCATTGAATAAATGTGGGTAAAAGGTGATAAAATCCCCTAAAATCAATACAAGATAAACCCTACAAATGGGGTTTATCAACCTCCCCACACTTAAACCAAGCATGTCCTCATGCTTAAACCAAGAATGAAGTAAGGGTATGGCATTTATTCAATGGGAACTAACTAAATGCGCGATGCAATCTACCTATATGCAACTATCTAAATGAATGCAATTGCTTGGTCAAAATAAATCAATTCCCAAGAAGCATATATGCACAAGGGCTAAGGACTAGCAAGTCTAATCCAAAATTGAATTGAGTTATTAAATATTTTTACAAACTTGCATGAGAAGAGATGATCATAGGTGGAAACATGTAATTGAGCATCAAACCCTCACCGGATGTATTTGCACTCTATTCGCTCAAGTGTTTAGGGTTGATTCTCTCAATTCTCCCCTAATCATGTTTTCCAAGATTTGTTCTTCTTCTAACAATCAACATATATTTCATGCATGCATACAAGTATCATGAGGTCTTTTCTTTGGTTGTAATGGGGTTAGGGTCAAGGTATGATGCATATATGGTTAAGTGAGCTTGAAATTTGAATCTTTGATAAGTTTAAACTTCCCACCTAACCTATGACATCCTATACTATTAAGTTCTAACCGAACTACCCATTTTTCACTTTTTCACATACTCATGTATCCCTTTTCATTTCACAACACTCATGCATTGATTTTATTGAGCTACACTTTGCTTTGGGGCATTTTGTCCCCTTTTTATTTCTTTCTTTTTCTTTTTTTTCTTTCTTTTTCTATTTTTTTCTTTTTCTTTTCCATATTATTTTTCTTTTCTTTTTCTTTTGTTTTTCTCATTTTTTTCTTTCTATATACAAGAACCTCAATGCATAAGGTTTTACATTTGATCAATACATGAGCATGTACCCAATTCCCAATATTTTCAATAAAAATACAAAACTACCCTTTTATTCACCCAATGTCCCAAGATTCCCACACTTGAATGATACTCATACACACTTGCCTAAGCTAATCAAAGATCCAAATAAGGACATTTATTGTTTTTCGCTTTAAGGCTTGTAATGTGCTAAATTAAAGAACCAAGTGGGTTAATCGTAGGCTCAAAATTGGCTAACAAAGAAATATAAAAGGTAAGGCTATTTGGGGTAAGTGAGTTAAATGAAATGATGGCCTCAATCATATAAATGCATGAACACATAAAATAATGGACATAAAGAATCAAACAAATCAAAGATCACATTCATAGAAAGAGAATAATGCACACAAGAAGGAAAATAAGTGGTTATACGATGTAACCACACCATTAGGCTCAAAACTCACTTGCTTGTGTTCTTAGCTCAAAAACCATGTTTCACAATATATATATAATTCAAGCAAGCTCTATAAAAAGTTTTCACTCAAATCAATTGAGGTGCCCTATAGATAGAAATCCTTGAAAAATTTCATTATTTTGACTAAGCTTATTTTGTATATATATGCAAAAATAAGAAAATGCAAGTAAAAATCCTAAAATCCTAGAATGAAATGCAAAAGTGTTGGAATTAGAAACTTGTCACCTAAAATCGCCGACCGGTCGGACGACCTCCCCACACTTAAAAGTTTGCGTCGTCCTCGGTGCACTCAAAGATGAGCAAGGGGGTACGGCGACTCTCCGGATTGCTACGTGTTCTTAGTCTTGCTTCCATGTTTGCTTGTGGTGCATTGTTCATGAAAAACAAAAATATAACACCATAAGATGAGAAGATATAAAAACAAGGAAGCATACATTGTTGGAATGAGGAACTAATCACTAGAAATGAGTGAGTGAATTAGTGTGACATGAATGACAAATAAGTGTGTGAATTCTAAATTGCGCGGTTTAGAACACACATTAGCCTAAAAGTTATGTCACAAAAGAAGCATGCACTTCACTTATCCTAGTGTGCTTGAGATGCTTTAAGTAAACTTGTAAGGTAAAACAAGCATTAAAGAAGCATGAAAGCATTCAAGCTAAAGCATATATGGATGCATATGATTATGAAATACAATGCATTAAGGTAAATGCATAACATCATCTATCAAGAGGTTGCCTAATCGAGGAAAAGGATTCAAATCACATGATGGCTAGCTACAACATGCAATTCAAAAGAGTTATAAGCTCGAAGGCAATTCTCATCACTTGGTATTTTTCAAAAGGTAAGCATGAAAAACTCAAAACCATGTAGCAAAATATAACCTCAATCATAGAATCCAACAAAGATTATTTAAAAAAAATATTCATGCTAAAATAGCATTTAGGCAATAAGGAGGCAGCAATGCATAGTAAACAAAGTCAATAATCCAACACTTATAATGAAAAGAGAGAAAATAAAATGAAAACAAAACTAAGACTAACTAATCAACTAACTAACTAACTAATTAACTAACTAACTAGCTAATAACTAACTAACTAAAATAAATGATTATCGATGGTGTTTGGGAGTGTTGGATTAAGGGTAGGGAGGGAAAGAAGAAAGGAGGAGGAAAGAAATGGAAAGAGGAGAGGAAAAGAAGTGGATTGAAGGAAGGGCATCCACGCGTACGCACGCATGGCGCGCACGCGTCGATGACTTATTTCGAGAGTTGTGCGTACGCGTCATGTGCGCGTGCGCGCGAGTGGGGTTTTGCCAAAGGCACAACGTTGGCGTGGCGTAGGCATAACTCTCTGGAAAATGTAGGGAATGTGGAACTTCTCAATCCACGCGTACGCACGCATGGCGCGCACGGGTGGATGGTCAAAAATGCTTGATTCACGTGTACGCGCGCAGTGCGCGTATGCGTGGATGGTGCTCTGTTTTTCAAAAAAAATTTGCTATGTTTTTGCACCAATCCAAGCATTCCAAACCTCCAAACAGCTACCGAAATACCCTAAAACCTTATTTAACATGATAAAATGCTAATTAAACTCAACAAACTAATCAAAACATGAATTTAAACTACTTTTACCAATGTGTACAAAAAGGAAAATGAAAAGAAGTTACCATGGTGGGTTGTCTCCCACCTAGCACTTTTGTTTATTGTCCTTAAGTTGGACTCATGGGGAGCTCCTCATCAAGGTGGCTTGTGCTTGTACTCATCTTGAAATTCCCACCAATGCTTGGTTCTCCATTGTGCCCCAAGATTCTTCATGGATTGAGCCAAGTGTTGATGGAGTTCTTCACAAGCTTGGGGCTCCCAAAGTTGATCCTCTTCTTGTAATCCGGGATCCCACACTTTATTTTCACACTCGTCTTGAGGTTGATCATCATTATTAGTCCATCCGGGTGGTGAACAAAAAGAATCCTCTATGAAGTGCCCAACAATCCTCCTAGACCCATCTATTTGAGCACTATTCCCACCTTTGTATTCAACTCTTGAAGTATCAACCAAAATGAGCCTTGATTTTCAACGCCAACCACGAAACATCTTTCGCTTACGCTTCATCCCACAAAGCATCCTAAGTTGACCATCCGTTTCAAGCAAGCCATACTTAAGTGGGACAATAAAGCTAATAGAAATGAATTTTACCCACTCAAGTGAAGGAGTAGATGACAACCTAGGCAAAGATGCTTCCAACGATCTTGACAAAGCGTATTCCACTCCCATCCTTCTATTTCTAAGGACTTCCACCTCTTCACAAGATTTCTTAATCTCAATCCTTTGTTCAACAATTTTATCTAAACCTTTTCCTTTACTCAAATCATAATAGGGAGGGTGAGAAAAATTTACCTCCTCAACGCTTTCAAATCCAACCGGAGAAGGTTTTTCATGCTCAAAGGATTCTTCACTACTAAGACTTGATGCTCGATCTTTATTGCCATGGGAACTCAATTCTTTCTCTATCCCATCCAAGTCTTCATATGGAATATGCCTTGGAAGGTGTGCACTTTCCTCCCTAGCATCAATTTCAATCATCTTGGAGGGGTTTTCTTCAACTCTATGTTCCCATGGAGGCTCCGCATCTCCTAAGTCTTCTACCACTTCTTCCTTGTCTTCAACAATTAAAGCTTCCTCTAATTGTTCCAATACAAAGCAAGTTCTCTCATTTCTCACCGGAGTTTCCAATCTCTCATTCATGCTATGTTCTTCATTTGATTCTCCACATGTAGCTGTGGAAGTTCCTTGAGTGTTCAAGCATTGGGAGGCTAATTGATTTGTTACCACCTCCAAGGCGGTCATAAAATTTTGCACATCCTTTTTCATCTCTTCTTGCCCTTGAACAAGAACACCAAGGGTTTCATCTATTAGAGATTGGGGTGGATGGAAGGATTCATCATTTTGGAAGAAGGGTTCATAGTAGGAAGGTGGTTCTTCTTGGTAGAGTTGTGGTGGTTCAATGTTTTCCACTCTTTCCACTTGTTGCACAACACACTCCATGGTTGCTTGAAATTAATCCAATGCTTCCTTGAGACGATCCCTTGACTCTTGTTCCTCTTGGATAATATGATTAGGATCATGTGGCTCTTGGATCAATGGATATGAGTATTCCTCCATGGGAGGTTGTGGTGGAAAGTAGCATTCATCTTGTGATTGAAAATTTTCATATATTGGAGGTGGTTCATCTTGGTAATAATGCGGGGGAGGTGGCTCTTGAAAATGTTGATGTTGGAATTGTGGTGGCTCTATATGTGGTTCATATGGCTCATATGGTTGTTGGTAGGATAGATATGGATTAGGGTTATATGAAGGTGGTTGGTAAGAAGGGGCTTGTGAGTATGGTTGAGAGTTATATTGAGGATATGGTTCATAGGCATATGGTGGTGGTTCTTGAAAGTCACAAGAAGATTCACCATAGCCATTGGATTGATATGCATCAAAGAATGGCTCTTCTTCATAGTGCATTGGTGGAGGTTGTTGCCAAGAGGATTGATCATATGCATATGGTTCCTCCCACCTTTGATTGTCCCATCCTTGATACACATTCTCATTGAAGTTCTCATCACCTACAACATAGTTGTAATCACACTCATAGCCAAAGTGAGAATTCATGATAGCAAGAGAGGGCAAAAAAATAGTAACAAATAGAGAGAACAAACTAAAAACTAACAAAGAAGCAAAAAGCAAACATATTCACAATACTCACATATATATAATAACCAATAACACAACACCATTGCAACTCCCCGGCAACGGCGCCATTTTGATGAACGGATTTTTGACAGTATAGAATTTCACAAATGAATTCTCGTTGCAAGTATAGTTTCCAATCCAATCAAAAATCCTTTCATATAAAAGATTGTTTGTCACAAGTAACAAACCCCTAATTTTATAAACCGAAGTATTCAAACCTCGGGTCGTTCTCCCTAGGAATTACAATAAAGTGCCTTGTTATTGGTTAGAAATGTGTTTTGGGGTTTTGGATAAGAGACATGAAAAGTAAATGGCAATGAAAAATAAACTAACAACTATAAAAGGCTCTTGGCAAGGTATGAAAATTAGAAGTCCTATCCTAGTTATCCTTCTCAATTGTGATGAGAATTGTTCATTGCTACTACTTAGTTAACCCTTACTAAATAAAGGAAAGTCAAGTGGATGAATTGACTTGAGCCACAAGTCCTAGCCAACTCCCAAGGAAAGACTAGCTTTAGTGCACTCCAAACCAATTAGCAATCTCTCCAATTACCAATCAACAAAGGAATTAGATAACTCAAGTGTCACTAATTACTCTACCTAGGCCAAGAGGAACAAAATCTATACTATATCTAGAAGAGGCATTTCAACAAACACGTAAAAGGCAATAAAAGTAAACAACATAAATTGCAAGAATTAAAGAGAGATCCAACTACAAAGGCAAGAGATCAACAATAGAAAAGCAAAGAAGAACAATTATTATGAATTACCTCTTATTGAATTGAAAGAAAATGGAAGGAACAATAGTAGATCTACAACAAAGTATGAGAACAAAATAAAGGAAATTACAATAAAAGAATGGAAGAAGAATGAATGTAACAACAAGGAATTGAGAAGATAGAAGTAGAAGAAGATGAATTAAAATCTAGATCTAAGAACTAAATATAATCCTAATCCTAATCCTAGAGAGAAGTGAGAGCTTCTCTCTCTAGAAACTACTTATAAAACTAAACTATGACTAATGGTAACTAACATGTGTTTCCCTCTTCATTCCTTGGGTTAAATAGTATCAGAAATGAGTTGGATTAGGCTCACAAGGCTTTAGAATTCGCTGGCCACGTTTTGCTTTAAGTGAACCAGGTGGCAGCAACGGCGCGTGCGCGTACTATGCATGTACGCGTCACCATGCGCGGTTCAACCATAGCAAATCTTATATCATTTCGAAGCTCTGGATGTTAGCTTTCCAACCCAACTGGAACTGCATCATTTGGACCTCTGTAGCTCAAGTTATGGTCGTTTAAGTGCGAAGAGGTTGGCTTGACAGCTTTCCGGTTCTTTCATTTCTTCATGAGTTCTCCAACTTTTCATGCTTTCTTTCTTCATTCCCTTGATCTAATCTTTGCCTCCTAAACCTTAAATCACTTAACAAACATATCAAGGAATCTAATGGAATCAAGGAGAATTAGATTTAGCTATTTTAAGTCCTAAAAAGCATGTTTTCACTCTTAAGCACAATTAAAGGAGAATATACAAAACCATGCTATTTCATTGAATAAATGTGGGTAAAAGGTGATAAAATCCCCTAAAATTAATACAAGATAAATCCTACAAATGGGGTTTATCATCAATCCCTTCCAACCTTTGTCAATGTCATTCACCCATACAAAATACTTGCAATCCATCGTCTACAGCATGAAATATAGGAATAAGGAATCGTTCACAATTTGAAAACATAAATTTGGTTAACATAAACAGAAGCACAAAAACAAAAAGACTTAATTTTCATAGAGGACACCTAACGAACCATTTCTCAGAATTTGTTAAGGTTTCAGATTGTAGCAATATCGCATCCTGTCTGCAGAAGCATCTCCCAGACAGAAATTTTTCTTCAACCCTCTTGAACGACGAAGTTCCTTTTTCGGTGAAGTTTTCATTTGAAGAACAATGGTTACATTTGCTTCTCCGAGACATTCTAGGGTTTCAATTTTAAATTTAGAAAATAATTGAGGATAATTAGAAAAATGAGTAATATTATAAGAACTCCGCTAGGGAGATAATGAAAAATCTTGACAATGTGTACAATGGACTGATTTATTGGCTCATAGTGGATTAAAAAATAAAAACACCTCCTAAACTTTAATAACAAAAACTTTTACTCCCATTTTCAAATTTTAACCATTTTCTACCCATTACTAAATCCCCCAAAATATATGACAAAATAATCATCAAATTTCAAATAAATTTTCCAATTTTAAATTTCAAATTTTAACAATGTGACACCCTGCAGCCCACAGCCGCACCCATGTCTTCCCCATCTATGCTTTTTCCGCACATGTTCATTGATGGATGTTCAGTTCAATAGGTTGGCAGATGAGTATTGTAATTCTTACGAGAAAAAATAATTTAAGTATATATAATTAACAAATGTTGGATGTTCATTTCATTAAGTAGTCGGATAGTTATTTTAATTATTAAAAATTATGGAAAAGATTAAGCTTCTTTGGAGTCTGGATAAGATTTAAAGTTATGAAAATTCTAATAGTGATTTATAAATAATGTAGCCACTCAAACAGATTTTTTAAATTTTGTTCTATAATATAAAAGCTTTTATGCAAAGAAAGTGAAATATTTAATTACTAATCCTAATTATTACCGTTCTCCATTAACGTGGCTGTGAGGAATGATCCACGTATGATACGGCCAGCCGCTTCTATCCCTTGTTTGTGACGGATGAAAATGGAGTGACGGTGAAATACGTCGGCTGCCGGAGGAGCCGTACGGCCAGCGTGTTGAGATGCTTTTAATGAGTGGCGCAAAGTGCGCAACAGTGATGTTCGTACATTGGCGGGTCGCTGGGCAGCATTCTGGCAGCGGCAGCTGACGTTGCTGTCAGAGCTTTTGCCGGTGAGAAGGAAAGAGAGTGGACGAAAAGGAATTCACAACACATGGGAAAGAGGGAGGCCATTTTTGCGGTGTACGTAACTGCAAATCCTTATTTGCTTTGAATTTCAAATTGAAAATTATTAATAATTAATTAACTTAATTATTATTTGATATTAATTTCAGTTTTACTTCTTTTGTACGTATTGTACACTATATTCATTGGCTCTCCATACTTTCTCATATTATAATGGTAACAACCTGTTTAGATACGTCAATTTACTGTTTCATAGCCAAGTAAGCACTTAACGTGAGTTGATCTTTAAGTTAACGGAGCAAACGAGTTAATGATGTTCGAGTATTTTTGACAGATGGAC
The DNA here is from genome assembly GCF_003086295.3 of Arachis hypogaea. Lineage (NCBI taxonomy): Eukaryota > Viridiplantae > Streptophyta > Magnoliopsida > Fabales > Fabaceae > Arachis > Arachis hypogaea. The sequence goes on along the minus strand of NC_092042.1, from coordinate 12,628,470 downwards.
CCAATCTTTTATGGGTACAGTCACTTTTCTTTTTATATGGGTACTTTTGTCAACATTCGTAAAATTTATGGGTACAAATATTAGTTTTTCTTATTAAAAAGGTCAAATTAGGTTTAATTACTCTATTGGTCCCTATAGTTTCGCAAAATTTTTAATTAGGTGCTTATACTTTTTTCCTTTTAATTGGGTTCCTGCACTAAATTTTTTTCTTTCAATTAGGTATCTGTTGATAGTAATTGGCTTAATTGTATAGGAACCCAACTAAAAAAAATAATTGGTGTAGAGACTCAAATAAAAGAAAAAAATATAGAGACTCAATTAAAAAAGAGTAAAGTATCATTTTTGTCCCCAACGTTTGGGGTAAATTCTACTTGTATCCCTAACGTTTAAATCGTCCTATTTGTACCCCTAACGTTTGTAAAAGTGATTCAATGTTATCCTGTTATTAATTACACATCATGAACGCTTTAGTTTGAGTTTTAAAAATCTCTTCTTGAATTTAAAATACAAATGTCTGGAATAGAATTGATGATCCGCTTCGAAAAATAGCTCATCAAAAGTTAAAACTAATTTCTACAATATTTACATAATTCACTTTTTTATGGACATAATTGAATTTAAACACAAATAGTGGGTATAATATTAAAATCGAACACATTCAAGTAAGACCTAATTGAGAATGAATACATCTAAATGAGAATAATTGAAAAATATAATCTGATTTGTTAATATAATTGATAGTAGGATAATATTGAATCACTTTTATAAACGTTAGGGATACAAATAGGACAATTTAAACGTTAGGGACACAAATAGAATTTAACCCAAATGTTAGAAATAAAAACGATACTTTACTCATTAAAAAAATTAGTACAAAAATTCAATAAAAAAATATAAAGATCTAATTAAAAATTTTGCACAAAAAACTAATTGTGTAATTAAACCGTAAAATTGTTAGTGATTTTGTTATTTGGGTGATTTCTGCGGCTGACAAGGAAACGTGAAACACTGAAACGGAAATGGCAGTGGCAGTACCGAGTTACTCCTTACTCTAAATCGCTCCCATAGTTTCATTCCCTTCACTCGCAACGTTCTTTGTTCCGATCGCACTACTTTCTTCTCTCCTAATACCCCAATTCCAAAACTACGCCTCAAACGTCTTCCAATTTCTTAGTTCTCAGGTGAATAACCTCTCTTCCTTTCTTCTCTCCATACCCTACATTTTACCCAATTGCAAAATATATATATGCTTTTTTTTTTTTAATTTCCTAATTCTTTGTGCATTGGTGACTCAGAATTCATCCTATGAAATTGATTGATTTATTATTCAACTTTGAATTGCCGAATTGCCATGCATGCTTTCGTGCACTGCATTGCATTGCATTGTCTTTCTGTTTTATGTAAATTTTTCTTCTTATTATAAGCTTATATAACTTGAGTTAGGTTAGCTGGAACCAAATGAACTCTAGACAAAAAAGGGGGACAATGGTGGTAAGATTACTGTTTTAAAATCAAATGGGGCAGGCATCAAACTGGTCATGTTTCTGGTTGGAACTGTTTCCCTGGTTTGATCATGGTTCAACCATAAATTTACTCATAGGAAAAATTCTAACAATTTATAGTTTTATACAATTAATAAAATTTAAAGTAATGGAGAATTTTTGGAAGAAATTTGCTACTCCACAATATTTGTTTATTTTTTATTTATTTTTTCATGGAAGCGATAGGTAAACCAACACTGCAACCATCTGTACTCAGTTCTAATGTTAATAGTTTCAGTTATTGTAATACCTTGGCTGGGAGAAACTGTAATGGCTCATTGCTCCACCTCCAACACGGATACTAGCGCAAGTGCACCTCAAATAAGTTCATGGTATGTAGATGAATCTTATGAAGAGCTCAAGAAGGGAATTCACCTTGTGAGAATCTCGGATGAGACCTTCACTTGTCCATATTGCCCTAAGAGAAAACAGGGATATCTGTATAGGGAACTCCTTCAACATGCTTCTGAGGTTTGTCATAGTAGTGCACTAAAAAGAAGTGCAAGAGAGAAGGCTAATCATATGGCTTTAGCGAAATATTTGGAAAAAGATCTTGCGAGTTTCGATGGCCCGACAAAACCTGTAGATAAAGGTGTTCAATCTTGTTATGTTGAAGTTATTTATTCTTTACTAAGTTCTGCAGAAATTGTCCAATTCATGAACATGTTTAATGGCATAATAAATATATATATGGCAACAGAAAAAAATCAGTACTAACATTAATCTGTTGTTTCCAGGTACCAATGTATTAAGCATGGGAGATACAGTACAGCATCACTCCTCTGACAAGGATACTAATATAAGTGCTACTCAAATAAGTGGGTTCTATGTAAATAAATTTTATAACAAACTCAAAACGGCAAGTCAAAATGCGAAAACCTCAGATGATACGTTTGCTTGCCCATTCTGCCCTAAAAACAGAAAACAGAATTATGCGTACAGGGAAATCCTTGCACATGCTTCTGGGGTGGGTCAGAGTAGTTCACAGAAGAGAAGCATGAAAGAAAAAGCTACTCATCTAGCTTTAATGAAATATTTGAAAAAGGATGTTATAATTAAGGATGCAAATTGCCCATCAGAACCTGCAGATAAAGGTGATCACCTCTTAATGAAGCAACAAAAACAAAATTCTGTTCAATATAAATTTTTCCCAGTATGCAGAAATGGGTCATTTCTGAGTGATATTTGAAGGGACTATCTGTAGAGCAACATGAATAATGTCGGTAGTGACAGTACTTTTTGTCTTTCAGGTTCCCCAACAGCAAGTTCGCATGACACTGTGATGGGTCAATGCTCTAACAAAAATCCTGGTACAACTGCATCTCGAATAAGTCGGCGGTATTTCATTAAAGCTTATGAGGAACTCAAAAAGGGAAAGCACATAGTGAAAGTCTCAGACGAGAGTTTCATTTGTCCTTATTGCCCTAGAAAGTTAAGTCGGTATTATGTGCTTAGGGAAATTCTTGAACATGCTAAAGGGGTAAGTAAGAGTTCCTCACAAAAGAGAAGTGGCACAGAGAAGGCCAATCATCTAGCTTTAGTGAAATATTTGAAAACGGATCTGGTTAATGCGAATGGTCACTTAAAATCTGTGAATGAAGGTAAACTCCTAGTTAGCAAAGCAATTATACGTTACAAATGTTTTTGTTCAAGTCGTGATTATTACTCCAGTGACAGAGTATGCAAAAACAGAAGTTGTCCTCTTACAATATTTAATGGAAGTAATCTATAACACAAGATATTAATAATTTGTGCTAACACTAGTTTTGGTCTTTCAGGAACCAAAGTACTAAGCCCGAGAAAAAGCGTAATGGAACAATGCTCAAGAAAGGATACTAATACAAGTGCACCTCAAATAAGCAGGTGGCATGTAGATAATTCTTATGACCAACTTAAAATGGGAAATCACAATGTGAAAACCTCAGATGAGACTTTCACATGTCCATACTGCCCAAAAAAGAGAAAACGAGATTATGTGTACAGAGAACTACTTGAACATGCTTCTGGGGTGGGTCAGAGCAGTTCACAGAAGAGAAGTGCCAGAGAGAAAGCAGATCATCTGGCTTTACTAAAATATTTGAAAAAGGATGTTATTAATATTGATGGTCCATTGAAACCTGCAGATGACAAAACCCATCTTGTTAATTCTGATGAGCAGTTTGTGTGGCCTTGGACTGGGATTGTAGTTAATATTCCCACTATACAGACAGAAGATGGACGTTGTGTAGGGCAAAGTGGTGCCATGTTGAGGGATGAATACAAAAGCAGGGGTTTTAATCCACGTAGAGTTCGTGCACTTTGGAGTTCACAAGTTCACTCTGGAACTGCTCTTGTCGAATTCAATAATAATTGGCTAGGCTTGGATGATGCATTGCGTTTTGAAAGAGCATATGAACTAGATCACCATGGTAAAAAGGACTGGCTTGCTAATACTGAGCTGAAGTATGGTATTTATGCTTGGCTTGCACGAGTCAATGATTATAAGTTGAACAATATTATTGGGGAACAACTGCGGAAGATGAGGGATGTCAGGACTATAAATCAACTTATGGAAGAAGAAGCTAGAAAGCAGGATAAACTCGTGCTCAATTTAACTAACACTATTCAGGTAAAGAACAAGCTTTTAAAGGAGATGGAAGTACAGTACAGTGAAGCTACAATTAAAATTGATGTTGTAATGGGGGAAATAGATAAGCTCACTAAATCTCATGACGAAGGTATATGTTAATATTTTGCCTAAGTTGCTTTTTCTTCAGTTTGGATTCTGATTCATTGGTTATGTATGCAATTGTTACTATTTCATGTTTCCGGTTTATTGTCCATTTTTTAAGTACCCAATGCTGTGATGCAACCAATAATTTGTTTGCCTAGTACAACTTCCAGCGTGGCAATTTCTGGATCGCTGGACTAACTCCAATTTTAATAACTTATTGCAGAATTAAATTCCAAAAACTTTGGTTGCAATAGCATCATGTTTTCACGATAAAATCTACTATTTAAAAATAAATTAAAAAATGTTCAGAACGTCCTGTTAGAACACGACAATAGATTTGCAACTGATTATTTTAGAATGATCCTGGACGATGGTAATGATATCGTTTTATGTCTTTATTGCTTGTATTCAGAGATGAAGAAAATACAGTCAAGTGCAAGGCAATACTTTCAGAATATTTTTAGTGGCCATGAAAGGCTTAAGTTACAATTAGAATCTCAGAAAACCGAGCTTGAGTTGCGAAGAATAGAATTGGAAAAGCGGGAAGCACATAATGAAAGTGAAAGAAAAAAGTTGAAAGAAGAGATTGAGGAGGTGCGGTGCTTTTGTTATTTTGTTACTCCTTTTCTAAGATGCTTCAAAATGAAGATTGAAGGAGAAAATACTTTTCAAGGATGCTTAGTTGTTAAGACGGAGGGTTGTGTATTTTATTCTTAATTGATAAATACACTGCATTACATGGTTACCTAGTCTCAGTAAATGTTTTAATTTTATATTGCATTCAATAATCATTGTTTACATCATGCAAAATTTGATCTTAAACCAGCTTATACTATGTGTGATCTTTACTCCATTCTAGTAGATATCACCAGACACAATCTTCAATATGTGTCGTGGGTTGAACAATTACGATTGAACAATAATGAATACCATTGAGTTGTCATACACTAAGCAGGCAATTTATGGGATGAAATTTTTGGAAAAGAGGGAGAAAGTAAACCATCAGTCTAGAGGTGTATGCATTAGAATTTTACAGTGGCTTTTCTAGTTTTACCATTTTACCTGTATCCTCCAAATGAGATTTATTTTTTTTATTTATTCCGAAGAATCTGTAACCAACACTTTGGCATCATATTTTTTTTATTTGGCCGAGTGGTCGATCCCCTTTAATAATATTGGCGTGCTTAAGATGCATGTAAGATAGGTTTATTTGATAATCCTCATTTTATTGTCTTTTCAGAATGCAATGAAAAACAGCTCTCTTCAGATTGCTGTTCATGAACAAGAGAAGGCTAATAAAAATCTTTTGAGACTGGCTGCAGATCAGGAGGTTTGCATAACCAGTTTTGAGGCTTTATTTATACTTTATATTGCAAAAAGGTGTAATTGTTAATGCTATTGACTATTTGTTTATCCAGCGACAAAAAGAAGAACTCCATGCTAAAATTATCCGGCTTGAAAAACAATTGGATATGAAACAAAAATTGGAGTTGGAGATTCACCAACTAAAGGGAAAATTAAATGTCATGAAGCACATGGAAGATGATGGAGATTCTGAAGTTTTGAATGTGATGGATATTTTATATAACGAATTAAGAGATAAGGAACAGTCACTTCGAGAGATAGGGACATTGAACCAAGCACTAATTGTTAAAGAGCGTAAGAGCAACGATGAGCTGCAGGATGCTCGAAAAGTATTGATTAGTGTAAGTTTTTTGTTTTCCCTTTTTCCCTGATAAGCGCATATTGAAAAGTATTCCAAAGTGCATATTTTTTTGAACTACACTGTAAGCGCATCTGTTCAATCAGGTCCTGTTTTTTTTAATACTTTGATATCTGATTTCTTGGCTGTCATTGGAATATGACCCGGTCATTTATTAGACACAGGTTTTGCTTCTTGTCAGCTCAATAAATTCTTATATGAATCAGATAAGATATTAACTGATTGATGAAACTGTCCTGTATGAACCACAATGAAAGAAATAAAAATTTCGTTGGAGATGAAATATACTTTGTTTTAAATTAAGGTTTCTTTTATAGTACATTCTTTCCCTTTTTTTTTATTTGCCAAATTTAATTTATTCAGTTAGACATCAAGGTAACAAAGTAACTCCACTAAAGTCAACTTATTCATTTGATATCTAATTAACATGTCGCCGAATTGATTATTTCTAATTCATATGTCTCTAAAACTGTACTTGTAGAAGAGACCAGCACTGCTGGCTTGTAATGGTGCAACAGTCATATTGTGTGGATAATCAGTTCTCGTCTGTTACCTGACTTGTGGCTCATGGATTTTTATGCTCTGAACATTGAAACCTCCTTTCCTTTCTCCATGCTTTCTTATATTTTAAATGTTTCAGGGAGTTAAAGACATGTGTACTCGTGGCAATATTGGTGTGAGGAGAATGGGGGAACTTGATATTAGACCGTTTGTTGAATTTATGAGGAAAAGATATAATGATGAGGAAGCAGAAGAGAGAGCTTTGGAACTGTGTTCATTGTGGGAAGAGTATCTTAAGGACCCAGACTGGCATCCCTTTAAAATCAGCACAATTGATGGGAAACATCAGGTGTGTCTTTGCTAATCTTATAGATCTATTGAAATATTTTTTTTCTTGATATCGCTCTTCAGTCTTAATAGAATTTGTATCTTTCTTTTACAGTTTTGCTAAAGGGCGTTTGTTAAGGTGTTTAATGTAGAAATAATTTATTAAAAAAACTAAAACTTTGTAGTTTCCAATGCTTCTATAGTGTATTTATTGAAGAAATTTTTTTAAAGATTTCTACTCTATATAACCCAATACCCTTCGTTTATTAGCATTCCATTTATCCCATTGTTTTATTGATGGATGAAGATAATAAATATCCATGATAGCTGCTTTACTTGAAACAGGAGATGAAGAAGAAGCTTTGATCCATGTACCATAAGGGTTGTTTGTGAATTGCGTTTGGAAGAGAATGGAGGGGACGGGAAAGCTTGTAGTGTAAATTTTACACCCTTCAAAACCCTTCCTTCCCCATAGCCAGCCACCTCTAGGTTTATAACTGTGTGACCTCTAGAACATATTGGTCCTGAAACTTCAGGGTTTATGTTTACTGAGAATTGGGATTTCATAGGCCCTATCTGCCATGAAATGAAATCTAGAAAAAGACTTTAGATCACTGGAGGAAAAAAAATGGAAGGTAACATTAAATGTATATGTTTTAAGTTGAATAATTTTATGACAAACTAAGTTGTGTGGTTTGTCTTTAGTCTTTATGTGACACCGATCAGCATATTTTACATAAGGTGTAATGTCTTTTGCCCCTTTATTTTTGTGTCCAATATTATTTAGGAAGACGCCGGAAGATTAATTACACTTTTTTTTTTTGGGTCAATTTATATTAGATGAGGCTCGAACCCGAGACCTCTTAGCGAGGACGGGGACATATGCCATCTGAGCCACGGCTCATTGGCATTACACTTTTGATTAAACATATTTGCTTTCACTGGAAAGTAAATAACTAAATATGGATATCAGTTGAACATAGGAATGTTGTGGACCATTGTTTTGGTCTATTTGTTGTTATTCCAAACAGGACCACTGCATTTAGTCATTTACAACTTCTATTCATGTCTAAAACTTCGTTGCATTATTTTTATGATAATATGTTTTTCTTATCTGGCTTTGCTCATTTGTCTCATTTCAGGAAATGGTAGATGATAACGATGAAAAGTTGAAAGGACTAAAAAACGAGATGGGGGAAGAAGTGTACAACGCTGTGGTGGAAGCTTTAAGAGAGATAAATGAATACAATCCAAGTGGACGGTACATAACCTCGGAATTATGGAACTACAAAGATGGAAGAAAAGCAACTTTGCAAGAAGGGGTAAATTTTCTATTGGAGCAATGGAAACTTCATAAACGTTAGAGGGAAATTATGTAAATGTTTGGATGTGAATAGCTAGAAAGAATTATTTAGACAAGGACTAAGTGCTTAAATTTACATCTTTTCTCTCAAAATACTTCTAGATTTATTGCATTCGAAATTTTATATTAATGTTTCAAATCATTTTGTCCTTCACTATAGCAATGTGCTTTAATTATCAAATATGCTTGTGGAAATGTCTTCACTTAATTTTTATCATCTGATTAATTTATTCTGTTGTTACATTATGTTTCATTGTTTGTGTCAATATTATTCTTAGAATTGTAATCGTGTGATAAAATTTTAAACTAAATAAATTTCTTAATTAATATGTGATAATGACACATAATAAAATATGTTATAATTATGCCACTTCTTTTCTTAAAGTGACGAGTAAAGAAGGACTGGTGTAGTTTTGTTACTTTGTATGATGTAATTGTGGATTGCGATGCGACTATCTTGCTCTTTTACTTTAAGAATAGATGAAGCAAAAATAACAACAAAAATAAATTCTTCTGTCGAAGATGTTCTAAGGCACACTACTTTCTTGTAATATAATTCAACTTGCATTATGCCTGAATCATACCTTTTCGCAATTTCACAACTAAATTAAAGATAACCTCATCATTACTAACATAATTAATACATAAGATAGCATCAGAGAAGTTAGGAAAACCATCACGGAAGGCATAGAATCTACTTTTAATACCAATATAACAAAGATCAAAGAAGAGACAAATACTCTTATTAATCAACGTTGATTTGAATATTTTTTCTCCTTTAACTTTTCGGCGCTGGTAAATAAAGCATGCTAAATTGTGAAAGATGCATGCATCAACTAACCACACTTTTCGAATTTCAATTAGTGTACTAATAAAATGAATCATATCCAAGGCTCGAGATAGCAAAGCATAAACTCACATCAAACTCATCTCAGCAATATCAATGAGAAATTATAATTATAATTAACAAAGAAAATATTTAAGCAGACTTGATGATCATGTTATATAAAATATATAATATGATAATATTTATATATATAGTAAGCATAGCTGCGGGCATATAAACTTGCAAGCCACTTCAGCTCCTTTCAAAAAGTTCATTACATCGTCATATTCTCCACCATCTTTTACTCAAAATGGAGATATCTATATAAAATAATAAAAACCTTGAAGAAAAACCTAAACCCATATACCGAAGACATATATTTGATTGATTCACCACTACCTCAAAACAAGACAAAGAAAATGTCAAAAAGTATCACTAATACATACCACCGCTTTTTAATTTTCTATTTTAATGATGTTCATTGAACATATATATATAAGATGTGAAAGATTGTACCAATTCAAATATTATTTATCATTAGATAAAATATAAACTCACACTTAAATTGAGTCTATACCTCGTTTAATGATGAATAATATGCAAATGGATACAAATATTTCACAAATAAAATATATACCATAATAACATGGAAAACTTTTAAATGTATCGGTATACCAGTATTTCAATCATTTTAAACGGTTAATCTTAATTATAAAAAATATATATAATATATATAATTAAGATAACTGTTAAAAATCACCGATATACTTGAAAACTTGTCCATAACATGTTTGTATGTATGTTTCTAGACCCTAAAGTTTTTGCCGGTGAAGGTTTGGCCAAATTGCCAATTGGAGGGTGCAATGTTCCAAGAAGTGGAAGTGCGACGGTCACTGGCTGTGACCCTGAAGGAGAGTGACTGACCAACCAAAACAGAGTTTGATTGCCAGTTTTGACCCCAGTTACGGCTCATGGTCATCCACCCTGTATTGGAACCCTTCACACTCGCCCTCATGATATCCCCTGCACCTGCCACGTTCGTGATCAAAACCAAGTTGAAGTAACGGAAACCGTTGATCGTGAATCTCATTCCACCTTGCTTGCGGCATGGAACCCTACACAACAGGGGCATAATCGTAATAAAACATTGTTACAGGGTTTTATCAATTTTTTAAGAGAAAAAAAATCCACCAATTATGACTTAGTATTTGTAACCTTTAGACAAATATAGCTTGTTAGATAAAAATAAAATTTTATTTCTTTTTTAATTTTCCTTTTCTGTATAGTTAACCAGTGTGGGAGGGAATCATGATGCATGGAGTGGAAAGATGAAAAAAGAAGATTCTATTGTTTGGGGAATCGTGCAATTACGCGGCCAAATGTTTCAGAATCCCGAATCCCGTTGAGATGAACGGTCCAGATTGTCCGTTTTCGGCTACTGAGGTCCACGTAGAAAATGGTACCCTCCTCTCATTTGTATTTCATAGTTGGGAGTTGAGACTACATCGTCAAATATTGCGTACCATTCCCACTATTACTGTCTTGTCTCCACCGTAGCAGAATATGAGCTCACTTTGTCTCCCCAAACGACACCGTTTCCTCTCTTTTTTTATTCTTTGATAAGTTGAAAAGCCACAATCTCAAAAAGTCAAAGAAGAGTTAGTTACCTGCGGTAAGAGACGGGAACAATGCCAGCGCGGTACTGAGCGATCTTGAGGAACATGGGCATGGCGAGATCGAAGTGTGGCCTTGGAGGGTTGCACCAACCTCCATTGTCACTTGGGAGAGCGTAGTTGGGAGGGCAGAAGTTAGTTGCCGTCACGAATATCGATGGCGAACCCGCATGGCACCAGTTGGGGTCGTTGGCGCATTTGATCTCGAAACACGCTCCGCAGCTGAAGCCATTGTTGAACAGTGCAGTGCTCAACGCCGCCGTGTTCACTCCGTACCCTTGGCTGTACAAGTTTCCATAACCACATGCTCCTCCTGCGTAGTAATAATAATTACAAGTTAATTTTCAGCTTTCCTTTCTCTTCTCTTCTAACATTTACCGGTAATTATTAATTAAAAAAATAAAAAATTGATTTTTTTATTTTGGAAGCTAAAGTTTTTCAAAGGTGGAAAATGAGAAGACATTATATGTGTGGGTTTGGACTTTGAAGGTTTGGTGATAGATGGGTTTAGTTGAAAACAGAGGAAAACAGAGGAAACATAGTAAAATAAAAGAAAAGTGAAGGTTTTTGAGTTGAAGGGTTAGAAAGGAAGAAACTTTGAAGTGATGGTGGATACCCATTGTTCCGGAGGCGTCGCTGCCACCGTAGAATGTGGCGTGAGCAGTCTCCCATGCGGAGCCAGTGTAGACACCGGGGATTCTGGCTTGTGTTGTTGTGAAGAGAGCTAGTAAAAGTGTTGCAATGCTGATGATTTTGGTGGACATGGTTTCTTCTCTCTTTATGCGAGTTTCAGTGTTTTGGACAGAGAAAGAGAAGGCCAAAGGGTTGTGTTTGTGTGAGGAGGGAAGAGTGTGGAGAGTGTTGGTATTTATGGAGGGAGAGCAATGGGTCATTGTTGAGGTTTAGGGCATCAAAAGTGGAAACTGAAAACTGAAAAGTGGTGTTTAACATGTTAAAAATAATTAAAAATTAATTTTTAATTTTAAAATATAAAAATAAATCATTTTTAAATATTTAAAATTTAATATAAAAAGTAAATTAGAAAAAAATTAAATACTAAATAATAGATACCATAAAATTAATCAAAAATATATGAATCAAGCTTTTCTGAGAATGTCAATAATAAAATAATACTTTAATTATTTTTAAATTAAGTGTCAAATATTCGAATCTTAATTTTTTTATGCAATAATTTATTGGCCAATGACAAATCGACATGAAAAAAATTGAAGATGAGGTAGGCAACCAATAAATATTACAAATTTAAAATTGATTAAACCTTAATTTACTATTTTACTAATATTTTTATTTTAGAAAAATATTTTTTCAATATATATATATATATATATATATATATTATATTCTTAAATTGATTCTCAACAAATTTTATATCACACAAATTAATTGATTATATATATTTAAATTGATTCTCAATAAATTTTATATTACACACATTATTTGATCTGGTTTGATCCCCATAAAATTGCTTGATACCATTTGTACTTCTATCTTCCAACATTTTAAATTTTACTTTTCAAATATTCAAACCCCAGGAGATCTTTTTCTCCATATAAAAATTATTTTTCGAAAAATCAAATCCTTAAATTTTAGTAATTTTAAGGTAATTACTTTTATAAAAATGTTAAATAAATTAGTAAAATATATTAAATTATTTAATAATTTTAACTATTATTTTCATATGATTATATATCTTCATCTGAGTGGGTATTATTCATTAATTTTTACTTGCTTTATTTGTTTGCATTAGGAATTAAATTATTTAAGTCTTAGCACCGATAATTCTCTTGTTGATTATATTAACAATAATGAGATTTCAACTTCAACTTTCATATATTTTATTGAAATGTTTTATTATTAGAATCATTCTTTGATACACGAAATCTAATTCTTCTTAATTTATCACAATAAAATAGGTAAAAGAAAGAAAAAAAAGATATAATAAAACAAACAAATGAGTGATTATTAAATAATAATATAATGTAAGAATCTTGTATTCAATGCAAGAATCAAGATAATAAAATCTGTCAGTTTGCTACAACATTTGTTAGTTCTATCATTCTAATTTATCTAGATTTACACTTAGTAGTATAAAAATTATAGAAATAACATGAAAAGTTACGTTATTGAAAAGAAAAAATATGTTTATACTTATATTTATATTGTATAACAACTCTTTTTTGCAAAATATGCAACTCAATTTACGTTAAAAATGTGATGTATCACATTGTCTAAAAGCTACACTAAATTGGTGGTAGTTAATTAATTATATATTCTTATGTGTAGTTTTTATTAGTAAATAAATAAATCATTATTTTAAATTTACACGTACCATTCTAAATAATAATATTCTTAAATTAAAGCAATCTTAATCTCCAAAATATTTTATCATGTAACAAAAAGCTAACATTATACACACACGGGTGGAGCCAGAAAAAACTTAGGGCCAACATTTGAGTCAATTTTAAGAAAAAAAATATATTGTTTTTAGTTCTAAATTATTTAGTATACTATATACTTATTAAGCATTTTATTTTGAACAAATAATTTATCGATAAAAATACTCATAAATTTTAGGGAGATGATCTCCCCCTTTGAAGTACTACACTATCCTTCATCACTACTGTATGCACACATATTGTAAGGAATTCAGTTTAATTTCTACTCTCCACGCGAATGAATTTCAGCCAAATTAATCATACATACTTCACAGTTGAAGAATAAGAAGGGGGGTGATGTGAGAAGCTAAGTAGTAGTGGGGATGAGTAGTGTAGGAGACAAAAGGGTTTAAGGGATCATCAGGGCCACAATACAATGCTCATATAAACTAACCTTTGCTTCACTTGCAAGTTGTGCTATCAGCAACCAATTCCATTCCAACCATTTCTCATTTTGGAATCTTTGATTGATTTTTCAAAGTACAATTTAAAATTAGAGGATACCATACATATTATATTTTGACTTACTTTTATTACTTAAGAGAACCTAGCTAGCCTGTTGAAAATCTTATAATAGCCTAAGAAAAAAAAAGACAAAAATGATTCTTATAATAACGACGAACAAAATAAGATCAGTCTAAATAGTAAAAATAGAATTGTGAGAGAGTTATACAAACATCGCTGCTAGAGGCTAGACATATTAAAAAAGTCACTACCATTTATAAAATATTATTGTAAAAAATATTGTATATATACATGTAATATTTTAGTCTTTTATATTATTAGACAAAAAATGCCTTTGAATCCATCATTTGTGATCAAATTCACTAGTTTTTATAAACAACAAAATGTTTTATTTTGTAAATTATATATAATAATGAATGACATTTTATTGTTTGGATGTCAAACTACTTTCATATTTCTTTTATATAATAGATAGATTAGCCGTATATAATTGAATAATTATATATACATTTTTGTAATGGAACATACATAACTCTATCACAGGGAATATATTATTCTAAAATTATAAAATGATTAAACATAATCAATATATACTCATAATAGAGTTGGATAATGTCTTGGTTGATCATATATGTAGCCATAGATCATTTAGCTGAGCTTGGAGCCTTCGATTAGTAAGAACTCTTAATGATCTATTATCATTTCCAGTAATTGATAAGCTTAATGTATGTCTTACGTTGTTTAGAAACATGTTTATAGATCAACTAACGGAATGGAATGAATACAATAATTTTCAATCGACCTAAACTTTTGTTGATGCAAAAGTAAATAAAAATTGTGGAGCATATAAGTTTATAAAAGAAAAAAAATCTAATTCTTCTTAATTAATTATCACAATAAAATACGTAAGAGAAAGAAAAAAAATATAATAAAACTTAAAGTAATGCTATATATCCATAATTGTTTTTTGTTAATACTAGACCAATTTAATTAGAGTCAGTTAACAAAATTACTTATATATATAGTATTATCATGTAACGAAAAGCTAACATTATAGTTTTATACATACAGGGGTGGAGCCAGAAAAAAACTTAGGGTCAATTTTAAGAGAAAAAATATATTATTTTTAGTTATAAATTATTAATAGTTTAATTGTAAACTGATATCATAGTGTTTCAATAATTAGTGTATATATTGATATGTTAATTCATAAAATATTAATTTACTAATAAATTAATAATTAGCATATTATATTTTTTAAGCAATACTTATTAATAATAACGAAGTTTAATATTAAAATACTATATATAGTTTATATATTATGAGCACATATTATTCTCTTAATTCTCAAAATTAAATATGATAAAATAAAGTTAAAGTTATACCTCAAATTAATAATTTAATATAGATATTAATTATAGGTTTAATTACTTTATTAATTTTAAATTTTTTTAAATTAGATCTTTATAGTTTAAAAACTTAAAATTCGGTCTTAATTTATATTAGATAAAAAAATTGTAATTACATCCTTATAAGTTGTTATTTAAAAAAATAAACACATTAATCATAAAATATTTGCTTTGAAAATATTTCATAATTCATTCTACATCAAATATAAAAATGAATTTGTTTAAAAAAATGTAAATTTTTAAAGAAAATATTAGAAATGACATAATTAAAATTTTTTATCTAATATAATTATAGAGACTCAATAACAAATTTTTAAATTATAAAGATCTAATTGAAAATTTGATGAAAGTATGAGAACTACTATAATTAATTAAACCTTAATTATAATCAAAATAATTTAGAAAATGTAGATACAAAAATAAAAATACTCATAAATTTTAGGGAGATGACCCCTTAGCTTTCAAGTACTACACTACCCTCCATCACTACTATATGCATACATATTGTAAGGAAAATTTCTACCCAACTTAATCATACATACTTCACATTTGAAGAATAAGAAGAAGGGTGGTGTGAGAAGTAGTAGTGGGATGAGTAGTGTAGGAGACAAAAAGGGTTTAACTGTTTAAGGGAGCATCAGCGCAGGGCCACCATACAAGGTTCATTGAATTAACCTTTGCTTCACTTGCAAGTTGTGCTATCAACCAATCCCATTTCAACCATTTCTATTTTTGGAATCTTTGATTGATTTTTCAAAGTACAACCTAAAATTGGATGATACTATACATGTCATAATTTGACTTGTTATTACTTAAGAGAGTCTGGTAGAGTAGTAGCCAATAAAAATGTCTTACTAGACAAAGAAAAAGAAATCAATAACCATATTTTTATAATAAAAACGAACGAAAAATGAGAATAGTCTAAACCGTAAAAATAGAATTATAAGAGAACTATACAAATATCGTGCAGATAAACATATTGAAAAAGTCATTGTGATTTATAAAAAATGTTATTGTAAAAAATGTTGTATATATACATATAATACTTTAGTCTTTTTTTATTATTAGACAAAAATTCCTAGAAATCTATCACTTGTGATCAAATTCACCAGCTTCTATAATAATTGGTGTATCAATAGACACATTTGGTGTCTATTAATCCACTTTTTTAATATATAAATAGAATAATAATAAATTTGAAATTAATTAGATGATAAACAACAAAACATTTTATTTTATAAATTATATATAATGAATGATATTTTATTATTTGGACATCAAACTACTTTTATATTTCTTATATACATACATTTTTGTAACGGAACATACATAACTCTACATAGGAATATATTATTATAAAATTATAAAATTATTAAACATAATCAATATATATTCATAATAGAGTTGAATAATGTCTTCGTTGATCATATAGGTATAGATCATTTTAGCTTAGCTTGGAGCCTTCGATTAGTAAGATCTCTTAATGATCTATTATCATTTCCAGTAATTAATAAGCTTAATGTATGTCTTGCGTTGTTTAGAAACATGTTTATAGACCAACTAACGGAATGGAATGAATACAATGATTTTTAATTGACCTAAACTTTTGTTGATGCAAAAGTAAATAAAAATTGTGGAGCATATAAGATTTATAATTATTTACATATTTTTATTGAGTGTGGAAAGTCACAACTCATATGCATGTATATGTGTGTTAACCGTCAAAGTAGAAAAAGGGAAAAGAAGGAACGAGAGGGAATGGGACCCACGTGGAAGGAATGGGAAGACATGGCGCATTTATCGCTCCACGTATTACGCCGTGCATTTGCCGTACCTTTCTTGCTTCCTTCTAACGTCAGTCTCACCTACGATTTTTTATTTTTTTCGAAACTCGTCAACAGTTAATTTTACGTGAACTTGATAGTTAAAAATTGTTAAATAAAAATTTAGTCAAATCAATCAAATTATCTAACGGCTTTTAATTATCAACTTTACGTAAAATAGACTTATCTAAATTTCCACCTAAAATCTTATTCCGACTCTTAACAATTTCACAAAAATTATATTCATCCCGACCCTAATAAAAACATAAGGTGTTAATGCCATTGCAATTCTTATTTGTTATCTCTGGTAAGAATGACAAAAAATCCAAACCCGCAAATATCTATAAAGATTATTCGCAATGGAAAATAGAATAGAGACCTACAAAGTTCTTATGGACATGAGGACTTGTTCCACAAATAAATAAAAGAGACGGAGACTGAAGTATCTACCTCATGTAAATCTGCTAGAGTAAAATGATTATCTTTTATATGTGTAATTGTGTATAAAGACTCGCAAATTTTTTAGACATGACCTGTTCTTATAAATATATAGGAGTGGAGATGGAGATTGCTAGATTGAGATTGAAATATCTGTTTTACATAAATTTATTAAAATAAAATTATTGAGGTATTTATTCCATGTTGATTTATTAGAGTAAAATTATTTAAATATTTTTTATGCGTGTGTATGATGAACGGATTTTTGACGGTTTAGAATTTCTCAAATAAAATCTCGTCGAAGTATAGTTTCTAAACCAAGCAATAATCTTTTCATACAAAAAGTTGTTTGTCACTAAAACAAACCCCTAAATTTATAAACCGAAGTATTCAAATCTCGGGTCGTTCTCCCTAGGAATTGTAATGAAGTGTTTTGTTATTAGTTGAGTTATTTTTGGGGTTTTGATAAGAGGCATGAAAGATAAATGGCAAGAAAGTAAACTAACAACTATAAAAGGCTCTTGGCAAGGTATGAAAATCAGAAGTCCTATCCTAGTTATCCTCCTCAATTGTAATGGGAATTGTTCATTGCTACCACTTAGTTAACCCTTACTAAATAAAGGAAAGTCAAGTGGATGAATTGACTTGAGCCACAAGTTCTAGCCAACTCCCAAGGAAGGACTAACTTTAGTGCACTCCAAACCAATTAGCAATCTCTCCAATTATCAATCAACAAAGGAATTAGATAACTCAAGTGTCACTAATTACTCTACCTAGGCCAAGAGGAACAAAATCTACACTAAAACTAAAAGAGACATTTCAACAAACACATAAAGTGCAATAGAAGTAAACATTATTAAATGCAAGAATTAAAGGAATCTATAACTACAAAAATAAGAGATCAACAATAGAAAAGCAAAGAAGAACAATTAGTATGAATTACCTCTTATTTAATTGAAAGAAAATGGAAGGAACAATAGTAGATCTACAACAAAGTATAAGAACAACATAAAGGAAATTACAATAAAAGAATGAAAGAAGAATGAATCTAACAACAAGGAATTGAGAAGATAGAAGTAGAAGAAGATGAATTAAAATCTAGATCTAAGAACTAAACCTAATCCTAAACCTAATTCTAGAGAGAAGTGAGAGCTTCTCTCTCTAGAAACTAATTCTAACTACTAAACTAAACTAATGGTAACTAACTTGTGTTTCCCTCTTCATTCCTTGGGTTAAATAGCATCAGAAATGAGTTGGATTGGCCCCACAAGGCTTTAGAATTCGCTGGCCACGTTTTGCTTTAAGTGAACCAGGTGGCAGCAACGGCGCGTGCGCGTACTATGCGCGTGCGCGCCACCATACGTGTAGCAACTATGGCAAATCTTATATCATTTCGAAGCCCTAGATGTTAGCTTTCTAACCCAACTAGAACCGCATCATTTGGACCTCTGTAGCTCAAGTTATGGTTGTTTAAGTGCGAAGAGGTCGGCTTGACAGCTTTCCGGTTCTTTCATTTCTTCATGAGTTCTCCAACTTTTCATGCTTCTTTCTTCATTTCCTTGATCCAATCTTTGCCTCCTAATCCTTAAATCACTTAACAAACATATCAAGGCATCTAATGAAATCAAGGAGAATTAGATTTAGCTATTTTAAGTCCTAAAAAGCATGTTTTCACTCTTAAGCACAATTAAAGGAGAAGTTATAAAACCATGCTATTTCATTGAATAAATGTGAGAAAAGGTCTACAAAATACTCTAAATTCAATACAAGATAAACCGTCAAATTGGGGTTTATCAACCTCCCCACACTTAAACCTTAGCATGTCCTCATGCTAAACCAAGAATGAAATAAGGGATATGACACTTAT
Organism: Arachis hypogaea; assembly: GCF_003086295.3. Taxonomy (NCBI): domain Eukaryota; kingdom Viridiplantae; phylum Streptophyta; class Magnoliopsida; order Fabales; family Fabaceae; genus Arachis; species Arachis hypogaea. The sequence continues at coordinate 12,609,345 of NC_092042.1, read as the reverse complement.
TCAAAGCAAAGAAACTATATGCATGCAACTAAATGCAAAATGATTCTACCTACTTGGTTAAAAATAAATCAATCTCCAAGACATACATGCATAAGTAGGGCTTAAGATCATATAACGCGTCATGAGTCCTACCAATTTAAATATAAAAGTGAAGTTCAAGAAGACTTGCAAGAAGAATGCTCATGAAAGCCGGGAATCAAGGAATTGAGCATCGAACCCTCACCGGAAGTGTTTGCACTCTATTCGCTCGGTGTTTGGGGTTGATTCACTCAATTCTCCCCTAATCATGCTTTCCAAGATTTGTTTTTCGTCTAACAATCGACAATTATTTAATGCACGCATACAATTATCATGAGGTCTTTTCTTTAGGTTGTAATGGGACTAGGGTTAAGGTAGGATGCATATTTGGTCAAGTGAGCTTGAAATTTGAATCTTTGATAAGCTTAGACTTCCCACCTAACCTATGACATCCTATACAATTAAGTACTAATCTAACTACCCATTTCTCACTTTTTCACATACTCATGCAATTTCTTTTCTTTTCACAACACTCATGCATTGATTTTATTGAGCTACACTTTGCTTTGGGGCATTTTGTCCCCTTTTTATTTCTTTCTTTTTCTTCTTTTTCTTTCTTTTTCTATTTTTTTCTTTTTTTCTTTTCCATATTATTTTTCTTTTCTTTTTCTTTTGTTTTTCTCATTTTTTTCTTTCTATATACAAGAACCTCAATGCATAAGGTTTTACATTTGATCAATACATGAGTATGTACCCAATTCCCAATATTTCCAATAATAATACAAAACTACCCTTTTATTCACCCAATGTCCCAAGGTTCCCACACTTGAATGATACTCACACACACTAGCCTAAGCTAATCAAAGATCCAAATAAGGACATTTATTGTTTTCCGCTTTAAGGCTTGTAATGTGCTAAAATGAGAACAAGTGGGTTAAGCGTAGGCTCAACTTGGCTAGCAATGGAAGACAAAGGGTAAGGCTTTTTGGGTAAGTGAGCTCAATGAAATGATGGCCTCAATCATATAAATGCATGAATACACAAAATAATGGACATAAAGAATCAAACAAATCAAAGATTACATTCATAGAAAGAGAATAATGCACACAAGAAGAAAAATAAGTGGTTATAAGATGTAACCACACCATTAGACTCAAAACTCACTTGCTTGTGTTCTTAGCTCAAAAACCATGTTCCAAAATACATTCTTTCAAGCAAGTTCAACAAAAATTTTTCAAATTGGTAGGTTGCCCTAAAACAGTTTCTTGGAAAAGAAATCATCATCCTAACCAAGTAGTCCTAATAAGAAGAAGGTAGTAAAATATGTACAAATTCTAACTAACATGTAACCTATCATGCAAATGCAATAACTAACTAACATTGGTGTTGAAAAAGAAAATTGTTACCCATGGAGATCGGTCAGACGACCTCCCCACACTTGAAGATTGCACCGTCCTCGGTGCATACAAAGAAGAGCAAGGTGGGCGGGTTGCTACAATTGATGAGCTCCTTCAAAAGGTTGTGCGGATGACTTGTTTGTTGCCCTATTTAACAGCTCTTTCTTTCTCCCTCCTTGGTGGCCAACCTAAAAGGATAGAAAAGGAAAGGAATATTAAGCCTATGACAAATATATCAAAGCAAATAGAACATAGGCGGGGGTTAATGCCAAGTAGGAGTATGGTTCTCTACTACATGGTAGCTACAACATGTAGAGGAGGAAACAATAAGAGAAAATGGCATATCAATGATACTTGATGCAAGAGTAAGGTCAAAGCATGAAGAGCATGATGAGCATCAAATTCGAACAAGAGAGAGTGGGCCATGAAAAACAGTATAAGGTCATATCAATGCACAAAGAACACAAGTGTATAAAAGATTAAGCATTGATTTTTAGAAAAACATCACCCAACAATATGAAACAAGCCAAGAGGCACCAAAGTAATGCAAGGAATTCTCAACAATTGAGTAGGAAGATGCAACACCATTATTAAAATGCCTTAAAAAAAAACGAAAACATGCTACAAAAACTAAATGAAAATGGGAAGAGTAGAAGTATGCGAATGTGATAAGCAAAAGAAAATGGAAGGGGAGAAAAAAAACTCTTTTTTTTTACCGACGCATGCGCGTCATGCACGTTTACGCGTCGATGGGTGTATTGGTTGAAGGACGCGTACGCGCCAAGTGCGCGCACGCGTGCATCGAGTTAGGCCGGAGGCATAGTGTCGGCCCAAGTTTGGCACAACTCTCGGGTAAAAGTACCGGGGGTACAGATTGTGCAATCGACGCGCGCGCACAGTGTGCGTGCGCGTGCATTGCAAATTTAAGATCATGTGCGCGTACGCGCCAGGTGCGCACACGCGTGCATAGACTTGTGCCTTAGGCCCAATGTTTGCACAGTGTAGGCCTAACTCTCGGGTTTTTTGGCTGGAGGTGAAATTTTGCATCCATGCGTACGCGTACAGTGCGCGTGCGCGTGGATGGTCGAAAATGCTCAGGTGCGCGTACGCGTCATGTGCGCACACGCGTGGATGGTGTTCTGTTTTTCAAATTTTTTTTTGTCGAAGTTCTTGCACCAATCCATGCCTTTCAATCCTCCAAACAACTACCAAAACACCCTAAAACCTTATTTATCATATTGTACTTCTAACTAAACTTAACAACCCAATAAAAACATGAAATTAAACTAATTCTACCAATATGTACAAAGAAAGAAAATGAAAAGATGTTACCATGGTGGGGTGTCTCTCACCTAGCACTTTTGTTTATTGTCCTTAAGTTGGACTTATGGGGAGCTCCCTCAAGGTGGCTTGTGCTTGTACTCATCTTGGAACTCCCACCAATGCTTGGTTCTCTATTGTGCCCCAAGATTCTTCATGGATTGAGCCAAGTGTTGATGAAGTTCTTCACAAGCTTGGGGCTCCCAAAGTTGATCCTCTTCTTGTAATCCGGGATCCCACACTTTGTTTTCACACCCGTCTTGAGGTTGATCATCATTAATCCATGTGGGTGGTGAGCAAGGTGAATTCTCAACAAAGTGACCAAACATCCTTCTAGACCCATCTATTTGAGCACTATTCCCACCTTTGTATCTCATGTTTGATGCATCAACCACAATGAGCCTCGATTTGCAACGCCAACCACGAAACATCTTTCGCTTACGCTTCATCCCACAAAGCATCCTAAGTTGACCATCCGTTTCAAGAAAGCCATACTCAAGTGGGACAATAAAGCTAATAGAAATGAATTTTACCCACTCAAGTGAAGGAGTAGATGACAACCTAGGCAAAGATGCTTCCAACGATCTTGACAAAGCGTATTCCACTCCCATCCTTCTATTTCTAAGGACTTCCACCTCTTCACAAGATTTCTCTAATTCAATCCTTTGTTCATCAATACTATCTAAGCCTTTTCCCTTAATCAAACTATAATTAGGAGGGTGAAAGAAGTTCACCTCCACAACATTTTCAAATGCACCGGGAGAAGGTTCTTCAAGTTCAAAGGATTCTCCACCACTAGGACTTGATGCTTGATCTTCATCACCAAGGAAACTCAATTCTTTCTCTATCCCATCCAAGTCTTCATATGGAATATGCCTTGGAAGGTATGCACTTTCCTCCCTAGCATCAATTTCAATCATCTTGGAGGGGTTTTCTTCAACTCTATGTTCCCATGGAGGCTCCGCATCTCCTAAGTCTTCTACCACTTCTTCCTTGTCTTCAACAATTAAAGCTTCCTCCAATTGTTCCAATACAAAGCAACTTCCTTCATTTTCCACAGGAGTTTCCAATCTCTCCTCCATGCTATGCTCTTCTTGAGCCATGGGAGTTCCTTGAGTGTTCAAGCATTCGGAGGCTAGTTGATTTGTTACCGCATCCAAGGCGGCCATGAAATGTTGCACATCCCTTTTCATATCTTCTTGCCCTTGAACAAGAACACCAAGGGTTTCATCCATTAGAGGTTGGGGTGGGTGGAAGGGTTCATCAAATTGGGAAAAGGGTTCATACTAGGAAGGTAGCTCTTCTTGGTAGAATTGTGGTGGTTCAATATTTTCCATTCTTTCCACTTGTTGCACAACACACTCCATGGTTGCTTGAAATTGATCCAATGCTTCCTTGAGATGATCCCTTGACTCTTGTTCCTCTTGAATAATATGATTAGGATCATGTGGCTCTTGGATCAATGGATATGAGTATTCTTCCATGGGAGGTTGTGGTGGAAGGTAGTATTCATCTTGTGGTTGAAAATTTTCATATATTGGAGGTGGTTCATCTTGGTAATAATGTGGAGGGGGTGGCTCTTGAAAAGATTGATGTTGGAATGGTGGTAGCTCTATGTGTGGTTCATATGGCTCATATGGTTGTTGGTAGGATGGATATGGATTAGGGTCATAAGAAGGTGGTTGGTAAGAAGGGGCTTTGGCTTGTGAGTATGGTTGAGAGTTATGTTGAGGATATGGATCATAGGCATATGGTGGTGGTTCTTGAAAGTCACAAGGAGATTCACCATAGCCATTTGATTGGTATGCATCATAGAATGTCTCTTCTTCATAGTGCATTGGTGGAGGTTGTTGCCATGAAGATTGATCATATGCATATGGCTCCTCCCACCTTTGGTTATTCCATCCTTGATACATTTCTTCATTGTAATCTCCACTTCCTACAACATAGTTGTAATCACACTCATAGCCAAAATGAGAATTCATGATAGCAAGAGGAAAATGAAAACAAAATCAAATAAGAAGCAAGAAAATTAAATCCTAAAACTAGCAAGAGCTAGCAAAAGCAAACATATTCACACTATTCACATATATACAATAACCAATAACATAACACCATTGCAATTCCCCGGCAACGGCGCCATTTTGATGAACGGATTTTTAACGGTTTAGAATTTCTCAAATAAAATCTCGTCGAAGTATAGTTTCTAAACCAAGCAATAATCCTTTCATACAAAAAGTTGTTTGTCACTAAAACAAACCCCTAAATTTATAAACCGAAGTATTCAAACCTCGGGTCGTTCTCCCTAGGAATTGTAATGAAGTGTTTTGTTATTGGTTGAGTTATTTTTGGGGTTTTGATAAGAGGCATGAAAGATAAATGGCAAGAAAGTAAACTAACAACTATAAAAGGCTCTTGGCAAGGTATGAAAATCAGAAGTCCTATCCTAGTTATCCTCCTCAATTGTGATGGGAATTGTTCATTGCTACCACTTAGTTAACCCTTACTAAATAAAGGAAAGTCAAGTGGATGAATTGACTTGAGCCACAAGTTCTAGCCAACTCCCAAGGAAGGACTAGCTTTAGTGCACTCTAAACCAATTAGCAATCTCTCCAATTATCAATCAACAAAGGAATTAGATAACTCAAGTGTCACTAATTACTCTACCTAGGCCAAGAGGAACAAAATCTACACTAAAACTAAAAGAGACATTTCAACAAACACATAAAGTGCAATAGAAGTAAACATTATTAAATGCAAGAATTAAAGAAATCTATAACTACAAAAATAAGAGATCAACAATAGAAAAGCAAAGAAGAACAATTAGTATGAATTACCTCTTATTTAATTGAAAGAAAATGGAAGGAACAATAGTAGATCTACAACAAAGTATAAGAACAACATAAAGGAAATTACAATAAAAGAATGGAAGAAGAATGAATCTAACAACAAGGAATTGAGAAGATAGAAGTAGAAGAAGATGAATTAAAATCTAGATCTAAGAACTAAACCTAATCCTAATCCTAATTCTAGAGAGAAGTGAGAGCTTCTCTCTCTAGAAACTAATTCTAACTACTAAACTAAACTAATGGTAACTAACTTGTATTTCCCTCTTCATTCCTTGGGTTAAATAGCATCAGAAATGAGTTGGATTGGGCCCACAAGGCTTTAGAATTCGCTGGCCACGTTTTGCTTTAAGTGAACCAGGTGGCAGCAACGGCGCGTGCGCGTACTATGCGCGTGCGCGCCACCATATGTATAGCAACTATGCCAAATTTTATATCGTTTCGAAGCCCCGAATGTTAGCTTTCTAACCCAACTAGAACCGTATCATTTGGACCTTTGTAGCTCAAATTATAGTCGTTTAAGTGCGAAGAGGTCGGCTTGACAGCTTTCCGGTTCTTTCATTTGTTCATGAGTTCTCCAACTTTTCATGCTTCTTTCTTCATTCCCTTGATCCAATATTTGCCTCCTAATCCTTAAATCACTTAACAAACATATCAAGGCATCTAATGGAATCAAGGAGAATTAGATTTAGCTATTTTAAGTCCTAAAAAGCATGTTTTCACTCTTAAGCACAATTAAAGGAGAAGTTATAAAACCATGCTATTTCATTGAATAAATGTGAGAAAAGGTCTACAAAATACTCTAAATTCAATACAAGATAAACCGTCAAATTGGGGTTTATCAGTGTACATGCGTGTATGAAAAGGAGTACTATCACCGGGTTATGATCGCTGATCAATATTTATTATATTATTATATTGAATTTATTTTTTTATTTCATTTTAATTTGTTTGTTGATTTAATGTTTATGTTATTTTGTTGAATGTGTTTTAATCGTGTTTAATTTGATATATTTTAATTGAATTGTATGAAATTTTATAATGCTTGTATTAAAAAAAAGTTTAATACAATCTCTCTCTTTGTTACTCAATAGATATCAAACCCTAACGAAAAAGCATGCGCTGCACAAATCAATCCTCATCAACTTCAAATAAGTGTTCCATGCATGGAGATCTTCAATACTTCCTTGGATACTTGAAAGTAGTCGGTGCATTGAAATTAATTGGTACTTTCAAGCCTCGGGTTGGATTGAGATCTGGAGTTGGGATAAACTGAAAAAGTTTTGTTGTTGTAAAGCAGCTTCTGGTTGCCAATGTCTTTGCAAAAGCTCCAACGATGTTACTTGGATGTTTTTAGAGTTATATTTGAATTAGCAACTAATGTCACAAAGGAATTATTGAAATTGGGCACATATGCTCTTACAATGGACTATATATTTTGCTCTCCATCACCTTGCTTGAACTGCTCTGTATTAGAATGTTGTGGTGTAGATTAAAAAGGCAGAATCTCTCATTTTCTATTTGATGTGGTGACATTAGAATTTTTTTTGGGTTTCTTTTTCTATTTTGTTAGCTTTAGTTTCTATGCACAACTAAAGCTAAATTTTAGGGTGTAAATACAGAATTATATAGATGTAGCACTTACAACAGGATCAATTGCTTCACTTACAGTTGTTGCACTATTTACCACATCTGGATTAGCACCATTGATAGTGGGAGACACTTCTAATTTTAAAATTGTTTGCATGGAAAAAAGACATTATTAAACTCTTATCCACTTATTAAGTAGACAATTAAACTCCTAAAGTTTTGAAGAAGGAACTCTTAAACCCCTATCAATTTATTTAAAGGACACTTAAACCCAAAAATACTATAATTGTAGGATTAAATTATACCTACTATTAGAGAATTTGTGTACTTTGTATTCCATGTAGTTAAACGCTGCATTCTCACCTCTATCAAACCGTCCTCCACGGTGAAATACAAGCACAATTTTTAAACTAAACTCTAACAATCCAAAGCAAAATTATTTTTAAGAGTAGTAATCAGAAATTTCAAAATATTTTCATTCCTTAATTTTTTTTTTTACTTAATTTTTAAGCTCCGAATCAGAAAATCATTATTGTCCTAACCAGAAAACAACTCACTCTCATAGAAATGCATGCAATGAAGTTAGAGAAGAGGATTTCTAGCGAATTTCTGGCACCAAATGGGATGTCATTAGGATTCTTCTATAATTGTTGGCGTGAATAAGAGAGATGAATGAAAAATTTTTGCTCATAAAATGATGCGATAATGAAACGCAGCGTTCTAACATCAAACAAAACGTCAGGGTTAGTTTTGCTTACTGTGTAAGGAGTTATCTATCTCAAAAAAAATGTTTGGTAACTAAAAAAAATCAACAAAAAACAATCATAATTTGTCTTATTTAGTATTTATTAATTGTTGTGATAATTAATGTGTTACATTATAAAAAAAATTGTTTACTAACATGTAGGATTGTCTTCATTTTCTATTGTCGAAGAATTTAATAAAAGGGTCAGAATGTTTAATGAAAGCAATAGATAGGAGTCGCAAACTCGCAATGCCATTATGTTTTCATTAGAGGGCACGTAGGGGATTAGAAAAATTGTTAAGAGTCAGAATGAGGTTTTATATTTTAGTTCTTTATGATATCTATTAGTCTAATAAAATGAAGACTAATTAATTGTTTGGCTAATGAATTATTATATACATTGGCTAATGAATTATTATATACATTAAATTTTGGCACTTGTTTAAACCAACAAATAAGTTAATTACTCCATTGATCTAAGTTGTTTTTCTTTTTAAACGCTGAAATATTTTGGACGTTACAAACCTAAAGAAGAAGGTAGTGCCTTATGGTTTCATTCAATATTATAGTAAATAAAATAAAGTCAAAAGCTTAGAATAAATAAACCTATTTGTTGATTTATATATACAATGCAATGTCTTAAAACATGTTCTAAAGTTATTATTAATTATTATTAAGCGAACATTCAAACCAACCAACAAGCAATATATATTAACTAAATTCTATAATACTATACGCGATCAAATTATTTTGTTAATTAAATTAATCTAATAATTTAAAAATTAATAATAAAAAAATTTAGTGAAAAAAAAGAAAAAAGAAAAGAGATATAAAAAAAGAAAAATATTAATTAAATTTCACTATAAAAATAATTTGTTTGTCTGATATTTTTTAATTAAATTATTATTCACTCATATTTAAATTTGATCAACATTTTATCAATAAAATTTTAATATATTTAAACTAAAATTTTTGTATATAAAAAAAATTATTGTTGAAATGGATCTCCCACTAGTAACTACCATTCCTGAGCCACCGTCTTTTATAGAGTTTGCAACATTATTTTGTTAAATTGTCCAATCATATTATTATCAAACAAATCAACGATATCTTCCACGTAGTCAATATAATTAAGCCGTATAGTTCAACATCTAAATTTACATTCATACACACCACCTACCATTATATTCTCAAGTGACTCGACTTTCCTTTTATCCGATAAAATTAAAGACTTAAGACTATACGCCAAATTAAATATATACACTAATAATATTAATAATAACGTGCATGCAAGTACTCCAAATAGCATCAAATAAATAATAACATCGAATAAAATACAAATCTAAATGAAACTTGTACCAAAATGACAGTATTTATATAAAAAATATTAAGTCAGTAATAATCAAAAGATATGATTAAAATATAATCACCACTAAGTTTAGAATAAGTCAATTACATACTAATAATTTAAAAGACTATTAAAACAAAACTAATAGCCAACATAACATTAACTTATTAATAAGTTCGAGTCTCGGACTAACTAATAATAACAAAATATTAAAGCCACAAATAGCTACAATGCTAAATCTCATAGAAGTGTAGCTATCATTCATCAATTGATTTATGGCTTGGTGTCAAGGTTGTGAACTTACTTTTTGTAGTGTTGACATGTTAGTTTCATTTGCAAAACATATAAAAATTAGTCTTTTTTCATATATGAAAGATTATTATATGAATTGATTAATAAAAAAAATAAAGACATCATAATATATATTTTTAATTTTGGGTTTATTTTGAGGGTTATCTCAAACGGTGATTTGGGCTTGAACATAAGGTTTATACTCCTGGTGAGGCAGTCCGATTTGTTTTTATGTCGAGGTGCTGCTGTCCGAATTTTTCGTGAGAAAGTGGGGGATTTCGATATTTAAATTAGTAAGGGCTTTAAACAAGTTTTTAGTAGATTAGAACCTAAATATACCTAAAGAGTGTCAGTATATTTATAATAGAATAAATAACCACTTTTTGGAGTAATTTCACCTTTGTTAGTGGATAACCATTTTCTTTATCTTGGGAGTTTATTGAGATCTTCCTTCTAAATAAATAAAAAATATCTTAAGAGTCAGTTATGTATTTAAATAAGTGGGACCAAACTCATATTGCTATGTCCGACTTCTATAATAAGATCGGGTAGGAATAAATTAGAATGATATTTGTAGATTAAGCTTTATTCATTTTAGATATAGCTAAATTGTGGGCTAATGCATGAACAGAGTTCAACTAGATCAGATTGAATATTCAAATTAAACCTTAGTTCTATTCCGATCGAATGATTTAACTAAACCAATTTTTTAGATTTCGGATCTAACTTGAATTATATTAAAACTAAGCCAAATTTAACTCAAACTAATCGGGTTCAGGCTTAGGTTTTTGGACCGGTCTATATCATGGATAAGAGCTTTAAGAGTTCAGTTGTTTTATTAATTAATTAAGTATTCAAATGCACATTACTGAGGAATAAACTAAACTGGTTTAAGTTAATATGGAGTGCGTGGAACATATATATATATATATAGACGCGCCAAGCGAGACATTATTATATACTTATGACAATGTATCATATGATGGTTAGGTAGGTAATTCAGTTTGACACCGACAAAAAATATACCGGATATGATCTCAAAGTATAAGAATATTAGAATGTCTCAAAAAGCATTCTTTACTGTTCTCATGACAAAGAGATAACAAAATCATTATTCCTTAAGATTTGGATATTGCCGTTTGCACTATAAAAACTTTTTTTTTTTAAATGAAAATTATTCGATCTAATTGATTGCAAGTAGCTTATTTAATTTGCTCTATGCATGGGGACATATCCTGCATTATTGTACCATGTGTTAAAAAATGTGGATGGAAAAATGGAAGTTTGATTTCTAAGTCATTGCATCTTTTATTACACGAGAGATAACCAAAGAAGTTATAAATACAAGATTTTGCCATAAGCGATATCTAGATATATTTTATAAATATATATATATATATATAATTTAATTTATTTTTAATATATATTTATATTTTAATATATATTTTATCTTAATAATTAATTTTAATGTATACATAGCATATTAATTACGTATGCTTAAAATATATGTTTTGGAACAAAATCAACTACTATACCACTAAAAGATTATGATAACGGAATCATTATAATCTTTATGGAAGCTTTTTATATATGTTGTTAACTAGTCCTCTTCAAGAGAAGTCATAATATAAGCCTCATGCACATTAGCAAGATCTAGAGTCCGTTTGGGAAGTAGCAGAAGTTATTTTTTTTAACTTTTGGATTATAAAAAGTCATAATTTATGTGTTTAATATTATTTTAAAAAAAAGCTTTTAACTTAATTTGCAGCTTTTTAAAGAAATAGAAATATATGACTTCTTGCTTCTCGAGAAGTCATTCTACCATTTACTTAAAAAAAATTAATTTTAAAACAAAAAAAATCTAGTTTCCTTCTTGACTCTATGAAAAATATTGATCTTTCATCATCATTTTCACACAAGGTCTGCTAGAAGCACTGGCCTTCTACCATCATCTCACACAATGTTCCAAGTCTCACCATTTTTACTTAATGAAACATCTGATAAAAGTATTGATCCTCCACCACATTTTCAGACAATATTACATTTCAGACAATATTACATCTGAACAACTTACTGCATATATTCCTTCTAAGTATTTTTTTATCATTTTATCACTATTTTTTATTATTAAATTTGTATTCAAGTGTGGTATGAAATTTCAGTTTTAATTTTATTTTTTTCATATGTAATTTTATAGCTTATTATTATTTTCATAGTTAATTATAACAAGTTCTTGACCTCAATAAAGGAGAAGAGAATTCTAATAGGAGTAAAAATAAAAAATAAAAAACAGCAATAAAATATACATTGACACACATTTTATATTTATTTTTTATTTTCACCTACCATATCATACACAATATTAGTGATTAGGTTATGTAAAATCAACATTCAATATTGGAAAATATTTGTTATCATAGTTATTTTAATATTCATTCTCTTTTATAAAAAAAATTTATCTTTTGCGTTATTTATCCAAACGCTACAACTTTAAAATAAGTACTTTTATAACTAAAAAACCAAATACAAAATAACTTATTTATAAACTGTTTTTTAATAAAAGTCCTTATGTTTTAAACTCTTTTTCCAAAAGAACTTATTTAAGTTATTTACCCAAACTGGATTTATATATAGTTAACTTAATAAATAAAGAAAAAAAAATCAACTAACCAAATATATTTTCATTTTTTTATTTTGTGATGGAATGAAGAAGAGTCAACATAAGATTATTAGCTATATGTTAGCTAAAAACGGTTAGTAATCCAGATTTTTTAAGGAGGGGATGCAATTTTCTACAGAGTTTTTAGTTGGTATTAAGTTAAAGTAAAAGATTTATTTTGCATGTATTTTTATGTATGAGTATTAGAAAAACACTTATTAGTATTTTCTTAAAAAAATATGTAAGTTTTAAATAGAAATTTTGAAATCCTAATACATATCACTTTTCAAATGTTTGATATCAAAATAATATTTTATTGTTGAGGATTTGGATTGAATATAATATAAAAGTTTTAATAGATAAATGTTTAATAATTTTAGCCAATATATTAAATTATTTTTAATAGATAACTTTTATTAATTTAAATATAAAAATTCTAATAAATATGAATATAAATTTTGTTAATTTATGTAGGTAAATTTTAATAAATATAAATATAAATATAAATTATTATTAGAATTATTCTCCACATACAAAAGTTTTTTTCATACAAGTTATATAAATCATTTATATTCACGCGCATACATTTTTTTCGATATGGTCATCACCAACACCTCTTCCTTCCTGATCCTCCTCCTCCCCCTTCTTTTTTCGTTGGAATTTTTTTCCTCTTTCCTTTTCCTCTTTCTCCTCCATCATCAGTTATCTTGTTGTTGAAAATAATGATTAATTCAAGTTCAAATTGTCAATTGAACCAAAACAAAATTGATTATTATTTTGAATCCAATCAAGTAGCTGACGTGTGGTTCGATTTTAGTTAATTTTTTTATTAGTAGTTTATGATTCTGTAGATGAATAATGTTTCATTGTTGATGGTTTGCATTGAATGTAATGTAAAAGTTCTGCATTAAAGAAAATATTTTTCTGTATTTGTAGCAAATTTAGATGTAGGACGAAGATATTTGGGTGTAATACGAAGATATTTGGGTGTATTCTTTGAAAATTTTTTGTGTATATGTGCTGATAAATTCTACATAATTCAAAACTCTTCTTCTCCATCCTCCTCATCTTCTTCTTTTTTCATCACCATCATCATCGTCTTCTTTTTTTTCTTATTCATCTTTTTTTCTTATTTTATTTTCTCAAGTTTCTTTTTGTTTTAATCTTTTAACAAGAATAAAAACAAAAAAATCAAACAAAAAAGAAGAAGAAACACATAATGGTACAAAATTAATTGGAAGATGATGAACTTACATTCGTTCAACTAAAAGAAAAAAAAAAGAAAAAAATACAGCATTAGAGGAAATTTTTTCTGTATTTGCAGCAAATTTGGGTGTAACACGAATATATTTGGATGTAATACGAAGATATTTGGGTGTATTGTTTAAGAATTTTCGGTGTATGTGTGTTGATAAGTTCTGCATAATTTAAAACTCTTCCTCTTCCTCCTCCTCATCTTGTGCTACTTTTTCTTCTTCATCTTCTTATTTCATATTCTCATAATTCTTCTTAGGAGGAAAAATCAAATAAAGAAAAAAATACATAATATTGCAAAATCAATAGAAAGAGAAGAAGGGAAAAAATGCAACAATAACAGTAATAAAAAATGACGATGAAGATGAAACACGCGAAAAAAAGGAGAAGAAATGCAAAGAAAAAATAGAAGAAGAAGGAAGAGAAGGAGGAGGAGGAGGAGAAGGAGGAACGCGAAGAAAAAATGACAGTTGTGATTTTGATCAAGGAAGAAAGAGAAGTGTCTTTCATAATGGTGAGTGAGCGCGCTATGAAAACCGTTGAGTAACGCGTGTGTTTACACGCTCGTATGGATAAGCGTCCTTTTTGTTGAGTTTAGGTCAACTTATATGATCTGTAAACCAAAAAGACTTGTACGGTAGCAGGTCTGTTATTATTAATCAAATACTAATTTAAAATAATAATTTCTTTTGACTATATAACATCCTTGAAGTTTTTATAATATATCAGTCTTTCGGTCTAATTAGTTGCCTGAAAAATAATTATATTTAAACTGTCTTAGACCTTATAATCTATCTTGATATACATATATTGTGCATATGTGTATTAAATCTTCACTCGTATCTAGAGTTAAACCCTATCTTAGTCTTTGAGATTGGCGAGTTACATTAATTTGGTCTCTAACTTTTCAATTACCACAATTTGGTCCTCCAGATTAAAAAAAAGTGCACCAATGTAATCCTTCGTATATCTTCTGTAGTCGAAACTCAAAACCGTTAGTGGTGTAACTCAAGTCTTGTCACGCTAGACATATTAAAACGACATGGTATGCGTTCTGGCGCTAAAGAAGGCACTAAACGACGTCGTTTGAGGGTTTGAACTATATTAAAATGTTATACCCCTCTCTTTTAATATTGTTCAAATCCTGAAATGACATTATTTAGTGCTCTTTTAGCGACAAAACGTGTAAAACGTCATTTTAATATGTTCAACATGGCAAGACTTGAGCTATCTCACTAACAGCGTTGAGGAAGGACTATATTGGTGCACTTTTATAAATCTGGAGGACTAAATTGTAGCAACTGAAAAGTCAGAGACTAAATCAGTGCAACTCGCCAATCTCAAGGACCAAAGTGGGGCTTGACTCCTCATATCTATCCAGTAGGTGTATTTTTTTATTATTATTATTATATCCCTTTACTTTAATTCAAACAGATCAACTTAACTAAACCGGATAGGTACCTAAGGTAGCGTTTGGTAGAGATTCAGAGATAAAAAGACTGAGACTGAGAGACAGAAACTAAGAGACAGAGATTGAAATAAATCTCAATATTCTGTTTGGTGCAAAGTGGAAGACAAAAATTGAAACAAGAATAAAATTCTAATTTAATTTGTACAAAGGGTAAAATTAGAATTAATTAATTAAAATGAATGTATTTTAGATATAAAATGTTATTAAAGTTTCAGTCTCTATCTTTAGAAATTTTAGTCCTCTATATCTTCATTTTTTAGAGATACTGAAATACTGAAATTTTTGAGATAAAGACCAAAATTTTAATACCAATCTCTAAACTAACAAATATAATATTGAATCTCAATTTTTGAATCTCTATCTTAGTATCTCAAAACAAACACTACCTTTAATTTAGTGTTATAATACTTACTAACATCCATTACTAATATACTATCACTAATTAGTTTGATTTAATCTAAACATTCTAAACAAAATCATGGCCACACTAACGAAAACAATTAATGTCCTGTGACAAAAGGAGGGCCAATTAGGTAGTAAAAAATTAATAGACTGCCACGTATATGGACTTTGAAATAATAATAATAATAATAATAATAATAATAATAATAATAATAATAATAATAATAATAATAATAATAATT
Source organism: Arachis hypogaea (assembly GCF_003086295.3). Taxonomy (NCBI): domain Eukaryota; kingdom Viridiplantae; phylum Streptophyta; class Magnoliopsida; order Fabales; family Fabaceae; genus Arachis; species Arachis hypogaea. Next base: position 12,593,762 of record NC_092042.1, on the reverse strand, counting down.
AGTAGTATAATATGATGCCGGATATGTTGATGCACATGTTCATGCTCCTATTGAAAACTTGCCTAATATTTAGAGGACAAATAAAAGATGGACCATTTGGACCCTTTAACATGTCATGCCTCTTCCTTTTAAATCAAACACTCAAATTCAGGGCAGGCTCTATTCAGCTTTACGCAATCCCTATGCAAAAATAAATATCCTAAAGTTTTCCTACTAAGCAAGCAATTTAGTTTGGTAGATTGCGAGCGAATCATATCTTCCAACCTTTTATTTATTTTAATTTTCTGCGATATTATATTTTTTAATTTAATAAATTAATAATTAATTTATCATAGATTAAAGTTCTATTTAAAAATTTGTTATTAATCAATAAATCACTGTATATACAAAACAAAATTTAAATTTTTTAACACTTATTTAAATAGACAAATAAACTAAAATATTTTATCAATTAAAATTAATTATTTTTTATTTTTTTCCTAATATAACTTATTTCTTCGGTTCTGCCATGCACCACTAGTCCACTACCATGGCCACATGCTTTTTGAACCCAAAGCTTCGTTTCAATCATTCATGGGGACCCTAACTAGTCCTTAGCTTCCACATTGCTCTAAGTAAAAGGGTTAATGATGAAGATCAACCAACCTGTTTTAACTACCTAATCTCATGGCCCAACGAGTTTTCAGAAGATCCTTTTGACTTTCTGTTCCCTTTTTGTCTTGCATTTTATTTTATTTTTTTGTTGGCCTATATATTTAAGAGTAAAATATATTTTTTTAATATTTGCGATATTTTAAAAGTATTTTTAATGTTTAATTTAATTTAATTTTTAATGTTTTTTATTTATATCAAATTTATTTTTAAATTTTAATTTCATGTAAAATTTAAAAAAAATTTAAAAATTTTTAAAGATAATTTTGACAAAAATTAAAAATGTTAAGAATAAAATTAAATAAATAAAAAATTAGAGATAAAATTGAATGAGATTAAACTTTAAGAATATTTTTAAAAAATCGCAAATATTAACAACAAAAAATATATTTTAATTGATAATTTGATTATAATATTTTATTATTTTAATTTTTATATTAAATATATTTCATCATTGAAAAGTTTGGATTTAATTCTCCCGTACCTGTATTAAAATTAAAAGGAAAAAATTTTCCACCATCTATTTCAAAATAAAATAGATTGAAAAGAAAAATAATAAGTTGATTTTGATAACTAATAAATGTATAACTAGAGAAACAAAATTATCCTTCTAAATACATGTAATTAATGTTTATTTAATCATTGTAAGTGAAAGGTATGGTGGTGCACCTTATCAATTTGCAGTTTGATAATTAGAGAAGGGAGTAACACGAATTTAACCATAGGTCCCTGTGAATTCTTTGCTGAATAAATAAAATAATAAATAAACAGTAGTTGACTAGTTGGAGAAAACAAGTCTCTCTTTTTGTTTTTGGTCTGTGAAATCAATATAGATGGGCCCATTTTGTTAAGGAAGTTATACAATACTGATCAAAGGCCCAAAATGGTGAAACCGTAAGAAACCCCACTGATCCACAAGGAAAGTGATGAGGGAAGGGCCCATGCTATATGAAGCTAAAAGAAGGTTGGAATTTGGACCTAAAACAAAAAAGAAGAGAATCCGAAATTATCACTAGCAATTCTCCAAAATTCACATATTCTAACAAAGTTTACCAAAAAAATTTTCACGCATTCTATTCTGTTGTACTTGTCAATACAAAATATTTGTCTTTTAAAATAATTATAATACAATTCAAGGAACCTGGGAAATGTTTTAATTTTAGTTTCCCAGTTAGTTATAACCCCCCCCCTCCTCCTCCTAGAATTTGATCTTTTGCACTTGCAACAAATTAAATGTGAGTTTATACGTTCATTCATGTACATAATTGTAAAAGTTAATGAGAATTAACGGTTAAATTAGTTATCAAAAGATCAAACGCCTCAAATTGATTTCTAAAAGATACAATAATAAATGAAATCGTTTTTATCAGTTAGATAATGGCATATATTAAAAGATTTATGTTACTTGTCGTTATTTAATGTTGTGTTAAGTTTTTGTCTATATCCCCATCAAAAAATAGACATGATGAACATATATTCGACTCTTTTATATAAATAAATATGAAAAAACTTTTATTTACCAAAATGCGCACCAGTTAAAATAGTTCTAAGAATACATATAGCCATTTTAAGGATAGTGCACGCAAAGTGAATTTGTATTCCATTTCAGCTTTAACAACCACGAAATGAAACAGACAATAACAGTAAAATTGCAGCTCGTCCTCCTCGCACCTTGGCACGCACGAAATAGATCAAGTCAGGCTGGCGCACACGAGTTGGTCCAACTAAGGGGCAGCAGCAACGAATTGACCCAAATCAATAGTGATGTCCGCAAAATGGGATTATCGTGACTGGCGGCTGGCGCATATGAATTGGGGATGTATTTGGTAAATATGTTAGAAGCACAAGAAGCATGTTTAATTTTCTTGAACGTTGTAATTTTTGTTTGGTTAACTTTTTACATCTAAACGCGAAATTGATTTTGGGTTTGAACTCCTGTTCACCAGAAGCAACAAATTATAGTTTTTGCATTCACTTGATAAATTAAAAAGTTAATTACCATTCTACCAATTTTGCCATTCAATCTCATTTACAGTAAATAAAAGATACAAAAAATAATCATCAGAGTTCTAAATTTTTTTCATGACTATGCTTTACAAACAAATATTTTTTTAATATTATTATTAGTACTCTTTGTTAACTTTTAATTTTTATCAATTATTTATTTATTTTTTGTTAATAGTATGAATATTTTTGTTTAGAGTTTTTTTTATGTTTACTTATGTATATTATTGTATTTTTTTAATAGAATTTTTAGTATTTATTATTCATATAAAATTTTTTAATCATTTTTATTAACACGTATTTTTTTTATAGAATTTTATTTTTTTATTTGACTTTGTATATTTTTTACTGTATCTTCTTAAATTAGTATATATTTTATTTCTTATTGTTAATTTTATAATATAAATTCTATTAAAAAGAAATAATTAAATATAAAAAAAGTACTAAAGAAGAGTACTAACAAATTATAACAAAAAGGTACTAAATTTCAACACATAAATTTAAATTTTTTTTTAAAAGAAATTATAGTCAAAGAATATTAAAATAATATAATTTTAAATGATATAAATTTATGTCTACTTTGGTAATTTTTGTTTAAACCTAATTTTAATGATGTAATCCAAACAACATTCATTTTATTATAATCTATTTTGATACAAAATTACTAAACATAAATCACGTTAATACCAACTCACTTTTATTAAAATCAAATTTTGCAAAATCAATTTTATACAAATTCTAGTTTGTAAACTCTAATCTAAACACACACTTGGTAACGAAAGCTGCTGAAATTTAGATAGCACCAATACCACTGGATTGTCAACAATTTCGTAGATGCTGCCCCTAATAAGCTCAATTCGCAGGCGCCAGCCACTAAATGGATCCCCCATTCCGTGGACGCCACACCTGAAACGATTCCTGTTGCTGTTTGCTGCATTTCGTGGTCGCTAAAACTGAAATGTAGTACAAACCCACTTAGCCGACGCCATCCTTAAAATAGCCATGCGTATTTTTGGAACTATTTTGTCTGATACGTATTTTAGTAAATAAAGAATTTTTCATATTTATTTATATAAAAAAAAATTCATATATTTACTATTTGTTTAATGAAACATAAATTTTGAGAAAATACACTGGCATACAATGATACACAAAATATATGTACATAGTGTTTTATAAAAAAACTGAGATACAAATATTAGATATGAGATATAGATTTTTATTACGATTTTATCCCTTCAAAAATTTCACTTTCTAATCTCATTACCTTCATCATCAACTATATTTTCCAATAAATTCTTAATGACAAATATATTTATATCTTATTATTAGTGTCTTAACAAACAAACAAACTATATATTTATGTACATTTTGTGTCAGTGTATATGTGTATATTTTTATAATTTTGAAATAAATATATCTTTAGATTATTTTTTAATTTATTTTTTATTAATATATTTTTTTAATTATTTATCATACTCAAATCTTTATTCATATACCTTCATTTATAACAAAAATTTATTATTGCGAATCACAAAATCATCAGTAACAAGTCCTCTAATTTTTTCTTACTTTTCAATGGTCAATTTTTTTTCTCACTTTACTATTTTTTATAATCTCCAGCATTTTGAAAATTTGACATTAGAAAATAAGAATTTTGTATAGTATGAGCAGCAATTTTTAAAAGAAATGGTAAATCAGAACCAAAAATAACTCCTAAGAAAATATTTGGGAAGGCTTTTAAGCAATACAATCTTTGATAACTTTTATGGATTGAATTTTAAATTGGGATATCGAGGGGAATATATAGGGCTTTTTTTTATAAACAAAAATCATTTTCAGTATTTTTGAATTTAAAAGTTACGGTGCGTTTGATTTGTGTTTTCATTTTTAGTATTTTTTTTTTAATTTTGTGAAGATAAAAAGTGAAAACCGTGAAAACAATAAAATCCTATTTTTTGTTTTCACTCCCTATTTTCATTTTTTCTTTCACAAAATCCAAAAAACAGAAAACACTAAAATAAAAATAAAAAATGAAAATACAAACTAAACATAAGGATCTATTTCTTTTTTTTTTTAATCTAAAAGTATTTATAAGTCCGCTGAGGAATTAGTCACCGAGTTTTACTTGATATGGATATCCTGAGTAACTGAGTTTCTGACCGTGAATAAATACGAAAAGAGACATGTAAATGATAAATTTAAAATCCCACACTGAAGGATAAAGAAGGAGGATATTTTTCATTGCAATATTTTTTAGACATTTTGATACATTAAGATGTACATTATATAACTATCAAAGGAACACAAACAACATAAAGCTTACATTCTTGCTAAAATCGGATAGTGTTTGTTTTGGTTTACTCAGAAAACTAATTGAGAAATGCATGGCTTGAAAGATAAGAGTGTGTATGCGACTACTTTTACAGTTTTACTTGCGTAGTTTTGATTACTAAAGCGTGAAGTTGAGGGAGTGGAAAGTGAAGCATGGCTCTGTTCTTTTTCCACCACCAAACTTGAAACAATTGGACTGCTTCCGGCATGCAGCCGCCACCGATTCCTTCAAGGTCTCCGGTCCACACACCAACACTCCAATATTCGATCCACAAGTTTCTTCTTGGAACATGCCAAATATATCTGCCCAATTGGATGATGGAGATCATTGAATGCATATAACAAATCCAAAGAAACAATTGATATTCTAACAACACACTACCTTCAAAGTTAGGCCTTCCACCGAAGTGGACTTCATGTTCTTCAAGAGCATTCCTAATTTCAGCTGAGCTTAGATCAAGGGGCTTCATGTCTTTCTCAGAGATTGGTTGAATCCCTTTCTTCAGCCTTCTCCATCTAAGAAGAACCGCCACCAAGCCATTGCATGCTAAAGCTAGGACAAAAGCAGCTATAAGAAGCAGGTCCACCATCCAAGAGGGAGTCTTTTGCTTCGACGAATTCGAATGCTTCCCAGATGGAATTATAACATGGTTGAAACAGATGAGAAAAAAAAGAAAAATGATGGAGCTCATTCCTACGATGGCGGCCAAGCAACACGGACTCTCAGGCCCGTGTACAGCATAATTTGCACACACCGTGTCCAGTTCCAGGGTTCTTACTTTTGAGAATTCATTCAGTAGCTCTTTGATTCCAACCCCTGCTTGTGTTTCTTGAGTCACAAACAACTTTAGATTCAAATGGCAATTTTCAGTTGAATGGTTGACCAAAAGATGTGAGATTGGATGTAATAGACAAAAGTCCTGTGCCTTCTTGATGACATACACAAGATGAATTCTTGAAGGATATCTACTTTTGCTGCTAGATGAATTGAGTTCTTCCAAAATGCTCAGAAATGGGGTTATTCCACTTCCTCCAGCAACCAGGAGTAGACTGTCATATCTGCAGATATATTTTTTTTTCCTTTCAATTATTTGAATTATATTCTATTATTTTTTTCTATTTTTCCACATTAGAATGTGACTAGACAGTTCAGTTAAGACTTAAAAGTAGGGTAAAGTACTAAATTGGTCCCTTATATTTGGGCATAATCTTATTTTGATTTTTAAAATTTAAAGTGTCTTATTTAAATTCAAAAATATTTCATTTAGTTTTAATATAGTCCCACGGTGAGGTCAAATTTAAATAATTAACAGAATGTTCTACATGACAGCAATACAAGAACGAGGTAGATAATTTGGAGAACAAGTACAAGTTGCAGAGGCACAAAATCAACCGTGGATGCATCAATACATTTATTTATCATTCTTCTTACAATTTAAATGAAATATTTTCTATAAAACTAAAAAGAATGATAAATAAATGTATTGATGTATTCACGGTTAATTTTGTGCCTCTGGAGCTTGTACTTGTTCTCCAGATTATCGACCTTATTCTTGTACTGCTGTTATGTAGGTCATTCTGATAATTATTTAACTTTGACCTCACGGTGAGAGACTACATTAAAGCTAAATGAAACTTTTTTTAATTCAAATACGACACTTTAAACTTTAAGGACCAAAACGCTCAAACATAGAGGACTAATTTAGCACTTTACCCTAATTAATAAATCTTATATATTTAAAATTTACTATAAAAAATAAATTAGATAAAAGTTAGGCACAAAGTTAAAAACACGATTAAATTGGCGCTAAAAAGTAAAAGTGACAGTGGAGATCATGTGTTTGCTTACTTTAAGAAGTCTAATGAAGCAGGTCCATAAGGTCCTTCAATTGCAACAGGTATACCCTTCCTCTTATCAGCACCTTTTTCAATCTCAGCCTGTATCAGATCATAAAGAGAATTGGTCCACCACCCTTCAGATTTGATTATTACAGACATGGTTTGGTTTTCAGCCCTGGAACTTGATATTATACTGAAAGAATGCCACTGAAGATGTGATATTGCTGGTATCTTCATAAATATAACACTTGTAGCCATATACTTCAGCCCTGCAAATCATTGAAAGAAACATTTAAATTTCATATTCTTTGTTCTCATATTTTTTCAATTCTAAAGTTCAATATCAGATTGAATACACGGATCTTTAGGCAGAACTATTTCCACAGCTTTGGATGGGAAAGTTCTAGCAGAAATCATGCAGGTTCTTGGACTCGATTGTATGATGCGGAGCAGTTTGTCGAGGCTGAAAAGAAATAGTCCTCCGAAGACTGTATAGAAGTGCCTATCTCCACCATGGAACAAGAAGAACACTAGAAAGATTGTGTAGAGATGATGTGTGTAGTAGAAGATTTCAAACTTCATCCTCCTGATTTGTGGAAGTGAAGTGACATAGATAACTAGCCCGGTGACAAGTGTAATCGCTCCTGCAAGGTATATTCGTCCTGTGCTTTGCCACTTCCAAATCTGTTTGAAGATCATGAACAGAAAATTAAAAGGAGAGTACTAATCATTACTACAATTAAAAGAAAATTGAAAAATTTGAAGAAACATGTTTTAGAATTTAGAGTTTGGGCTTCACTTCTTTCTGTATATGGTGGCTGACACCCCAGACAAAGCAAGTGCTTGCGCCGTGTATTGCAGCGAAAAATATCATTGCAGTTCCAAGCCAGGTGTGATATCTGACTGAAGCTTCGAATTGGATGCCGAGTATGCGAAACAGAGCCAATCCCCTTAAGATAGGAAGAAGAAGCAAAGCAAGGCAGGCTTCGGCCAGCAACCCGAACCGGGTTGCTATTCTGAGATACTTGAGTTGCCATCTGAAATGAAGTTATGCATCTGGTGAATTAAATCAACAGCTTTCTATCAGAGCACAAAAGAAAAGAGTAATAAGAAGAGCATTTACAGGTTCAACTTGAGGGATTTGTCTGGTAACAACTTCTTGAAGTCGTTAGAAATGCGAGCGTAATAAGTCCATGCTAGAAAGAGTATAAACAGCAAAATTACCAGTATTTCAATACTGGATAAGATTCCTAGAAAACTGTTAACTACCAGTGGACTTGAGCTGATAATTGATGAGGTCCGTGAACTTCTGCATGGGAAAATGATCATTGAAAGTGAAAATACCCACTAAAGTGATTGAATGGAACTTGATATTACCTGCTTCTTTGATTTGCAGCTTTCAAATCCAAGAAAAGAAGTCCAATTATACAAACAGCAATTATTGGAAATGTATACACAGCAAAGTTAAGACCTGCAAAGAATCTTCTAGTGTCACCTATCATTTTATTCAAATTAAACACTGGAGATTCAAATTCATATAATTGTTTATGAATTCAATGTGTACCATAGTACCCAAAAATTGTATTATTGGCACTTTCTTCTGCAACTTTCCATTTTCTTGTCCATATTTGGGTAGGCTTTAGAATCCAAAGAGCAACCCAACCTGCACATATGAGAATCATAAGAAGTTTAAGAATAGCAAGTAAAGTGGAGCTTGCCATGCCTGAATCAATGCTCTTCAGTCTTCACATTTCAATTGGAGTGATTAAGATCCCTATTTATAAAGGAATCTTAGGAGAATTACTGCTTACCATTTTGGAGGTAAGAACATCAAATTTAGCCCCACCACTTCCACTTTAGTACCCCATTATTTTATTTATTATATAAAGCACCTTTCTACAGTAAGGGAAAATTAAGATTATGCAATGTTTAAATGGATTGTGCCCACGACCGGATTCTCCATTTTCATCATTTCCAGAAGAGTTAACAATTAAAACTTGACGTTTGGGCTTGATGTGATTATGCACTGAGAATAAACATGATGGCATACCATTATCTTTTATATATATATATATATATCATAATCTAATTGATGTTCTACTCACTGTATTATTAATTAAAATTGCTAGTGTGGCAACTTTGGATTATAACCATAGTTTTTTGCTCCAGCGTATGGTCCCTCCAACAGATAGTGGAATTCTGGTCCATGATACCCTTTGCCTCTAGACTAGAGTAGCAATTTCTAATTGTCATATCAAGTGACAGAATATTTCCTGATTGGTTTTTTTTTTTTTCTGAACAATTTTTACAGAATGTGGGTATGTTGAAACTTTAAATGTGAACATAGTTTTGATCTATGTTACTTAAATTTAGAGCAACAGCACATGTGATTTAGAACACAAAAATGGAAACAATGGCTACGAACACAGCCTTGCTTAATTACTAGTACAAGTGAGATCATATTTGTTATTTGACTTGTTGGCTTACGTTGAAGGAGATATTAATTGAATTTTGTGAGATTAATCCATGGAGGAGAGAACGAAGCTTTAAAATTTGTGTTTGTAATTAAACTAAACTTATCAATTACTAATAATTTAGGTAACAACAAATATCAACATCATACCATACCATAGAATAAGCAAACATTCAAGGTCTCCAGCCATTACTATTCAAAATCATCGTCTAAAAGAAGACATTTCACTAAACCATCATCAACAACAATTCATCAATATCCTCATAACAAGTAGCTTAGAGTTTCACATAACATTATATAATGGTTATTTGAAAATAAAACCCGTACCTCAAATGCGATGATGATCCCAAACCTCGCGACAACGAAACTGGTTCTTCAACAGCTAAACCCTCCTTCGGAAAAAAAATCCCCATCTTGAAATCCTAATTCTATTCTCCCTAATTTCTAATTTTTTTTTTCCAACAATCTTTTTCTTCAATTCGAAATCCATTTTTCATCCTTGTCCTCTGCTAGTGTTATCGATTGTTATGAGTTTTACACGTTCAACGAATTCACTGCGGGTCACGTAGCTTGGTTGGGCCATTATTTTGTTAAAAAAAAAAATTTTTCAATAAAATTTTTTTTTTTTACTTTTTAACGTGTTTAATAAATTTTTAATAATAAAAATAAAAATACTAAAAAAATAAAAAAAATATTTTTGTTGAAAAATTATAATTTATATTTTTTTTAAAGATTTTTTTTAAAAAAATATATTTTTTATTTAATAAAAAATATTTTTATATTTTTATATTCAAACATAATTGATAAATAAAAAAAATTTTTTATGAAATATTCAAATATAAAATTTTTTTTATTTCTCATAAAATTTAAAAAAAATAATTCAAAAATTTTCTTTTTAAAAAAAATTCACTCAAACAAACCCATAATTCTAGTCAACTAGTCGTCCTCCTTCAAGTGTCGAAATCTCCTGCATGCCACGATATACAATCGCCTTAGCCACGGGAAACCCTTGGTCACCATAGACGGCAGTTCTTAAGTAAAGCTGTAATAAGAGGCTCATTTTTTTTATATGGGTTGGCGGAATGCGTTGTGCATGCATATTGAGTGCTAGTGTGTTTATGAACAATATGTAGCCAATTCGAAACCACAAGTGGGAGGCACAGATTTGGGGAGTAGGAAAACCGGGTCCGATTTGGGGGAGCTGCAGTCATGCATCGTTGGTTCTAGAGTGTTTATGGCTCGCCCGACACGAAGGTTCGGTTTGGTCCCGAATTTTTTAGAGACTAATTTGGTGTGATTTCATCGGGTTTAGGGTCAGATAAGAGTCTCAAAAAAATATATTCGGTTATTATTTCGGGTCGGGTCCGGGCCATAGTTCGGGTCATCCAAACTCGACCTGATGGCCCGGTCATCATACACAATTAATATTTTATGTTATTAATGATGGATGATGACTATTCTTATGTAAAATTTAAGTATTGTAAATCTTAATATTTTGTATTATTAGTTGTTAGAGAATCATTAGAATTAATTAGTATCATATTAGTATCGTATTAGTATCGTTTATATTTATAGCATATCTGTATATTAATTGTAAGATTCTATGTCTTTATTACGTTGATTCATCTAGCACCTATAAATACCCCTTGTATATTGTACATTTCATCAAGCTGAATAATACACTTTTCAGATTCCTCTTCTCAGTCTTTTGTTTCTAACATGGTATCCAGAGCTTAGGCATTTTTTTTTCAATGAATTTTCGTTCATAGACTTATTGATTTTCCCTTTCCGGCAGTCATTTTTGGCCTCCTTTTTTGTTGCCTTTTTGACGCTTTGGTTCGTCACTCCCATACCCATCTTGTTCGTCTTGTTACCGTGCTTCCATAGCAACCAAAAACGCCGCCATCCGCCTCCCGACGCGCCTCCACGCGCCGCCGCAAGACGCTGCCACGACCAGGTTGCTCTCCCTTCCAGCTTCCACCCGTGCCCTTTTGCCCTCATTTTTCTCTGTGATTCCGACGCTTTGGTTCGTCACCTCCGGCATCATTGTAATCTTCTCTTCGCCGGCTTTCCAACGCCGACAACATCGCCACCATACTCCACCGGACGCGCCGTCACGCGCCGCCGGAAGTAAGCTGGCCACCTGTGTAATTTGTTTTTCCAGAGTCTCAGCAGCCGTTGATCTCGCACGCCAATCCAACGTTCCTGGTTGTGCCACGTGTCGCGATCACGCCTTCCCTGCAGACCCGCATCGCCTGACCCGAACCGTGCCGCCCGACCCGAACCGCGCCTAACCCGTGCCTCCACCTCACTGCCAGCGTGGCCCTCCCTCCTATCAGGTGCTGACACGTGTCCTCGTTTGCTGACGTGTCTGCTGACGTGGCGCTGACGTGTCTGCTGACGTGGCGTTGACGTGGCGGGCAAGTGGGACCCTCCCTAAGGTTTTTGGGTGAGCTCTTTCCGATTCCGCGCTCCGTTTTCTCATTTTCTGCTTCGAAATCGCAGTTTACTCTCCTCTCTTTGCTCTCTTTTATGGAAAAGTCAGATAATTTTGCTGCCACAGACAGAAAGGATAAATTCTGTCGAAACTGCAACCGCTTTGGGCACCTCTTCTCTGTTTGTCCCTCTGTTGAATGTCGCACATGCCACCAGAAAGGTCATATTAGCTACCATTGTTCACAGTTGTTCTGCCGTTATTGCAAGCTCCCGGGACATTTGATTACTACATGTCCTACTCGTCCTCCACGTCTTGCGCCTGCTTCTGCTGTTGCTGCTACTACTGAACCTACCACTGTCTCTCTATCTGATATTGCATCTCTTCTACAGCGTCTTTTCTCTGTTTCTGGTAATACCCCTGCTGCTTTATCGACCTCTCCAGGTACTTCTAAATGGTACTTTGACTCGGGTTGCTTTAATCACATGTCTCCGTTGCGTAATATTTTCTCGTCCATGTCTGCAACTACAAATGGACCTTCTGTTAATACTGCAAATGGCTCCCTCTTGCATGCAACACACAAGGGTTCTATATCTCAGTCATCTCTTAATCTTCCTGATACTTACTACATTCCCAAATTAAACTTCAATCTTATTTCTGTTGGTCAACTTGTTGATCTGGGTTTTGACGTCACCTTTTCTGTTTCTGGTTGTCGTGTACAGGATCCTCGGACGGGACAGATCATCGGGACTGGACGTAAGGTCGGAAGGTTGTTTGAACTCGAAAGTCTTCATATTCCTCCTGTACCAAATCTCTGTGCTGCTTCTTCTCCCTCTACCCTTCACTTATGGCATCAACGTCTTGGCCACACCTCCTTAGGAAAACTGCGTCCTCTTGTATCTCAGGGTGTTTTAGGTCAGGTTTCGAATGAATCTTTTGACTGCATTTCTTGCCAAACTGCCAAACAACCTGCTTTATCTTTTCACAATAATTCATCTCTTGCTTGCTCTCCTTTTGATCTCATTCACTCTGATGTTTGGGGCCCCGCTCCCACTGCCTCTATGGGCGGAGCTCGATATTTTGTCATTTTCATTGATGATTATTCCCGTTTTACTTGGGTTTATTTGATGACTAATCGCCATGAGTTACCTCAGATCTATATCAACTTTGCCACTATGATTAAAACTCAGTTTTCCAGGGCCATTAAGGTTTTCCGACGTGATAATGCTATGGAATACCGTGATTCCAAACTCTTAGCCTTTCTTGCAGAACAGGGTACTCTATCTGAGTTTTCTTGTCCTAGTACATCTCAACAAAATGGTAGAGCTGAACGCAAACACCGTCACATTCTTGACTCCGTCCGTGCAATGCTCCTTTCTTCTTCGTGTCCTGAGCGTACTTGGGGTGAAGCTGTTCTTACTGCTGTTCATGTTATCAATAGACTCCCTTCTTCTGTTCTTGGTAATGTTACTCCCTTTGAGCGTCTTTTTCATACCCCACCCGATTACAGTTCTCTTCGAGTTTTCGGTTGTGTATGTTTTGTTCTTCTTCAGCCTCATGAACATAGTAAACTTGAACCTCGGGCTCGTATGTGTTGTTTTCTTGGTTATGGCACTGAACACAAGGGTTATCGTTGTTGGGATCCTCTTTCTAAACGTATTCGTATATCTCGTCATGTTGTCTTTTGGGAGCACCACATGTTTTCTCGGTTCTCATCGTTTGAGTCGATTCCTACTACTCAGTCACCTTTGTTTACTAACCCCAATGTTGATCTTTTTCCTAGTGATGATTCTACAGGTTCTATTTCGAGTGACCCTCCACAGCCTCCTGTTCCTCCGCCTTCTCCATCTCCCGATGAATCCAGACCGGACGATGATCCTGTTCCTACCGTCATGCCTCCTCCTCCCGCTCATTCTTCTAGGGTAAGGAATCCACCTCCTCATCTTCTTGATTACCATTGCTTTTCTACTATTCTTCATCAACATGAACCTAAGACATTCAGAGAAGCCTCCTCAAACCCAAATTGGCAACAAGCAATGCAAGAAGAATTACAGGCACTTGAAAAAGCACACACTTGGGATCTGGTTGATCCTCCTTCTGATCAGGAAGTTGTGGGTAGTAGATGGGTATACAAGATCAAGACTCGCTCTGATGGCTCTATTGATCGTTATAAGGCCCGCTTGGTTGCTCAAGGTTGTACGCAAGAGTATGGTATTGATTATGAAGAGACTTTTGCCCCTGTCGCTCGCCTTACGTCTGTTCGAGCTCTTCTTGCCATTGCTGCAGTTAAAAAATGGTCTCTCAATCAGATGGATGTGAAGAATGCATTTCTTAATGGGGACTTGAAACAGAAAGTCTATATGAAACCACCTCCGGGATATCCTTGTCCTTCTCGTAAGGTTTGTCTCCTTCGCAAGGCGCTCTATGGACTTAAGCAAGTCCCTCGTGAATGGTTTGACAAGTTCAGCTCTACCATATGTGATCTTGGTTTCACTTCTAGTCCTCATGAGAATGCTCTCTTCATTCGTAAAAGTGAACGAGGAGTTGTCCTTCTACTTTTATATGTTGATGACATGATCATTACTGGAGATGATGTTGACGGTATCTCTGAACTGAAGACCTCACTTCACCATACCTTTGAGATGAAAGATCTTGGTTCTCTCAGCTATTTTCTTGGTCTCGAGGTCATCTCCACAGATGATGGCATCTATCTCTCTCAGGCTAAGTATGCTTCAGATCTTCTTGCTCGCGCTGGGATTACAGATAGTCGCACTGAGTCTACTCCTATTGAGCCTAATGTTCGATTTACTCCTATGGATGGCACTGCTTTGGATAATCCGACTCTCTATCGACAGTTAGTTGGTGGTCTCGTCTACTTGACTGTCACCCGACCAGACATTGCCTATCCAGTTCATGTTCTCAGCCAGTTCTTGTCAGCTCCTCGTACTACTCACTATGCGGCAGTTCTGCGCATTCTTCGCTACGTCAAAGGCACTCTATTTCATGGCCTTTATTTTTCTGCTCATTCCTCTTTGACACTACAGGCATACTCCGATGCTGATTGGGCTGGTGATCCCACTGATCGTCGTTCCACTACTGGTTACTGTTTGTTCTTTGGCGACGCTCTCATTTCTTGGCGTGCTAAGAAGCAGACCTTCACCGCTCGGTCAAGCACAGAAGCTGAATACCGTGCCCTCGCTGACACCACTGCTGAGGTTCTCTCGGTTCGTTGGCTTCTCGAAGATCTGGGTGCTCCTCAGTCCACTCCTACTGATGTTTTTTGTGATAACCGCAGTGCTATTCAGATTGCCCATAATGATGTGTTTCATGAACGCACCAAACACATTGAGATTGATTGTCATTTTGTTCGGCAATGAATTCTCATTAATGCTATTCGTCTCATTGCTGTTGGAACACTGGATCAGACTGCTGATATCTTCACGAAAGCTCATCATCCGACTCGTTTCCGGACTTTGTTATCCAAACTCAAGCTGGTATCCTTAGCTCCCACTTGAGTTTGAGGGGGGATGTTAGAGAATCATTAGAATTAATTAGTATCATATTAGTATCGTATTAGTATCGTTTATATTTATAGCATATCTGTATATTAATTGTAAGATTCTATGTCTTTATTACGTTGATTCATCTAGCACCTATAAATACCCCTTGTATATTGTACATTTCATCAAGCTGAATAATACACTTTTCAGATTCCTCTTCTCAGTCTTTTGTTTCTAACATTAGTCATTATAAGACTATAAGTTAATGTTTTATGTTTAAAATATATAAGACTTTAGACTAATGCATAATATTGTGTTATTTGTATTGATTTAAATATTTGGTGTTATTAGACAATATTAGTATTGATTGTGGTTATACTTTAATTTTAGAGAAGTGTTGGTTCTTGTTATATTTTTCTAAGTGAATTTTATTATATGAATTGTAAAATCATGGTTGAAAATTAGGTGATTTTTACATGCTAAAGACCCAGTTTTTATCCGGTTTTTACTCAGTTTTTACCCGGTCCGAAAATGCATAGGTTTCATTGGGTTTAGAGTCGGGTTAGTATCTAAAAATTAGACCCGGTCTATATTTCGAGTCGGATCTGAGTTAGGCCAAACCCGATGTGATCCGGCCCATGTATATACCTTGTTGGTTCATAAGTCTAAGCCTCCGAATTGTACGGTGAAAGATTTTTTTTACCCAGATTAAAATGTGGGTCAGTTTTTAGAAATTAAAAAAATATAAAGAAAACAAAAACCCAAAAGCGGATTATAAAAAATTGAATTTAAAGAAATTCAAATATGAGGGTTAAATTTATTAATGTATATTAATGTATATACCTTTAGATTTAGGAGTGACAATAGGTAGAATAGAGTAGGATTTTGATCTGATACTAATTTTATCTGTAAATTGAAATTTTTATATAAACTCAACTTATTCTATTTACAGATTGAGAATTTCTCAATCCTTACTTTCTTCCGAGTGCATGTTCGACACGTGGAGTATGGTTACAAATTTAAAAGTCAGATTTGTGAACCATTTCCTCGCCGTTCAGTTACCATTTTACTCATCATTGTCCATCGAATTGGTAGGAGCTTCAAATATTAGGGAATGGATCCTCTTTAATATTAAAAAAAATTAAAAGTGTAAAGCGTAATCTCTAACTTTTTTAACCTTTTATTGCACTCTCTCATATATATTTTTAGTTTCACTTATAAAATTATTGATAAAAGATTATACTTTGCTCCCTCAATTGTTAAAAAAATTAAGAAGATCTATTTTTTAAATCTGTAATTCAGATTTGGCTCAAGCTTAACACATTTCAATCTTCTTCCTACCAAGTTGGCTGTGCGATGATCCCCAAGAATCTCAAATCAGACCCTCAATAGCCATAATATAATAAGAATACGAGTAATTTAGGTCTTTTATTTTCTTTCTATTAAAAGAGTTAACAAGTGTAATTATCCATGCTATGTACGTGATAAGATTAAAATTATAATTTTAATTTTTTAAATTAATTTAAATTATAATAATTTAATTAATAAAAAAGTAACATGTTATACATTTTTTTTAATCTAGTGTTAATTGAATTAATTTTAAAATAGTTATTAATCAATTTTAATAATCTACTTTTTTTAATAAATCAGATATATATACTGAATGTGATCATAAATAATATAGTAATAGTTAAATCCACCAACAAATATATTGTCTATTATCACACTATAAAACAAATTACATATAAAGGCTATTAGCACTTATAAATTTATAAAATCGCACTGTCTTTGATTCGTGCAAGGGTTTACTTATCAAATAAACTTAAAATATGAACAAAAAATATTTATAAAACGGACCTAGCATCACTTGAAAGAATCATAAAAAATAATCAACTTACCTTCCATCAAAACCATTTCTATACAAGTCGTCTTGTTCTTGTCAAATTAAATGAGACTTTCTATAACCTTATATTAATTTTGTTAAATAATTATATATATATATATATATATATATATATATATTACGGTAGTTTTTCTTAATATATATACATATATATAAATAAAAAAATATATGAATTATGTTTTGTTAAACTCTATATTATCGATTATTAAAAATATTTTTTAAATCACATATATTAATTATTTTTTGTTATAATTATTTCATTTTATATATATAATTATTTTTTATTCTATAATCGTATAATAATTTTTTATTTTTTATATCCATATATATTCTTTAATTTCGGTCCCATTTATACCTATATTAATAATTTTTTTCTAATAGTAATGTTTTAATTTTTCGTTTTCTTTTTTTTTTAAATAATATGTTTTAATATTTTTTAAATATATTTTAATAATTACATTAATAATCTAAAATATAAAATGAAAAAAAATGTGATACATATATTCAAGAAAAAAATACACTTAAAAATCAGAAAAAAAAAGAAATTTTATATTAAACTCTAAAGACCAAATAAAATAGTATCTCTGGTTTTATTCTCATTTAATTCTAAATCAAAAGTAATTATGTTAGAATGGCTCGCCACATTAGTTGACTAGCCTGATTGAGCTCCAGCTGCGACAAGCTACACATGGCCTGTAATTAGGGATGTCAATGGGGCATGGCGGGGGTGGGGGATGCCTCCCTGCTCCCCATCCCCGCCCCCAGATTTACTCCCCGTTCCCACCCCCGTTCTCCGCCGTGGGGGAATATTGCTCCCCATCCCCATTTTCCAGAGGGCCTTATTCCCCGCGGAGACCCCATTCCCCATCTATCTGATAGTTCTAACTAATTATTAATTTCCATATGAATAGAGGTGTAAGTATCCATTCTATACAAAAATAACAAGATTTTATACAAAAAAGTCTAAACAAAAAGATGTTGACTTCTTTCGAAATGACGCAATGGGGAACACAACGACAAGCCAGAGGATAGAGAAGTGGACAAGGTGGAAGACGCGGCAACAGAGAGTAGAATGGACACGACGATAAAGTTACGGAAAGGAGTGCCGCAAATAGAGAGCACGACGTGGTGAGGATCATGGCACAGTGAGGTGTGACGATGCGGTGAGAAGGGAGAGCGGCGAGAGGGTAGTTGCAGAGAGGTTGGATGGAGTATGGACAACGTTAGAAATTTCTGAATTGAAGAAGAGTTATGCAAATGAGGATTAGGAGTTTAGGGTTTATATGTGTGTGTGTCTGTGTGTGTGACTAAAAAAACATGTATAAAAAATAAATTATTAAGGATAATTCAATAAATTTATGAACTTCGGGGATTAGCGGAGATCCCGCTCGGATCTCCGCATCTGCCTCGGAGAAATTTTGTCTCCCGTCCCCATCCCCACGGAAAAAATTCCCCACAGTCGGATCTCTATTCGGGCAGTCCCCGCAGGGATCCCCGTGTCTCAGGGAATTTTGCCATCCCTACCTGTAATTAATAAACCATCATGTATTCATATTAGTATAACGGCACTATAGGTTAAGATCTTTGCAACACTACAAAATTAAAGACTCTACCACAATTTCACTCAAAATAATACAAGGGAGGAAGCGCAGATAGTGAGCAGAGAAGCAGTGAAAGTGACCGTGAAGAGAGAGTGAGAGAGGGAGGTTCCTGGTTCATCGAAGAAGATGATAGCGACGCAGGAGAAGATGGTGGAAGTGAAGGTTCCCCTTACATACAGGGACCAGTGCGCACACCTCCTCATCCCTCTCAACAAGTGCCGCCAGGCCGAGCTCTACCTTCCATGGAAATGTGAGAACGAGCGTCACTCCTACGAGAAGTGCCAGTACGAGCTCCTCATGGAGCGCATGCTTCAGATGCAGAAGATCAAGGAACGAGCCTCCCTTAATCACTCCCAATCCAAGGGCGCCGCCTTTCCCGTCATCCCTAAAATCGCCAATGCCTGATTCATTCCAGATTTCTGCTTCTCCCTAATCTAGGGTTTTTCGGATTCATTCCTCATTTCTGATTGATTAATTGCTCTCGTTATCAATATTCTCGCGTTCCGATTCATTAGGGTTATGGGATTGTTCACGCTTTTACTTGATTAGGATTAGAGAATGTTAGTTTCGTAGGTGTCTCTTTGTGGATTAAATTGGGTTTGCTGTTATCATAGGACCATAATTTTTGTTCACATTAGCTGAACAGACAGAAAAGTTTCGAACTTGTAGCTCGTAGTGTTAATCTTATCTTCTTTGGTTCTTTCTGGCTCTATAAATAGAGAATGGAGATGTGAAGATTGATCCTCCTACTACAAAACCAGTTAAGTATATATATATATATATATATATATATATATATATATATATATATATATATATATATATATATATATATATTACCCCTTGCGTTGTGTGTGGAATGTGTTTTAAGTTGACTAGACTTCATTTTAATTTTATTATTGTATAAAACTGAAGAGTATGCGTATTTTTAGTTGCAAATGATGGTTGATTGGGCTTGATTTCAACGACTAAATACCCAAGATGGCACTTGTAATTTACATCGAGTCTTGAATTGATCCCTGAAATTTTAATTAACCCATTTTGAACTTTTACATTTTGATTTGTGACTTGCATTAGCCCCAAGTTCATCTCCATAAACCCTAAACCCAGCTGAGTTGTCGCTTAAGCGATAGTGGCAACAATAGAGGTTGCTTAGAATGGCCTCAAGGAGGAGAGGGAGAGTAATAGTAAAGGGATTTTTATGTGAATGATCTATTCGTAGGGAGCGATGTAATTTGCACAACCACAAAATGACATTGTTTCCATTTGTTCACTGTTGCAACTTAACATGCCAATTTAACTTGCTGTTAACGGAGATAAACTAAGGGATTAACACGAGACACAAATTGGAATTCGGGAGATCGGATTCGGTTAATTGAAATTTTAGGTGTTAATTTGTGGCACGATACAAATTTCAGGGGCGATTTTGGGTATATACTCAATTTCAACTTATTGTTAAAGATGGTAGGAGTTTGTTACTTTGACCCTGTACTCATGGCTTTCCACTGGAGTAGATATAAATTATGGTTGATTCGGTAGGTTCTAGCACATACTTTAATATTGATGACTGCTTTTGTTCGAACAATTGGGAAAAAAACATACTAAGATAATTGCTTGTTAGAACAAAATGTGAATTCATGACTTTATGCACACATAATGTTGAATGATTAATTGGAACGGAAATCCTGTTACCTAGAACATGACTCAACTGTTTTAAATTAGATTGTACGTTTTGATATCAGTTGCTTATTTTGCTTTCCACTTCTTTTCTGTCTGTTTCCACTTGCTTGTGGTACTGGTACTGGTTCTGCCGATTGCTTTCTAATGTATATTATGTACTTTTGGCAGGAACCTTTGCTTGGGTGGGAGTTCCTTCATGTTTTTCAGTTGTGTGAAGTCGAAATTACCTTGGATTGTTTGTCCAGAGACTACCAAAGATTGTTTATACTTTAATTCTCGCAATTTTTCATCATGGACACATGTTTTTACTTGAAAGTAATAAATTTTTCTTAACTTTTCATAAGTGGAGATATGGTTGGTTTGCCACTTCTATTCCCTGACCAATCATCACATATGTTTGAAATATTTTTGTTAAGGTAAATTTTATGGTGTAGAAATATTTTTTTTCTACACATGAGAAAACTAACGTGGCATAGATTTAAGAGTGACACCTATCTTTTGCTATTGTTGCTTTGATCAGATGTGACAAGACAAATACATCAAAATTCAGATGTTATCTTTTGCAATTAAATATTAATACTAATAAAACTTTAATTACAGATCTATTTTTGTTGTATTGGATCAAAAAAATTGGGTCAAAGAAAAACAATAATTTTTGGACTGTAATGAATTATTATTAAAGAAATATATTTTATTGTGTTTATTTTATCAATAAAATTAATTAATTTTTATTAAATATTGAAGTATGCATAAATAATATTAAATACTACAAACAATAAATATTAAAAAAATAAACATTCAAATTCAAAATTTAATCTCTAAATTATTGTGTATAATATTAAATTTTTCTTACATTTTGTATAAGAAATTAACAAGTGTTATTTTTATTTTCTGAGAGTACCTTTAAAAAAAATTTGTCAATAATACTAAAATTTTCTTATATTTTGTATAAGAAATTAATAAGTGTTATTTTTTATTTTGTACGAGTACCTTTACAAAAATTGTCATTTGATTTATAAATTAGTTAAAAAAATTCTTTAGTCCATGAATTATTTATTTTTTAAAATTAATTTATAATATTTCGATTTATAATAAGAATGATAATTTATTTAGAATTACAAATATAACAACAAAGTTAAATTTAAAAAGATGAAAAAATAATCAAAATATTCATATGCAAAACTTGAACATAAAATAAATATTCATGCATATCAAATAATTTTAAATATTGAACATTTTAAAAAATATTCATACGTACCAAATAATTTGGGTTATCTTTCAGACTCCAGTTTTGTTTTTTAAGTATTTTTTCACTCATCTTTTTAAATTTAACTTTGTTGTGATATTTGTAATTTTAAATAAATTATCATTCATATTATAAATCAAAATATTATAAATTAATTTAAAAAATAAATAATTCATGGATTAAAAATTTCTTTTAACTAATTCAAAAACACTTTTAATTTTGATATTGAATTCATAATAGTATTTTTTTAATATCGTATGAAATTTGGTGTATTTTTTTTATATAGAGATCACAAATCTAACCTTTTAATTTGTGAAGTTTAATTTTTTTGAAATTTTTAAAACACAAAACCGACCCTCTAATTTGTGAACTTATACAAATCTGATCTTTCAATCTGTGAATTTTAATTTTTTAAAATTTTTAAAATACAAAATCTACCCTCTGATTGATAAACTTTATTTTTTTTAATTTTTAAAATACAAATAAGACTCTCTTATTTGTGATTACATCTGTATTAAATTAAAACATACCACTCCTACATAATCGAGAATAATACAACAATAATTCTATATACAAAAATCAGTCATTCATAAATTAAATGACAAACATTTTTAAAGTTACTCTCACAAAATAAAAATAACACCTATTATTTTCTGATACAAAATGTAAAAAAAATCCAGGGTTATACATAATAATTTAGAGACTAAACTTTGAATTTAAATGTTTATTTTTTAAATATTTATTGTTTATAATATTTAACATTATTTATCGCATACTGAGAATTTGGCAAAGAGTAGGTATACAAAACTGATAGAAACTAGGAAGAGTTGGAGCTCTTCTAATCTCTACAATTACCAAATGATTCCACACCTAACTCTATCTCTCATCCCTTTATTCTTCTCTCAATCTTAACCAACTTCCTCACTAGCACTTCAATTAGATACTTGGGCCAGCACCTGACCATAGAATTGGTTCCTGACACACAGCTATGATTTCTTAACCAGCACAACTTTTATATAGTACCACGATACATTTGTTTGTTACATTACAGCTTGTAGATAGGGGGCCATTTTTACAGCAGTACCACAAGAACATTATAACATATTAGTATGAAAGTGATGGTCACATGTCAGACTTGGATTAGTCTTACTTTGAATTCAACTGGGCTGTAGTGCAACCAGCAGTCAGTAGAATAAAAGCAGCCCATTGAATCTCACTTAACCTGAAATGCAAATAAAAACACAACAATAGACAACCCTAGGGCAATACGATCAATAAAATTAAATATTATTTTACTAAGCCATTAGTATTAAGTAATAAACTAAACTTGTGGAAACAAAACACTGCCTCAATCCTTAATAAAAGATTATGACAATGAAATGAGAATTGACAATAATTTTTTTATATTGAAAATAAAGAACAAAAGCTACCTCTTCTTGAGTATAATTCAGTAGAAAACACATGTACTGATAATATTCAAGTTTTTTAATATCTGATAGACAGGAGCATCTACATATTGAAAAATGTAATACTGCCATAAAATTGAAGAGTAAATACAATCAGATTTTGGATGGTATCTGTTGCAAAATCAAAGTTACATAATAATCAATTGCGACCATAACAAACATAGACATGCATCACCAATCTGAAGCAAATTTTTGACAAGGTAAAGTGCTGCTGGAATGGGATACACTATAACTTCATCTAATGTGGTGCTCAACCTAGATGCAAGAAACAATATACAACGACTTATTCAAATTCATTCTCCAACAAAAGACAACATGAAAAATCTCTCATCAGAAAAGGAAACACATACACATACAGAAGTCATAATGCTTAGATAAAAGGATGAAATCACCAACAGAACTTATCAAGTGAAACCACTGGCCTACTGAAAATATTACTGCTTAGAATCTCCCTTCTCCCCCTCCCTCCCCCTTTCTTTTTCTTTTCTTTATTCTCTCTTTCTCCAAACATGCCATGCAAAAGAGTTAATGTTTTGCTTTGTAATGGTAGAAACAGGCCAAGCCTATATTAAAACTTATTAATCTAAGCCTGATTTGTTCTTAAGCTTGGCCTGCCATTTAGAAAAACATATTGACTAACAATAAAAATGTATATTTATTATTTTTCTCTCAATTGAATCATTGGCATCCAAGTTCTACTACTGAGAATTAATCCTGCCCAAATTTACTTGAAGTCCCATTAAGGAGGGTAAAGGCTTCGTGGCGAGGATTTTTTTTACTGCACACAATGCAAGACTAAAGCTCAAATAGGCTAAATGTATGCATAATGCCTAAAATAGGCTAGATAAGTCTAACAAGCGTTTAGTAGATTAAATTACATTACATTTATATACATTTCTAAATCTAAATAAGCCCAGGACAGCCAGCAAGTCTACTCGCTTTTCCGCAAACCTAGGCCTAGGTTGCTAAGATAAATAGGCTTTTCAAAAAGCCTGAGCCTGCTTCTATATTTTAGCAAGCGACAGGCCCTAAATAGGTCGCCTAACCTGTTTCCATCCTTGAATATCGAAATGTAGTAAAGATTCACCCTGAGGAATACAACCCAAAATCTCAGTATAATGCTTCAGCTTCCAAAGTAACATTATGAGTTCGTAGAAACATGTACTTTGGTTACCTTATGCTTTTGTGCTTGCTTGTAAATGGCCAAAATGCAAGTTGTCACTCAAATTTTCAATGTAAGAAAAACCTTATTCCACCTCTTTAACTAGTTATCCAAACTTTTTTCCCTTTTCATCAACAGAATGTAAAACATAACCAAAATCTTTCACTAAATTCACAATCAGATCAAAAAATTTAAGGAAAAAGGATTATGCTAACCGATTGTCCTCAGTGACACCGTCCTTTTTCCATATTCTTGCAAGAGCCACAAGGGATATAGCACATTTTAAAGTCTCCACCTATAACTAAATGATTACCAATAAATTAGGAGCCATGTATTGGTCAAATGCCACAACTCGGGTTATCAAGTAGAAAGTGAATCAATGGAATGAGTGCATACTGCATAGAGATGAGATCTATACGCACCAGAAAGTTTGCGGTGGTTACACTATACTCGTACTTGCCAGCTCTCTTAGACCAAACGATTAGAATGGCTTGCGAACTAGTAAGAATAGTCAATGCAAGTGTAACAACTGACCTATATCAAGAGAAATGGGATGAGGATTAAGAAATCGAACAAGAACTGAACAGAAAGATAACGGAGAGTGGGAGCAGGAGTCAGACTTGAGTTTCCACTTTGCTTTCGCCCTGTGGCTATCGGTTTTGGTTTCTCCCACGGAGGCCAAACGGTTGTCTAGGACTGCAAAACAGTGAACAGGGGAAAAGAGGTTAAAGCTATTCCAATGGTGAAGTTGCAAACACAATACATCTAATTATCCAACCGATACAATATAAGACAGAAGAAGAGAAGACAGCAAAACCGATTTTTCACGTAAACTCTCAACGTCCTCGACGCCGATCTCCCTATCATCACCCTACAACACATAGGTGTGTCAAATCAACTCTAGTTTATTATTGAGTGAATGGAAGAAATATGATAGCAAATTCCTCAGCTACATATTAAAAACACCTCATCCCTGATTTTCCTGTACTCCATTTTGACTAAGAGTTGTGAATTAGAGAAGAGCAAATTCCAACTCTATATACTTATTGCAACCGCTACAGATCTCATCTTTATGCCTCAATGACTCAGTCCCTCGGTGACTATCCCAGCTGCACAAGCACAACCAATTCGGGACCAGTGATCCCCTCATCTACTCTCCTCTTCTTTTTTTATACTTGTTTTTGTTACTACTGTTCTTTCGTGTGTTTTTTTGGGCTTACTGTTTCTTCGATTTTTCTCTTATTTCTACTTTTTTTTTTCTTTAACATTCTCCTTCTTACTTCTTTGTTGATTTTGGGCTCCGTTGACAAGTTTTGTTTCCATAACTTTGTTCTTTGGCCCATCCTTTCACTTTCTTAAATTTTTGGTCTAGTAATTAACAACTATTCTAACCAACTTGGGTTAACCAAGTAATCAGCTCACTCGTCCCCTTAATCAAATATCGAGAGTTTAAATCTTGTCTTATGCATGTAATAACTTATTAACCAACGACAAATTCTTACATAAAACTCAGATCCGCATCGAATTAGTCTTTAATCTGTCGGTTGAGAGATACCATGAACAACCACAAAAAAAAATAACAGCAATTCTAAAAATTTTAGGCTAGACATTTGTGCTTATATAATTTAGACAAAATTTACATCCCAAATTTGATCCTTTTGGAATGTTGATAATCTACATATTAATGGATTTGGATCCTCTAAATTTTGAATTTCACTTTAGAGAGTAAAGTATGATCTATTACTATTTATTTCATAGGTGGGACCAGAAGAAAATATGAAAAAAAAAGCATTCAATAGTAAAAGATCTCACTTTATCCTCTAAAGTAAAAATTTAAAATTTAGAGGATCCAAATTCCATATTAATTGATTCTTCATACCAAAAAAATGATTGATTTTTTTACAAAAATTATTATATTTAATGTTTTATAAAAACGGAATGCTACACATCCATGTAATCATGTAACCAAGTAGTTTTAATATAAATAAAAAATATTAGAATAAAATTAAATGAAATTAAAGGTTATGAACAATTTTAAAAAATATTATAAATATTAAAAAATTATATTTTACTCAAAAATAAAATACACATAGATGGTACTTGATGGTTATCTTGCTATTTTCATCACATATTGGCTTATTTCAAGTGTATGCTAACACTTTTATGATGAGATGATTTCTTCCACGAAAACTCCCGAAAAATAATTAAACTATAATAGGTAACTACTCTGTGAACTTTTTTTTAAATATTGAAGTCTACTTGGTGTAATTCACAAAAATGGCTAAAAATTCGTGTTTAACGTCGTTGTGGAATTTCTGATGGGGCCATAAAGATAAAGACGATTAAGACGATTGAAACGTTAGCAACAATTTTGACGTTGGGGACAAAAACATATTTTACTCTAAAAATATTTTGATCGAGTGTTTTTAATTTATAAAAAAATGATTGGGTAAGAATTAAGATGCATCTTCAATATTGAGAGGGCAGTGAAGACAATATAAGAGAGAAATGCAGATAGCGAGCAGTGTATTACAAAGAGAAGCAGTGAAAGTGATCATGTAGAGAGAGTGAGAGATGGAGGTTTTCGGTTCATCGACGAAGATGATAGCGACGCAGGAGGAGATGGTGGAAGCGAAGGTTCCCCTGCATAACATGGATAATTTTGAGATTGAGAAATCCTAAAATTTTCAGTTAAAATAAAAATTTTATTCAATCAAATGATAATAAATAATTTTATCGAATTAAATTATATTAATGTGATCATTATATGATAAAGAATGCTAGAAAATAAATAAATAATATTTTAAGAGTATAGAAATATTAAATTGTCATTTCAATTTACTTTTTTAATCAATGATAATAAATATCTTAAATTAATTAAATTTTTACAAAAATTATACACCTAAAACTATTTCATTTTTCAAAAATCTTTTGAAAATACAATCGTTCAATAAGAGATTGACTATTGAGAATTGAATATAATATTTTTAAATTCGTATTTTCAATAAAAAGATGTACTTAGTTCCATCCATCCTAAATAATTCTATATTCACTATTACTTATCCATCTAAATAATTCTAACATTGATAGAATATTATTTTTAGATGCAAAAAATTTAAAATGTATTTATTCTATTTCAAAAATTAATATTCATATTTAACTTAGAATTCCAATAAATATGACAAAAAATATTATATTTTTTAGTTATTAAAAAATTAAAGTAAAATATCTATAAAAAAAAAATTGTGCTTTAACTTTAGATTTTTCAAAAAAAATTGGCAAGTTAATGGAATCAAATCATATTTCTATAATATATATAAGAATGTATATTACACATAAATAAAAAAATTAGGTATAGTAAGAATAAATACATAAATTAAAATAAAATTTAGAAAAATAAGAACCAATAAAATATTGAAGGAAAGAAATATAAATAGAAGAGAAACAAAATTATTAGATAGAAGAGAAATAATTTAATAAATTATATATATATATATATATATATATATATATATATATATATATATATATATTGGAATAAAACATCACTTTAAAATGAGATTATTATTATTAATGACATATAAATATTAAAATTATATTAATACATTAATAGAAATACATTATTATAATAAAAAGTTACAAGAATTAAAATAATTGAAATTTATTAACATTAATTAGTTAAATTAGCATAAAATAAGAAAGAGATGATTAATCAGATTATATAAATTAAAAAAATATAACTGAACAAAGTAAATATCACAATAATTATATTACTAATTGAAAAATAATCTATTTAATCAATTTAAATTTTTATTGAAAATAGAGAACTAAAGATTATCAATGAATAAAAATAAATAGGATATAATACATTAAAGAATAATTCTGGTAGTATAAATAATAAAATTAAATTATTATATACAATTTTTACTTTTTACCTTATTATGATTGAAGTTAACATTAATGGTAAAAAACTAATTTTAAATAGTCTAAATTTATATTTTACAACATAATTAAAGCACAATTCATAATTTTATATTTTGTGATTAATCAATATTTTTTAAATTTTTTGGAGTCTTCTGTGTTTTATGATTGATAAATATTTTTTACAAAATACAAATTTATGATGAGTTATTACAACCATAATTAATTAAAAAAATCAAGAAAAATTATAAAAAATCAAATAAAAGATAAAAAATAGAGTAAACATTTATTTTGAAACTAAAAATTTGTTAATTATGCTAGAAATTCTAAAAATTTGTATCTTATTATATAATCAATTTATTTACTCACTTTAACCTTATTATTTATTTATTGTATCTAAAAAAGTATATAATGTCACACTTTATTTTTAAAAAGATGAAACTCTTCAAATATACGATATAATATATAATTTAAGAACAATAAAATAAAAATATTTAGAATTTTATAATAGTATTTGAAATTTTCAATGACGATAATACAAAGTGTTTAAATCGACCAAATGAATTCAATAGTTATCCTTTGCACATCTTATTTAAATTTGAATCTTAAAATTCACTTTTATCTTTTTTTTCTAATATAAATTATTTTTAACAAAAAATAGAGAAAAAATTTATTAGACCAAAAAAATATCCGATCAAAAAATTATTATAAGGAGATTTATAATTAGAGAAGAAAAGAATAAAAGTATTAATAATAATTAAGAAAAATAAACGCAGCTTGTATTAAACAATGTTAGAAAAGAAATAATAAAGTTCATATTAATAATAATGTCGAGGAATGATGTTGCTGCTTTAGACTTTTAACCTTCGTCTTTGACCATCTTTTTTTTCTGTTCTTTGCCTTTTTTTAATTATCAAGTCATAAAAAATAAAAAACAATTCAATAAAACAAAAGCAACAAAATCGAAAATAGTAAGATCAATAGTAACTATACAAATTAAAATACATAGGATAAAAACAAACTATTACATAATAGAATTAACATGAGTATCTTTCATCATTAAATAAACAAAGTTAATGCACAACAAAATTACATGTAAAGAGAAAAAAAAAAGAAAAAAAGAGTTAAAATATCCAAAGTGATAAAAAAGATTATTTTATAAAAGACTATAAAATAATGAACTTATAACTAAATTAAACTGTACTTATTATTATTAGAAAGGGTAAGAGAGAGCAGTAGAAAAAATGTTTGTGTGTATTTAAGTTGTGTAAAATAATACAATATAGAAGGGTATTTACAGGTGCTAAGAGAATCGAAATAATAAAGACGTAATATCCTATAATAAATATTTATATATGTTAAATAATGCTAATTGATCTAATTGATTCTAATTATACTCTAACAATTATATTCAATTAATTGACATACATAATATTAAATTGTGTGATACTTAAATATCTTAATTGGTTGATATAATTAATCCACCGTAATGAATTGTATTTAATGAGTTAAAAGAAATAAATCAGGAAACACACTACTAGAAATAAGGTTTTTTCATACAAAAATTTCAAACGAAATTTAATCCGTCTGAATGACTTTTTTATTTCGGACAAATTTGAGACAAATGTTGAACAATTTTTAGTAGAGACATTGGAATAATATATTCTATCCTAAATTTGTCTAAATTTTGTCCCAAATTTTGGCGCCAATTTTTTTTTAGATGGCGCCAAAATTTTCATACAGATTAGCAACACATTTTGGACAAAAACTATAATTCATCTGTATTCCATCTGAATATGCACATTAACTTCAGATGGATTTGAGACGCATTTTGAAAAATATTAATTCTATCCCAAATTTGTCTATAATTAGTCTTAAATGCTTTTACTATAACTAACCCTTCGAAGTAGACAAAATTGTTTCCACAAATTTGAGAGGAAAATAGCATCATTTGTAAATTTCGTTTAAAAATTCATCAATTTTCAAACAAATTTCAAATATTTATTAAAAACTTTTAAAATTTAGTATAAAAATATTATTTATATTTTAAATTAGTCTATCATTTGTCCCAAATATTTTTACTATTCTAAAATAAAGTTTCTTTTTCCTAAAATAACCTTAATTATATATCTTATAAAAAGGTACAGTTTTTGTTTGTACCTTTCAATTCCAAAACCTCTTGGTCAAAATATAAAATAATCATCATACTAATAAACCTTATTTATTATTATACATATTTTAAAAAATTGGATTAATAGATACGTTAGTGTTTATTTATGCAGAATTTTTTATATAAATAAGTAAATAAAATATATTAATTCCCATAATAGGCATGCAGAAAGCTTTACAAAAATGCGCAAGGCTATTATTCGTAAAGCACCCGCAAAATGGATTTAGTCGTCATCTCAGGAGGGGCGCACGCGAATTGAAACTTCTGGTGGGGAAGTCATTTTGTGCCTGACGACAACGAAATAGGTACTTCTGGTGGGGTTACCATGAAATTTAGTTGGTTTATTTTTTAAATATATTTTTTAATATTTTAAAAAATAAAATTATATTTTCATTAAATATATGTTTTTGATTATTTAATTTTTTATTAAGTTAATAATTTATTTTTATTAAGTTAATCTATTATTTATCATAACTCTTTTAATTCAGGTAGTATGTACTCAGTATTAAATAAACAAATTTAACAAATATACTTATATAATCCTAAATTTTAGAACTATAAATTTTAGAACTAAATTAACTATATTTTTATTAGTTTTTTTTTCTATCATTGTATATTATATTTGACTTTTTTTAGTTAAACTTGGGAGATTCTATCTTCTTATTTTTTTTATATACTCTATCTTCTTATTTTTTTTATTCTTTTATTTTTATTATATTTAATATTAATTTTCTTATACAAATTGTTATATACCATCTTGTATTTAATTTTGATTTTTTTAATTACCTCATATTATTTTTTAATTTATTCTTTTAATTATTTACGTTATAATCATTCAAAATTTAATTTTTTAACAAATTTAAGATAAAATGTATCTAAAAGAATTAAATATATAAAAATCTTAAAAATAAATTAGAGAAATGCTAAGAGTTCAGCAAATTTTGTAATTTGTAGCCATTAATTAGCCATCAGTGATATTTTTAATGGTGTGAGTTTACATCTAATGATGAAAAATTGCTCATTTTTCTTTTTAATGTAAAAGGGATATTTAATTTCAAATTTTAATTTTATTAAATATTTATCTTTAAAGATTATTATATAATAAAAATTAAAAAATATAATTTAATTTAAACATTTTAAAATTAATATTAAATATATTTTTTTTAAATATCTATCTTTTAGATAACAATATTTCATAACTTATTGAATATATTTTCGTCATAATTATTTGTTATATATAATTATTTCAAAGCCCCTAATTTACTTTGCGCCAAAAAAATTAAAACTTTACTCATAACCGCCTTTTAGTTTCAGATATTTCAGTTTTTGAGTGCCTTCTCCCATGTAGGTTACCTTGTCAAAAATCCAACTTTCTTTATCAGAACCCTCAATTTTTACTTCAGGGTCAGTTACGCTCTTGATCTCCTCCCTCCTACCCCGTGCTCCGCCGCTCGTGCTTCAGGCTCCTTCTGCGTGCTCTGCCTCCCGTCTGTGGTCGCCGCTGGTGCTTCGCGCTCGACCCTCAAACTCTCAGACCTTCGAACCTCTGGTCTCAAACATCCACCATTCCAGCCTCCAATCCCGCACCTCAGACCACCTCCACCGTTGTGACTCGCGCTTTAGGTAACAGCTTTCAATCGCGAACAACTGCTCTGCCTCCTGCATGTGGGCGCCTCCGCCGGTCTCAGAACTCACGCCCCCGCCAGCCTCAAACACCGCACCTGAGGTGGCCTCATCCACCCTCTAGCTTCGCTGGATTGCCCTTGTTTTCTTCTTCTCTCTGTGCGTCCTCTGCCACTGCCAGGTTCTAATTTTTGTGAGTAGTGATTGTTACATTGCTTTGTTTATCATAAATTTTCTTTCTTCATTGTTAATTTCCTTTCCTCATTGTTTATTGTTAATTTCCTTTTTTTAAATGTTTGATCCATATAACCCTAAACCATAGGTGTTGTTGATTGACTAAACTCTAAAGGGAAACTTTCCATGAAATGCGGTTTGAAGTGTTGGTTTATCCCACTTTAGTTGTTGACATTCAGAATGTTGTCAAATTGGAGTCATAATGTTGCCATGTTGAATGTTAAATAGCATATAGTAACAGCTTTGTCTTGTAGTTGAGCCGTTTAGATATCCTTCAGAGTTGAAAACATTGGTGCCTGCATAGCCAAAAGTGGTACGAGTTGAATGGTATAGAGCGAGATTTTGTACCTTTCTGCAAGAGCGTCTGCTACCTCTCTTTTAGACCAAGGATCTTTGGTTGTAAAATTTTTGTTAATAAACTTGGTAGAAACTAGTAACTTATGTTCATTTTTTATTTTATCAACTTTGAACAGGAACATTATAATTGAAAGTTGAGGCAAAAAATTAGAGCTGCTGCCTCAGAGTAACTATCATTATCAATGATGGCAATGCTTTCGTTTTAATTTTAGTTCAGATAATTTTTTTATGTCTTGTATTTGTCTGTTCCTTCCCCCCCCCCCCCCTCCCCCCTCTCTTTCTCTCTAAATTTGTAAGCAATCTTCTCAAATAAATAAAAAATTCATGCTATCAATAAAAATAAAGCAGATTTGGCAATATATCTCGTGATATCAATTATTTGTTTATAAGCTCGTCTTTGAATTATTAAAACTGCATATTGATCAAAGTGAATTGTAATATTACTAAAGCTCATTTGGTTCTTGCTCAACTTGAGCTAGCTAAACTGTATAGCCTTCTAGGGACTCAATTTTGTTGTGGCCCAAAGGGACTCAATTTTGTTATGGCCCTTGTGACTTTGGAGAGGAAAATACAGAAATACTTTTACTCATCATCATCATGGTGTTAGCTGATGATGTTTGGTGCAGATCTGTAGTAATAATATCCTAGATTCTTAATCAAGTACACTCATTCTATATCAAGAGTCAAGACATTTATTACTTATATTCCTGCAGCTTAAGCATTTCATACTCATGGCTTATGGAATTGCTATTACAATTGGAGCATTATCTCCTGTTCTATGGAGCAAAATTGTTACGGCAATATGATACATGCATATATAGATTATAGTCTTTTATTATGATCATATTAGAAAAATTCATATAATGATATCGATTTGAATAAGTAGTTTGGGGTTTTGACAATCAATAATGAATGCATGTTTTATAGAAAGTTATAAGGCATTTTCAGTTCAATATTTTAATTAGGGGTGAAAACAGGTTAGGTCAGGATCAGGTCAAACTTTTTAGTCTTGTTCTTATTATGTGCAATGTTTTCTTATTCTTTTTTCTTTCCTATCAATTAAAACTATTATATTATAGGAGAAAGCTACGGGAGTAAAACCTTCTCTAGAGGAGGTTTATACTAAATGCCACACCAAAAAGGACAAAAGTTGGATTGACGAAAGATCTGAGAAAGTCATTGTATGTGATGCTAGTTTGTTCTTTTTTTGTCGTTTTCAAAAATAATTTTCACTGTGTTAGTATTTGTTTATGGCATATTTAGTTGTGATTAAAATGAATTGGTTTTGTAGGGCGAATTTAAGAAGCGAAAGACAGAACTTTCTCAAGTAGCTTTATCCTTGAATAATGAGGGAGATATTGAGACATCAGAGGAAAGCCTAGATATACCAGATGATTACACTCTTTGGAACGAATTTATGACAAAGGAGAAAAAGAAAGCTGCTTTTGGTTTAAATTCTTTTGGTTTAGATCTCTCTTTAAAGTTGGATTCCGGAAATTGCTCAGAGACATCCAAAGACAATCTAAATATTGAGCAAGAACTTCACATGTGGAAAGAAAAGGCAAAGAAGCAAGAAATGATCAATGAACAGCAAAAGGTTAAGTTGAATGATGCTGAGCATAAGTTAAAGGATCAAGGACGTCAACTAAAAGCTCAACAAAAAAGAATTGGTTCTACTAAAAAGACATTTCATGCTTTGTATAAAAAGTTGAATCTCCCACTTTTTTCAATCATGTTTGTCTGTTCTTGCGGATGATGAGTTTGGGACAGGCTCTAGTGATGATGAGGATGATAATATGAGTGATTGATGTCTGGAGTATATGTTTTTTCTGATTTAGATTAAGGAATTTTTAGGTGAATTAGTTAGTACATTTGATTTTATTCATGATATTTGACCTTTTTAAAGATTTTTTTTGTTTTAGTTTAATTATTTTTTATTTTAGTTTGATTACATTTATGGACAAGTATTTTAATAATAAATATTTTTTTAACTCTTTTATGGTAATTGGCTTTTTCATGACTTTATTATGTGTTTATAATTTCGATGATGTAATATGAAAAAAAGATTATGATGGTCTTAATATAAAAAGCAAATCGAATACAATTTATTTTCTAAAATATTTATATATTAAATAGCAAATTATTTTGTATGAAAATTATTTGAAATATTATATTAAATTTGTGCGAAAATAATTTTTTGTTTTGTTTAAAATTTGTTTCGAATACGTAAATTCTTTTAAATTAAATTTGTCTGAAATTTAATTAAAAAAATATTTGATTTGTCTAAAATTTGTTCGAAAAAAATTTGTTATATTTGACTAAATTCGTTAGAAATTTGTCTGAAATAGAGTATATTTTTCGTTTGAAATTTGTCTAAAAATCAATATTTTTCTGTTTGAAATTTGTCTGAAATACGTTGTCTTTATGTTGGCTAATCTGTCTGAAATTCGTCTAAAATACCTCGTAATAATTAGAAATCTAGCAGATAAATGTCTATTTGAAATTTCAGACGAAATGTAAATTAGCAACAAGGCTTTTTGGGACAAAAAAAATTTATCCCAATTTTGTTTGAAAGAAAAATTTTGTCCCTAATTTGTTCGAAATTTATTTCAATTTCGTCTCAAAATTCGTCCAAAAAAAGTCCCATTTCTAGTAGTGACATTCTAAGAAACATGCCATGTCAACTTTATCATTAAGTGCAAGAATTCGAGTTTTATATAATAGAATAAATAGAATAGATAGATATTTCATTATTCGTTATTTTAACTTATCTATTATATATATTTTTTATATTTACCATTCAATATATTAAAATACAATTTATATATCTAGATAAAAATTACATAGATATTTAATTAAAAGAGCATTTAATTTTTTAAAATATAATAACAGTTTTAATTTCTTTTATTTTTTATATTTTTTGTATGTTTTTTTAAATAAAAGACAAGCCTATAGCAAAAATAGAAAGAGATTGTAGTATTTATTGAAGAGGAAAAAAACAAATATAATTAAAATTCATACATTTAAAATGTGTTTGAATTTTGAAAAATGAGATGAGACATGAGAATTCACATACATTTGGCTTCAATGAATCTGTTTACACCATTCAACTCAGTGTTCTTTAGCTTTCTTTTTTCTTCTTTTCTATTTCATATGAATTTATCAGTGCCAAACATGCATCATATAGAATATTTTTTAATTCTATCCTAATCTATATATTATCTTTACTAAACAAAATATAAAAGAAAAAAAGATAGTAAATAAATTAAAGTTATTATTATTTAAAGAGACAATAAATATATTAGTACTTTTGTATTTTAAATTAATTAAGATTTAAATGAAAGATAACATTAATTTAAAAAAGTTATATTAAAATTAACTCAAACATATATTTAAATTATAAAAAAAATTGATTTTCATATTTTATAAAATGTCATACTAGTGGTAATTGTAAATATGACGATACTTAAAATTAAATAAAGTAACACAGATAAAACAAATTAAAAAAAATAAAAAATAACT
Source organism: Arachis hypogaea (assembly GCF_003086295.3). Classification (NCBI taxonomy): domain Eukaryota; kingdom Viridiplantae; phylum Streptophyta; class Magnoliopsida; order Fabales; family Fabaceae; genus Arachis; species Arachis hypogaea. The sequence goes on along the minus strand of NC_092042.1, from coordinate 12,557,642 downwards.
AAATCTTGTATAAAATTTACCTATAAAATTCTGTACCGAAAAATGAATTTAATTTTAGTATATTAATAATATAAAATATTTTATATAATCATTCAATTCAATTAGATTTATCTATTTAGGTCATTATTGAAAAATAAATTTAAAATACCAATATATAATTACTTTAAATTAAGCAACAATTATCAATACTATATAAGGAACACACTATTCTACTAAGAATGATTGCCATAAGGAATAATTTTCTAATTTTTTATATTAATATTAGAAAGTTTATATAATACTATATAATAATATTATCATTATCAATACTATATGATATCAAAACAAAACAATCACCGTGCTAATATAATATTATCAATATTATATAAATCATCTTTGTATTTATTTTTCTGTGTGTATATAATATTTAATTAACTCATTAAAATATATATAATATTTTGTTAATACATATATAATATAAAGTGATTTACAAATTATTTTATTGAATATTAAAAATTAGAGTAATTTATAAATTATTATAAATTCGTATATAATGTGGAATTAAATTTAATGAATTCAATTAGAATAAACAACAAATTATTTATTTTATTTCAGATTTTATAAATGAATAAATTAATTAACTAATATAACAAACTACAATTAATGTAGTAAAATTAATTAAGTAATATATATTATAATAAATTATATTAATATTTAAATATCTAATCAAATCAATTAGCTGATATAATTATGTCATAGTAATAAATTGTATTGAATGAGTTAAAATAATTAAATCGAAAAACACTTTTCGAAGCATGCCACGTCAGCTCCATCATTAAGTGCAAACATCCGATTTTTATATAATAGAATAAATAGATAGATTAAGTAGATAAAATTTTAATAATAATACACGGATAATTGAAATAGTTTATATACGGGTTTTTCAAGTTGTTATTATTATTATTATTATTATTATTATTATTATTATTATTATTATTATTATTGGATAATAAATAAGAATTAGAATTATATCAATATTTTAAAATTAATATAATTAAAATGACTAAAAATATTTAAAATTAATATGCATTATTAATATCATAAGATTTGATCATTTTATGATTAGATCAAATATTCTTATCATGATTACCACGATCGGTGCCATTATTATATTATTATTATTATTATTATTATTATTAAAATAATTAAAAGTATTTTCAATTGATAATTGAAAAATAATTTAATAATGCATCAAATAGTGATTTGATATAATTATAATGAAGATATGTTCCTAAATTAGTATAATTATGTATTATTCATTAAATATTAATTTTATAATTATAATAAAGATATTTTTTATAAAATAATTTAGAATAGAGAAAAGTGTATTCATTTTGGAGGAAAAACGGAGTCACGAGGAATCGATACCTCACCTTCATTAGTTGGCGAAAAATCCAATTTTAGTATATTAAGTAGAAAGAGATAGATAGATAGATAGATAGAATAAATAGAATAGATAGATAATAAAGATATTTTCTTAAATTAGTATAATTATGCATTATTCATTAAATTTTAATTGTAATATTGTAATATAATTATAATAAAGATATTTTTCTAAAATAAATTTATTTAGAGAAATATAAATTGGTTATTAATAATCGGTGTTATTATCATATTATTATTATTATTATTATTATTATTATTATTATTATTAAAATGATTAAAAATTATTTCGATTGATAATTGATAAATAGTTTAATAATGCATTAAATATTGATTTTATATAACTATAATAAAGATATTTTTTAAATTAGTATAATTATGCATTATTACTTAAATGATAATTATAGTATAATTATAATAAAGATATTTTTATAAAATAAATTTAGAAAAAAAAATAGTGCATTCATTTTGGCGAGAAAATGAATTCACGAGAAATCGACACTTCAATTTCATTGGTCGGGAGAAAACTCAATTTTAATATATTATAATTATAATTATAGTTATAATTATAATAATATATAATATAATATAAGTAAATAGATAGAAAGTAAAAATAGGTAGAGTAAATAATAAATAGATCCTAACCTTTTATTTCGAAGATAAATAAGTTTTCAATTAATTAAAAATATAAAAATATTTTTTATTTTTTAAAATATGAAACATCTAAATCTCTCTAAAAAAAATTAATATTTTCTTATATATTTTAAATAAAGAATTTAAATATTTTGTATTTTAGAAAGTTATGGATATTTTTGTATTTTTAGTTAATTAAAAACTTATGTATTTTCGAATTAAAAAGTTAAAAATTTATTTATCTTTTTTCTCAAAAATAAATTATTTGACTTTTTTTATAAATTACTTTTTAATAAAAACGTATATAAAACAAGCGTAGGAAAAAAAAAAAACCAATAAATCCTAGTGAATGTATTTATTGTAGGGTTCAATTGAAATTGACTTTTGGTATTGAAAAGTGAAAAACACTTTAAAAACCCTCCAAACCCCTAATATTATCCGCCTTTCTCTTCCCCTACAAACACGTAAAACTTTTCTTGTTAAAAAACCACAAAGCTCCCCTGACCACACTGCTGCAGCGCTCCTGCCGTCTGTGAGAGTTGCTGCCGCGACCACCAATCCGTCGCCTTACATTGCCAGCAGTGGAGCAGGTAAACCCTTTTTTTTTGGGTAAGAAACCTTGATTTTAATTTGAAAACTCAATATTGTTATTATTGGTTAAAAAAAATGAGCATATAATGATTATGTAAATGCAATTACGGTTTTCCATATCATTGCTGTTTGTTACGAATTTATTTTTGTTGCCTTATGCATGCAAATTGCTTTTTCATCGGAAAAAAATTGTGTTAGCGACAATTAGTTTGGGTTTTAATGCATTTTTAATTATGATATCGTCTACCGGTTGAACTAATGACCATATGCTGATATGCCTCAACATTGTTAATCACTGAGTCAAGTTTTATAACCCTTTTTTTTTTCCCATTGATTCTTGCAGAAAGAAACACCAATAGAGACGGTTTTCAGTTTTGGTGGATAAGAAGACGCTTCATCAATGGGGAAGAGGAAGGAAAGGATTCTCAATCCAGAGCAGTTTGCTCCTGATGGCACTGAGTCTGTGAAGCGGAAAAAGCGCACCAAAGCTCCCAAACAGCACCAGAAGGAAGCCAAGTTGATTGATTCGAACATCACCTCCAAGATCATGAAGGAAGCTTTGATTCAGCAGAAGGAGGAAGAGGAGAATGTCAACAGTTCCTTCCATGAAATTAAAGATCTGCCCATCGACATAGAAGACGAGGATGGCAATATCGATGAATTTCCTGGATTTGACGAGACTCAAAGCCAGTTTGATGGATATGAAGTGAGTGAACACTCTCATTGATGCAAAATTCTCATTTGTAGCACCTTTGAATCGCCTGCATCTTAAAGTGCAAATTATTATATGCTTATTTATATTAGTGTGTTTGATTATTCCTTGTTCATAATATTGAAAATTCAGGAGAATATTAATGAGGAGGACGAGAGAATAATAGAGGCTTTCTTGTCGAACCGGCAGGATCGGCAGAAAACACTTGCAGATCTCATTGTTGAAAAAATAAAAGAAAAGGCTGGTTCTGTTTCTTTGGGTATCATTGGAATTCATCCGCTTTTCCTTTTCGACTTTTGTTGTTTCCTTTTCTTTTGAGGTTTGACTTTTTATTCTTTCTTGTTATTTATGATATTGTTCTTTGTCCAGAACATCAATCGGTGCCTAAATTGGACCAGTTCGTAATTGACTTATACAAGGGGTAATTGTGAATCCAATTCAATTTTCTATGTTCATATAGAGTTCAGATGGACAACTTCCTTTTTGTTGAGATTGTTAGCACCTTGCTATGTGCTTGATATTATGCCCAACTGATTTTCTATTTTCTCTCTGCAGAGTAGGGACAATACTTAGTAAATATACCACTGGTAAATTACCCAAGGCAATCAAACCCGTCCCTTCCATGGCACAATGGGAAGAGATATTGTATTTGACCGAACCTGAGAATTGGTCACCACATGCTTTGTATCAAGTAACTAGGATTTTTGCTTCTAATTTAAATACGAAAAAGGCAGAACGGTTCTACAAGCTTGTCTTGCTTCCAAGAGTGAGAGAGGACATAAGGAAAAGTAAAAAGCTGCATTTTAGTGTATACGAAACTCTCAAAAAGGCATTATACAAACCTGGTGCATTCTTTAAGGGAATTTTGTTTCCACTCTGTGAGGTATGCAATTATTTATACTTTACATTGCTTTGACCTTTTGTGTTTGTAAATCATTTGTTTATATTTTATCAGATAGTATTTGATATGCAATGCAAAATTGATTTGAATCTATAGTAGTATTCTTTAAGCTTTTGGCATATTGAAGACTATTTGATTTCTAAATTTCAAGAAGTTTGAAAGAGCAATTTATATCCGGATTAGTTTGGGTTTAAGTTCTATGTAATGAACAAAAACATGTACGTTTGTTAGTGATCATAATTTGGAATTTGGCTATTGAAGCCAAATAAGATTTATAATGCTAGTTTACACAAACTAGTTTACAATACAATCTATAACTCAACATGTTAATTCATTTTTCTTGTGAAAATCTGACAATATTTTTCACCGTCAGTCTTGCAGATGCGAGAATAGGGAAGCGATCATTATCGGAAGTGCCATGTCAAAGGTTTCTATTCCTTCATTCCATTCTAGGTATGTGAACTTTGTCAATTATGCCTTGTGAAATTATAATATTTGGCAGCATCATTAGTGCTTGGTATCTTACAGTTCAGTAAAATGTGTTGTATAGTGGTTTTTTTGAGTTGGTTTCTTGGACTTTAGTTGGAGAAACATATCATTATTGGTGAAAGGATAGTGTAATTAGTTATGTTCTCTTTGATATTCAATGTTGTTGATCACTTGATGGATGTCTAGATTTTTAGAGGCATCTAATAAAAGAGTGGTGGTGCTTTTTATGGGTGTTGGCCATTGTTAAAAAATCAGTAGCTTTCGGGAGAAGTTTATAATGTTCAAATAATTGGTTTGTATATATGTGCTCTTCAAAGCATGATGCACCTTGTTTAGCAAGATGCATTGTGGACATTGCCCAAATTTAAACCATCACGTGGATTGAATTAAATATTATTATTGTAAGACAGTTTGATGTCAGCTTTGAGCAATAACAACAAAAGAAAATCGATCTTGTTATACAATATTATAGAGGCAGGATAGCCTTGCATTTGCTGCTAGTCAAAGTTTGAAAATTTACTGTTAATGGTGGATACCTGGTGCATAAATGTTAATGTAGAATAAATATAAATTGATTTGTTTGCAATGCAAGACTCACTGAAAACTCTCAATCTATTTACAGTGCTGCGCTATTGAGGCTGGCAAGGATGGAATATTGTGGCACCACAAGGTATTTAATCTTGTAACCATTTATTTATTTTGATAACAAAAAATTTCATTAAGATATAGAAGAGCAAATAGAAAGAAATGGAGGAAAAAAGATCCTCCCAAATAAAAAAATACCATGAAAAACAGTACATCGGTGGATTGTAGCTTTCCAGGCTCTCAACATGTTTGAGTGAAAGTCCTCTGAAGACCATATGCTTTGCACCAAATAGATACTAGATGCCTAGTTCTATCTCAAATAGAGGATGATTTGTTTAGATGTGTATGCATATATTTCCAAAGGTTTTCCTTTCGCTCTTTCCCCCTATGCCCATATAATGTTAATAAAGATGCATACATAATGACAATAACATCAACTGTGAATTGTTATAAAAAAATGAAATAAAGTTAATCTTTAATAGTTAATTAATAAATAATATAGTTCATTAGAAAATGTTCCATGTAACATTAAAGCTTCGGGTTATAACTAGGAGGTTCGACTATTGGAAATGAGAGAAGTTCTTGTTGGGAGAGCCAGGACCACCCCCTTTGGGACCTCTATGGATTGAGTTGGATTAATTGGATTCCCGATAATAGGGCCTGGTAAACCAATGGTCTTCTCCCAAAACATTGGATTCAAAAGATTTTGGACAGCCTTAATGCATTCTGATTTAATTAATTTGCTTTGTTCATGTCTTAGATGATATAGCACTATAAAGCATCCGATCAAAATAGCTTTTCTTCCTTAATATGTCATGGCAATTTGTGGTAATCGTTGCAGCTATTTCATAAAGATTTTACTGGAGAAGAAATATGCTTTGCCGTATCGGGTTGTTGATGCAGTAGTGGCTCACTTTATAAGATTTCTCGACGACACTAGACTAATGCCTGTTATATGGCACCAGACACTTCTTGCATTTGTGCAGAGGTCAGTGATTTGCCATTTCCCTTGATCATTTGATATAAATGTTTCTTCCCACTTGGTTAATGTTTTAAAAAATATTTCTGTGTTATTAAATGTTCTTAGAGTCTTGATGTCCATCAATTTGTTGTCGATGCCTTAATAATCTACCTTGTCCCAGGTAGTAATTATCATCAAATTTCCAGCAGGCTTTCTAATCTAATGTTCTCGATTGAGGTCTCTTTCAGGTACAAAAATGAGCTGCTAAAGGAAGACAAGGATAACTTAAGGATTCTACTTGAAAAGCAAAGTCATAGATTAGTGAGTTCCATATCCCTGTCTGGGCTGCTTTGCTTGTGTTTTAAGTTTCTGGTCATAATTTACTTTCCCTTGCTACAGATTACACCTGAAATTATTAGAGAGCTGAACCACAGCCGAAACCGAGGTGAAAAGGAGGAAGATCTCATGTCAATCTATATCCTTTTGTTAAAGAGATTCTAAATGCTCTGGCTTAATGCATGGACAATTTTAAAGCAATTTTCAATCTTGAGAAATAAGGAATTGTGTATTAAACGTAACATGTCTAGCTCTAAATATTGTGGAACCTCCTAATCATGATTTTGTTTGTCCTTTTATACCTCCTGCCGTTTCCTTGACATACCCAGTACCTTCGCCAGTATCTGTGATTATCAAGCCCATTGAAGAAGATCGTTTTGACATTCCAGAGGTTCCAATGGAGGAGGACTAATTTAATTCTATATGGATCTGGTACAATCTTTAGATTGTTATTAGTAGTTTGTTTCAAGTTTTAATGCTGTTTTATTTATTCATCTTTTTGGTAAGTTGTGTTGATTAATTGTTGGTTAATTGAATAAATATCTGATATGACAATAGTGTCACAGCAGTTTGGATCCTCTTTAGTGAGTGAGGATCTCACTTTAGATTCCAGTTGACAAGGTAATATAAGGGGTTTTACCATTGGATCAATAAATTTTAAGATGGTAATCATTTTTATTTCATTAATCCGGTGGCGCTTTACCATCTGAAAATGATACCTTCACTTCAGAGAACAGGTACAAAAAACAGAAGCTAGAATTTAAACATCCATGGCATAATTTGTTGGTTTAGTAATATTACTAAGTAGTAAATACTGCCTGGTTTGTGTAGTTTTTATCAGCATTATATTCTGAAATAAATAGGTTATTTATTTTTCCTTCCAAAACTTTTAGTGAATGTATGTGTTGGTTTAGCTTTGTACAATCTTGAATCCGTACCTTTTATTTATTTAGATATTTAATTTAGATTTTGAAGCCTTGAAATGCTTGTTTTCCATCGTAGGTTTGTTTTTTGGAGAGAACAAAAATTAGGATTTGCAATCATCTTAAATCAGTGGGTGGCTTTGCAGCTTTAGTATTATATAACAGTATTATTTTCCATTAGAGTAGCAAAATATAATTCATCATGCTAAAGGCAAACTTAATATTTTTTTTAAAAATTTTTTAATGTCAGTTGCTTTTATTATAATTTTGAAGGATATATTCCCTAGGGTGGCTGCACATTGTGTTACTGCTACCGCCAATTTTGGTCCATAACTGGAATATTTTTAAATATTTTATTTATATTTACTGATGATTGGTTATTAGTTTTATTTCTAGGCAAACACTATTATAGGGATTTTTTAAAATAAATAAAATAAATGTTTTAATTACCGAAATAAATAAGTTGTAGTGTTTTTATGAAAATGCTTTGTTTCTCTATTTCGTTTACAGTGTAAAGGAGATAACACGTATTTAAACACACTATTATTTCCATTATCACTATTTTTCATTCGCAATTCCTATATACATTTACAACTAAGTATCCACTATTAATAGATATTTTGGTTTATTTTCGGAAGAAATAAGTAGAAAAGAAGTATTGAAATGTAAGTATCCACTATTAATAGATATTTTGGTTTATTTTCGGAAGAAATAAGTAGAAAAGAAGTATTGAAATGTTTGTGGAGAATATAAATAATTGTACATTCTTTTATAATTGTTGAAAATGTCTTTACGGATCTTATTTACGGTATAAATGTTATAATTATTCACCTATTTCATTTATAATTTTAACGAAATAAGATAATTTTAACGAAATAAGATAAAACGTATTTCGTTTACACTGTAAATGATATATAAATTACATTTTCTATTTGGCCTTATCTCCTGTTATCTTATCTCGTTTATATTGTAAATGAGATAAGAGTAAACGGGATAAAAGAAGCGGACGCATTTCAGTACAAATGTTATAAATTATTTATTTTAATAATTAAAATATTATTTTATTTATTTAAAAAAACCCTATTATAGACTTGTTTTTGTCCAAATTTATAAGTTTGTGTCGTGTGGATAATTAATTGAATTTTTGTTTCACATTGACCATGCTGATATGAGATGAATAGACGCACGCATAACATCTTTTTTTTTGTTTGAACCAGGGTATCCATTAGGTCGGAAATTTAATGACTAATTTCTCGAGTACTGTAGAGGTACACAAAGTGGGCGACCCTCCTAAGCAAGCAAGCTCTATTTCCATCTTCCAGTGAGTATCGAACCCAGGAGAGATAGTTAAGAAACACAGACCCTCATTCATCTGTACCAACTTGCGTTGGTGTACGATAACATCTTTGAGAATATCTTCTTTGATCAAATATATGAATTAGTTTTTTGTACAGTAATATTTTCACTGCACATAATAAATGAATTAATGGTGAAAAGCTTGAGCGGCCAAAAAATTGAGTTGGGTCCTTTTTGGAAGTTTTGGTAAACTAATTTGGTACTTGTGTTCGAATATTTGTAAGAAGATCTTGAACCTATTGCCTTAAAATTTCTGAATCCTAAAGGTGAATTAGGATGGTAATTTCTATCAAACCTATCTTGTAACTTCTATATCACATTGCACATTTTCTTTGACCTTAATGTGATTCGATTTTCCAAATGTCTTATTCACATACACAGTTTAGTTCCACCAACTATATGCCCCCTTGGTACATAGAAACAGTGTGTGTGTTTTTTTTTTTCTTTTTTTCTTTTTTTCTAAATGGGTATGCATGATGAGATGAGATGAGATGAGATGAGATGAGAACACAAAAAACTAACAAAAGATGGAGGATTAAAGGCTGCACGATAATAACGTGATCCACAAGGTTGGATCAAGGATGTGGAGACAAATGAAGCAACATCATCGCATTTTATGAATAATAATAATAATAAATCAAATCAAATAAATTATCTATGTATATTTATTTAATAATTTGTTTTTTTAAATATAATATAGTATTAAATTTTTTATAACTAAAAAATTTATAATTTACTTTTTATTATTCTTATCTCACTAGCATAAAAAATTATAAGATTTTAGCACAGGAAACAAGTAATCTATGCCAAACTTTTTTTTTTTTAATGATATATCACACTTTCTAAGGTAAGAAATTGAGTGTATGTAATGTCTTAATTAGCTCAAGCCAAACAAATTTAATTAAGCTTTTAAAATTAAATTTTACATTTTGTTTTGTTTAAATACCTAAGCTTATAGTACCTTTTTAAAAAATAAAAAATAAAAAACTTAAAGATTAAGAACCATAAGATTTCAATTTTGAAGTTAGGAATAAACTACAAATTGAATTAGTGTTACCTGCATATGATTTATTGACAAAAGATCACCGACAAAATTAGGTTAGACAGAGATATATAATAGTATATAAGCTAAGTACCATTTAATTCAATTAAGCTAACTTCATTATTGCGATTGTATTAAAATAGTTTATTCTTATTACCTGGCTAGGAGGAAAATTCCCCTACCCTCCCCGATCTTTTTTCTTTCTTGCTTTTCATGTTTACAAGTTGTCCATATATGAATTAAGGTCGTGATTGGTTAGTGTCTTTGATATAGATAGATACATATATAAATATACAAAAAAATAGAAACACAAAAATACATAAAATTTTTAATGTATTTAATGATAATATATAAAATACACATATATAAAATAAATGTCAATTTTATTTTTTTAATATACTTCATCACTATTATAATCACCATTATTTTCTACCATTTACTACTACGAAAATTTTAACATTAACCTAAATTACTACCAAAAACTCAACAAAAGAATTATATCAATAATTAAATCAATAATTATTATTGTAAAAAAATAAAAATAATTGAACCAAACATGAACAAAGAAAAAAAAAAAGGAAAAACTACCAAAAGTACCCATGAAATTTACAAACGCGGACAAAAGTACTCATAAACTAAGAAAATTAATGATGTACCCATGGAAGATGGGTTTCGTATGACAAAAGTATCCAAATCCTAATTTTTTTATTAATTTTTTAATAAAATTTCCAAACTACCCTCACTCTCAACCTCAACTCACTTTTTCAACCTTCTATAACCCAATTTGTACCTTTAAAACCTTTGTCATGGAGTCCAAAACTACTCCTATAATAGACCAGACCAAAATCAATGGTGGTGGTGGTGGTAGAGGACTTCGACCGATTCCTAGCAAATAAATTTAGTATGATGAGCGCTTTTCTATTTTTTTCGTCAATTCCTTCACACAAAGAAAGCCCTCAAATTAAGAAAAAAAGGAAAAAAAACAAATGAAACGATTAAAACTGTTCCTTTATGATTCTTTCTCTGATTCTTCATCGGTATTGATTGATTCTTTTGTTAATTTCGGTGCTGCAATCCTCTGTTGCGTTATTATCCAAAATTTTTACCATAAAAGGTTTATTTCATCTATTGTAGGAGTAGTTTTGGACTCCATGACAAGTTTTAAAGGTGCATGTTGAGTTATGGAAGATTATAAAAGTGAGTTGAGGTTGAGGGTGGGGATAGTTTGAAAATTTTATTAAAAAAATCAACAAAAAATTAGGGTTTGGATACTTTTGTCATACGGCACTCATCTTCCATGGGTACATCATTAATTTCCTTAATTTATGGGTATTTTTATCAGCGTTCGTAAACTTCATGGATACTTTTGATAGTTTTTCCAAAGAAAAAGAAAGGTGAAAAGAAAGGGGAGAATGCTGATGGAGGTAGAGAAGCGAAGGGGAGTTGAGGCGGCGCTGAGTTGGGAACGTTGAGCAACACTGAATGCTTGGCATTTTAGTGGCTCGTTGATGGCTTTGTGATCAGCTTCGGTCCCGCCATTGTCCTCATCTGGGACGCTAGTCCCGTCCCTCTTCCACTGTTAATAATTATAAAATCGGTCATTTTTATCAATAGTTTCTGATTTTGACTTAGGATCCATCGCTTGTACGGTCTAGATGCATATTCAATTTTTTAGTTCTCTCTCTCTTTATTTCAATTTGCGTTTTTGGATATTGTTTAATTCAAATGGTAGGTGTGGGAGTATAGATCTAGATGAAAAGAGAAGAGGATCTGGAGAGTAAAATAGGGAGGACAAAAAGAAGAGGACGCGGGGACGATAGCAGCGACGGTGGAGGAAGCAAGAGAGAAGAGTATCGGTAGAAGAGAAAAAAGGAAAAAGAGAAAAATGAGGAGGGAGAACAAAGAGTGAAAGAGTAAAAAAGTCAAATTTTGTGTCATATCCATTGTGTCTCAGTGTCTTAGTTTTAAGGAAGAACACAAAATACATGTATTTTATGTGTATTTATATACAACCGTGTCTATAAAAAATTCATATCTCACAAAACAAACTGTTGACATATACCACCATGTCTATATATTAGTTTTCATGTCTCAACAAACAAATGTAACCTAAAATAAAAACTCACAAATAGTTGTATTCATGTAAAGATATTTAAAATTCGTTGGATGATTATTGAATCAAATTTATCAAATTATCTCACAGTTCTTAAATATTAACTTCACATAAAGATACTGCATTTGAATTTTCACCATGAGTTAAAGAATGATTACTTAAAGAAAATAATCACATACCCTATATATATTATTAATAACGGAAAGCTTAGCCAAATTGATGTATGAACATCTTTAGTTATTTTTAGTTATTATTTCTTTGAATAAAATTAGTGATCTCTGATTTTTATTAAGATTTTCATGCTTTTAATCAATGTTTCTTGAAATTTTTTCTTTGAATAAAGTTAATGATTTTCTTATTTTAATTGAGATTTTTGTGCTTTAATCAATGTTTTTTGAGATATATTTAGAAAATTATTGAAAGATTTTAGACAAAATCAAAGAAAGAGATGGACAATCAAAGAAACCTTTGGAAGAAGCAAGGAAGGTGGCATGCAAGAGGAAACAACCTCCCAGGGAAGCAAGAGTTGAAAACTAGCCCAAGGAAGTTTAAAGAGAATTTGCAACCCTGACCTCTTTATATTCCAACAAGAATAACTTGAGTTATAGAGATCCAAATGAAGTGGTTTCAGTGGCATTAGAAAGCTAATATTTAGAGCTTTCCAATAATATATAATAGTCTATAGTGAACGTTCAATTTGGATCACAAACAATCTTCATCTTCCAGCGCATAAAAACAGACCCCAACCTTAGCGTGCCACATGCCTGCGACCCTGTTTCTTTGCCAAAGTGCACCTCCCAGAAACCATTGGTGTGCCATACGCCAGCTCCACTCCTAGGTACAAAAAGTGGCATTCCACACGCTAGAAAGAGGCGCCCCAAACGCCCAGCAATAACCAACTCTAAGGACTCCAACTTTGGCCTTTTTAAGTAGCGTGCAACACGCCAAGGCAAGGGCATGACACACATCAAGACAAGCCTCCCAGGATGGAAAGGTTGAAGCTGGCGTACAAAACACCAGCAAGAGGGCGTGCCACACGCCCATGGATCAAGCTCTCCAAGACCAAAAGAGAAGCTAGTGTGCCACATGTCAATACAAGGGCGTGGCACGTTGAGCCACCTTTTCAGACACTCAAATTCAAGGCACTTTTAAAACAAAAAATAGGCGTGCAACACACTAAGGGTGGACGTGCCACACGCCCAAGGAAGGCATCCCCATATGAAGCTTCAAAGTTGGCATGCAACACGCTAAGAGGGAGGCGTGCAACACGCCAAGGTAGACTTCCAGAATTAAGCAATTTTGTGACATGCCACACGCCAATCAACAAGGGCGTGCCATTTCTACACGCCTTCGAAGCCTCATCCAATGCTAAAAGTTGGCATGCAATACGCCAAGGAGTGGGCATTCCACACGTCCAAGTTGGATGCTCACAGGGCTTGAAAAATTCATGGTGTGCAACACGCCAATGAACGGGCGTGCCACACGTCCAAAGTCCAAAAGCCCATAAGCAAATCAAGTATCACTCCAAGCCCACATTGTATGCTAAAGGATTGAAGCACTAAGCTTTGGATCTAAATCACAAAGCGAGCTGAAGATTAATTGCGGAAGATATGATTTGATTCTGTGAGATTTTAATTTGAATTTGATTTTTAGGTTTTGTTTTAGGATTTAGTATAAAAGGTTCTTAAAAACTTTGACGGAGGACCTTTTGGCTATTTTTGATATATTATTTTTGGTTTTGAAGCTTAGCACGAGTCACTAATTTCCTTGGTTACGGTTAGAAGCTCTGTTAATTCTAATGGACTAATGTTATAGCTTGTCTACTTTTCATTAATGCATTGATGTTTTCTCAAGAAAAAAATTTCGTTCTTCATCACAAGGGTTCGATTCTATTGGGAAATTATTCTAATCTTAACTGAATTCTAATGATTATATTGAAAAATTTGGTTTTTGGAATTAAGCTTGAAAACTCCTTCTCACAATTCTTTAAGTTTTGAAACTAGACTTGATAAGTGACATGGAATCAACTAGGGCTAACTCTTGTGAATTGTGTGGTTTCTAAATCAATGAATGCACTTCACCTCTTTTCATAATCAATTAATCAAGGAATTGGTGGTTTATTAAGTTAAGAGAAATTGAATTACCAAGGGATTGGGATTTGATTACTAATGATTTGCCATAGATACATCTTACATGATTAAAGTCGAAAGTGAAAAGCATTCCTCCTAAAGTTTAACATCTCTGAAACCTTAACTCTTTTACCCATATTATTCTCTCAATCATTTACTGTTTACCTATTTAATTCACTGTTTTATGCTAAAGATCTCTAAAACCCTAAATTTTGATTGTCTGACTAGATTAATTAATTGACTATTGCATGCTTAGTCTATTAATCCTCGTAGGAATGATAATTCATTCTCGTGGTATTACTTGATACGACTCGGTGTACTTGCTGATAGTAGTTTGCAAAAATCTGCATCACAAATATAGAAAATAATGAAAAGCTTAGCGAAATATAGAAAATATCAATCAATAGCTGAGTTGTAATTTGGAAATACAAGTAAATATAGATAGTATCAGTTTGTATATAATTTAGGAGGATTTCTGTTGTTTAGTTTATAATTAGTCTCGATATTTTAGAAAAGTTTTGCTGCTGTGTGAGGATATCAGTTGTATATATGTGTGGTTTATGAAATGAAGAAAGCAGATTGGACAGAACAATTTCTATTATGGTATCAGAGCACGTGCTCTGATACCCAACAAACACAAAAAAAGAATGAAGGGCAGCTTGTAAAACCATGGCAGTAGCTGCAAAATCAGAGAAGAACATTGGAGAAAAATAAAAAATCCTAGAAGGAGGGACGATAAAGATTTACTCGCCATATGGTGATAACCCTGGCAACATAATCACGCAAGTATAACTGTGTGGAGAAAATTATAATGAATGGGTCAAAGCTGTGAAAATCTCTCTTCGTGCTCGGAGAAAATGGGAATTTATCGATAAAACGCACTCCCAACTAAAGAAAAATGTGGCCGAACTAGAGGACTGGTGGACGGTACAGTCCATGATCATATAGTGGATCTTGAACACAATCAAACCAAATCTGCGATCGACTGTGGATTATGCAGAAACCGCACAAGAGTTGTGGGAAGACATCAAGGAATGATTTTCTGTGGTGAATGGCCCGTGGATCCAGCAACTAAAGGTGGATTTGTCAATATGCAAGCAAGAGAGTATGAACATGAAAACTTATTTTAAAAAATTAAAGGTCCTATGGGATGAACTAGCAAATTGTGAACAAATGCCTATTTGTATCTGTAGCAGTTGCAAGTGCGGAATTGGAAGTCAACTTGAGAAATGAAGAGAGGAAGAGAAGGTTCATCAGCTGTTGATGGGACTAGATGGTGTAAGCTATGGCATGGTAAGGTCAAATATCTTGGCAGCAGATTCTTTGTCCTCATTGAACTGTATCTACACGATGTAGATTTAGGAGAAGAGAGTCAGAACAATCACGAAGTCAATAGAAGAAAGAGGGATGGTTGTGCGCATTGCAATACAAACAGGAAGCAAAGCGAGAGGACATGGTTACTATGGAGAAAAGATGGTGACTTGCTCAAAATGTGAAAAGAATGGCCATGATATGAAGGAAGGAGTAGTGACAAAAGTTCATGGCATCAAGGGGCTGAAAACCATAGAGCTCAAGCACGTGCAAATGTGATGCATGCTAGTTGAAGTCAGGCCGATGATGCAGACACGAATAAACTTAAGAAGATAGGTTCAACTAATGAACCGTGGATGGCGATACTAGATATGATTGACAAGCAAAAGCCTGACGATTATGAAAAAATGATCGGTAAGAGAATGTTTAATTTGTGGATTGTTGATGGTAGTGCATCCAACCACATGACTGGAATCTTGAAAAATTTGTGGAAAAGAAAAATTACACGAGGGTGTCCAGTAAGGTTACCTGATGGTGAATAGGTGGCAGCATGCAAGCAAGTAACAGTGATACTTGACGGAGGGCTTGAGTTAAAAAATGTTCTTTATATGCCTGAATTGAAATACAATTTGATCTCAGTCTCTCAATTAATAGATGAGAAAAATTGTCTTGTGAATTTAATTGACAAAGTTTGTGTTATGCAGGATCGCACTTTCAAAATGCTTATTGGAGCAGGTGAACGAAAAGATAGACTTTATTGGTATCGTGGCACACACAAGACTCAAGCTTGTCACATAAAAATAGAGAATCAATTCGATATTTGACATAAGAGATTAGGACATCCATATTTAAAATTATGCAAATGCTTCATGTTTTAAGTGAGAAATGTACCAGCAATGAGGTTAATAAAATTTGCAAAAAAGCTGGAGCGGGCTCCAGAAGCTTCAACAGGGCACATTAGAGGTAGCAATGGAGTTATACAGCGACAAAACCTAGCCTCCATCCTTTCTCACTCATCGACCGCGCTCTCTTCTCCGTCTCGAGCTCGATGACGGCGACAGTTTTGCGGCGACGCAACGCTCCTTGCGATGATGACGGCGACGCAGCTCCACGGGACGGCGACGCCACCTCCTTGCATGGCTGTCGGCGACGCATTGCGTAGTGACAACGCGAGACAGGGCAGAGTGCGGTGGCGAGCTGGACAGCGGTGACTTCTCCTCCGTCTTCCTCTGCCGATGATGCTCTCCCCTCCTCATTGTTCTCCCTCTCTTCTCCCTTTACCCTTTTCTTTCTTTCCTGTTCTCACTGTGAAAAATCCAGGTAAACAAGAAATAAATTTTCCTTGAGTGAGTATCATGCATTAAATATTTTTTATTTTGTTCATTATGACTTATGGGACCTTATAGAACCTCTTTTTCATGTGGAGTATCATATTTCTTAACTATTGTGGATGATTATTCACGTGCGGTCTGAATATATTTGTTGAAAAAAAAAGACGGAAGTTTTAGTTACTTTGAAAAAAGTTTTTTTCTTGGTTGATCGATAGTACAAGTAGCTTGGTTGTGCTAGTGTATGTTGATGACCTTGTAATTATAGAAAATAATGGTGCTATAATTTATAATTTTAAACAATATTTTCACCAGTGCTTCTACATGAAAGATTTAAGTAGGATAAAGTATTTCTTGAAAATTGAGGTTGCTTGGTCTCCCACTAGCATTTTCTTGTGTCAGAGAAAATATGATTTGGACATCACCACTGAAGGTGGGGGTGTTCGGTGCTAAGCCGGCCACTACATCATGTAAGAAAAATCATCGGTTAGCATCAGCTACTGATCCTATAATTTCTAATCCTAGTAGCTATTGCCGACTTATTGGAAGGTTGATATACTTATGTTTTACTAGACCCGATTTAGCTTACAGTGTGACTATTTTGTCACAGTTACAAACTCTTCGCATAGAACACTGGCAAGCTGCTTTGAGAATTGTTAGTTATCTAAAGGGCCATCCTAGCCTAGGTATTCTGCTCCCAAGGGACAATGATTTACACTTATATGGGTAGTGTGACTCCGATTGGACGAGTTGTTCTCTAACTCACAAGTCTTTTATAGGGTGGTTTGTTTAACTTTGGCAACTTTTTCACTTCATAAAAAAATTCAGAAACAACAGGCAGTCTCTGCCTCTTTTGCTGAAGCTGAGTATCGCTCAATGGCTAAGGTGACACGCGAATCGAAGTGGATTAAGGATCTCCTTTTTGATTTATTCGTACCTCATCCTGCCCATTCACCTATGCGATAGTCAAGCGGCCCTGCACATTGCTAAAAATCCATTTTTCATGAATGTACGAAACACATTGAAGTCAATTGCCACCTTGTTCAAGATGAAATTGTGCAGCAACGTCTTCTTCCATCATATATCCCAACAAGTTCAATTGGCTGACATCTTCATTAAAGCTCTCAGTCTCCACAAGTTTAGAAGAATCTTGATCATCTTCATCCTTCTCCTCCATCATCTTTATCCTTCTTCCTTTTTCTCCTTCTCCTCCATCATCTTTATCATTATGATCATCATCATTAAAGTCATCGTCGTCTTCTTTTTATACGTATCGTCGCTATTGTTGTCGTCATTATTGTTATCGTTATCATAAAATTTTTGCCATATTGATGACGTTGCTTGATTCAAAATTGATTTGGATGTATTTTTGTTGATAATTCAGTCATTTTTGTGTGTTGTTTTTAAACTGAGTTTGTGTCACAATTAATAAAGATATTCAGTGTTGGAGTTATGAATTTAAATTATTATTATGATGAATCAGTTCCATTTTCGTTTAAGTGTAGCTTAGAAAATTTTCGGTGTATTTTGGAAATCTTTTAGTGTATTGTAGAAAATTTTTGGTGTATTTTTATTCTAATAAGTTTTGGATAATTCAAAACTCTTCCTCTTCTTCCTCCTCATCTTCTGCTATTGCTTCTTCTTCTTTGTCACCACCATCACCATCTTTTTTTCTTATTTATCTTTTCCTTCTTATTTTACATTCTCAAGTTTTTCTTGTTTTACTCTCTTAACAAAAATAAAAAACAAAAAAATCAAACAAAGAAGAAGAAGAAACACATAATGCTGCAAAATTACTTGAAAGAGGATGAATCTACATTCATTCAACTAAAAGAAAGAAATAAATAAGAAAAAAAAGAAAAAAGTGCATTAAAATAAATATTTTTGTGCATTTGTAGCAAAATTTCGGTGTAGAAGTTTTGAATCTGAATTATTATTGTGATGAATCTGTTTCATTTTCCTTTGGTGTATTTTTTAAAATATTTCGGGTTATTTTGAAAATCTTTCAGTGTACTGTAAAAATTTTTCGGTGTATTTTTATTCTGATAAATTCTGTATAATTCAAAACTCTTCATCTTCCTTCTCCTCCTTGTCTTTTACTGCTACTTCTTCTTTTTCATCATCATCATTCATCATTTTCTTCTTCTTCTTCTTTTCTTCTTCATCTTTTCCTTCTTATTTTACCTTCTTAAGTTTCTTCTTATTTTACTTGAAACATATAATGCTACAAAATTATCTGAAAAAAATGAACCTACATTCATTCAACTAAAAGTAAAATAGAAATAAGAAAAAAAAAGATGAAAAAATGCATAAAAGAAAATATTTTTGTGCATTTGTAGCAAACTTTCAGTGTAGAAGTTTTGAATCTGAATTATTATTGTGATGAATCTGTTCCATTCTCATTTTGTGTACTTTTGAAAATATTTCGGTGTATTTTGAAAATCTTTCGGTGAACTATAAATTTTTTTTTGTGTATATCTATTCTGATAAATTCTGCATAATTCAAAATTCTTCCTCTTTCTCTTCATCTTCATCATCTTCTGCTGCTGCTGCTTCTTCTTCTTTTTCACCATCATCATCATCTTCTTTATTTTTTCTTATTCACCTTTTTCTTCTTATTTTATCTTCTCAAGTTTCTTCTTGTTTTACTTTCTTAATAAGAATAAAAACAAAAAAATTAAACAAAGAAGATGAAGAAGCACATAATGATACAACATTACTTGGAAGAGGATGAACCTATATTCATTCAACTAAAATAAAGAAAAAAATAAAAAATGCAACACTAAAGAAAATATTTTTGTGTATTTGTAGCAAAATTTCGGTGTAAAAACTAAGAAATTTCTGTGTATTGTTAAAAAATTTTGGTGTATTTTTATTCTGATAAATTCTGCATAATTCAAAACTCTTCTTCTTCCTCCTCTTCATCTTCTATTGCTTCTTCTTCTTCATCTTCTTATTTCGTTTTCTTATAATTCTTCTTGGGAGTAAAAATGAAATTATATATATATATATATATATATATATATATATATATATATATATATATATATAATGTTGTAAAATCAATAGAAAGAGGAGGAGAAAAAATACAACAATAACAACAACAAAAAGAATGACGGTGAGAATCAAATAAGCAAAGAAAAAGAAGAAAGACCGCAAAAAAAAGAAGGAGAAATATAAAGAAAAAAGAAAAGAAAAAGAAGAAGGAAGAGGAGGAATGCCAAAAAGACAAGTATGTGTAGCAATCTCATAAGATTATTATTGTAAGTTATGAATAAGCCTACAATTTTTTTTATCAAAAATAAAAAGATTCAAATTTACAACTTCTTAAATAAATATAAAAAAATAAATATAAAAAAACTATGTCATTTAAGGTCATTAACATGAATAAGCCTACAATTAAGATCAAATACTAATTCATCATAATTAAAACAGCCGATTTATTTTGGTTTACTTAAGCGGACTAGTGAGCTAACCACTAGACCAACCTAACTTCGTTAAAACAGCCAATTTATAACACACCTCAAATAATTGATTAAGTGGAGTTATAACTCACCTAAAGCAACACGTCACCCTAATATTACTAATTTTCTTAAAAAGATTCTTTAAATATTTTGAATGAATCCTTGTAATACGATATAATGAAGTACAAAGTATATGAGCATTGTAATACTACAGTAAGAACTAATTACTACTATTTTGTGCTCCAAAAAATAAAAGACTAAATTTGCTTAGTGATAGTACATGTAATCAACCAAGTAACTAAAAAACGAAATGAATATTTGGAATTTGGATACGCAGCGAGTCTCTGGACTTGAAGGTCTAATTATGCATCCAAGCTTAAATAATAATTAGGATTATATCGACGGCTAATCGCCTCTATTTCTGAATTCATTTAAAAAATATACGTTAAAAATAAGATTGAACATGTTAATATGTGATGATATTTAAGTATATTTAAACATGTTTAATGAATAATTTTTTATTTTTTTATTAAGATACAGTTGAACACACAAAACATGCGTGTCAAACGAATATTGATGTATATCCGATAAATCAAAGAAGTATCCGTACTTTATAGTTTATAGAACTAAAAAAATAAATTATATTTTTAAATAAAAATATTTATAAAAAGATATTTTTAACGTGTCCCGTAGAGTAAGTGTTATATAAATAATATATTACAACTTCTAACTTTTGTACCAAAATTTGGCGCGTCTCCATATAATTCCCACAGGAGAAATTCAGGTAAAGCTAACTACTATCATTATTTTTACATGAACATGTATGAAACAGTCCATAAAAATCGATTTGTTTTAATAATTTTGAAGAGAAACTTATTGAATTCATTGAGCTCGCGTGGAATTTTCTTCAGTTGGTTCGTGGCGATTTCGGAAGATACAGAGAAAAGAGAGTGAATTCAACAATGCTACATGTATCGAAAGATGCACCCCGGTCAATTCCACAACCGCGTTAGTGCCTTCTTTTACAATTCTATTATATATACTCATCATCACAACAATTCAATCATCACATCTATTTCTATCTCTTAATTAATTAAGCATGGCTGATAATAATTCAACCAGGTTCAACCTCGCATATTCAAGTTGTACGTCAAGGAAGCAGAGATAACGCAATTCGATTACAACAGCAACACCACCCAACTCCGCTACAACATGGTGCTCAAACAAGAAGCTCAGCATCTACTACGACAAGGTTTTAGCCAAAGCCTTCTTCATGGACACGCAATTCGCCACCGCCGACGTCATCACTTTCATGAACTCCTTTAGGCAATACAAGAAGCAAACCAACGCCATGAGCGGTGTTTTCTCCGGACAAGAGAACATTTTTCTTGATTATAGCCGCTATTCACAGATCAGCGATGACAAGAACAGTAGGTCTTTTGATATCTACGTGAAGCTCTACTTCAGGATGAGGTTTAGGCTGGGTGATGTTATTACTCGCACTTACAGGCCCAAAGTGAAGTGTGATCTCAAGGTTCCATTCGTCAATGCCACCAATGCTTTCACCTTCTTTACGCCCACCAAGTGCGATATTGATTTCTGATTTTTACGTGTAGGGTGGCAATGCGTAAGATAGGCAATCCTGTTGGATTGGATTTGATCGTTATTTAAGTTAATTCGTTTGTTTATTTTATTTATTTTTTATTTGACTTTGTATAATAATGTGAATCAGTATACATGATTCCATGTAATAAATAATAAGAAGTGTTAGGACTAATATTTTTGTTAAATTTTGGCTATTACTTAACAATTAAAAATAAATTAAATAATTTTATACCATTGAATATAATTTTACACCATTAAAAATATCATTGATAATTAATTAATGGCTAAAAACTATAAAATTTACTGATCTCCTGGACTTTCTCGTAAAGAATAAACTATGCTTTCATAGTGCAAAACTTCAAATCGATCGCTTATTAAATCTGTCTTCTTTTATTCCTTTCTTTGTGGGTTTGAGGGTTTATCTGTTAATTTAAATGAATATGAATTGTGTTGTATACTTGTGAAAGCTATGTGGTATTTTTCCAATGTTTATAATATGCATAAAAAAGTATAGGTAGATAATTTTTAATCAATCAATTTTAAACGATTATAATTTATAATTATTAATTTTATAATTAAAAAAATTAAAATAATTATTAATTAATAATAATTAATTAATATAAAATATAATTTAAAAATAATTGTTAATTTCTTATTAGTTAAATTTTTGTTAGTTATTTAGTAAGATTATTCTATTAATTATCATATTCTGTAAGAAAAGTATAGGTAGACAACATAAACTAGTTAACTTTGTAAATAATTTGAATTAATAATTATTAATTTTAAATTATTTTTTAAATTAAAAATTTAATTAATTGATATTAATGGTATTTTTGAATCAAAATTTACCTTAATTTATTTTTACTTCCATTTACCATTCACCATACAAAATCACAAATCCTAATCCATCTCCCCAATGTCCAATGTTGCCGCGGTTTCATCGTGCCCCCGTTGCATCGTCCTCATACGCCATCGCCGGTCATCCTTGCATCCTTCTCTGCCACCTCATTTGCCGTTCGCGCAGGAAAGACAACCACCATCGCACTGCTGCTTTCCCTCCCCGCATCCCATCGTGAATTGTCCATGCAACACTCTTGCATCATCGCCACTCTCCCGTCGCACTGCTGTCTAATCTGCGCCACTCGCACCCACGCTGCTCGCTCGACGCATCTTCGCCGCTCGGGACTTTCATCCCTATCGCTCGCATCCTGTAACACCCTAATTAGCCTAGGCCTTACCACGCGTCGCAAAGCAAAGGTTAATCAGAGATTACGACAATTCTAAACTCTTACATAATATATATAGAAAGAATAGTATAATCTAGAAGCCTGATGAAGGATATAACTCAAAAACAGAATTTCAAAAGCGCAAAATGTACTACGAAGCTACTAGCTTAAGGTACAAGAAATAGATAAGATACAACAAAAGATAAGTATATAATATCATAGGAAACCAGTCACGACTCGCGGAGTTTAAGCCGGCTAGCCATATACAGGAACACAGAACCATACAGTGAAAACAGCTTATACAAGTTCTGTTCTCTCAAATACATGCCTGTAGGCAAACAAAATACAAAATGAGAGATGTATAAACAAAATAAACCAAAAAGACTCCAAAAGAATCCAAGATACTCCGCTTCTGTCACGATCCAGAGCAACTCACCGAGGTGGATTGCGACCTGCATCTGAAAAACACAAAAAAATATGGTATGAGAATCGGAGGTTCTCATTATGGTAACAGTTTCTAGTGATGTAGGATATAAGACCCCGGGACGCCAAAGGCAATCCTAAGTTCCATATCCATCACAAGATTTCAAACTTAAGCATTCTAAAACAAATAAGCATAATATACCAACATTATCTTAAATAAACCAGGTAATCTATCTTAGGAGATTTCTACTCTAACCAAACACCGATGTCCCACAGCCTTCACCAACCGATCCTCCATGCGATCTCATCGCCACTGCCTTCTGAACCTCCTCAATCCCAGCAGAAAACACATGTAATATACAATACAAGTAATACACAAGTAGAAGCATATAAGGCAAATATTTCAAATAGCAAGTAAGCATGTTATTCAATTAGGCAAGCCATTGCAATTAAATAAAGAATACAAATAGATCGAAAATACAAATGATGAATGCCTGCCCTATTGGCTGTGATATCACAATGTCGGTTCAACTGCCAACCCGATACATCTCCATGAAGATGTTGCCCTTCAGATTTCTCATATGGGAACCCCCGAGATATAGTGCCCGGATCACTGTCCAGGTACCGGCGCCTGCTCGCCCTATAGATCCGAAGGGATGCGAGCGGGATACTCTTGCATCAGACATCACATCTCAATGTAAGCGGGATTAACCACCATCCTTACGCCGCCGCCGCTACCTCGACAGGCGGGATTAACCACCATCTCTGCCAGGCGCATAACGTCTCATAATATCATATAAAAATATTATTTCCGTGGTTTTCAAAAGTATTTTTAGTATACAGAGATCCATAATCTCAATCCGAGTCCCCGACTCATCTCAACCACTGTCCATTCATAACTCATTTTCCAAATATCAAAAGTTCATCATTCCTCATCACATATATCAATCATCCTTCACCTAGTGTCAAACCATTCTCAGCACGCCAGAAACCTAAGCCTCCGTTTTCTAATCTATCATAAAATCATTTGCTAGAACCCTTAAGTTATATCCCATGTTCTAATACTCAAAACTAGGCGCAAAAGTCTTAAAATGGTATAAAGAAGCTTACAACGATGTTGGGAAGGCAGAATAGTTAAAAACAAATAAAATTTTGAGAAACAGGGTGTGTGCGGCCGCACAAGGGACTGTGCGTGTGCACACTCCTGAGAGTTTTAAAATGCGTGCTTACGCACAGGATTGTGTGTACGCACAGATGTCAAGTTTTACAAGGATCTGTTCACTCGCACAACCTGTGCCAGCGCCCCCAACAGACCAGCCTCCCCAACTTGTGCGTCTGCACAAGCCTGTACGTCTGCACAGGTTGAAATTCTTCCTTGATTATGTGCGCGCACAAGCTGTGCTAGCGCTGCGAACAGAACGCACTTCCCTACCTGTGCGTGCGCACAGATGTGTGTGCGTCTGCACAGGTCAAAATTTTTGCAGGGTATGCATCCGCACAAGAGTGTGTGCCCGCACCTATGAGTAATCAAGAAATTCTGCAACTTTGCAGAATTTCAGATTTTTAACACCAACTTTGAATGATCATATAACTTCCTCTACAAAATTCCAATTTTCACAAACTTTATACCGTTTTAAAGGGTTTTTAAAGATTTTTAATTCTAAACAAATTTGAAGCAGTTTTGAAAACGAGACAAAAGTTATGATTGAACAAAGTTTACCAAAAACTCAATTTTACCAAACTTCACAATTTACACAATTTCTTTCCATACACATTCCAAACTATACCATACCATTCCAAAACTCCACTTGTCATCAAAATGTACTAGTTGTACCATAATACACCAACCTTACCACATTCTCCCTCTCATTTCATTACTCTCAATTCTAACATCAACTATATAACACTTATGATCAAATCACCATCAAATCCACCATTTCATAAATCATAACACTACAATTATCATAAGGAACCAACTTCCAATTCATACAATAATTCAACATCATCATATTATTATAATTCATCACAATCAACCCAACATTCATCAATTCATCAACATTTAACACACCAACCATCATTTTAGTTCAACCTATCCTATTGGTCACTAGCCTATGTGTCCATGAGTATGATATACTACATAGAGGAAACCGAAATCATACCTTGACCGATTCCCTTTATGCACCTAACCTCCAAAATTAGCACAAACAAGCTTCCAATTACAATCCAAACTTTCAATTCCACTCCAATAAGCACAAATAAGTTCTAAGAGCTCCCAAAGCCACAATAATCAAACTATATATATATAAATCACCTCAAATCAACCTAGGGTTCCAATTAAACACAAATTCACAAGGGTTTAGTGGCTCTTACCTTCTCCCACAGATTTGGATGTCAAAACTTCCAATAAGCACAAATAAGTTCTAAGAGCTCCCAAAGCCATAATAATCAAACTATATACATATAAATCACCTCAAATCAACCTAGGGTTCCAATTAAACACAAATTCACAAGGGTTTAGTGGCTCTTACCGTCTCCCACAGATTTGGATGTCAAAACCCAATGCTAAGCAAGTCTTAAAGCAAACCTAAACATCCAAAATCACAAAAACTCGTTTAATAAAAAACCCTATAAACCCGAAATTTTGAGGAGAGAATCTGAGAGAGATTCGAGCTTTCCTTACCAGTTTCTTATATGGGTTTTGTAGAGCGCTTCACAAGGAACGCGTAGCCGCTGACAGCACGCAAATCGGAGCACCGTAGCTCAAGATATTAGCAAGAGAAAAAGAAGGTGAATAGTGTTCTTGGGGTTTCTCTCTTCTTCTATTTCTCAGCTGTGTGAGTGTGTTTGTTTATGTGTTATGCTGAAATGGGTTCACTTATGAACCATTTTATATGTTGGGCTTGGGCCCAACTTGGGTCCGGTCCAATCCGTTAGCGTTTTTAGCCCGTTTGGCCCAACTTCGGGTCAAACCTTTAAAATTAACGCCCGGTTTTCAACTTCTAATATTTTCCTAAGGTTTTTGACGGTTTTTACTTTATTCGTGCAATACCGGACAGACTTGAACCGGTTCAATTACCGGTTCGTAATTTTTTACAATTTTTTACAGAAAGTACATTTTCTGACTCAAAAAGACACACTGAGTCCAAAAATCACCTTTAAATCCTCAAATTCTCTCTCTAACTTTTTGGAATCTAATTTGGGCAATTAATCACTTAATTAACCGGTTAATTAGTTGCGGTTCTTACATTCTCTCCCTCAAATAAGAAATTTTGCCCTCAAAATTTGAATTACTTGGGAAAAGCTCGAGATAATCCTTTTGCATCTCAGACTCCAATTCTCAAGTGTGCTCTTCAACTTCTGCTCGCTCCCAAGCAACTTTAACCAATGAGACATCCTTTCTTCGCAACTTTTTCACACTAGTGTCATCGATCCTTGCTGGTGTCTCTTGGAAAGTCAAGTTCTCTCGCAACTCTACCGACTCAGGCTCTAACACATGAGTCGCATTCGACGTGTACTTACGGAGTTGTGACACGTGGAATACATTATGCAAGTTATATAGGTAAGGTGGCAAAGCTACTTGATACGCCACCGGCCCAAATCTCTTCAAAATCTCAAACTGTCCTATATACCTCAGATTCAACTTCTTGGTCTTGATTGCTCTTCCAATCCCAGTTGTTGGTGTAACCCTAAGGAATACATGCTCTCCTACTTCAAACTCTAACGGTTTCCTTCTCTGATCCGCATAACTCTTCTGTCAACTTTGGGAAGTTAAAATCCTTGCACAAATTTTTTTAATGTTCTCAGTAGTCTCTGCTATCAAATTTGGACCCAAAATGCTTACTTCACCAGATTCTTACCAACAAAGTGGAGATTGGCACTTCCGTCCATATAATGCTTCATACGGAGCCATCCCAATGCTCGCATGAAAGCTATTGTTGTACGCAAACTCCACCAATGGCATATAACGATCCCAACTTTTAGGTTGATCCAATACACATGCTCTCAGCATATCCTCCAATGTCTGAATAGTCCTTTCCGATTGTCCATCGGTTTGCGGATGATATGCGGTACTGAGGCATAGCTTCGTACCGAAAGCTCCCCAAAACCTTGAAGTGAATCAGGGATCATGGTCCGACACTATGCTCGATGGCACACCATGCAACCTTACTATCTCTTTGATATACAATCTTGCTAACTCTTCCATAGAACAATTTATTCGGATAGGAAAAAAATGAGCAGATTTGGTTAAACGATCCACGATCACCCAAATTGCATCAAATCCCGTCCTAGTCCTCGGTAAACCGGTCACAAAATCTATAGCAATTCCTTCCCACTTCCACTGAGAAATCTCAAGTGGCTGTAGCATTCCTGACGGTTTTTGATGCTCTATCTTCACTTTCTGACAAGTCAAACACTTGGATACCACTGTAGCTACATCACCCTTCATCCCAAGCCACCAGAACATCTTCTTTAAGTCATAATACAGCTTTGTGCTTCTAGAATGAATAGAAAACCCACTGTTGTGAGCCTTCTACCGCAAGTCTCACCTCAAATTCCCTACATCCGGTATGCAAATTCTTCCCTTGTATCTCCATAACCCTTCATCATCCTTAATAAATGCTTCGCGCCTCTTATCACCAACTGGTTGAAACGATTGGTAAAGCTTATGCTCATCTTACTGAGCCCTTTGTATTTCTGATCTAAACGTGCTTGAGATCTGTAACTGGTTCAAACAAGCTCTTCCGGCAACTTTACCAATATCCAGCTTAAGATCTACAAACTTATCCACTAGCTCTTCTTCCTTGATTCTCATCCAAGCAATTGTCAAAGATTTCTGACTCAAAGCGTTTGCTACCACGTACGCCTTTCCAGGGTGATAACTCAACTCGAAATCATAATCCTTAAGCAACTCCATCCACCTTCTCTGGCGCATATTTAGCTCTTTCTGATCAAAGATGTACTTGAGTCTCTTATGATCAGAAAAGACGCTAAACCTTACTCCGTATAAGTGGTGTCTCCAAATCTTCAATGTAAACACAATCGCCGCTAATTCTAAGTCATGAGTGGGGTAATTCACCTCATGCGGTCTTAGCTGACGCGATGCGTAAGCCACCATATTCTGGTGTTGCATCAACACGCAACCCAAACCCTTCAAAGAAGCATTACAATATACCTCAAATGGTTCATGTGGTTCTGGTAAGATTAGAACAGGTGTTGAAGTTAATCTGCTTTAAAGTCTGAAAACTTTCTTCGCACTCTGACGTCCACACGAATGGCACTTCTTTTCTTGTTAATTTTGTCATTGGTAGAACAATCCGGGAAAATCCTTCGATAAATCTCTGATAATATCCGGCTAAACTCAAAAAGCTCCTGACTTCCGTCACAGTCATCAGTCTTTCCCATTCCATCACCGCTTCTACCTTAGAAGGATCTACAGCTATTCCTCCTTTACTCACCACGTGGCCTAAGAACTTTACTTCCTCCTTCCAGAACTCGCACTTTGATAACTTAGCGTACAACTTCCGTTCCTTTAAGATTTGTAGCACAATCCTCAAGTGTTTCTCATACTCCTTTGCCGTCTTAGAGTAAACCAAGATGTCATCTATGAAAATCACCACGAATTTATCCAATAAGGAACGAAAGACTCTGTTTATGTAATCCATAAAAATAGCAGGTGCATTCGTTAACCCAAAGGACATTACCACAAACTCGTAGTGTCCATAATGTGTCCTAAACGCAGTCTTAGGGATATCGTCCTCCTTCACTATTATCTGATGGTAACTGGATCTCAAATCAATCTTGAAAAACACTCCAGCTCCTTGCAATTGATCCATAAAGTCATCTATCCTTGGCAGTGGGTACTTGTTCTTCACTGTCACTTTATTTAACTGTCGATAATCCACACACAAACGCATTCCTCCATCTTTCTTCTTCACCAATAAAACTGGCGCTCCCCACGGTGATACACTCGGTTGAATGAACCTCTTATTCAGAAGCTCTTCCAACTGGTTCTTTAACTCTGCCAGCTCTATCGGAGCCATTCTATACGGCGCAATCGATACTGGTCCGGCTCCCAGCACCAATTCAATCGTAAACTCAATTTCCCTTTGAGGTGGAAACTCAGGGATATCTTTCGAGAACACTTCTGGAAAATCTATAACCACCGAAATTTAATCTAAGTTCTGGGCATCGCCCAACACATTAGCAGCCAACATAATATAACCCTGACACTCCTCCCCACTACAATGTACCATTACGAAGTTCAGGTAATACCCCGTAGCTACTACTGCTCTATTCTCTCCTTCCGGCATAAACCAAATAGTCCATTCAAAGCAATCCAACAAAATCCGATACTTCGACAACCAATCAAACTCCAAAATCATTTTTAGCCCCACCATGGGTAAACAGATCAAATCATGCACAAAATCTCTACCCTCAAGCTTGAAACCTACTTGTCTACAACCATACTTAGTCATAACTATTTGATGCGGAGTATGTACATGCAGATCAAAAGGTAACTCTAACACTTTCAAGCCTAATTCCTCAACTTTAGCAAACGAGATAAATGAATGCAAAACTCCAGTATCATATAATGCAACTAAGGATTTATCACCAGTTAGACTTATACCTCTCATCAACAGATCTGCCTTGGAAGCATCCTTGGCATTCACAGCAAATACTCGACCTTGGTGCTGATTTTAGTCCGCATCCTGATTCCTCCCACGAGTGCAATCCCTCGCAATGTGGCCAGGCAACCCACACTTGAAGCAACCACCTAAACCAATCTTGCATGAGTCATAAGGGTGAAAACGTCCACAACGATCACAAACTAAATCCGAAGAACTCTTACTCTGATTTTCTCTTCCCTTAGCATACTGAAATTGATTATGATTGTTCTTTCTGAAGCCCCCTTGGCCTTGAGGCGTACATCCTCCTCTCTTGAAGCTTTCTCCTCTTGGATGAAAATACTTGCCACGCCCCCGACTAGACCTCCCTTCATGAGTGTCCTTAGATGCCGCCACGGTCTTGGCATACTCCTCCACTACTCTAGCCTTGTTCACCAAGTCGGAGAAGACACAGATCTCCATAGGAGCCACAACAGTCATAATATTATCCTTCAAACCCCTCTGGTACTTAACGCATCTCCAGCTCTCGTAAGTCTCTGGGTCACCCTGACATACCTGAGAAAACCTACAAAGCTCTTCGAACTTGTTATTGTATTCTGCCACAGACATGGAACCTTGCTTCAGCTGCATTAGCTCCATCTCCTTTACTTCCCTTGCAGACTCAGGGAAGTATTTATTATAGAAAGCTGTTTGGAACACCTCCCATAGAATGTCAGCATTCTGAAATTGTAGCAAATGACACTCAGCTTGCCACTAAGGCTGGGCCTCTCCCGCTAGCTGATAAGCGGCAAATTTGACATATTGATTGAAGAGAACATGTTGCGCCTGTAAAGCATGCTCCATAGCCTGGAACCAATGGTCCGCTTCAGTAGGATTAGTTGATCCTCAGAAGGTTGGCGAATGAACCTTGAGGAACGTTGCCAAGGTCATCGGAATTCCTCCTGTGTTATTGCCATTTCCCTCAGCATTATCATTGGCATTCCCTTCTCCATTACCATTGCCATTTCCGTTCCCGGCCGGTTGGCCCAATCTCTGCACAGCTTGCAGAGTCGCAGCAGCATTAGCTTCCATGGTATTAACGAGATTCACCATGGCCGCCATGAATTCGGCGTGATTGTCAGCTGGTTGCTCATTCTTACTTTCTTGTGTACGTGTTCGACCTCGCTCATGAGTAGCCATGTAGGGTTCCTGTCTACACCAAACAATCAATATCAAGGTGACCAGTCTCAATATCAAAAGTATAGTGCTTCAATTATCCCAAACAGGCACTCACAAGCAAGTATGCTATGCAATATCAAACAGATAACCTAACAGCATCAAAGAAAAGACACACAGAGTATGCAATGTAGCACAATCGGTTTATCCCTCAGGCTCACGAGGACGAACCGCTCTGATACCACTAAATGTAACACCCTAATTAGCCTAGGCCTTACCACGCGTCGTAAAGCAAAGGTTAATCAGAGATTACGACAATTCTAAACTCTTACATATATATATATATATATATATATAGAATAGTATAATCTAGAAGTCTGATGAAGGATATAACTCAAAAACAGAATTTTAAAAGCGCAAAACGTACTATGAAGCTACTAGCTTAAGGCACAAGAAATAGATAATATATAACAAAAGATAAGTATATAATATCATAGGAAACTAGTCATGACTCGCGGAGTTTAAGCCGGCTGGCCATATACAGGTACACAGAACCATACAGTAAAAATAGCTTATACAAGTTTTGTTCTCTCAAATACATACCTCTAGGAAAACAAAATACAAAAGGAGAGATGTATAAACAAAATAAACCAAAAAGACTCCAAAAGAATCCAAGATACTCTGCTTCTGTCACCATCTAGAGCAACTCACCGAGGTGGGTTGCGATCTGCATTTGAAAAATACAACAAAAATATGATATGAGAACCGGAGGTTCTTAGTATGGTAACAGTGCCCAATGATGTAGGACATAAGACCCCGGGACGCCAAAGGCAGTCCTAAGCTCCATATCCATCACAAGATTTCAAACTTAAGCATTCTAAAACAAATAAGCATAATATACCAATATTATCTTAAATAAACTAGGTAATCTATCTTAGGAGATTTCTACTCTAACCAAACACCGCTGTCCCACAGCCTTCTCTAACCGATCCTCCATGCGATTCCATCACCACCGCCTTTCGAACCTCCTCAATCCCAGCAAAAAACACAAGTAATATACAATGCAAGTAATACACAAGTACAAGCATATAAGGAAAATAATTCAGATAGCAAGTAAGCATGTTATTCAATTAAGCAAGTCATTTCAAGTAAACAAAGCATACAAACAGATAGAAAATACATATGATGAATACTTGCCCTACTGGCTGTGATATCACATTGTCGGTTCAACTGCCAACTCGACACACCTCCATGGAGACGTCGCCCTTCGGATTTCTCATATGGGAACCCCCGAGATATAGTGCCCGGATCACTGTCCAGGTACCGGCGCCTGCTCACCCTATACATCCAAAGGGATGCGAGCAGGATACTCTTGCCTTAGACCTCAAATCTCAATGTAAGCGGGATTAACCACCGTCCTTACGCCACCACTGCTACTTCAACAGGCAGGATTAACCACCGTTCCTGTCAGGCGCATAACGTCTCAAAATATCATATAAAAATATTATTTCAGTGGTTTTCAAAAGCCTTTTCAGTATATAGAGATCCATCATCTCAATCCGAGTCCCCGACTCATCTCAACCACTGTCCATTCATAACTCAGTTTCCAAATATCAAAAGTTCATCATTCCTCATCACATATATCAATCATCCTTCAACTAGCGTCAAACCATTCTCAGCACGCCAGAAACCTAAGCTTCCATTACCCTTAAGTTATATCCCATGTTCTAATACTCAAAACTAGGCACAAAAGTATTAAAATGGTGTTAAAGAAACTTACAACCATGTTGGGAAGGCAGAATAGTTAAAACAAATAAAATTTTGAGAAACAGGGTGTGTGCGGTCGCATAAGGGTCTGTGCGTGCACACACTCCTGAGAGTTTTAAAATGCGTGCGTACGCATAGGGGTATGCATACGCATAGGGGTGTGCGTATGCACAGGTGTCAAGTTTTACAAGGATTTGTTCACTCGCACAACCTGTGCCAGTTCCCCCAACAGACCAGCCTCCCCAACTTGTGCATCCGCACAGGTTGAAATTCTTCCTTGGATATGTGCGCGCACAAGCTGTGCTAGCGCTGTGAATAGAACGCACTTTCTTGCCTGTGCGTGCGCACAAATGTGTGTGCGCACAAATGTGTGTGCGTCTGCACAGGTCAAAATTTTCGCAAGGTGTGCATCCGCACAAGAGTGTGCGCCCGCATCTATGAGTAATCAAGAAATTCTGCAACTTTGCAAAATTTCAGATTTTTAACACCAACTTTAAATTATCATAACTTCTACAAATTTTCACAAACTTTATACCGTTTTAAAGGGTGTTTAAAGATCTTTAATTCTAAACAAATTTCAAGCAGTTTTGAAAACCGAGGCAAAAGTTATGATCGAGCAAAGTTCACCAAAAACTCAATTTTACCAAACTTCACAATTTACACAATTTCTTACCATACACATTCCAAACCATACCATACCATTCCAAAACTCTACTTTTCATCAAAATGTACTAGTTGTACCATAATACACCAACCTTACCACATTCTCCTTCTCATTTCATTACTCTCAATTCTAACATAAACTATATAACACTTATGATCAAATCACCATCAAATCCACCATTTCATAAATTATAACACTACAATTATCATAAGGAACCAACTTCCAATTCATACAATAATTCAACATCATCATATCATTATAATTCATCACAATCAACCCAACATTCATCAATTCATCAATATTTAACAGACCAACCATCATTTTAGTTCAACCTATCCTATTGGTCACTAGCCTATGTGTCCATGAATATTATATACTACATAGAGGAAACCGAAACTATACTTTGGCCGATTTTCTTTATGCACCCAACCTCCAAAATTAGCATAAACAAGCTTCCAATCACAATCCAAACTTTCAATTCCACTCCAATAAGCACAAATAAGTTCCAAGAGCTCCCAAGCCACAATAATAAAACTATATACATATAAATCACCTCAAATCAACCTAGGATTCCAATTAAATACAAATTCACAAGGGTTTAGTGGCTCTTACCTTCTCCCACAGATTTGGATGTCAAAACCCAATGCTAAGCAAGGCTTAAAGCAAACCTAAACATCCAAAATCACAAAAACTCATTTAATCAAAAACCCTATAAACCCGACATTTTGAGGAGAGAAACTAAGAAGGATTCGAGCTTTCCTTACCAGTTTCTTATATGCGTTTTGTTGAGCTCCTCACAAGGAACGCATAGCCGCTGACGGCACGTAAATCAGAGCACCGTAGCTCAAGATATTAACAAGAGAAGAAGGAGGTGAGTAGTGCTCCTGGGTTTCTCTCTTCTTCTATTTCTCAGTTGTTTGAGTGTGTTTGTTTATGTGTTATGCTGAAATGGGTTCACTTATGAACCCTTTTATATGTTGGGCTTGGGCCCAACTTGGGCCCGGTCCAACCTGTTAGCGTTTTTAGCCCGTTTGACCCAACTTCGGGCCAAACCTTTAAAATTAACGCCCGGTTTTCAACTTCTAATATTTTCTTAAGGTTTTTGACGATTTTCACTTTACTCGTGCGGTACCGGACAGACTTGAACCGGTTCAACTGGTTCAATTATCAGTTTGCGGTTTTTCACGATTTTTCACAGAAAGTACATTTTCTGACTCAGAAAGACCCACTGAGTCCAAAAATCACCTTTAAATCCTCAAATTCTCTCTCTAACTTTTCGGAATCTAATTTGGGTAATTAATCACTTAATTAACCGGTTGATTAGTTGCAGTTCTTACACATCCTCTGCTTTTACAGTTCTATCCACGCAGCTCGAGTCATCCATGCTCGCACCGGCCCCTCCTTCCTCGCCGATTACAAGGGCTCCATAGACAAGGTAACGTCGCTTGTGTTACTCTTTTTTTGTACAGCTTATTTCTTTTCTGCTTAGGATTCTACATGTCTTCTTTATTAGGCTTTAGTAATCAAGACTCAATTTAGGATATTCACTATTTTAAATTTGACTAATTATTATGCATTTGTGAATGAAGGTGGATGTTGGAGAGTTGAAAATCAAAGAATTTCGAAGGTGGTAATTGCAAATGTGTTGCCTTCTTCCATGAGTATTTCGTTTAAGGTTGTAAATCTAATGCTTTATTATTTGTTTTTCATGTAAGGCTTCTGAGATTCCTAATACGGAACATGTATCAAGGCTATTGCCGAAGAAAGAGGATCTAAGCTTGGTTAATAGAAACAAAAGAATGTTGGGACAGCTTTTGGGAACTTTAGAGGTATGTTAAGACTAGTTACTTTGTTTTGCTTTTAGAAGCAATGGAAATAGAATGTTATAATCTACGAAGACTGGATTTACTAAATACATTTAAACTTTCTATTATTGATAGTAC
The DNA here is from genome assembly GCF_003086295.3 of Arachis hypogaea. NCBI lineage: Eukaryota > Viridiplantae > Streptophyta > Magnoliopsida > Fabales > Fabaceae > Arachis > Arachis hypogaea. The sequence continues at coordinate 12,521,937 of NC_092042.1, read as the reverse complement.
TTACTTGGTTTTTATTGCTAGCACTTACAAAGTTTGGATTTACTGAATACATTTAACCTTTGATTTCATAACTATTGCTAATGCTTACTTGGTTTCTATATTTTTTATAGGCTCTGGGATGTTTTTGCTATTAAATTCTTTTGGAAATTTTTGTCTTCAATATTAATTTATCTTACTAAACAAGAAGGGTTGAATTGAATTTTTTACAGAAATTTTCAAACTCATGGATGAGGTTGAGAATGAGAACCTTATATTTACTTTAGAGAGAGTTATGGCCAAATTTGGAGAAGAAATGGCACCATATGCATTGAGCTGCTTTTATAAATATTTACTAGATTTAGATAGCTAGATTATTATAGGTTGAGTAATAATTGTGTCTTTTATTTTTAAAAGTAGGTGTTTTTTTGTATATGATTGTGGATGTTTCTTTGCTTTTATAATTGTCATTAGATGTCTGTTTCTTTATTTTTTAGATAGATATTTTTTTGCTTATGGTTGCGTACGTAGGTGTCTTTGCTTATGGTTGCAGATGGATGGTTGCAAAAAGTCTACTTTAAAATGTTTGATGAAATTGAACTGATTGAAGAGGAATTTGAAACAGTTGATGAATCGGATGAAGTGAAAAAGACGTGATCCAAGTGTAGCAACTATAAAGTTATTCTTTGTTTAGCTAATTGTATAGTAATTATATACCAGTTTTCTAAATAATGTAGCTTCACTTTTTAGGGACATCATGAAGAGCCAAAAGAAATATGCAAAAATCTACATCAGATGTTTCTTTTGTTAAACAAATGAATGTTTTTTTATACTAAATGGATGATTCTTTTTGTATTACTTTTGTTCATGATGAATTCCTATATCTATAGTGTTGCAAATTGTATGGATAAGTTGAATGAATATTATGATTCCTTTCATTGCATCTTAGCATGGTGACAAATTTATAGTTACTTATGTGGGATAACTTTTTTTTATTTTTCATTCACATGGTTTCTGTTAAAGTAACATCTATTTAGTATGGGAAAAGAACATCTTAATACTTGACAAAAGTAACATCCACTTAGATTTTTGCAAAAATAATTAGACACCTAACATAAGTTACTTGTATTTATTCTTTATTGCAGAGATGATTCAATTGATAGTTAATACAAGTATCATAAAAGAAGGAAAAATTTTTTGTATTTATCCTGATGCTTGTTTAACAAAATTTAAAGAAGGAAAAAAATATAAGGAAAAGAACAACAACAAGATTTGGTTATTTGCTTTTTCAAAAGCAATCAAAGTGTTTTGACGGCTTTCCTTTTACCCACTGTTTACTTTATGCGATTATTACTCTTGAACTTTAGAGGTACAATTTTTATCAAATTAAAACTGAGTCCACATACACAACATACTACTTAGTACTACTTAATGATGAATTTATGAGGCAAGTGTTACTTCCATGATTAAATTTATTATCAAGTGGTCAGGGTGTATGCAACAAATGAATAGCCATCTATGTCTATTATATATTAACTATAAAAATTCTCATAAGTCACAATAATTGAATCAATAAGTACAATATGCGTTCAATTACTTTAAAGTTAATTTCCATCTTAAATGACGATTAACTTCAAAGAATCATCCATTTAGTATAAAAAAAACATCAATTTGTTTAATAAAAGAAACATCTGACGTAGATTTTTACATATTGCGCTCGGCTCTTTAGGATGCCCCTAGAAAGTGAAAGCAAAACAAAGCAATTATGGTCAAGGTGTATGCAACAAATGAATAGCCATCTATGTCTATTATATATTAACTATAAAAATGTTCATAAGTCACAACAATTGAATCAATAAGTACAATATGGGTTCAATTTCTTCAAAGTTAATTCCCTTCTTAAATGATGAATCCTTTTAAAAGAATCATCCATTTAGTATAAAAAGAAACATCTATTTGTTTAACAAAAAAAAATATGTGACGTAAATTTTTGCATGAACATTCAAGTTGCCTACAAGAAGAAAGATATAACACCCTAATTACTCTAAACCTTACCTCTAGCCGTAAAGCAAAGGTTAATCAAAGGTTACGATAACTTTAAGGCTTATACATATTTACATATAGAAAGGAATAATAGTTCTAGATACCCGATAAAGAATTAAGCTCAAAATCAAAGTTTGAAACGCGCAAAACGTTCACACGAAGCTACACTAATCGAGGCACAAGCTATACGTACGAATATCAAAACATATATAGATATATGAGAGCATAATAGCATAAAGATCTAACCATAGCTTGCAGAGTTTAAGCTAGCTAGTTATATACAGACAATACAGAGTTTAGAAAGTAAAACAGCTTATACAAACTTCCTTTCCAAGTAAGCCTCTAGAAAAAAATAAATATAAAAATGAGAGATCTAATCAAAATACTCAAAAATAAAGGTCCTCCGCTCTGTCACCATCAAGCAACTCACCGAGATGGGTTGCGACCTGCATCTGAAAAACAACAACAAAGTATAAAATGAGAACTGGAGGTTCTCAGTATGGTAACAGTGCCCAATAATGTAAGATATAAGACCCCGCGATGCCAGAGGCAATCTTAGAGCTTCATATCCATCATGAGATGTCAAGCTTAACCATAAGTAAATTTAAAACATTAACTTTAAAATCACAATGAAAAAAGGTAATCTAACTTAAGGAATTTCTAAACTAAAAATTCTCCGCTGTCCCACAGCCTTCGCCAGCCTAACCGCCATGCGATCCCATCGCCACCGCCTTCCAAACCTCTTCAATCCCAGTAGAAAACACAAATATTAACAATGAAAGTAAAGCACGCGTATAGCATATATATCAAGAAGTTCAAGAAGCAAATAATCATGTTATACAATTAGGCAAGCAATTCAAGTCGACAAAGCAAGCAAACAGATAAAAGACACACATGATGAATGCCTGTCCTATTGGCTGTGATATCACATTGTTGGTTCAACTGCCAACCCGACATATCTCCATGGAGATGTCGCCTTTCGGTCTCATATTGGGAACCCCCGAGATATTGTATCCGAATCACGGTCCAGGATGTTAGTGCCTGCACACTATAGTGATTCCGAAAGGACACGAGTGGGATACTTTTGCCATAGACCTCACATCTTAACGTAAGCGGGATAAACCTACCGTCCTTATGCCGCCAACGTGAACTCGACAGGCGGGATTAACCTACCATCCCTTCCAAGCGCATTGCGTCTCAACAATCTCATTAAAATAATACATCGCTGCAACCTTGATAGGTGGAATTAACCTACCGTCCTTGCCAGGCGCATAACGTCTCAACAATCTCATTAAAATAATACATCAATGGTTTTCAAAATCATTTTCTTCAATATTCAGTAGTTCACCACTTCCATAATTCATTGTCAATAATCACTAATACAATACTTCGCCTTCTCACTAAACCAAAACTGTCTTTAGTACTCCAAAAACCTATGTCTCCATTTTCTAAATTTTTTACAAGAAAAATATCTAATTAAACTTACCTAAAGCATTCCCCATGTTTTGTCACCTAAAAACAAGCTAAAAGATCTCAGATAAGTGTCGAAAGTTTACAAGCTTGCCTGGAAGATAAAACAGTTAAAAACAATATGTTTATTGAAAAATAGGGCAGTGTGCATACGCATAGGGTTGCGCGTACACATGCACAGAAGGATTTTCAAGAAGTGTACGTACGCACAGAAGGTAAAGGTTTTCAAATTAAACGCGCGCACAGATACGTACGATCGCCCTGAACAAACTGCCACTCCCAGCATGTGCGTGCACACGAGGTTGTGCGTACGCACAACTTGCAAATTTCGCAGGGTGTGTGTGCGCACTAGAGTGTGCTAGTGCTCTCAACAGTAGGCACATCCCTGTGTGTGCTTGCGCACAAGAGTGTGCGTACGCACGTTTTCAAAATTTCATAGAGTGTGTGTGCGCACAAGGTTGTGCATACGCAGAAGTCAAAAATAGCTACTAATCAGAGCATGCGCACAGCAGTGGGCGTGCGCACACAAACCAAAAATAATAAATTCTGCAACATCACAGAATTCAGATTTCTGACACAAACTTCCAACGATTATATCTTTCTCTACAGAATTCAGATTTCTACAAAATCTATACCGTTTTAAAGCTCTTTGAATTATCTTTAATTTTATGTAAAATTCATTAAATTTCAAAAACAATAGCTCAAGATATGGTCCATCAAAGTTCACAAAAAATTCATTTTTACCAAAGTTCACTAATTTCTCAAATCCTTAAAATTCATAACCAAAACTAAATCAAAACCACACCAAACTCCAATTTACCTCATAACTTACCCTTTGTGTCACAATTCACCATTCATACTATATTTTCATTCACATTACATAATCCTCAACCTCAATTATCAATTGTATCACACAAACAATTCCTCAACCAACACAATCATCAATCACCATTATATCACTAACAATCATCATAATCAATCTCATTCAACCTCAATCTCAAACTTCAAATATCATTTATCAACTTCAACAACACAATTCATTAAAATAATCAAAATCATCAAATCATCATACATCCTCATTCAACAATATCAACATCCAAGTCAATCCAAACCTATCCTATAGGTCACTAGCCTAAGTGTCCAGAAATATTATATATTACATAGAGAAAATTAAAACCATACCTTGGCCGATGCCCAATATGCACTAAATCACCAAATTGAATCTAACTCAAGCCTCTAATGACCAAAAGCCACCAATTCAAGAACCAATGCTCCAATAATCACAATTCCAAGCTAGACATACATAATTTACCATAATTAATGCCTAGGGTTCCTAAATACACAATTCACAAGGGATAAGAGCAAGTTTACCTTATCCACAGTGGATTAGGACAAAGCTCACTAAGTACTCGGTGCTAGATTGTACTTAATTAATCAAAATCACAAGAACCACTCATTCACCATAGCCAAATTTGAATCTGTTATAGAAGAAAGAACTGGGCAAGAAATTGAAAGAACTAGGCATGGCAACTGACGGCACGCAAATCGAAGATCCGGAGAGTGAAATATGGCTCCAAGAAGAAGATGATGAATAGTGAATAAAACCCTCACCTCTCCTCTCTTCAATTTCACGTTGGGTTTAGTCCAACCCGTTAGCGTTTTTTGTCCATTTGACCCAATTTCAGGCCAAACGTTTAAAATTAGTGCCCGGTTTTCAACTTTAATTTATTTCCTAATTTTTTCTATTGTTTTTATCATTCTTGCACAATACTGGACAGATTTAAACTGGTACTGCCGGTTAATTAACCAGTACGCGTTTTTACGCAATTTTCCGAAGAAAATTACATTTTCCAACTCAGAAAAATCTATTGAGTCCAAATATCATATTTATATTTTCTAACTAATATTCTAAATTTTTGGATCCTATTTTGAAAGATTAAATTATTATTTTACGTTAATTAATCAGTTAATTAATTCGCGGTTCTTATAAAAGATACTAAGTAGGACCAAAATAAAATACATCCAATTCTAGTATTATAAAAATCCACAACTGTAACTCAAGAAAAATCTCAAAATGTATCAAAAGTGTCTCAAACGATAACGTCATCACATGTATATATTATGATGGATTTCACTCTTTGCATGATTTTTAGGTTCCAGACTTAAACCAAACTTTAAATCTGGCAAAATTAAACTAACTCTAGTCTAATTTTTATCCTGAATTCGCAAATCACATTAAAAAGAAACTAATGCAGCATGTGCACACATCATCCATCAAAACAGGAAACATTAAATCAATAGTATAAATATTAATAGCATTCATCCATTGAACGAAAAAAACAGTTCTATAGCAAATTTAAAAAACCTGACATATCACAAACGAAACATTCACATTTTCGTTTATAAATCTCATCTTTGCCAACATGCTCATTTTCTTGCAGCAATTTCATATGATTAAATTCACACTGAACTTCGAATAAATCAAAATTAGGTTAAATTAGAACTAATTAAAAAAAACAACAACAATCTTATGGTAAAAAAACATCCATGATCATTCAGTAAGAATCATCCATTCACAACTAAAAGCAACATCCAATGAATTATAATTGAATCATATGCATACTCAACAAAAATAGATATCCAATTTGCATGATTAAAAACATCCAACAATTGAAATCAGAGACAAATCCATTTATCAATCCACTAAAAATCAGAATATCTTCACACAAGAATCATTATACATTCTTCTAAAACCAGAAATAGAATAGAAACATCTTCTATTAATTAAAATCCTAACAATATACTAACCGATTGGAGAACACCTTTGGTAAATTCAGCAAAATTAAACATAAATCGACAACAACCGCAGTTCCTGAACTCTAGCACAGATTAGCAACATCCATTTTCTAATGAACCCTAACATGCACTGACCTGTCAGTGTCAAATGAGGTGGTTCATGTGTAGCAGCGTGCGACAGAGACGGAAGCCACGGGCGTCTTGACGACAGCGTTGGCTTTCACGATGCCGTGATGAATGCTGAAGACGGCAAATGTTGTTGACACATCTACCGGAGAAGACGAGTCCATGACGGCGTCTTCGACTAGCGTCTAATGAAAAGGCGGTAGCAAGTGGAGTCACGGTCGACGGGGATGGCTTCCTTGCATGCGAAGGCAGCGACTTCTTCGCTGGAGTACTGGACAACGCTGATTGGGGTTAGTGGTGGGAGAAAAGACGACTAGAGAACGAGATGCAGAACGCGCCACCATGGAGAAGAAGCTGGACGATGGTATGGAGCCGGAGAGAAGAAAGCCGCAATTGAAGATGAGTCCACGTGCGTGGTGAGTGAAACGGTGAGTTTTTGAATTCTTCACTGTAATTAGGGTAAAAGTTAGGTATTTAAATAGATGATTTTTTAGCCATTTAAATTTTAGAATCCAGTCTATTTGAATTGACTAATAATTAATAGATACTGAGTTGGTTATCTAACAGAATTATATTCTGTAAGAAGACCTACCAATAGAAATATATATTCCTTATTAAGATGTACATATAAATTAATCAAATTAGGAGAGTATTTGGTAATAGTGTAATACCTAATAAGTCTAAATTATAATATATAATATCTAAGTGAACCCGGCTACTATATTATATTTTTTAAAGCATCTTGTCACGGTAAATTTTTAGAAGGTTAGATTTAACAGTGTTTGTATAGTTTTCTGGAGTGTTTGAGAATACTCTAGATGGTTCCGGAACGTTCTAGAATGTCCTAGAAGGTTCCGGAATACTCTAGAAGGTTCTAGAAGACTCTAGAAGGTCATAGAGTATTCTAGAAGAGTATAGATGTATATAGAAGTATAAAGAGTGGTATGGAATAATCTAGAAACTTTTAGAGAGTTGTGGTAGGATAGATAGTTGTAAAGAAGGTTCTGGATGATTAATCTGGACCGTTGATTAAATTTAATCCTAACCATCCATTGAGGGGTGGATGGCTATAAATAGGGGTGAGAGTTAGAGTTTGGGGGTGTGTGAATCATTTGTAACCACACTTGAGCAATAAAGTGTTCTTCCACCAAAGCTTCATTTCTCTTGTGTTCTCTTGTATTCTTAGCTTTCTTGCTAAGTATTGAGGGTTAGGCTGACTTGGTCTTAGCTCAAGAGGTTGAGTAAGTCCGAGTGCCGGCACGGTAGCGTTGGAGTGTGTCCAAGGCCATGACAATTTGGTATCAGAGCAAGGTTCGAGAGGGAGCACAAGTGGTTTGTGGGAATGGCTTCTAATATCACCATGGAGCATGTTGAGTCTCAAAAGGGAAGGGATGCTATTCCTTCTCAATGGGGATGTAAGAAGATCCGTTCTTCAAGTGAGCCTAGAGGTAAGGACTCTAACTTCTTAGAAGAAAGAGTTTCTATGTTAGAAAATGTTCTATCCTCTATGGATGAGCGCTTCCAAAGGATAGAACATGACAAGGAAACCCTCGAGGCTCACGTGTTGGGAGAATTAGATGCTTTCAAAGAAAGTATGCTCCAAATTGAGGAGAAGCTTGGGAATTCCTTGAAGTTATTTGAGGAAGTTCGAGTTTGGTTCGAGGAGGCAAAATCTCGACCAACCATTATAAGGGAGACAACAAAGATTGATCTCCCCAAGCCAAAGGAGTTCAAGGGCGTAAGGGACGCTCGCGAGGTGGAGAACTTCCTATGGCAAATGGAGAGGTACTTCGAAGGCCAAGGGGTGGTCGAAGAAGCAATAAAGGTACGCACTGCAGCTCTCTACCTTTCTGATAATGCTACTTTGTGGTGGAGGAGAAAGTGCGTAGATATGGAAAAGGGTACTTGCAACATAGCCACATGGGAAGATTTCAAAAGGGAATTGAAAAGACAATTCTTCCCTGAGAATGTGGTTTATGAAGCAAGGAAGAAGTTGAGGGAGTTGAAGCACAAGAGTACGATTAGCGACTACGTAAAGGAGTTTACTACTCTCACGCTTCAAATCCCCAACTTAGCATCAGAGGATTCATTGTTCTTCTTCATTGATGGACTCCAACCTTGGGCAAAGCAAGAACTACAAAGAAGGAATGTTAAGGATGTCGATGAGGCCATCGTGGTAGCCGAATCACTCACTGAGTATCATAGGGGAGACTCTAAACCCAAGTCTTCCTCCAAGCCTAGTTTTGCTAAAGGTGGGGGAGACAAGGGGAAGAGTTTCTCAACCAAGAAGGAAGGAAAATACTCTTCAAAGAAAGAGTACGAAGAAAAGAAGAAGGCTTTCGTGCCCAAAGGAGGATGCTTCGTGTGCAAGGGACCACACCAAATGAAGGATTGTCCCAAGCTAGGGACTTTGGCATCTATCGCTGAGGAACGAGAAGCTCAAACTCAAGTAACTGAGTGTGTTGGATCTATCCAACACATAAATGCTGTGAAGGCCAAAGAGGCAAGCACTGCAGAAAAGAAAGGCTTGATGTATGTCAAAGCCTTTATCAATGAAAAACCCGTCATGGCTATGATCGACACTGGTGCTACACACAACTTCATCACGCCTGATGAAGCAAAGAGGCTTGGGTTGAAGATCACCGAAAAGAATGGCTGGTTCAAACCCGTGAATACCAAGGGTGAACCCCTTAAGGGAGTAGCAAAAGGGGTTGAGATGACTCTTGGTTCTTGGAAGGGCCTTATGGATTTCTCAGTAGCACCCATGGACGATTTTAAAATAGTCATCGGACTCGATTTGCAAAGGAAAGCAAATATAATACCTATGCCATACTACGACATAGTATGTGTCATGGAGAAAGGGTCTCCATGCATGGTCCCTACAGTCTCTAGAGTTGCCGGACCACCGATACTATCTGCCATGCAACTCAAGAAAGGGTTCAAGAAGGGAGAGACTACATATTTGGCTCTATTACAAAAGGAGTCAACACCCGAAAGAGAAGACGTTCCTCCCAAAATCAAGGAAGTCCTTGAAGAAAATAAGGATGTGATGCCTCCCGAGTTGCTAAAACAACTACCACCTAGGAGGAAGGTAGACCACAAGATTGAATTGGAGTTAGGAGCAAAGCCGCCCGTCTCAACACCTTATAGGATGGCACCGCCAGAACTCGATGAGTTGAAGAAGCAACTCAAGGATTTTCTAGATGCTGGGTTCATCCGTCCATCGAAGGCACCTTATGGCGCACCAGTCTTGTTCCAAAAGAAGCATGATGGTTCATTGAGACTATGCATCGACTATCGAGCACTTAACAAGGTAACCATCAAGAACAAATACCCCATTCCTTTGATAGCCAATTTGTTTGATCAACTTGGTAGAGCTAAGTGGTTCTCAAAGCTAGATTTGAGGTCAGGATATCACCAAGTGAGAATTGCTGATGGTGATGAACCTAAGACCACGTGTGTCACGAGGTATGGATCGTATGAGTGGTTGGTGATGCCTTTTGGCTTGACCAATGCTCCTGCGACCTTCTGTACCTTGATGAACGAGATTTTTCGACCTTACCTTGATCGGTTTGTAGTGGTCTACTTGGATGACATTGTTGTCTATAGCAATACTTTGGAGGAACATGTAGAACACTTACGAACCGTGTTCAAGATCTTGCGAGAGAATAACCTATATGTGAAGAAGGAAAAGTGTTCCTTTGCAAGAGAAGAAGTCCACTTCTTGGGACACATCATTAAATATGGAACTCTCTGCATGGATCAAGGAAAAGTGAAGGCTATCAAAGAGTGGGAACCTCCAAACAAGGTATCCGAATTGAAGTCATTCCTTGGGTTGGCTAATTACTATCGGAGGTTTATCAAGGGATACTCCGCCAAGGCTGCACCATTAACTGATCTTCTCAAGAAGAACCACTCTTGGGAATGGTCAAAGGAGTGTCAAAAGCCTTTTGATGAGTTGAAGGCTGCTATCACAGAAGGACCAGTACTAGCACTACCCGACTACTCAAAGGTGTTTGAAGTCCACACTGATGCTTTTGACTACGCTATTGGAGGAGTTCTGATGCAAGAAGGACATCCTATTGCCTTTGAGAGTCGCAAGTTGAATGATACAGAGAGGCGATACACTGTCCAAGAGAAGGAGATGACCGCGGTGGTGCATTGTCTGAGAACTTGGCGTCACTATTTGCTTGGTTCACACTTCATCGTCAAGACAGACAATGTGGCTACAAGCTACTTCCAAACTCAAAAGAAGTTAAGCCCCAAACAAGCTAGGTGGCAAGACTTCTTGGCTGAGTTTGATTTCAAATTCGAATACAAGTCAGGCAAGACTAATGTGGTAGCAGATGCGCTGAGTCGCAAGGCTGAGTTGGCGGCCATTTCTATGGTTGAAGGAGATATTGTGCACACCATCAAAGAAGGGTTGCATCACGATCCATTAGCCAAGAAGTTGGTGGAGTTGGCTAGAGAAGGTAAGACCAAAAGATTTTGGCTAGAAAATGACCTTCTATACACTAAAGGGAGAAGACTATACGTCCCTAAATGGGAAAATCTAAGAAGAAAATTAGTGAGAGAATGCCACGACACCAAGTGGGCTGGTCACCAAGGTCAACGAAGGACCTAGGCACTCATTGAATCTTCTTATTATTGGCCTCAAATGAGAGATGAAGTGGAGAGCTATGTGAAGACTTGTCTTGTGTGCCAACAAGATAAAATTGAAAACAAGACACCAAGCGGGTGGTTGGAACCTCTGCCTCCATCAGAGCGACCGTGGGAAAGTGTCTCTCTAGATTTCATCTCTGCCTTACCGAAGTCCGAGGGGTTTGGATCTATTCTCGTGGTAGTGGATCGATTTTTGAAGTATGCTACCTTTATACCTGCCCCTACTGACTGCACTGCAGAGGAAGCAGCACGACTATTCTTCAAGAATGTGGTGAAGTACTGGGGATTGCCTAAGAGCATCATTAGTGATCGAGATCCACGCTTTACAGGACGACTATGGACAGAGCTGTTCAAACTCCTTGGGTCGGAGCTTCATTTCTCAACAAGCTTCCATCCTCAAATCGATGGGCAGACTGAGAGAGTGAATGCCTTACTTGAGGGTTACTTGAGGCATTTTGTAAGCGCTAATCAGAAGGATTGGACAAAACTCCTAGACATTGCTCAATTCTCATACAATCTACAAAGGAGTGAGTCTACAGGGAAGAGCCCATTCGAGATTGTGACTGGACAACAGCCGCTTACACCTCACTCTCTTTCTTCCTCTTACTCAGGGAAGAGCCCTGGAGCTTATCATATGATTAAGTCATGGGAAGAACAAGCAGATGTCACTCGTTCTTACCTCGACAAAGCTGCCAAGAGGATGAAGAAATGGGCAGATAAGAAGAGGAGGCATGCAAGCTATCAAGTGGGAGACAAGGTAATGATCAAACTTCTTCCACAACAATTCAAAGCCTTTCGCAAGGTTCATAAGGGCTTAATCCGCAAATACGAAGGGCCATTTGAGATCATTGGACGTGTTGGGGAGGTTGCTTACAAAGTACAACTTCCTCCCTCTATGAAGATTCACCCGGTCTTCCATGTGAGTATGCTTAAACCATATCATGGAGACCAAGACGAACCAAGTAGAGGTGACTCAAGTCGCGCTCCGCCTATGGTGATTAGATCCTTTGATAAAGAAATCGAAGAGATCTTAGCTAATCGCGTCGTGCGACGAAGAGGAGTACCACCAAGTATCCAATACTTGATCAAGTGGAAAGGACTTCCGATAACTGAAGCTAGTTGGGAAGCTCGTGAAGATCTGTGGCAATTCCAAGAACACCTAGAGCGCTATCATGAACAGAACGCGACGAGGACGTCTGCGCATTAGGTGGGGGAGAATGTCACGGTAAATTTTTAGAAGGTTAGATTTAACAGTGTTTGTACAGTTTTCTGGAGTGTTTGAGAATACTCTAGATGGTTCCGGAACGTTCTAGAATGTCCTAGAAGGTTCCGAAATACTCTAGAAGGTTCTAGAAAACTCTGGAAGGTCATAGAGTATTCTAGAAGAGTATAGATGTATATAGAAGTATAAAGAGTGGTATGGAATAATCTAGAAACTTTTAGAGAGTTGTGGTAGGATAGATATTTGTAAAGAAGGTTCTGGATGATTAATCTGGACCGTTGATTAAATTTAATCCTAACCATCCATTGAGGGGGTGGATGGCTATAAATAGGGGTGAGAGTTAGAGTTTGAGCAATAAAGTGTTCTTCCACCAAAGCTTCCTTTCTCTTGTGTTCTCTTGTATTCTTAGCTTTCTTGCTAAGTATTGAGGGTTAGGCTGACTTGGTCTTAGCTCAAGAGGTTGAATAAGTCCGAGTGCCGGCACGATAACGTTGGAGTGTGTCCAAGGCCGTGACAATCTGAACAAAGTGAATATTGCAAGGGCGACATTGAATTCATGAATTGCAGAGTCAAACCCAAGCTGCACAACCAAACATCTATGATCTAAAAGCATTAAGCAACAACCAAAATTGACCTCGTTCATAAATATAGTGGACCTCCAAGGAATTTTATGTCAGATAGTACCAGAAACAAAATAAGAAATTCATCTTATCCTCTTGGTTTGGCTATTTTTTAGTGGGTTTGGTATGCGATCTGGAACACATGCATAAGTAGTTAGTTAGGTCCATTTATATTCTTAATACTATTTATCTTCTTCCCCTAATTCTAGAATAATCTTCATCGTCGCAAAAAGTATAGCCAAGCCCCCACATTTCTTTCTATCTGCTCATGTTATTAGATGTTAAGGTAGGAATGGAATTTTTTATTTATTTTTTAATTGAGGATATAAAATGTAATTTTTAGGCTGATTTTTTTAGAAATAGAATAACAATGTGTATAATATATTGTAATGGCAAGATGGCGTGTTTTTTTTATTATTATTATGGATGTTAATTTTTTTAATTTTAATTATAAAATCTGACTCTCAAATTTAAAGAGTTATAAAATTATTAAAAAAAATTATTCTCAAATTTTATAAATGCTGAGTTGTGGATTTGTAGAATACAAATCTAAAACTTTAGTTTTGTATATTAAAAAAAATTAATCTCTACATACAAGTGTTTTGTATTTATAAATTTTACAAGTTTGAACGAAACTCACCTATTAAACGCACTGCTTATGTTACGTGCCTTGTTAACAGAATTTTAAATCAATTCAAATCAATTAACGCACAAATATATAACTTCCATTTTTCAAAAGATTTCGTTTCTTTTTTTGAATTTCTTGCCAAATTTGTTGGATCTCCTTCGTGCGTTCTCTCTTTGCTTCATTTTTTTCAATTTTCATGGTTTCTGAAATCAAGCTTTGAAATCGTTTTGAAAATAATGGAACTTCAGAAATACACCCAAACGATTACATAGATACACCCAAATGATTACAAAAATACACCCAAACAGTTACAGAAAGGATTACAGAAATACACCCAAACGGTTACAGAAATACACCCAAAGAATTACAGAAATACCCCAAAACAGGGAGAGACAGTATATTTCTTCTTGAAATCTTTTAATGTTTTGTTGGTTAATGATGTGGCACATGACAGAGACAATCTAGAAGAAAAACCTAAAAGAACAGTAAAACAGTACCTTGAATAATGTTTTTTCCTTTTTTCTGGTGATTTTTGATGGAGATTTGTATCTTTTCTTCTTGATTTCTTCTACTCTTTGCGAGGAATTGGAACGTTTCTGCAGAATCGTAGTAGTTTGTTTCGAATGTCCCTTGAATTTTGACAATTTGCGTTTTGATTGAGGAAGAAGAGGAAGAGTGAACGTGTTGTGGAAGAGGCGCGTGTTTTTTCTTTATAGTTTGCGTTTTGATTGATGAAGAAGAGAAAAAGTGAACGTGTTGTGGAAGGACGCGTGTTTTTTTCTTAGACTTTGAGCAACTTGTATAACTTGTAAGCCAAAAAGACTTGTATGTATAGTAGGCCTCTAAAAAAAATAAAAATCTAAAACAACAAGATTTGTGTATCCAAAATTTGATCATTTAATTTTTTTATATCTAACTTTATATCATGGTGAAATATATCAAATATCAATAAAGCTAAAAAATATAATTATTGGCTCAATATTATAATAAAAATGTAATTTTTATTTTTTTTATATATTTTTAGTCTTATTTATAAAATATATAGTGAGTAATTACTTTTTATATTTTCAAGTGAAAAAGAAATTGAGAAGATCTAATTTCCTGTTAAGGTTGCATGCAAATTTGATCTTTTATTTTAAAAATATATTAAAGAAAAGTATAAGATATTTACATGTTTGTTTTCCACAAAAATATATATGTCATATTGACTAATTTGTATTTTCTATGCATATACCATTTACCATATAGACCTCTATTGTTCATATTATCCTCTACCATTTATGATTCTATAAATTTATATTTTATTTTTTGTATTAAATGTAAATCCCATGTCGGTTACACACAAAGAAAGACATTAATCCTAAAAATAAGGAAGAAAAACTTGTTGATCATGAGTTCTTGTTATAATCTCTTTCAACATAAGAGCAAAGTAAAAATGGCATACATTGATAGCAAACCATTTTGCTTAATTTAGTTGAAAACTTTTATCTTGGATGAGCACTTAACATTCCAACCTATTTGGAGAAAATTGGATTGGAATTGGGTCACCACCGTTAATGCTTAATATCTCCCGAAAATTTCTTTTAATTAATTAATATTAGTTAATTTTTTAAAATTATTTTATTAAAAAATTTATGATTTAAAATTTAGAGATTAAAATAATTTTAAACAATTAATTAATATTAAATAAAAAGATTGAGTCCCTACTTAAGCTGAAGGAATATTCCAACAAAAAAGTGTTTCATGAACGTATAATAAAAATGAGAAGATAAAACAAATTTGTACTGAATTAACTATTGATACTGACTAGTGAGTAAAGGTCTCGAGACGGTGGGACCTCAGAGACAGTCATGAAGCAAATATAAATATAAATATTTATTTTAAAAATTTTATTTTGATAGTATAAAATAATTTTATTTATATATATATTTAATGATGTAATACTATAATAAAATAATTATTTTTTATATTAATTATGTAAATAATTATTTAAAAAATAGATGTAATTGTATATTGTATAAAAAATTCTATACTATAAATATATTAAAATTAAATTCTTATTTTAAAAAAAACTTTCTTTGTTTTTAAAAATTACATATTATTATTATTATTATTATTATTATTATTATTATTATTATTATTATTATTATTATTATTATTATTTCGAGATGGATAACTCGTACCTACTTTAAGCCACTAGTTTCATCTGGCTAGTAGTGGCTTCAAAGCCTCTTCTTCAGTCTTTACCACATCTTATCAAAATACTTTGCATCAATTTTTTTAAAGTGAAAAATTGATAAAATAAAAAATAAAATTTAATTAAATGATAAAATTTATAAATATAATGATAATTATATACTGATAATAAACTTTTTAATTATTACTTTGTAATTTTTTATTTTAATTTTTTCAGGGATTTTATAAAAAATTAATTATGTACTTGCATAAATTTATATTATTTTTAAGTTTTGAAAAATAATTATATTATTTTTATATTATGTTTGGATAAATTTATAAAAAATATCATTATCAAAATAAGAGTGAGAATATTTTTTTTATTTCAAAACATGACCTTGATCATTAAAAATTTAAAATTAAAGTCCATATCTGTATTAATTTAATTATTCTAACTAATTGTATAAACATATATAAAAAAAATATAAATTGGTCTCACTAGCTTAGCATGTATAGAAATTTCTTTTATAAACTTAATAAACTATGAGACCTTAGATCTCCTTTGTATTCATAGGCGAGAAAGTATTTTATTTTATTGTATAATTTGAAAATTCAATTTTCACCAACACACAGTTTATTAGAAAGGTAGATATCGTGTTCTCCTTAATCCTTATTAAAAAATAGCTTAAGTTTCAGTTTGATGAATATAAATCAATCTTAAAAAGTTATATCATCTTAATTAAGGGTGTGATGGCGCGATCCGTCTCGAAAATTCGGTCTGATTTTAAATATTTTAGAAATTAATTTGGCATAATTTTATCGAGTCTAGAATTGAATAAGGATCTTAAAAATAGACATGATCATTATTTCAAGTCGGATCCGAATCAAGACGAATCTAATTTCACTTGACCTATGTATATCTTAAGAGAACTAAAAAAGATACATATATTTTAAATGTATTTTAATATTATATTATATTAATTATAAGCTTATTGTTTTATTTTTAATCACACTTGTTGAATAAAAAATAGATCAAAGAAATATCAAATTAGAATTTATGAAAAAATTCAAATTAAATATGAATATCAACTTTTCATTAACAAGTTTCTTCCTTATAAATAAGTATATCATAAATAAATTTCTTTATAAATAAGTTTTTTTATAAATTATTGTTAAAACTTAAAAATTTCGTTTTTTATCTGGTTTGGACCTAGTATAATTGTGGCCCGAAAAATGTTTAGATTTCATCAGAGTTGAGATCGAGTTAGGATCTAAAAAATAGACCCGGTGTATATTTAGAATCAAATCTAAGTAAAAACAAACTCGATTTCACCCGACTTATAAACACTCATAATCAGTGACGGATCCAAAAAATTTTATTAATGAGGGCAAAATATGTATAACATGATAATAATTTTATAATTATTTTTTGTTTTTCTAAAATATAATTAATCTTCTAGTTATTTAACTAATAAATTAAAACACCTATATAATAATTTAAATAATAACATATAAGTTAGAATTTTATTATTTTAAATTTGATATTGAAAAAAGATTGAATAATTCTTTTATTATTGATACAATTAAATATTTTATTTTTTATATATATATTAGTAAATAATCATTTAAAACTCATGTCTTAAAAAATTAGGAATTTGGCTATTTATAATATTTATAATTAATTTTTTTAATTGATGTCGTTATTACTAAAAAAACAAGAACTAAATTTAAAAGAAGAAACATCATATCAATAAAAATATCTGTATATTTAGATGTTACTTTTCATTTTAACTGTTATTTGTTGTTAGTTAATATTACTATAATTCAGAATTTAAATTATAATGAATCTTATTATTTAATAATATTTAACCATGTAATAAAAATATATAATAATATAATTATAAAATAAAATACAAAATAATTGAATGAATTAAAAAATAAAAAAATAAAAAAAATCTTTAGTTGAATAAAAAGAAATTAAATAATTGAGTTGAGCCTTACTAGGTGCCAGAAAATCAACAAAGAATAACAAGAGAATAATGGGGATCAAATTTATTTATTGAGTAGGGGCAAATAAATATTTATTTTATATACTACATGTAACTTAACAAAATTTTAATGGGGACACTTGCCCCACAATCCCTAAAGTAGATCCGTCTCTGCCATAATCTTAATCTCAAAATCCAATAAAATTTTCTGCGTAAATTAATATGCGTTTGATTTTTTTTGGTGACTTTTTTTTGACCGTTTGATTAAAATAAAAAACAACTATACTTTGTCATTGTTTATGATGAGCCAGAAAACATTTTATAATCAGATACAATTTTATAAGTATTAAATAGGTTAATTTACTCAATTAAAATGGGTGTGAAAATTCTTTATTCAAATATAATATTTTTAATTAGTTTATGTGGGTGTTATTTTAGTTATTATATAAACTGTGAAAATCCTGCTAAAAACTGTGTTTGGTCACCACAGTTTATGGAGAAAAGCTATGAGCATAAAACCTAGTTGGCTACCACGATTTATGTTTTCTTATTCCTATCTCGTATAACTTCCAATCACTTCGTCTTTTTTCTTATTCCATTCTCTTTTTTCAGCTATTTGTCTATTTTTATTAATTCTTTTTTATCTCTTTGTATTTTTTTCATTTATTAAATTAATTATGTATTACTTTTATTTTTTTCTCTAAAAAATTACAGGAAAAAATGACTCATAATTAACCATGACAAATATTTCTCTATTTTTATGATAACTACAAGAAAAGTAGTTATAACGTTTTTAACAATTTGTGGTAGTATGAAAGATATTTATTTATATTGAATTAAAGCACAATTAAAGAAAGATTGAGAGTAAATGTAATATATATTTTTTTGCATTCATATGGTTTACATACAAAAATTAAGAATGAAGCAATTTAAAAAAAAATACTGTACTCTGACTATTTTTTTTTTCTTCTTCATCCCTTTTAAAGTATACTTTTTTTTTCTTAAAAATCGCTTTATTCTTAATTTTTGTATGTAAATCATATGAATGCAAAAAAAATATATATACCTCATTTATTTTTAATCTTTCTTCGACTGTACCTTAATCTAGTATAAATAAACATCTTTCATATTACCACAAATTGTTAAAAAAGTTATAACCACTTTTCTTATAGTTATCATAAAATAGAAAAATTTTTGACATAGTTAATTATGGGTCATTTTTTCTTACAATTTTTTAGAGAAAAAATAAAAGTAATACATAATTAATTTATAAATAAAAAAATGTAAAGAGATAAAAAAATTAATAAAAGTAGATAAATAGCTGAAAAAAATGGAATAAGAAAAAAGACTAAGTGATTGGAAGTTATGCGAAATAGGAATAAAAAAACATAGACCATACATAATTAATTTTTATGCTCGTAGCTTCTCTTCATAAACGGTGGTGACCAAGTACGGTTTCTAGTAGCATTTTTCTTTCATAATCCGTGGTAAACAGCTGCGGTTTATGTGCAACATTTTCTGAGTGTAAATCGTGCCAACCTCCCACGATTTATATAATAACAAAAAGGGACACTCACGTAAACAAATTGAAAATGTTGTATTTGAGTAAAGAATCTTCACACCCATTTTAATCGAGTAAATTGCCCTATTAAATATTAGTTTAAAAATTTGCATTTTCTTATATATATATATATTTTATTTATCTTATTAATTTCTTTTTTTTTGTCAAATTTTAAATTTTATAATTATAAAAATCTATAATATTATATAATAAAATTATTTATCATAAAAATTTAAATTAATAAAAAATATATAAATAATTATATCTTTATGATAAACACATATACGAATAATTGAAAAATGCTAGAGGAATAAACTTTATCCCCTTCCATTCCCCCAAAAACCATCACCACAAGAAATCATAAACCAAATAAAAATAAAGCAAACAAAATAAAATTAAAAAAATGGAGAAAAAAAGTGGACCACCTAAGAGTAAAACAAGAAGAAAAAGCAACGTTTATGGAGGACACATGTCCCTGTTCTAACATTTGTCCAACTCTCTTCTCTCTCAAAAGGTTTCTGTACTACAAAAGAGTGAAGGGTCCACGTGGCAGTTCCTCCTATATCCAAATAAGAAACACAGGTAGAGGTTGGGATTTGGGAGTGGGGGTTTTGGAGAGGTTGACCTTCTATTGCCGGTAACATTGGATGCACTTTTACCGGCTGATCCGGTTGTGTGGCCAAAATCCAGAAAGATGATGAATTGATGACGATATAATTAAAGGGTTTAAGGCTTAAATCTCTCTATTCACTCTCAACAAAGAAAAATTAAAAATTTCAAACGAAAACTTGAAGGTGGGGGAGAGAGAAAAAAACAGAGCAAAAAAAAGTAGAGCTTTTTGGTGATTCTAGATTTCAAATTCCCTTTTAGATCTCTGTTTTCAATTTTTCATTTGTGGGGTAGTTCCCGGGTTTTGAATTTTCTTATTATTCGTCCAAAGTTGGTGCATGTTCGCTGTAGAATTATGGTTTTCCTTGCGAATTCCGTTACTTGATTGCAAATTCGTGATTGAAGAGGTGAGTTCTGTTTCTGAATTCTGGGTACTGTTTCTTCTTCTCATCATCTTTGATCTTGGGGTTCCTGTGGAGAGCGGTTTTTTTTTTTGGGGCCTGATTTTTGTATAATTCTCATTGAATTTTGGAGATGCGGGATCATGACAACTTATGACTACTTCTACGAAATTTTGTTGTTTTCATTTTTTCTTTTTAATTGTTTTGGGTTTTGAAAAATTTGGTCTTGGAATTCGGAGTGGGAGTTTGAGATCTGATTATGGAAGTTGTACTATGATGGAACTGGGATTTTCTGAAGTTTGATTTTTGGTTTATGGGCACTTTTAATTTTGTTGAATTTTGGAGCGTCTAAGGTTGAATTTGTCTGAAAATTCTGCAGAATTGGGTTGTTTGGTATTCATCTAGCACAATAAAGGTCTACTAAATTTCGTAGTCATTCTTGTGTTGACTTTTAATATGGTTCTTTATCCATTTGAAACGTGTTTGATTTTTTCCGGATGCAATTTTTTATTTATGAGATCTGATTTGTTTGAATTTGATACTGGTGTGCTTCCCTGCGATCAATTTTTGGTTTCTCCGTTTGTTGATATATATGGATCAGTTTCTCAGTCCCTTCTTGCATGTACAGTTTTGCTTGTTTGTTGTTGTGTTATGTATGTTACCAAGAAGAGTCATGATTAGTGAATCATCAAGAAGGCTCTGATTTGTTTAAAATATTGTCTTAAATCTTAATTGTTGTTTATGTTTTCATTTGAGGCAGAAACTGGAATTTCCTATAACAGCTGAAAGGATCTTATGACAGATTTTTTTCCTGTGACATCCGGCTTATTTCTTAGTTACTTTTCGCTGGTTTTCCCACCTTTCTCTATACTAATTACTAATGCAACAGAATATTAGTATTTGTGATTTTTCCTTGTGAGTTCATGTGAACTATGTAGATAGAATGTGTCTTATGTGAACTGAACCTTACATTATTGATATGCCTAGCAATATATTTGGTTAACCAATAACCTTTTGGGCATGGATTTTTCAATAAGCAACTCCTGCTACGGAATTGTTGCAAGTATCTAATTGTAGTGGTTGTCTGACATTGGTTTTGCTGAAATATTTGCCACTTGCTGATGTTATCTTCTTGATCTAGTGGAATATGATTTTTCCCCTAATATGAAAAATCTAGCAAGATTTATGAAAACATACTGATAGATGTCTCTTTGTTCAATTTTATCGCAGAAGAAGGTTCTGGCATATTGATGCTTATGGTTATTTGATGAGCTATATGTGTTCCTGCTATGGTGTTGAAGAGGAAGGTAGATTATGGATTCAGGGGCTTTCAGGTCCCATTTGTACCTAGATTTCCTAGATCTGTAAGAGTAAGTAATTGCTACAGTATAGCAACTTATTTTCTTCCTTACTTTTGAGATTGTTTTGACCTCGAATGTAATCCCTTCGTTTGAAATTGTTCAGAGAAGGAGTGCCTCTAAGAAACCTGCTAAGGATGGCCGAGCTTATGCATTTGAAATACTGGCATCTGTGGCAGGCAAGTTGTTGCTTGAGGGTGAAAGTTCTGCGTCGAGCAATGCTTCTGAAGGAAATCATCAACCTGCCATTAGCCAAGGTGTTGTCGAGAAGGGAAGTCAGGACAAAGTTAGACCATTAAAAGCAGAGGAGATTCATCGTGGAAGTAGTGTGGAGAGTATTTTTATATCTGAGGCTGGCACACCAAAGAGTGGTCAGAAGCGCCTTGAGCATGCTGAGACTGATTGTGTGCTAGAGTGCATTTCAAATAATAATAATAATAATTTCGACTGTTGGGGGAAAGATGAAACTGATGTGAAGTCCGAGATTTTCAAATTGGAGAGTAAGTTTGGACATCATTCTCATAGGTTATTGGAAGTACCTGAAGAGTCATCTGATGGTAATGTAAAGAATGGATTTAGGGTGGAACATGGGGCGAATGGTTCAGGCTTCAAGAAATCATATTTGGATAATAAGTTTAGTGTGAAGGATCAATTAGAACTGTGTGTTAACTCTCCTGCACTAATTGGCACCAAAAATAATGTTAATAGTCCATATTATAGGAAATTGTTTCCCAACATTTCCTTTCCAAGGAATGGGAATGATATTAAGTTAGGTTTTAGAGATGATGACGAAAAACTGTTAAGATGCAAAAAAATTTGCACCAAGCCAAAGGCTTTTAGGTCTCCTCAACTTATTGCACGCCGAAAATTGAGGAAGATGCTAGCTTATAAATACTGGAAGGCTGCACCAAAGTTGAAGGATTATGAGTATTCTAGATCTGGTAAGGTTTTAACAAATTATTTGCTATCAAATATGTCATTACCTGATGTATATTATGTCAATGAGTCAGGTTGATTCGGTTTCACTAATAGTAACATTATTTGCAGAAGAGGGTGTTAAACCACTGTACCATACGAGGAAGATTGGTTACAGATTTGAAAGAACACAGCATAACACACTATTCAAGAGGAGGAAATTCTTTGATCGGGGTTCAGTGCTAACATCTGATGGAGGATTCAGCAGTGATAGTGTATCTAATTTGCCTAAGAAAGGAATTGATCGAGACAGCCATAGATTATCTTCAAAACTGCATGTGTCTAAGGATTCTCATGGTATTTATTGCCTGATGTTCATATCAAATTTGGTTTGCTTGGTTGATCTTTGCACCCTATAGGAATTGATTGTGTATAGCTTGTATGCAGTGAAGTTCAGCATTAAGTCATTCAAGATACCAGAGCTTTATATTGATGTTCCTGAAACTGCAACTGTTGGTTCATTAAAGGTATGATTATCAATTCTATTTTTTATTAGAAAGAAGAAATTCTATTATTGTTGTTATCGAGTTTCATCAACACAATGAAGTGGCCAAAGGACATTCTTTTTGTTAATGTATTTTTTGTTTCTTGCAAATATTTGTAGAGGACAGTAATGGAGGCAGTGATGACTTTACTTGGAAGCGGAATGCATGTTGGTGTTCTTGTTCAGGGTAAAAAAGTTAGAGATGACAACAGAACTCTACTGCAGACAGGTATATGCCGTAAAGAAAAGTTGAATAAACTTGGTTTCACATTGGAGCCCAATTCTATTCAAGATTCTCCAGCTGATTGTCTTGGCGATCCTTCCCAATGTGAAACATCTCAGCCTATCAGGTGAACCCAAGTGGATAAGACGGTTTCTTTTGCCATAGCAGTTTTATGATGACTTAATAATAGAAAGCACCAAAAATTCTTAAGAAATACATATATATATATATATATATTCTTTTTCATCACTGATTTGTTTTGCTTATGCTTTAGCCCTAGTCAATTTATCCTTTTCTAAATAACCTTTTATCCTTTTCTAAATAACCTATGAAGCACGGACATTTCGTCGGACACATTTCGGACACGACACTCACCGACACTCGTCCGACACGCGTGTCTACTATGTCCAACCGTGTCTTAATAAAAAATAAAAAATTCTTTTCCAGACACACTTGGACACCCTTAAATACCATCACGTGTCAGCGTGTTCAGTCTTATTCTTAATATATATTCTTGAAATAAATTTAGATATAGTATATATTATTATTTATTAAAATAAAAAAATATTTTAAATACTTGATATAATTAAAATAAGATATTAAAAATAATTAAAAAATTAATTTATATTTTAATATCAATAATATATCAAAATATCATTACGATTTATCTAAAAAGTACTTTATATTTTATATGTATGCATGTTCTTGGGTCTTATAAGATTATAAGATTTTAAAATTTGTGTGTCGACGTGGCCCGTGTCGTGTCGTGTCTCGTGTCCGTACATCATAATAAATAACTAATATTATAATTTGATTTTTCTAGATCTCCTGAAACTCCTGTCCAAGAATCAGGGACAACCCATGGTTTACAGGATTTGTCTTTGCCAATTAGTACAGAGAACTTTGTTGAGAGTAACCCCGAGCGAACAACTTCTCCGACTGACACTATAGCTGACATAACAACACCAGATTCCAGAGTGCTAGTTGCTGTTCCACCTAGGAGCCCAGAAACATTAGCCACGGTTCCTGTGAGTCAGAAAACTAAGCGCCCCGAACTTGTACAGCGTCGAACAAGGAGACCCTTCTCTGTATCTGAAGTAGAAGCACTTGTGGAGGCAGTTGAGGAACTTGGAACTGGAAGGTCTGATGTTTATCAGCTTCAACTGCATATATGGACAGGAATTCTCGGATGCTGACTATGTTTTATCATGATGCAGGTGGCGTGATGTAAAGTTGCGAGCTTTTGAGAATGCAGACCATAGAACTTATGTAGACCTTAAGGTATATCAGACAGTTTCCTTAACTATAAGAGCTACTTTACTCGGTTTATTTCTCGAAAGATGTTAAAATTGGGATTCAATATGGTTATGTTAATTCGTAATTGTTTCATTTTTTGTATTATGACTATTTTTGAGTTCATGTTTAATCTGTGTATACTGACTTCCTCCACTGTAACATTGTATAACATGGATTAACATCTTAAAGTTTGCCTTGTTTTCTTTGGATGCTGAAGTCCATCTAGGTTGCATTATTGTGAAAATGACTAGTAGATTTGCATTGAATTCGGTTCTCTTTTAGGTGAGTTTGGCACAGAAAAAAAAAAAAAGAGGTTACAGTTAGGTTTTTGTTTAATTTTATGAGCACAACATGTAGCAAAAGGTTGCAAAGTATAAAGACTCATGTCTGCATGTTCTCTGTCAATTTGTGAATGAGGGTGCAAAGTATATTGAATTCATGTCTGCAAAAGCTAACAGAATATTAAAAGTTGAGTGTTTTGGTCAACTATTGGTCAAAAGTTATTGGCTCTATTTTACTCCAATACACAAACTGATCTTTATTATAGATAATCTTATTCTTGTTATTTTGGTTATTGTTTGATTGCTAAGTGATTTGACCTATTCATGTATTCAGGATAAGTGGAAAACATTAGTGCACACTGCAAAAATTTCGCCTCAACAAAGGAGAGGAGAGCCAGTTCCCCAGGATCTGTTGAATAGGGTTTTGACTGCACATGCTTACTGGTGTCACCACCAAGCCAAGCAGCATGGGCATGGCAAGAACCGGGCTCTTACCATGAAGACTCCAGAAGCTTCTGCTGAAGAACTCAGTGTTGGTGCCGTCCAACCACTTGTGATTATGTAGAAAGAAAGAAAATGGTTGATGTTGTTGACTTATGCAACGAACTTGTACATTTTGATTCAATTCCCTTGTAATATTCTCTCACCAAATTCATTGCCAGCCTTTTAGTTGCATTGAGCTGTTGGCATTTGTAAATGATTTGAAGGAATAAGATTGTTATGGTAGGAACTTAACTATGTTCTTTCAATTTCTTGAATGTAAGTAGAACTGTCCAATGAACATGACAGCATAGCAAAGAAATAGGAAAGTGCTGTTGATTCCTTTTATTGTTGATCTTTTTCTAGTCATATTCTAGCACTTGTTCTGTTTGGTTTATTTTCTTAAGAGTAACAACTAAAACGAGGTTCAGGGCCACCAAATTAGAAGATAAGAGGTGAATTTAATACATTAACAGATGTAATACATTCGTTTTTTTGAATGATAATATAAAAAATAATTATTTTTACTAATGTGGCATGTAATTGGATGTATTTGTAAATTAAATTCTTTTAAACATTAGCCTGAAAAGAAAATGTGTAAGTTTCATTGAACCTTGAAAAGGGATCGAGATGGGGGGAGGGGCGGCGGGGGCACCCGATTTCTTCTACAAGGAAGCTCAGCGCCTTGGCTATGTTGCTCGCTCTGCCTTCAAGGTTCTCGAAACTTCTGTTTCTTCTTCTTCTTCTAACTAACTAACTAACTTTGAGTTAACAGCTGGTACAGATACAGAAGCAGCACAAGCTCATCAAGGCTGGCTCATCCGTACTGGACCTCGGCTGTGCTCCGGGTGCTTGGCTTCAAGTCGCTTGCCAGAGCCTCGGTCCTCCCAATCATGGCGGTTCCGTTCTCGGCATCGATCTCAAGGTAACCCAAACCTCCATCTCTCTCTTCCACGGAAACACAGCATGTCAATTGAATAGTGCTCATGGTGCAGAACAGAAGGTGAAGGTTCCTCCTCTTCATTGTGATTCAAGGGTGAAAACCATCTCTGCTGACGTCATGACCCTACCCTCTCACCAACTTAGAGCTCTCTCTCCACAGGTACCCTCTCTTACTTGAAACTTACCAAATAAAAGAAAATGGACTGACTTTGTTGTGGCAAAATGCTGAACAAACATTTTATGGAATTAGGGTTCCGAATTTTTGGTCAACAATCACCATTCCTAAATGTAATACAATCAAGTTTTGGCTGTTGACTTTTCAGCAAAAAGGGTTTTCTGTTATACTTTCGGACATGTGCCCTTTGGTTTCTGGAATCACAACTAAAGATGCAGCTCTGTCAGTGGAGCTAGGGATGCGAGCATTGGATTTGGCTGTTGGCAGAAGAGCTGCATTTTCAGTTTATGCTGACGGTGATGATAATCAGGAAGGTGAGCAAAGCCATGATGCGGAAACTGGAGTGTTGCAAGTTGGTGGGAACCTTCTTATAAAGCTTTTGGAGAGCGAAGATGCAAAAGGTGGTGTGGTTCATTTATTGTTCCAAATTGCTGATTTTTGGTTGCATAATTTTTGTCTAACTTCCCAAATGTTTACATTGCAGAAATAAGCCAGATTTCTAAGCCATTGTTTAGAAAATCTTCATGGTTGAGACCTAAAGCCACAAGGCCTTCATCAAGAGAGATTTATTTGATCTGTCTAGGTTTAAAGCCAGAAGCAGAGAAATAGATTTTGTTTTAAAGTTCTGATTCAATTATTATTTTCTAGCTGAGTACTTTCTGAAATGCAATGATTTTGATTATTTGATTTGATGACTTTGCAGTTTATAAAAGCATTGTTCCTCACAAAGATATAGATAATTAATTACAAGCATCAAAACACATAATTCGTGTAAGTATCTCATCAATAAAAATATACAGTGATAATTGGTAGTATTAGTAGTTCCTCTTCCTCAACGAATCTGTGTACGTCCCAGTGACCAAAGCCCTGAATCTTTGACAGGGGCGGGCGCTTTCACTGATGGGAAAACATTCCAAAATCGTAGTGTTTCATCCCCTGCACCCGTCACTATTGTCTGCAACACAATCCATAAAAAAAAAAAAAAAAACTTAGAAACCATGGAACGAAGCAATTACAGACAATGCAGTTGCACCAGGTTAACATTGTTACATTAGTGCATGAAGCACAAAGTTCAAACCCTGTGCATCTAGCAATGGTTAGCATGTTGTAGACTTTATATATGAGAATTGAGAAATGATGGACAAGAAACTTGTGTGGGAAAAGAAAACAGATTCAGTTTTTCAGTTGTTACATGACTTTTGACAAATAGACAGATGCAGTACCTGTCCATCAGGTGACATTGCTAGGTAAAGAACTCTCATGCTGTGGCCAGTTAGAGTTGCAAGCTTTGCCAATGAAGGGTATTTCCATACCATTATCTGATTCTGGGAGTACCCATGAGTACTCACTAGCTCATTCACATTTTTACTCCAAGCAAGGTTGCACACCTACATATTATTAAGCTTGTGAGATGAGATACACTTGGAGATGGATCCTCATAATAGAGCTAAGGATGAAAAGTAAACCTGACTTCCAGAATCAATACAGTTCAATTGGTGTCCATTTGACGTATTCCAGAAGCGAATACACCTGTCGGCAGTTCCACCACCGGAAGTAAGGAGGTTGCTCTGGTGAGGTGACCAAGCAATGGCCTTAACTGCAGCCGTGTGCTCAGTTAATCGCAAAATGGGTTGCTGAGAGTGGTGATTCCATACCAGTAGCTGCACATATAAAACAAGACATGAATTTGTTAGCACTGAAATCATTCCTATTTGGTAGAAACACCGGTGAAGATATAAGAAAAATATAAATAAATGTCTTCTTAAACAACTCTATTTTTGTAAATGTAGAGTATATTTTAGGATATCATAAAGTAAGTGTTGATAGATTTTATATTGATTTAGTTTGATATTATATTGATTTTGTCATTATAATATCTGAATATACAATTTATCATAAATTCTATCAGTAAAGACAAATGAGAGATAGGGATACCTGATTATCATTTCCACCAGATGCAAGTTCCCTGTCATCACTTGACCATTTCAACCCGCATACCTATCACAAAGAAGAACAAAAAAGACATTTAACAAACTTTCTACACCATAAGTAAGCCAATGTTGCAGGTTCAGATGATATTTTCCAAAACTCTTCCACCTCAGATTTGTGGCCAACAAGCTGGCTTATATAATCATTTGAAACCCTCATGTCATGTTGAAGTATGTTTCTATCCCTGCTTCCTGAAGCCAGAATGCGCGAATTCCACGCCAGGACGCCAGTTCTTGTCTGATGACCACCCATAGTTCTGACCCTCTTACAGCGAGTTCCGTCCCAAATCTATATCAATGTGCAAATTAAAAAGGCCCTCTTACAAATTCAATTTGAAAACCTTCAAATACATAGAAAGATAAATCAAACCATATATTAGTTAAGATTAACAAGGTACCTGAACTTGACCAAGACATGTACCAATGGATATATAGGAACCTTCCTTAGTCCATTGAAGAGAACAGACGCCATCTTGAGGTCCCAAGTCACATAACTTGGTTACCTGGAAATAACAACGAAATATTTATTTTACTATATTCCTTCTTTTTTTGCCCTTTGCCCAAGAAATTGGTAAGTTTGTAGCGCCTAATTTGACACACCTTGCTGTTTGAAGCGCTCCAAAGATAAACACAAGTTCCGAGGCCAACCGCAAGAACATTCTGCGAGGACCAATCGACAAGATTCAAGTAGAAATCATCTTGGAGTGAAGGAGCATCAAGAACCTGCAAGGTAATCAACACTAATCCTTAAACATCTTGTTTTGTTGTCACTGTCAACGGCTAAAAAATCTGCTCAATCATCAAGTTCTTATTCACATAAGATCAATTGATAATCCTATTTATTTGTCACTGTCACCCTGAAATATTGATTCTCTAATTCCCATAATGTGCACAATGAAGACAATTCTACCTCTTAGCGAATCCAAACAATGATCTAACACCCCCCAAAAATGCATAAAAGAAAATAAAAAATTGCAATCTAATAATAAATTTAACTATGTTACCTTGTTGGACATCCATAAAAAACCAAACAACTATCATAACATAATCCCAAAACAATTCTTTTTTTTTTTCTTTTTCCTCTTTTAGAAAAAGAACAAACTTTAGCATTGAACATGTGAAAAAGTGAAGATTTTTACTTTGTGGGGTGTCTTGGGAACTTTCCGGGGAGGCTTAGGAGGAGTTGATGTCTCATTGGAGAGTCCATGATCGTGTCCCAAAATGGAAGGCGAGTAAGGGGAAGAGGGCCCTCCAGAATGGTCGGTCCTAAAGCGGAGAATGTTCTTGGTAGGTGAACTTTGACCTGCAGGGGAAGAAGAAGAAGGAGAAGAAGAAACAAAGTCAGAACCAAATAGCTCAGATTTCAACAACCTGGAATAAGCATCGTTCCCTCCTTCTTTGGAAGGGGAAGGCTTATCGATGAGGCCAAATGCATGGAGCCTCGAGGTAGATCTGCAGGGTATGAATCTGTCGCTGCAGGTGGAGGACTTGGAGCTTGATGGCGAGGAAGATGAGAGGTTGGAAATGGAGCGAGCTGAGAGCGAGAGCGAGAACGTATCGAGTCGCAGCGAGGCTCCGGACATTGCTGCCGGGAGATTCAGCCCCTGTTTCTTGATCTCAGGTGACTCCATTCTTGATTGGAATTAAGTTAGTTGCTTTTTTCTTGAATGAGGCTTGGTTCTTTTTCTTCGCTCTCTGTTGAAGCAGAGAGGGTTTTAGGTTAATCAAGATTCAAGAGTGAAGAGGAAGATTACAACGGTCGAATTTTGGTGAGCTTTACACATTTCATATTAAGAGTCGAGAGAGAGAGAGGAAACAGGAAAGTGGTCATTCTAACGGTCAATTCCCAAAACGGGTCCTCATGAGCGTATGTGCATTTGCATAATATTCTCATCCTTCGTTAATCATTTGTTTTGGATAAACTTTTAAAAAAATTATTTTTAAGTAATCTATTTTTTAATGATCTTTTGAAAATGTAAATAATTTGATACTTTATATAAAATATTAACTTTTGTGTATTCGGTATTTTAAAAAATTAATTTTAATGTATTGTTAATATAAAACAATTTTAAACGTGCATTCATTACGTACTGTTATATTTGTAAAAAAAAAATATTTTTTTTGTTGACAACATAAATAGTTATTTAAAAAATAAATGATTTAACTAATAATTTTATTAGCATTTATATCACTCATTTCATTAATTATTTATATCAAATTTAATAGTGGGACAACATAAAATCTAATTGAAAGTTTCTGAAATTAAAATAAAATATTTAAAAGTTAAAAATTAAATTAAGATTTGGTCTAAATTTTAAGATCAAAATAGTATTTTATTCTAAAATATATTTTTTTATTATTTTTATATATTTATTTTTACTATAAAAAATTCTCTAAAAATAGGAAAAAATTGAAAATATTTTTTTTCTTTAATTAAAACATCTAGGCTTCACAAATGCAACAAGAGTTTCTCTTAGGTCTTTTTTTTGTGTTATATTTAGTCAAAAAAAAAAAAAAATGCAACAAGAGTTTGCATGAAATCTGAGACCATTTGTGAGAAATTCTCTGAGAAATTGAGAATGCAATGTTAAAGCTGCTCCTGACGGGTGGTGTCAATGGATATGAGTCTAGTTTTCTTCTTATTATTATTATTAAAGTAAACTATATTTTTTGTCTTTATAGTTTGTGTCTTTGTGATAATTTTTTGAATATTTTTAACGTTTGATTTTATTTAATTTATTTAATTTTATTTTAATATTTTTTATTTATGTCAAAAGTCAAAACTATCGTAAAAATTTTTAATTCTGTATTTAATATTTTACAAAAAATTAATATTAAAGACAAAATTAACTATAATTAAATGTTAGATAGATTTTTTTTAACAAATATAAACATAAAAACAAAATTATTATTATTATTATTATTATTATTATTATTATTATTATTATTATTATTATTATTATTTTGAAATTTGGGACGCGGATGCATAAATTTTGGATATATGATTCTTAAAAAAATGATCTCTTCACTTAGGAGATTTGTAAAGTAATAAAATAAAAAATGAATTATTATTTTATTTGTAAATTTTATTATGCGTAAGTCTCACAATTTTAATTTAAAGGTAATTAAATTTTTATTTTTAAATTTTTTAAAATTTATTCAATTATTAGACATGACTCCTCTAAGTTTAAAAATATAATTTCAAAGAATAAAGTGGGCTAATCATCATTCTTTAGGCTGCGTTTGAAAAAAAAAACTGATATTAAGAGATAAAAATTGGAGGATAGAGACTGAAAGATAAAAATTGACTTAAATTTCTGTGAGTTTAATATAAAATGTATTAAATTAAGTTATGTCTTAATATCATATTTAATTTAAGATAAATATGAAGATTGAGAAATAAATTTAAAATTTGAAAAGTTAAATAAAAGTATTTTTAATAAAAAAAAGCTATAAAAATTTCAGTCTTCGTTTCTAAAAATTTTAGTCTCATGTATTCTAATTTTCTAAAAATATTGAACAAACTGAAATTTTAGTTTGAATCTCTAATAACTAAACATAATACTCACTATCAGTTCTCTAATCTCATTTCTAATCCAAAAAATAAACGCAATCTAATAGTATAAATGATGTAGATTTTTAAATAAAAGAATAAATAAAAAAAATCTCTAAACCGTAATTAGTACTTGAAGAGGAAAAAAAAATAAATCCATTGTAGGTGTTGTGACAAAATAATAGAGATTATTATTATGACATGGCTTAAACAAGGGAGCTTTAATTGCCTCTCATTATTTAGGATTTTTGGACACATCTAATTTAAAAAATATATATTTTTATTTTAATAAATATATTATTTTTTTGTCATTGAAATTACTTTCTTTTTACATATTTTCTTTTTTTTTTCAAATATATTTAGAAATAAAGATGACAAAAATATTTGCAGAAACGAGTATTTGCGATGAAATTTTAGTGTGAACTTATGTAAAATTTTTATGGTGACAAAAATTCGCTCCTACAAATAAACAAAAATGGCGAAGGACATAAAGGCATTTATTTATAAAAGTTATGTTATATTATTTTGTTAGAAATTATTTTTATTTTATTTTCTTTTAATATGTATATTGAAAATTTTGTGTATGTAGATTATATTAAATTTGTCTTTGAATTGAGTTCTAATATGATAAATTTGGTTAAATTGTATTTGATTATATTATGGTTGTGTTAATTTTTTAATAAAAAATTAAAGATTAATATCTATGAATATCTATAGGTACCTGTCTCTTTGCAAAAAAGACTAAACAAAATTTACAGCGATGATAGGATATGAAAGGGGGAAAAAAGTGGTACCCGCCCATAGATACTAGATGCCCGTTTTCATCCTTATTTAAAATATTAACTATTAATATATTATATAATTATATCTCATTAATTTTATTTATTTAGTTTGATATTAGGTTAATTTTGTCATTAGAATTATATTGTATCATTTACTCATGAAAAGCTGTCGGTACTTTAGAATCTTTATCACCACATCCACACTATTTTTGCTCTCTACTAACGCTACTATCTAAGCTCAAAATCAATTAGTCACTATATATTCTTATGCCCTAAGGCAGCTAAAGTCTGGGCAAGAAGCTCGGTACTTGGTATGCTTGCTAGAAATAATTAATAAGGAAATATAGTTGCAACATTATCGAGTGGTACATGGATGCTCTGAGGACATTATCGCGTGAGATGGCTGACTGGGTTGGTCGATTTAATAAGGAAATATGGTTGCAACATTGTGATGGTGGATGTCAGTTTAGGCACATGACAATTAACCTATCCGAGTGCATCAACACAGTTTTGAAGGATACAAGATATCTACCCATTTCAGCAATCGTTAGATGCATGTATGAGAGATTACAGTAGCTGTTTGTCCGGAAAGGTAGGGAGGCGCAGGCTTAAATGGCAGCGAGTAATTGGTATTCACAGTGGCTATAGGCTGCGGTTGAAAATAATAGAGAGGGTATCTAGAAGATGCGGATTACACATTGCGACAGGAGGGTTTCAGTTTTTTTGGTAGAACAATTAGAGCCGTTTGAGGATTGGAGCCAGGGTTCATTCTGTGTTCGGTTGAGCTCGGGGACATGCGATTGCGAGCTTTTCCAATCACTTATTTTCCCTGTCGTCATGCACTTGCTTCATTTTCCAGCCTGCCAGCATCGAGTGGGGCCATATGTTCACCCAGTCTAACTGCAGGAGTCATGTTCAAGGTTTACGAGGTAGAGTTTCCCTCGACCCCTGACAAGAAGCTTCAGCCAGAGTGTCACGGGAAACGTTTGACCATGTGTGGAAAGGAAACTGGTAGGCCAGTTTCTACGAGGTTTTGTAGCAATATGGACGAGGTGGAGCGCCAAAAGAAATGGTGCAGGCTATGCTGGCAAACCGGCCATACTCGGAGGGGTTGTCCGAATCAACCCACAGAGGATACTTAGCAATTGTGTAACTTGTGCCACATTTCATATGTACTAGAAACGTGCTATTCATTTATGGTTACGTTATGTATCGTTGTTATTTTGTTTTATTTAGCAATCGAACTGCCTATGTTTTATATTGTATAATGATAATTTGCATACATAACCCTAATCAAGGTATGGATAGTAACTAAATAAATTCATTAAACAAGGTACATAAAACAAAGACAGAAATAAAGGAGTACATCATCACTATAATGTAAAATTTTGGTGCAAAACACTATACTGTAGAGTAATACAGGAGAAACTACTAACGAATCTAACAACATGTACTGTTAGTCATGGATGCTGGTCCCTAGGGTAATGAAGGCGATGCTCAATGCCACAAGGAAAAGCTGGGTCTGGCAAGGTAGTCTACGGCCTCACAGGTCTTGAGGAGCTGGTGTTGGTAGAAGGGCCACTGCATGTGATGGTGGTAGAGGAGACTGTGGAATGTACGGGTGTGCCTGATCAGTCGCCTCTGTCTAGAAGTGTGGTAGCAGCGGTGGATACTGAGGTGGGGGAGGTAACCAATGTGAGGTAGTCATTAGTCGGCCGTAGTCAACGAAAGAAAGTGTAGCATACTGAGACCCCGGCTGAAGACCTGGTCCGTAAGAAGAGCTAGCACTTGGGGACATCTGAGGAACCCAAACCGAAATAGTCACTGGTGGGGTAGAGAAAGGTACACCATATGCGGCACCATGCTCTCTGGCCATGCGGAACTACTCTGCAATCCAGTGGATGGTCTGCTGGTCAGTCGTCCGAACCTGAAATACCTCATCAACTGTATCTCATCCACCATGGATCTCTCCTGAATACTAGATGAGGCATCCAGGTCCACCCAACCAGGTGGATCCATGAAAGGGTCATCATGATGCACATAAGAGGCTGGTGGTGGTAGTCCCAGTGATAGTGGTAGTGGTGGTGCTGGTGGTGGAAAGTCATCCACATCTTCGGGTATGTCGCCAACATCCTCCTGCCGGGCATACTCTGCCTCGTCATCGGACTCAACGTCCAGCCTCTTTCTGCGGTGTTTGATGTGCTCTCGTTGAGGCACTACCGCTCCTCCAGGGTCCCTCGTACCCCTCTCCCACCGAGCAGGTCTCCGAGTGTCTAGTTGCACATCCCTAGCACGCTTACAACGATCAGGGACATCTCGTGTAAGGTGGAGGACATTTAGATAAAAATTTTCTGTGACCAAAACAAGTTGTCTCTTAAAAATAAAAAAATACTAAGCATTTAGATAAACTATTTTAAATTTCTTGTTTATATCTTTACTACCCCTAATAGCTAGCAACCAAAGCCAAAGCAACAACCAAACTTCTTTATCACAACAACCAAATTTTTCTATCACAAAACCAAATTCAGATCTCTATTAGAAAATCGTTTTAAGCCATTTAACTTACTTGGAAACAGATCATTTTGTACAAATTCTAGAAAAAAAATAGCTAAGCTAATAGTCCTATTCCAAAGACAACTATGTATGTTTTCTTTACACCTGTATTTGAAACCACATAATTGAAAAATAAAATTCATATTGACACATGGATTAGAGAGAAAGGTTTTGCAATTAAATTCATATCATATAATCTATGAATTAACATTTTACGGTAATTAAAAAGTAAGTAAAATTGAACAGCATGAATATGACAAAGAATTTATTACTATATACCCTTTGTTTTTGTTGAGTCTTGAAAACTCAAGGCATGAATGTAAAACTTGACAATGATCTAGTTATACCTTTTATATTATTTGAACTCATATGTGAAACTTGCTTCAAGGTATATGTACAATTAGTATATAAGGTCATGGAAGTGAAAAAATACCACTTTCTTTCATCTTTTCTTCCATTTCTTATTCATTTATGCAATATTGGTGTATATGGTCCGGTCCGACCTGAAGATTCGAACCGACCTCAAACACTTTAAGAGTTAATTTGGTTTGATTTTATTGGGTTTAGAGTCGGGTAAGGGTCTCAAAAATAGACCCGGTTATTATTTTGGATCGAGTTCGGGCCATAGCTCGGGTTACCCGAACTCGACCCGGTGACCCGGTTCTCATACACAATTAATATTTGTGTTATTAGTGATGGATGATGACTATTTTTATGTGGAATTTAAGTACTGTAAACTTTAATATTTTGTGTTATTAGTCATTATAAGACTATAAGTTAATGTTTTATGTTTAAAATGCATAAGACTTTAGACTAATGGCATAATATTGTGTTATTTGTATTGATTTAAAAATTTGGTGTTATTAGACAATATTAATATTGATTATGGTTATGCTTTAATTTTAGAGAATGATTAGTTATTGTTATATTTTTCTAAGTGAATTTTAACATATCAAATAATGGTTGGAGTCTTGAAAATTTGGATATTTTCACATGCTAACTTACAAGAAAGTATCAAGGTAATGTAATGTTAACGGTCTGGTTTTTACCCAATATAATCGTGGTCCGAAAGTGTATAGATTTCATCGGATTTAGAGCCGAGTTCGGAATCTAACAAATAGACCCGTCATATATTTCGAATCAGGTCTGGGTCACATCAAACCCGGTTTCACATGATTTATAAACACTCATATGCAATAATAACGGTAATAAAGTACTTAAATTTTTTTATTAAAATATCTATATTTTGTGAAATTTCAATAGGTTCAAACAAAAATAATAGAATTTAAATACTAAAAATTCAGCTTAGAAAAAACACCCCTCAAATAGGTTAATTGAATCTTGAGCCCACATTTACAAAAGCAATCATTCACTATAAAAGTGAACCGTACATTTTATTAGGAACATATAAAAGTTTCACAGAGAATAATAGAAGAGTTCTGATTCCTGGGTTAAAAGTACATGCTTTCAACCAACAAGCTACTTGGGAAGCTAGCATAGAAGAGTTATTATGATATACATTTACATGTACTTGACAAAAAAAAATTGAACCCAACTTGAGAGTTTATGTAATGTTTATTTACTGAGATATGGCCAAAAAGAAAAAAAAAAGCCTGATTGGTGTAGATTTTGTTGAAACAAAAGCAGGCAGTTTCACATTTAGCAGTCATGAACCAAACATTAATCTTTAAATGAAATGAAATTCCCTTATATTTCTCTTATTGGAGAAAAAAGGAAGGAAGATTTTATAATGTAACATGTTTCATTTATGAATCACTATACCTTATAAATCACAGCTACTCCTCTCTGTGTTACATCACCTCTAATGATATAAACCTACAACCATATCGAAATAATCAAACCCAAGCAAATAAACCAAGGAGACAACAAAGATAACAGCAACACAAGACAAGAGAGGAAGAGTTAGCTGGAGACCACCTCCTAAAGAATGGTTGAAAGTAAACACAAATGTAGCTTTTAGAAACTCAAATAGCGATGAAACAATAGCTTATATTGTTAGAGATTGGAAAGGATCAATATTAACAAGAGCTGCAACAAAGTTGAAAGCAAATTCAAACTTGTCAATAAAAGCACATGCAGTTAGGGAAGCACAATGGAAGAGGAATATGCGCTGGTTCACCAGGTCTTGGACCAGCAAAAATGAGGACATGGAACTGGAGTTAGAACCTGCAACCTGTGATCGCGATAAGATGACCAGTGACGGCAGGTACATCTAGGAGCTCTGAACGGCCATAGAAGGAACTCGACGGAAGAAGAACACGTGTAGGTTTACCAGGTTTTGCAGTAGTATAACGGTAGACTGGGAGCCACAAGCACCTCGGAGCTTTGGACAGCCTCGGAGCTTAGGTAGCAATGAGAGACTCCATCAGGTGGAATTTGGAAACATGTTGGGTTTGGAGTTGGTAGCCGGGTCGGATTTCAATTCTAAATGTGGTGTTTCGAGTAGGGTCTAGGTAGGTTCGTCTTTAGGAGACCTATGACAAAAAAAAAATTTTGATCAACAAATATTGATATTATTGTTTTGTAACTATGGTTCTAAAAATCAAACTGGACTGGCCGGTCGAACCGGCTCAACCGAAAATTGACAATGAAAATGGTCCAATCCGCTGTCAATAATCGTTGATTAGAGAACTATTTGGAAATCACTGAACTGGCTGGTTCTATGAAAACGACGCCGTTAAGCATTAACAAAAAAAGAAAAGAAAAAGAAAAACCAAATGTGCAAGCTGAAGCCATTTGCACATTCGTGAACCCCCTCCTTCCCCCATCATTCGTGAAAACTGCTTTGAAGCAAAACCCTAGTCACTTCTTCGTTAGGTTCCTTGTCGCCGCCATCCCCAGGCTCTCCGTTCTCAGTGCCTTCACTTCTTCCTTTTCCCCAGGTTCGGAATCAGGTAGCTCGGCACGTCGTCCACTGGCATCTTTGTTCGTGGCTTGGAGGTTAGAGTAGCTTGCAGTTTGCCGTCCGTATCTCTGTCGAAGGTGAGTGGTCGTGCTTTGCTTCTTCTTTTTAATTTTGCTCTGGTTACTAATGGCTTTGGTTACTAAATGCTTGGTTCTTCTTCTTCCTTTTAATTTCTGAAATTGTTGCTCAAATAATGTTGCTAATGTTCTTCTTCTTCTACCCTTTTAATGCTTTGTTTAATTTCTACCTTGCTAATGCTCTGTTTAATTTCTGAAATTTAATTCAGTGTTTAATTTAGTGTCATCGCTGCCTTGCTGAATATTGCTCAAATAATGTTACTAATTGATGAGTTTGGAAAACTCCAAATTAAATTAGTAATTATCAAACATTATTAATATAATTAATTATAAAATTATTAATTTGATTTTAATTCATATGTGCTAATTAATAATTTTGTTACTTGCAGATTTTGCTTTGGGACAAAAAATAACAAGCCCAATGAAATATAATATTCAGCCTTGATGCAAAATTGTTTTGATTACGGTGGCTGAAACAATGTTTTGTTAATTGGGCCAGAATGAATGCAAACAAACCCAAAATAACATCTTGGTGCAAGACCAAAAGGCTTGGTCCGAATTGTAAAAATGAGAAAGAGGGAACTTTGCATGCTTCCATGGATACCACATCATTCATTTGGTAGAATTCAAATTTTTCTTAAGTAGAGTTAATACAGACATTGGAAACATGAGAGAGAAATAGCAATTGATTTGATTGCTATCATTAATGACACACGCTACTAAGCAACAGGGAAGAAGGAAACTAAATTCATTTCATTATCTTTCCCAGTTACATTAAAAGTGTTTTAATTTCTCTCTCTTCTCTCTCCTTGCTGTCATAACTTTCGGTCACTTCTCAGGAAATATGGAAGCTAAGGCAAGTTATTAGAAGAAAGAAGTTGAAGCTATGCACAAGCATGAAGCCATAGTGATGACGGCATCAAGAAAAAGAAAATCTGAAGTATGGTGTGGCTAAAATCTTTACCACTAAAGGTAAGATGTGGTGAAGTAATCTCAAGCCTTCCATACCCAAAAATGGAAGAAGATCCATTCGGTCAGAGGAAGAAGATCCTTGGAGGCATGACACGTCTCTACTTTTGATCAATCACCACAGGAGGTAGCTACTGTAGCTACGTGGAGGAAGAGGCAGAAGTTAGAGCAAATGAAACTGTCATCATCAAGAACTCATCAAGGGCTAGGAATCCATCTTGGAGTGCAAGTCAAGATGGAAGGCCCGAATTGATGAAGATTTGTGACAAGGGAAGACACAGAGGTAATTGCATGTTGGGTTTTACATTCGGTTTCCTCTCCTCTCTCTCTGGCCGAACCGATTTTTGCATGAAGAAGAAGAAGTTTAGCTCGATTCAAGAGTTTCAACCTTGGAGGCTTCCCCTTCTATAAATAAGGGTGAACAGCCAGGGCTTGAAACAAGAAAAACAGTGAAAGCACAGTGTTCTCATAGCTACCTAAACTAACAGAAGTTCTTCTCCTTCAATGTTCTTCATTTTGTAATTTTCTGTTTAATTTTGTCTGTCTTGAGTCTCATGGAAAAAGGCAAACAGTGAGGTTTGTAAGAAAAAGCCATAGAGCAGAAAAAGACAGAGTGCACAAAATTAAAAGAAAAAGCCATAGATGTCTTTAGAGGTCCTTTGTACATCTGTGTTGTGTTTTATGATTCTGTGGGAATCCCCTTGTAAGTTGGGTTAGCACTTAGTAGTAGATTTTTGTGCAAGCAGTAGATTATAGACTCTAGAAGATCATCTTGGAGGGTCCTCAATTTTCAACCACCACAAGTGCTGAAGGAGTAGTCTCTCTTAAAGCCAAAGCCAGTTGGATCAAAGAAGACAGAAAGAAGGTGGAGCTCAATGCCAAGGCTATCAACATGCTCAACTGTTCAATCAGCTTCGAGGAATACCGACGGGTATCACGATGCACAACGGAAAAGAAAATCTGGGACAAACTTCAAGTCACTCATGATGGAACCACCATAGTAAAGAAGACCATGATAGACATGCTGAATAGAGAATATGAAATGTTCTCAATGAAGGAAGGAGAATCAATAGATGAAATGTTTGAAAGATTCAACATCATCATTGTTGGCTTAGATGTTAAGGGAATCAAGTATCCTGAATCTGTGCTTGTGAGGAGAGTTTTGAGATGTCTCACAAAAGAGTGGGAAACTAAGGCATTAATCATATCTGAGAGTAGTGGTCTTGATTCCATGACATATGATGACTTGAGAGAAAATTTACTTGTTTTCGAAAACACTTATTTGAAAAAGGATTCAAAAAAGAAAGGAGTAGCTCTTACATCTGTTACTAACCCCCTGGATGATGAATCCAGTGATAATTCCTCTGAAAATGAATTTGTGTTGTTTGCCAAAAAATTCAAAAAAATGATGAAGCTCAAGGAAAGAAGCAAGGGAAGCAGCTTAAGAAAACAAAAAAAGATTTCAGCAAGGTGACATGCTACAATTGCAAAGAGACTGGGCATTTTAAATCCGATTGTCCTAAGTTGAAGAAGGAGGAAAAGGCAAAGAAAGGAAAGAGAAAGGAACTGATGGCTTCTTGGGAGGACTTGGAAAACGACTCAGAAGATGATGAAGAATCAGAAACCAAGCCCCAACCATGTCTCATGGCAGATCACATTGAACAGGTGTGATAGCATCCAAGTAGAAGGACAATATGTGGTACATGGACAGCAGATGCTATAGGCATATAACCGGAAAGGCAACCTTCTTCATTAAGCTTGATGAGTATGATGGAGGATTTGTCACTTTCGGTGATGATGGTAAAGGAAAAATAGTGGCCATTGAAAAAGTTAGTAAAAGTTTCTCTTCTTTTATAAATGATGTTCTTCTTATTGATGGTTTGAAACATAATTTACTAAGTGTTAGCCAATTATGTGATCTTGGATATGAAGTCATTTTTAGAAAATTGGTGTGCTTAGTTATTTGTGAAAATTTTGGGGATATTTTTTTGAAGTTAAAAGGTGTAATAATGTGTATGAATTGACTCTTGAGGACCTAAAGGATCAAAAAGTAACTTGCTTCACTTCACTTGAATCTAAAAAATGGCTATGGCATAAGAAATTGGGTCATGCAAGCATTTACCAAATTTTTAAACTTGTTAAGAAAAACTTGGTGAGAGGAATTCCAAATATCAAATTTGATAAGGATGTTACTTGTGATGCTTATCAATTAGGCAAACAAGTAAAATCCTCTTTTAAACCAAAAGATGGAATTTCCACCAAAAGGCCATTAGAAATGTTACACATTGATCTTTTTGGTCCCATAAGAACTCAAAGTTTAGGAGGTAAATACTATGGTTTGGTGGTGGTGGATGATTACTCTAGATTCAGTTGAATACTTTTTCTTGCTCATAAGAATGATGCTTTTCGTGCTTTCTCAACCATTTGCAAAAGAATTCAAAATGAAAAAGATTTGAAAATTGCCCACTTAAGAAGTGATCATGGAAAAGAATTTGAAAATCAAGATTTTGAAAAATTCTGTGATGATTTTGGAACTGCTCATAACTTTTCATGCCCTAGAACCCCTCAACAAAATGGGGTGGTTGAAAGAAGGAATAGAAGCCTTCAAGAGATAACTAGGGCTATGCTATGTGAAAATGATGTTCCAAAATTTCTATAGGCTGAAACCGTAAATACAGCTTGTTACATTTTGAATAGGACTATCATTAGAAAATGGTTAAAGAAAACTCCTTATGAGCTATGGAAAGGAACCCCTCCTAATCTTAAGTATTTCCATGTTTTTGGATGCAAATGCTTTGTACTTAATAATAAAGAAAATCTTGGTAAATTTGATCCAAAATCCTATGAGGGAATGTTTGTTGGATACTCCACCACTAGCAAGGCTTATAGAATTTACCTCAAAGAACATAGAACCATAGAGGAATCCATACACGTTTCTTTTTGTGATACTAACTCAATTCCTAGTGCTGTGATAGAAGATGATACAGATTGTGATGATGCTGTCAACAAGGAAGCCAGTGAAGAAAGTCCCAAGTCTGTCCAAATTGAAGAATCTGTCCGTCCAATTTTGTCTCATTAGGATGGAGGAGACATTTCAGTTTTGTCTCCTGAGCCAGGAAGAGAATCTGGAACAGAACAACCTTATCAAAGCTCAGCATTACTCCAAAGACCAAGAGAATGAAAGTCCATAAAGGGTTATCCTCATGACTTTATCATTGGTGATCCCTCCCAAGGTGTAACAACAAGATCCTCAACCAAAAGGCAAGCCGAACAAGGCAATTTTGCTTTCTTGTCTCAAATGGAGCCTCACAATGTAAAGCAAGCTCTTGAAGACCCCTCTTGGATCAAAGCCATGCAAGAAGAGCTAGCTCAATTTGACAAGAATGAGGTTTGGACACTAGTATCTCAACCGAATGGTAAGAA
This sequence comes from Arachis hypogaea, assembly GCF_003086295.3. Lineage (NCBI taxonomy): Eukaryota > Viridiplantae > Streptophyta > Magnoliopsida > Fabales > Fabaceae > Arachis > Arachis hypogaea. Next base: position 12,479,175 of record NC_092042.1, on the reverse strand, counting down.
GGTAACGGGTACTAAGTGGGTTTTCAAAAATAAATTGGGTGAGGATGGTAAGGTTGTTCGTAACAAGGCTAGATCACTGGCCCAAGGTTACGATCAAGAAGAGGGTATTGATTTTGATGAGTCTTTTGCTCCGGTAGAAGCAATTAGGTTGCTTTTTGCTTATGCCGCCCATAAGGGATTTAAAATGTTCCAAATGAATGTCAAATGTGCTTTCCTTAATGGCTTTATTGATAGAGAAGTGTTTGTGGCACAACCCCCCAATTTTGAAGATAAAGAATTTGCAAACCATGTTTTCAAACTTTCAAAGGCTCTTTATGGCCTTAGGCAAGCTCCAAGAGCTTGGTATGAAAGACTTAGTGCCTTCTTGTTGGAAAATCACTTTCAAAGGGGTACCACTGATACTACTTTATTTATTAAAACATCTAATGATGATATTCTCCTTGTTCAAGTTTATGTGGATGATATAGTGTTTAGATCGGCCAATGAATCCTTGTGTGAAGAGTTTGGAAAACTCATGACTAGTGAGTTTGAAATGAGTTTAATGGGAGAGCTAACATTCTTTCTTGGCCTCCAAATTAAACAAACTCCTAGTGGCACTTTTATTCACCAAGAAAAGTATGCTAAAGAATTAATCAAGAGATTTGCCCTAGAAAATTCCAAACCAATGGGAACACCAATGCATCCAAACACTAAACTTGAGAAGGATGATGATGGCAAAGATATGGATGAAACACGGTATAGAAGAATGATCGGTTCTCTCATGTATCTTACCTCTTCTAGGCCAGATATTGTTCAAAGTGTGGGTGTATATTCAAGATTTCAATCTCACCCAAAAGAATCCTATCTTTCAGCCGTCAAAAGGAACTAGTGATTATGGCTTATGGTATCCAAAATCTGATGATTTTTGTGCAGTAGGGTTTTGTGATGCAGATTATGCGGGAGATCGGGTGGATAGAAAGAGCACATCCGGCATGTGTTGCTTCTTTGGAAGCTCACTCAACATGTGGTCAAGCAAGAAACAAGCCACAGTAACTCTATCCACAGCCGAAGCTGAATATATCTCTGCCTCCGCATATTGTTCACAATTAATTTGGTTGAAAACTCAGTTAGAGGATTACAAATTAAAAATCAATAGTATACCCTTGTTTTGTGACAATATGAGTGCTATAAACATCTCAAAAAATCCTGTTTTGCACTCAAGAACCAAGCACATTGAGATCAAATATCATTTTATTAGAGAACATGTGCAAAAGATAACTATTGATATTCAATTTGTAAAATCCGAAGAACGACTTGCAGATATATTCACTAAGCCCTTATGTGAAGACAGATTCTGCTCTCTAAGAAACAGCTTGGGAATGTTAGAATTAAAATAAGTTGACAATTTGTGAAATTTTTTTATGCTGTTTGGTTTTGTCTCGTAGGAAAGCAGGAGACAAATTTGAGGACGTGATGAATAGGCCATTGATACAGGGGGAGACTGATTCTGATATTAATGATCATGGACCCAGCCAAATCTTCATTGACCTTCCATAACTCTGGCCCGTTCTTGTCCTTTTTAAGTTCCTCAATTTTTTTTAATCATACTTTTTGGGAAGTTGTCATATCAAATCTTGTAGGAAGAAGTTGTTGTCAAATCAAAATATTTATCCTTATCTTTTCTCTTGATTCTAGGAACTAACCTCTCAAGTTTTAATTTAAAAAATTCTTTCCTAGGATAACCGCGTCACTTAATGCCCATTACTCACTTAATCTTCTCTCTCCACTCAGCATTAAATGCCCTCATAACCTCCCACCTCTCTCCACTCTCCTCGGACTCTCTTCATCTTCCCTCTCCTATCTACATTTTCATAACATGAAAAAGAAGGTTGCACCGAAGAGAAGTAGCCGAACTCCCCTCTCCAAAAATTCTCCATTTACTTCTACACCTCAAACACATACCCACATTCACATACACTCTACATCTTTTTTATCTCCTTCACCCTCTTCCAAACAAACTGAAACCATGGAAAGAAAGGTTATTGCCCAGAAAACTTCATCTCGAAGGAAGATTGGAAAGGACAAAGAACCTGTTGTAGAAGGAGAAGAGGAGTCTCATTCTTCTTTACCACATTCACCTCCAAAGAAGGCAACTTCACATGCTTCTGCCCGTAGCTCTCAGCGGGCCAAAGGTTACGTGCTTCGTAATACCAGGGAACCACCAAATCTGGAATCACTTGATTTCAAGACTAAGTACAACAAAGGTCACTCACACTTTGATCCAGGAAGATTCAATTCATGTGCGTCATATGAGTTCCATAATGAAGTTCTGAAGAAGCGTCACTTATGTGCATCCCACATTGTGAACTTAGAGTCTTTTGCTGCAAAAGGCGTTAACTTTGTCACTCTCTTTGACAATATAAAGTGGACTCCGTTGTTCAATATTCAGAAACCTGTGTATCCTACCTTAGTTTGCGAGTTCTATGCAAACATGAGGTTTATTGATGGTGCAATCCATTCCTATGTCAAGCGGATTCACATGTCTCTGAACAGAGAAACAATAAGTACTGCCTTGGGATATGTTGATGAAGGAGCAGCCGCTTATATGACAGAAAAATGGGATTCACAAGTTGGGGTCACATATCAGATTGCTCTAAACAAAACCTGCGAGAACTTCTCCGGTCTGGATGGCACGATTTTAACCCACAAGGCTCTTGGCCCTAAAAGAGCGCTTCTTCACAGAATCATCACTCACATTCTAATGCCTCAGAGTGGTTCATACCACAGAATAACTGTTTCTGATACCTTAGTACTTCTTACTATTATTACTTCATCTCCTATCCCTTTTGCATATCTCATGGTGAGACACATATGGGAGTGTGTTAGAAGTAACAAAAAGGATAATCTTTCTTATGGAATCTTTCTTACATGCATCTTTGAATATTTTAATGTTGATCTAACAAATGAGGATGTAGAAAATAAAGTTTCCACAATAAAGGGAGGAGGAGTTTCGGGCTGTATGAAAGGCAAAGGAGAACGCTCTGAGCAAACTGCATATTCTGATAATGATCTAGAAAGCCGCCCTACAGAACCAACAAAGGTTAGAGAATCCATCAAAGAGATCCTCACTGAATTCTCCAATATGTCAAAATTAAAGGTGCAATCCTACAAGGCTGCTCGAAAACAGGCGTATGAGAATGAAAAAGCTTGGGTCAAATGCAAAGAAAGAGCGGATCTGATGCTTCAGAATCTTGAACAAGAAATGGGGGTTGCGGATAAGGATGCTGCATCTGGCTATGAATATAATCTTTTGGATGATTGATCTATTTGGAACTTGTTGAACTCTGGTTCTATTTTGTTATTTTGGTATTTTGTATGCTATTGGATACCCTGGACCACTGTTATTATCTTAAACTCTTGGATATTCTGGTTATATTTGCTTGCATACCATTATCATCTGTTTTTTGTAAGTTCCCAATTGATAACAAAAGGGGGAGAAAAAAGTAAAAAAAATTGAAAAATTGAAAGAAACAGGGGCTGAAATCCTTTTTGATGCATGATCACCCTTGTGCATAAACCCTATGTTCCAATGATTATGATTTGTTTTGTTAAAATATTTGTTGTATTTAGAATTTAGTTATGTTATGATAATTCTCTTATGCTCTAATATGGTGGATAATTTTTTGTGTGCTCTGATATGATTATGTTTAATTAAAAATGTTTTTCCTGCTTTAAACTAATAATTTTTGCTTTGATATGATGGCTGAAAATGTTGTTCATTTAATCAAATTTTTTGGCAGCAAATTGTTTGGGAATTATCAATTGTGTTTTTGGTTGCTATGTACTCTGCACTCAAGCATTTTGTTTGTTATTGAGCAGAAAATCATTTATATGATAACAAATTAGTTTTTTTTATCACTCTACTTCTACTCATAAATTAAGCCATTCAACATTTTAAAATACCATATATTGAATGCATGGTGATTTTAGGCTTGATAAAAATGTTACAGGTAAGGCTTCCCTTGAGAAAATGGCATATACTAAGGGGGAGTTATGTAACAATTGGAAAGGGGGAGGAATCCTAATTTTTAAAGGGAGTACTTTTTATCCTACTCTTTCAAATTTCAATTTTTAATAATTTTTTTCATCAAATGAGAGATTGATAAGTTTGGAAAATTCCAAATTAAATTAGTGATGATCAAACATTATTAATATAATTAATTGTAAAATTATTAATTTGATTTTAATTCATATGTGCTAATTAATAATTTTGTTACTTGCAGATTTTGCTTTGGACTGAAAAATAGCAAGTCCAATGGAATATAGTATTCAGCCTTGATGCAAAATTGTTTTGATTATGGTGGATGAAACAATGTTTTGTTAATTGGACCAGAATGAATGCAAACAAGCCCAAAATAACATCTTGGTGCAAGACCAAAAGGCTTGGTCCGAATTGAAAAAATGAGAAAGAGAAACTTTGCATGCTTCCACGGATACCACATCATTCATTTGGTGGAATTCAATTTTTTGTTAAGTGGAGTTAATACAGACATTGGAAACATGAGAGAGAAATAGCAATTGATTTTATTGCTATCATTAATGACACACGCTACTAAGCAAAAGGGAAGAAGGAAACTAAATTCATTTCATTATCTTTCCCAGTTACATTAAAAGTGTTTTAATTTCTCTCTCTTCTCTCTCATTGCTCTCATAACTTTCGGTCACTTCCCAGAAAATATGGAAGCTAAGGCAAGTTATCATAAGAAAGAATTTTAAGCTATGCACAAGCATGAAGCCATAGTGATGATGGCATCAAGAAAAAGAAAATCTGAAGTATGGTGTGGCTAAGATCTTTACCACCAAAGGTAAGATGTGGTAAAGTAATCTCAAGCCTTCCATACCCAAAAATGGGAGAAGATCCATTCGGTCAGAGGAAGAAGATCCTTGGAGGCATGGCTCATTTCTACTTTTGATCAACCACCACAGGAGGTAGCTACTGTAGCTACATGGAAGAAGAGGCAGAAGTTAGAGCAGATGGAGCATCAAGGGCTAGAAATCCTTTTTGGAGTGCAAGTCAAGATGGAAGACCCGGATTGATGAAGATTGGTGACAAGGGAAGACACAGAGGTAATTGCATGTTAGGTTTTACATTTGGTTTCCTCTCCTCTCTCTCTCTGGTCGAACCGATTTTTGCATGAAGAAGAAGAAGTTTAGCTCGGTTCAAGAGTTTCAACCTTAGAGACTTTCCCTTCTTTAAATAGGGGTGAACAGCCAGGGCTTGAAGCAAGGAAAAAAGTGAAAGCCAGTGTTCTCATAGCTACCTAAGCTAACAAAAGTTCTTCTCCTTTAATGTTCTTCATTTTGTAATTTTCTGTTTAATTTTGTCTGTCTTGAGTCTCATGGAGAAAGGCAAATAGTGAGGTTTGTAAGAAAAATCCATAGAGCAGAAAAAGATAGAGTGCACAAACGTAAAAGAAAAAGCCATAGATGTCCTTAGAGGTCCTTTATACATCTGTGTTTTGTTTCATGATTCTGTGAAAATTCCCTTGCAAGTTGGGTTAGCACTTAGCAATTGAAAACTTGGTGGGTTACCAAGTCAAGTTCAGGATTGAAGTTAGATTCTGGACTTATCCCGGATAGGAAGGATAGTTCCTAGGGAGAATTGGTGTATGTAATCATGATTATAGTGAAATTCCATCATTGTTGTTATGGAGACTAGATGTAGGTTGCATTGCACTTAGTAGCTGAACAAAGATACATCTTGGTGTATTTTTCTCTCTCTTCTACTCCATTTTTGATTCAGCTGCATAGGAGACAAAACTGAAAAATATCTCTTGGCTGGTTACGAGACATAAAGAAAAAGTCTCTTGACTAGGCACGAGACAAAAACAAGAAATATCTCCTAAAGTGTTCTAAAAGGACAACAAGTGTTATTAAGCAAAAAAAGTGGCTAAGATTCAACCTCCCCTTATCTTAGCTACTGATAAACAATCACTAATGTTCTTCTTCTTCTACCTTGCTAATGCTCTGTTTAATTTCTGAAATTTAATTCAGTGTGTAATATAGTGTCATCACTGCCTTGCTAAATGGTGTTGCTAATGTCCTGGTGTTGCTGTTCGATAATGTACTGGTGTTGCTGTTTTAGTGTTTTATACTGTACTGCTGTTTTCAATGTTTTATAATTGCTGAATTGTAATTATTGAGTTTAGATATGGTGTTGTTGATGATTAATTTAGTGTCATCCTTTAAATGTTTGTTGCTGAATGCTGCTACTGTTTTTAATTTATTGAATAATTTATTAATTTCAGTTATGGATGATCATATTAATCAAGAAACAATTACTGATAACAATGCATCTGTGAATAATAATTTGTCTGTTAATTCTTCTATTTCAAATGATGCTGCTAATTCTAATCCTCCCAATTCTAATGATAGTCAGTCACAAGATTCTTCTAATTTACAGGAAAAAATAGATTTAGCTTAGAAATATGTTGCTTTACAAATTATGAACGAAAAATCACAATATCAATGTTTATTTTGTCTACAAGTTTTTAATGGAGGCATAATTCACAGGATAAAGAAACATCTGGCAAAGATTACTAGAGACGTGAAAAATTATCCTAAAGTTCCATATGATGTGGAAAAACATATGAAAAACTTATTGAAAGAAATTCAGATAAAAAAAACAAAAGAAAATTAAGTTTTGATGAAGAGGGTGGTGATGAGGTAGAGGATGCAATTGATGAAGCAATAGCTCAAGAAGAACAGTAGCGTACGTCGAGTCAACAACTAGTTGGAGGCAATCCAAAAAAGAAAGCCAAAGTCATTCCTCTTATATTTGCACTAAGAACAACTCCAAGAGTTCAACCAAGTCTTAAAAGTGTTTTGCGAAACAAAGAGGCGATACACGAGATTAATAAACGGTTTGTTCGGTTGCTTTTGGACTGTAAAATTCCATTTAATGCAGTTATGTGGCCATTTTTCAAGATATGCTGGATGGCTGGTATTAGACCTGGTTACAAGGGTTCTTCTTATGATAAGTTAAAGGTTCACTTGTTTGTTGATCTTAAAAGAGAATGTCAAATGCTAATTGATAGTTATAGGAGTGTTTGGAGAAAAACTGGATATACCCTCATGGCTGATGGTTAGACAGATCAAAGATAAAGAATTTTAATTAATTTCCTGGTGTATTGTTCTAAAGGTTTGTGCTTTGTAAAATCCGTAGATGCTTCAAGTATGGTAAAAAATGCTTCAATATTATGTAACTTGTTTGCTGAAGTAATTGAATGGATTGGCCCTAATGATATTGTGCATGTTATGACTGACAATACGGCCAATTATGCTGTTGCTGGTAGGCTTATCAATCAGAAATATGATAATATCTATTAGTCACCATGTGCTACTCATTGCCTTAATCTTATTTTGAAAGACATAAGTAGCATGGTGCATATTTCTAACATTGTTTCACGTGCTTCAAAGATCACAGTATTTGTTACAACCATATGGTTTTCTTATCTTGGCTTAGAAAAATACCTAATTAAAAAGAAATTGTACGTCTTGGTGCAACCCATTTTACAATTGTATTTATCACATTAAAGAGCATCTTTGATCGTAAAATGGATTTGCAAGCATTGATTGTAGATTCATTCTTTACTAGTCACAAATTAGAAAGGAGTGCTAATGGTACAGCTGTGAGTGCTATTATTTTGGATAGCAAATTCTGGGATGATTGCTTTACTACATGTAAACTTGTAGGCCCTTTGATTAAATTGCTGAGGCTTGTTGATGCTGATGATAAACCATCTTTGGGATATATTTATAAAGGAATGCTAAGGGCAAAAGATGCAATTAAAGGGATGTTTAAGCAAAACAAGATTGCATATCATCCGTAGATAGATATTATTAACTCAAGATGGGACAAGCATTTGAAGAAAGATCTTCATGCGGCAACTTACTTCCTGAATTCTGCATTCTTTTTTAATGAAAATTATAAAGAAGCACATGATGTTATGCGATGTTTACTTTATCTTGTTACCTTGTATTGCAAGTATAACAATTTGGATTCAGTAGAGGCAATGAAAGAAATACATTTATATAGAAATCGGCAGGAAAGCTTTGATAGACCCAAAGCTATTTGAGCTGCATCTAAACTTAAGCCTGGTAAAAATATTTGAATATTTGTTTAATAGTAACTTGTTTTATTCTTTTATGTTCTTAATTTGATAACTTCCAATATGTTATGGTTTTATAATTGGTAGATGAATAGCGGAGGTTATTCAGTAGTTTTGCTCCATGTTTACAAAGGACAGTTGTTCGCATTCTTAGCCAAGCATCTGCTTCTTCTGAGTGTGAGAAATTAGAGTCTTTTTTACTTATAATTTAATGATATTGTTTATGTTACTTATAATTTACGTCTTAAATCTAGGTAATATATATTTCATACAATATCATATTATTTCATACGTAATCTTTATCATAACAAATTTATAAATTATTAATTCTTCATATATTGTATTTAACTTTTTAAGAAGGAAAAAGAAAAAAGAAAGCAAAAGATACAATATGATCCAATTGATTATGAAAGCATCAATTTAGTTGACTTTTGGGTGACGAAAGAGGTTGTAGAAAAAGAGCCTGATCTTTCTAGTAATGTGATGCGTGAGCATCTTGTCTATCTTTTCCTAGAGAATTTGCCCTTAAATTGTTGAGTTTAATTAAGAATTAATTATATTTTAGCCACTATGGATGCTATTTTGAGTTTTGGGCAATTTTATTTATTTTAGGTAGCATTCGGCGGAATTTGACGGAGTTTCTACAACACAAGAATCAAAGGAGATGACTGCGAGGAGCGATGCGCACGGTTCCTGATGCGTGCGCGTGATCTGGAAGTATCCATGGCGACGCGTACGCGTGACTGACGCGTACGCATGATTTGAAGAAATTTACAGCGATGCGTTCGCGTGACCGACGCGTCCACGTGACTTGCGAAGAAGACCAGCGACGCGTACGTGTGACTGACGCGTACACGTGACGTGCGCCACGTGCAGAAACGCAGAAAATGCTGAGGGGTGATTTCTGGGCCCCATTTTAGCACCCAAGTTAGGCGCAGATCCAGTGAAGCCAAGTGGTCCCCACGTTACAAGACGCAGAGTAGTTAGTTAACTCTGATTTAAATTCAAATTTGATTTTTAAAATAGGAAAAGATATTATCTTAATTTAAAATATTAGATTTTAAATTAATTAGGATTAGTTATAAAAAGGGGAGACTTCTCTTCTATTAGGTAGATTACATTAGGGGGATTTCATTAGAGAACTCTGTACATTTAGACACACACATTGTTACCAGAACCCTTATTTTTCCTCTCTGAACCATGAGCAACTAATCCTTCATTGTTAAGGTTAGGAGCTCTGTCTATTTTCATGGATTAATTCGTTTGATCTTTTTAATTTAAGTCATGTCTTGATTTATATTTCAATAATTGTTTTCATTCTTTATTTTATCAATATGGGTGGAACAAAAGTATGACTCATGTTCTAATTGAGTTCTTGTAAAACTTGGAAAAGCTCTTTAATTGAACAACAGCTTGAAAACATATTATACTGAATTTTAATTGTTTATATTTAACGGGATACGTGACATATAATCCTCTTATTTTTGGATAATTAGGATTCTTTTGGCATATAAACTAGAAATTGAACTTCACCTTCTAAAATGAATTAACTGACCAAGGAATTGGCAGTTGATGAATTTCAGAGAAGACTAGGAAGGTCTAAAGAATTAGGGTCTAGTCACATATAGTTTGCCATGAAATTAAATCTTACATGATTAAATTAGTTAGTAATAAAAATCAATATGGAAAAAAGATAACTCTGAAGTCTTAACTATTTTCTCAATATTTTATTCCCAACTTATTTATTTGTCTATCCTTTTTATATTCTGAGTTCGAATTTAAATCTTTTGAATATCTCAAAACCTTTTTCTGCTTGCCTAACTAAGCTTATCACTTAATAACTGTTGCTTAATCCATTAATCCTCGTGGGATCGACCCTTACTCACATAAGATATTACTTGGTACGACCCGGTGCACTTGCCGGTTAGTTAGTGTGGTTGTAAAATACGGCACCAAGTTTTTGGCGCCGTTGCCGGGGATTGACAGTGATTAACAACTATTAGTTGTTTGATTGCTTAGATTAGGCGTTTTATTTTTTAATTTTATTTAAATCTTTTTTTTAAAAAAACTTTTTCTCTTATTTTACGTGAACCCCCCTCCCCCTGTTTCGTTTTAATTTTTTTCTTTTATTACTTGATTTTCGAAAAAAAATATTTTAATTAAATTTTAAATTTTCAAAAAAAAGTTTTTTTTAAAATAAATAAATAAATAGCACTAATATTTTTCTTAATTTCTGAAATTAAGTTCGGTGTTACCTATTTATTATTTTTTTATTATACAGTATTTTTTTACACAGAGTTACCTCACTGGGAATTCTCTGCACTCTGACGTAGAGATTCCCATTCTTTCTTGTTTTCTGTTTGTTTATGCGTAGGAACAGAGACAAAGAACATCTCTTAGGCTTTGATCCTGAATCTGAAAGGACTTTTAGGTGGCGTTTACAACAAGCAAGACTTTACAAGGCTACAGAATCCACTATGGATCCGAATAATTCTGAGAATGCCAATGCAGCAAATCCGAATGGGATTGAACAACAAAGGAGAGTACTTAGTTCTTTCTCCGCTCCTACAGCGGATCTGTATGGAAAGAGCATTGTGGTGCCTCCCATTACTGTAAACAACTTTGAGTTGAAGCCTCAACTAGTCACTCTGGTGCAACAAAACTGCCAGTGTCACGGTCTTCCCCACGAAGATCCAAATAAATTTATTTCTAGTTTTCTGCAAATTTGTGATACTGTGAAGACAAATGGAGTAAACCCAGATGTGTATAAACTCATGCTCTTTCCAACCCAAGGAGAGTTTGGATACTTAGAACAAGGTGGTTACTGAGTTTCTCACTAAATTTTTCCCACCAAAGAAGCTGACTAAGCTTAGGGTGGAGGTTCAGACCTTCAGGCAGAAGGATGGTGAGACTCTGTATGAAGCTTGAGAGAGATACAAGCTACGGACTAGGCAATGCCCTCCAGACATGTTCTCCAAATGGACACAACTAGACATCTTTTATAAAGGTTTAGGTGAAATGTCCAAGATGTGCTTAGATAATTCTGCAGGAGGTTCATTGCACAAGAAGAAGACACCAGAGGAGACTATTGAGCTGATTGAATTGGTTTAAAGCAACTAATATTTATACTCCTCTAATAGGACTCCTATGAATTCTGAAACCCCTCAGAAGAGAGGCGTGTTGGAAGTAGATGCTGTTAATGCTCTTCTTGCTCAGAACAAACTGATGTCTCAGCAAATAAATCTACTTACTCAACAGATGGGTGGCATGCAAGTCTCAGCTATCAACACACAAAATTCACCACAAGAAATCTCCTATGACATGGCAGGTAATTTTGTGCAAAATGATAATTATGATTATGCTCAACCCTTTTTTGAATAGGTGAATTATATGGGGAATGGTCCTAGGAATCCCAACAATGACCCATATTCTAAGACATACAACCAGGGATGGAGAAATCACCCAAATTTTAGAGATCAACCTTAGAGACCTCAGAACTTCAACAATAATTCTCAGGGCAGTTTTCAACAGAACAATGATTTGAAAGCAATATTGACAGGTTTTATACAGGAAACCAGAGCATCCATCAAGAACCTAGAGATTCAAATGGGTCAAATAGCCACCAGAGTTAATGAAATTGATCAGAGGATGGTGCACGAATTTGTAATCCGCACAACTAACCAGCAAGTGCACTGGGTCGTCCAAGTAATACCTTACGTGAGTAAGGGTCGAATCCCACGGAGATTGTTGGATTGAAGCAAGCTATGTTTATTTTATTTGTCTTAGTCAGGATATCAATAGGATTCTTTAGCCTCGTATTTTAATAAAGGAAAGGGTATAAAATAGATAGTTATTACTTTAATAATGGAGAATAAAAGCGTTACTTGTTGTGCAGTAATGAGAAATATGTTGGAGTTTTGGAGATGCTTTGTCCTCTGAACTTCAACTCTTCCTTGAAATCCTTTCCCACACGCAAGGTTCCTTCCATGGCAAGCTCTATGTAGGGTGTCACCGTTGTCAATGGCTACTTCCCATCCTCTCAGTGAAAACGTTCCTATGCTCTGTCACAGCACGGCTAATCATCTGTCGGTTCTCAATCAGGTTGGAATAGAATCCATTGATTCTTTTGCGTCTGTCACTAACGCCCAGCCTTCAGGAGTTTGAAGCTCGTCACAGCCATTCAATCCCAGAATCATACTCGGAATACCACAGACAAGGTTTAGACTTTCCGGATTCTCATGAATGCCGCCATCAATCCGGCTTATACCACGAAGATTCTGATTAAGGAATCTAAGAGATACTCATTCAATCTGATGTAGAACGGAGGTGGTTGTCAGACACATGTTCATGGATTGAGGAAGGTGATGATTGTCACGGATCATCACCTTCTCCATAATTAAGCGCGAATGAACATCTTAGATAAGAACAAGCGTGTTTGAATGGAAAACAAAGGAATTGTATTAAATCATCGAGACGCTGCAGAGCTCCTCACCCCCAACAATGGAGTTTAGAGACTCATGCCATCAAAAAGTATGTAATTCAGATCTGAAAATGTCATGAGGTACAAGAATAGTCTCTAAAAGTTGTTTAAATAGTAAACTAGTAACCTAGGTTTACAGAAAATGAGTAAACTAAGATAATTGGTGCAGAAATCCACTTCTGGGGCCCACTTGGTGTGTGCTGGGGCTGAGACTAAAGCTATCCACGAGTTGAGGCCTTTCTTGGAGTTGAACTCCAAGTTATAACGTGTTTTGGGCGTTCAACTCCGGATCATGACGTTTTTTTGGCGTTTAACTCCAGACAGCAGCATGTACTTGGCGTTCAACGCCAAGTTACGTCATCTTTCTTCGCGCAAAGTATGGACTATTATATATTGCTGGAAAGCCCTGGATGTCTACTTTCCAACGCCGTTGAGAGCGCGCCAATTGGACTCCTGTAGCTCCAAAAAATCCATTTCGAGTGCAGGGAGGTCAGGATCCAACAGCATCAGCAGTCCTTTTTCAGCCTAACTCAGATTTTTGCTCAGCTCCCTCAATTTCAGCCAGAAAATACCTGAAATCACAGAAAAACACACAAACTCATAGTAAAGTCCAGAAATATGATTTTTGCCTAAAAACTAATAATATTCTACTAAAAATTAATTAAAACATACTAAAATCTACATGAAATTACCCCCAAAAAGCGTATAAAATATCTGCTCATCACAACACCAAACTTAAACTGTTGCTTGTCCTCAAGCAACTAGATGAATAAAAGAGGATGAAAAGAAATCAAGAAGCAATAATATCTCAGAGTTTTAAGTGAAGCTCAGATTCTAATTAGATGAGAGGGGCTAGTAGCTTTTTGCTTCCAAACAGTTTTGGCATCTCACTTTATCCTTTGAAATTCAGAATGATTGGCATCCATAGGAACTCAGAATTCAGATAGTGTTACTGACTCTCCTAGTTTAGTATGTTGATTCTTGAACACAGCTACTTATTGAGTCTTGGCCGTGGCCCTAAGCATTTTGTTTTCCAGTATTACCACCGGATACATAAATGCCACAGACACATAACTGGGTGAACCTTTTCAGATTGTGACTCAGCTTTGCTAAAGTCCCCAATTAGAGGTGTCCAGAGTTCTTAAGCACACTCTTTTTGCTTTGGATCATGACTTTAACCACTCAGTCTCAAGCTTTTCACTTGGACCTGCATGCCACAAGCACATGGTTAGGGACAGCTTGATTTAGCTGTTTAGGCCTGGATTTATTTCCTTGGGCCCTCCTATCCATTGATGCTCAAAGCCTTGGATCCTTTTTACCCCTGCCTTTTGGTTTTAAGGGCTATTGGCTTTTTCTGCTTGCTTTTTTCTTTTTCTTTCTATTTTATCCCTTTTTTTTTCGCACAAGCTTTTGCTTTTTCACTGCTTTTTCTTGCTTCAAGAATCACTTTCATGATTTTTCAGATCATCAATAACATTTCTCTTGTTCATCATACTTTCAAGAGCCAACAATTTTAACATTCATAAAATTCAATATCAAAAATATGCACTGTTCAAGCATTCATTCAGAAGACAAAAAGTATTGCCACCACATATAATTAATTAGAATTTTTCTTATTAAGAACTCGAAAAAATATTGCCTCTTTATTCTAAAAATCTACTATTTTATTCATGTTTAATGATGATGAGAAAAATAAATTATAACTTAATTAGAATTAAAATCAAAGTAGAGATACTAATTACTACTACTAATATATAACTTCTAAGGTAAATTTCTAATAAGAACAGTTATCACAGAGTTAAGGCAAAGATTAGAACTCAACGACCTGTGTTTTGGGAAGTGGATGTTCCTCTAGTCTGTGGGGTGTCTTCAAGAATTAATTTCTGACGCTTCAGCTCCCTTAAGTTCACATCCTTGCTCTTTCTGATCCCTTAGGTGCCATGATCTTAATGAGTTTTAGCTCAGTGATCATGGCAAATCACACCAAACTTAGAGGTTTGCTTGTCCTCAAGCAAAAGAAAGGAAAGGAGAGGAATAGAAGGAGAGGCTCCTCCCCACCATTCTGGCGTTAAACGCCCAACTGGTGCATGTTTTGGGCGTTTAACGCCCAATTGTTGCTTCTCCTGGGCGTTCAACGCCCAGCTGATGCTTCTTTCTGGCGTTGAACGCCAGGAAGTCCTTTGTCACTGGGCGTTTTTCTGAACGCCCAGGACGCTGTCAATCTGGCGTTAAACGCCCAGAAGGTGCTTCTTTCTGGCGTTCAACGCCAGAAGATGCTCCTTTCTGGCGTTTAACGCCCAGATGGCTACCCTTACTGGCGTTGAACGCCCAGTGGGTGCTTCTTTTGGGCGTTCAACGCCCAAAATGTTTCTTACTGGCTTTTTCACGCCAGTGAGCTTCCAAATTTCCTTGTAACTCTGTGAATTCAATCAATTGCTATTTTTACCCTTTGAAGATACTTGGACTCATACCTGTAAAAAAAGGAAATTTATTTAATTAGTAAATAAACTTTGTAAATGGCTGGGTTGCCTCCCAGCAAGCGCTTCTTTATTGTCTTTAGCTGGACTACCACTGAGCTCTAATCAAGTCTCAGTTTTGAGCATTCTTGCTCGAAGTTACTTTCAAGATAATGTTTAATTCTCTGTCCATTAACAATGAACTTTTTGTTAGAGTCATTATCCTGAAGCTCTACGTATCCATATGGTGATACACTTGTAATTACATATGGACCTCTCCACCGGGATTTTAATTTCCCAGGGAATAATTTGAGCCTAGAATTAAATAGCAGAACTTTCTGCCCCGGTTCAAAGACTCTGGATGACAATTTCTTATCATGCCATCTTTTCGCTTTCTCTTTGTATATTTTTGCATTCTCGAAAGCATTGAGTCTAAATTCCTCTAGCTCATTTAACTGGAGCAATCGTTTTTCTCCAGCTAACTTGGCATCAAGGTTTAGGAATCTGGTTGCCCAATAGGCCTTGTGTTCCAGTTCTACTGGCAAGTGACATGCCTTTCCATACACAAGCTGGTATGGAGAGGTCCCTATAGGGGTCTTGAATGCTGTTCTGTATGCCCACAGAGCATCATCCAGGCTTCTTGCCCAATCCCTTCTACGGTTAATTACAGTCCGTTCCAGGATTCTTTTAAGTTCTCTATTTGAGACTTCAGCTTGCCCATTAGTTTGTGGGTGATATGGAGTAGCTACCTTGTGGCTAACTCCATAGCGCACCAGAGTAGAGTAAAGTTGTTTATTGCAGAAATGAGTGCCCCCATCACTGATTAATACTCTAGGGATACCAAATCTGCTAAAGATATGTTTCTGGAGGAATTTTAACACTGTTTTAGTGTCATTAGTGGGTGTTGCAATAGCCTCCACCCATTTGGATACATAATCCACTGCCACCAGAATATAAGTGTTTGAGTATGATGGTGGGAAAGGTCCCATGAAGTCAATACCCCATACATCAAACAACTCAATCTCCAATATCCCTTGTTGAGGCATGGCATAACTGTGAGGTAGGTTGCCTGATCTTTGGCAACTGTCACAATTAAGCACAAATGCTCGGGAATCTTTATAGAGAGTGGGCCAGTAGAAACCACTTTGGAGGACTCTTGTGGTTGTTCGCTCACTTCCAAAATGTCCTCCATATTGTGATCCATGGCAGTGCCATAAAATCTTTTGCGCTTCTTCCTTAGGCACACATCTACGGATTACTCCGTCTGCACATCTCTTGAAGAGATATGGTTCATCCCAAAGATAGTACTTTGCATCTGTGATTAATTTCTTTGATTGCACCCTACTGTACTCTTTGGGTATGAATCTCATTGCCTTGTAGTTTGCAATGTCTGCAAACCATGGCACTTCCTGGATGGCAAAGAGTTGCTCATCTGGAAAAGTTTCAGAGATCTCAGTGAGAGGGAGGGACGCCCCTTCTACTGGTTCTATTCGGGACAGGTGATCTGCTACTTGATTCTCTGTCCCTTTTCTGTCTCTTATTTCTATATCAAACTCTTGCAGAAGCAACACCCATCTTATAAGTCTGGGCTTTGAATCCTGTTTTGTGAGTAGATATTTAAGAGCAGCATGATCAGTATACACAATCACTTTTGATCCTACTAAATAGGATATGAATTTGTCAATGGCGTAAACCACTGCAAGTAGCTCTTTTTCTGTGGTTGTGTAATTCTTCTGTGCGTCATTTAGAACACGGCTGGCATAATAAATGACGTGCAGAAGCTTGTCATGCCTTTGTCCCAATACTGCACCAATGGCATGGTCACTGGCATCACACATCAATTCAAATGGTAATGTCCAGTCTGGTGCAGAGATGATTGGTGTTGTGACCAATTTAGCTTTCAGAGTCTCAAATGCCTGCAGACACTCTTTATCAAATGTAAATGGCGTGTCAGCAGCTAGCAGGTTGCTCAGAGGTTTGGCGATTTTTGAAAAATCCTTTATAAACCTCCTATAGAATCCTGCATGCCCCAGAAAGTTTCTGATTGCCTTAACATTGGCAGGTGGTGGTAATTTTTCAATTACTTCTACCTTAGCTTGATCCACCTCTATTCCTTTGTTCGAAATTTTGTGCCCAAGGACAATTCCTTCAGTCACCATAAAGTGACATTTTTCCCAGTTTAAAACCAGGTTAGTCTCTTGGCATCTTTTCAGAACAAGTGCTAAATGGTTAAGGCAGGAGCTGAATGAGTCTCCAAATACTGAAAAGTCATCCATGAAGACTTCCAGGAATTTTTCCACCATATCAGAGAAAATTGAGAGCATGCACCTCTGAAAGGTTGCAGGTGCATTGCACTGGCCAAATGGCATCCTTCTGTATGCAAATACTCCAGATGGACATGTGAATGCCGTTTTCTCTTGATCCTGGGGATCTACTGCAATTTGATTATAACCTGAATATCCATCCAGGAAGCAGTAGTATTCATGACCTGCTAGTCTTTCTAGCATTTGGTCTATGAATGGTAAAGGAAAATGATCCTTTCTGGTGGCTGTATTGAGCCTTCTATAATCAATGCACATGCGCCATCCTGTAACTGTTCTTGTAGGAACCAGTTCATTTTTTTCATTATGAATCACTGCCATGCCTCTTTTCTTAGGGACAACTTGGACAGGGCTCACCCAGGGGCTGTCAGAAATAGGATAAATAATCCCAGCCTCTAGTAATTTAGTGACCTCTTTCTGCACCACTTCTTTCATAGCTGGATTCAGCCGCCTTTGTGGTTGGACCACTGGCTTGGCGTCATCCTCCAGTAAGATCTTGTGCATGCATCTGGCTGGGCTAATGCCCTTAAGATCACTGATGGACCACCCAAGAGCTGTCTTGTGTGTCCTTAGCACTTGAATTAGTGCTTCCTCTTCCTATGGCTCTAAGGTAGAGCTTATAATTACAGGAAAGGTATCACCTTCTCCCAGAAATGCATATTTCAGGGATGGTGGTAATGGTTTGAGTTCGGGTTTTGGAGGTTTCTCCTCTTCTTGAGGGATTTTCAGAGGTTCTATTATCTTCTCTGATTCCTCCAAATCAGGCTGAACATCTTTAAAGATGTCCTCTAGCTCTGATTCGAGACTCTCAGCCATATTGACCTCTCTTACCAGAGAGTCAATAATATCAACACTCATGCAGTCATTTGGGGTGTCTGGATGTTGCATGGCCTTGATAACATTCAACTTAAACTCCTCCTCATTGACTCTCAAGGTTACTTCCCCTTTTTGGACATCAATGAGGGTTCGGCCAGTTGCTAGGAAAGGTCTTCCTAGGATGAGAGTTGCACTCTTGTGCTCCTCCATTTCCAGCACCACAAAGTCAGTAGGAAAGGCGAATGGCCCAACCTTGACAATCATGTCTTCAATCACTCCTGATGGGTATTTAATGGAGCCATCAGCAAGTTGAAGACACATCCTGGTTGGTTTGATTTCTTCAGCTAAACCAAGCTTTCTGATAGTAGATGCAGGTATTAGGTTGATACTTGCCCCAAGATCACATAAAGCTTGCTTGGCACAAGTACCCTCTAATGTGCATGGTATCATAAAGCTCCCAGGATCTTTAAGCTTCTCAGGTAAGCTTTTCAGAATGACTGCGCTGCATTCTTCAGTGAGGTAAACTTTTTCAGTTTCCCTCCAATCCTTCTTATGACTTAAAATTTCTTTCATGAACTTAGCATAAGAGGGTATTTGCTCAAGTGCTTCTGCAAACGGAATCTTTATTTCAAGAGTCTTGAGATAGTCTGCAAAGCGGGCAAATTGCTTATCCTGTTCCGCTTGGCGGAGTTTTTGAGGATAAGGCATTTTGGCTTTGTATTCCTCAACCTTAGTTGTTGCAGGTTTATTACCTACAGAAGTGGGTTGGGAAGCCTTTTTAGAAGGGTTGTTATCAGCACTTGTATGTGACTGATCACCCACTGGCATTTGAATGCCAGGGGTAGAAGCTGGAGTGGCGTTAGACGCCATCTCCCCGTTTGTTACTGGCGTTTGAACGCCAGAACCATGTTCCCTTTGGGCGTTCAACGCCGGATTCATGCTTGTTTCTGGCGTTGCACGCCAGGAATGAGCATGGTCTGGGCGTTCAGCGCCAGCATTATTCCTCTCTGGGCTCTGATTGTCCTCAGAGGGATTTTGAGTAGCCATTTGTTCATTTCTTGGCTTCCTGCTGCTTTGAAGTGAGGTATTTAATGTTTTCCCACTTCTTAGTTGAACTGCTTGGCATTCTTCTGCTATTTGTTTTGACAGTTGCTTTTCTGTTTGCCTTAACTGTACTTCCATATTCCTGTTAGCCATTCTTGTTTCCTGTAGTATTTCTTTGAATTCGGCTAGCTGCTGAGTTAGAAAGTCTAATTGCTGATTGAATTCGTTAGCCTGATCTACAAGACTGAGTTCAGCAGTTACTGTTTTAGCTTCTTCTTTCATGGAGGATTCACTGCTTAGGTACAGATGCTGATTTCTGGCAACTGTATCAATAAGCTCTTGAGCTTCTTCAATTGTTTTTCTCATATGTATAGATCCACCAGCTGAGTGGTCTAGAGAAATCTGAGCTTTTTCTGTAAGCCCATAGTAGAAGATGTCTAATTGCACCCACTCTGAAAACATTTCAGAGGGGCATTTTCTTAGCATCTCTCTGTATCTCTCCCAGACATCATAGAGGGATTCATTATCTCCTTGTTTGAAGCCTTGGATGCTTAGCCTTAGCTGTGTCATCCGTTTTGGAGGGAAATAGTGATTCAGGAATTTTTCTGACAGTTGTTTCCATGTTTTTATGCTGTTCTTAGGCTGGTTATTTAACCACCTCTTAGCTTGATCTTTTACAGCAAATGGAAACAGTAATAATCTGTAGACATCCTGATCCACTTCTTTATCATGTACTGTGTCAGCAATTTGTAAAAATTGTGCCAGAAACTCTGTAGGTTCTTCATGTGGAAGACCAGAATACTGGCAGTTTTGCTGCACCATGATAATGAGCTGAGAATTCAACTCAAAGCTACTAACTCCAATGGAGGGTATACAGATACTACTCCCATATGAAGTAGTAGTGGGGTTAGCATATGACCCCAGAGTCCTCTTGGACTGTTCATTCCTACTTGCTTCCATGATGGAATACAAGAGATAATTTATATGTTGATTTTTTTTTATTTTATAGAAGTGGAATAAATAAAAACGGAATATATATAAAAAAAAAATTTGAAAATATTTTATGAAAATTTTTTTCAAAAAATTTTGAAATTGAAATCTGAATTTTATATTAAAAATTTCGAAAATGTAGTTTTAAAATTGGTTAGAAAAGATATATACTTTTTTTTTGAATTTTGAATTTTATGATGAAAGAGAAAAACACATAAAAGACACAAGACTTAAAATTTTTAGATCTAATGCTCCTTATTTTCGAAAATTTTGGAGGGAAAACACCAAGGAACACCAAACTTAAAAATTTTAAGATCAAGACACAAGAAAAATTCAAGAACACTTTGAAGATTCACAAGAACACCAAGAACAAAAGAAAGAACACCAAACTTAAATTTTTTTTAAAAAGACAAGATAAATTTTCGAAAATTAAAGAGAAATTAACAAGAAAACACCAAACTTAGAGTTTGGCACAAGATTCAATCCAAGAAAAATTATTTTTGAAAAAGGTTCCAAAAGGTATACCCAATTATCAAGAACAACTACTAAAGCTCCAGGCAATTGGGCAGCAACTTCAGTGTTGATTTTAAAGATGTATTATTTTTATGGATAAAATAAATTTTTGAAAACTAATGTTTTGAAAAAGCACAAGAAAAACAAGAAAAGACACAGAACAAGGAAAATTAAAGATCAAACAAGTAAAATAAACAAGAACAACTTGAAGATCAATGAAGAACACAGACACTAATACGAAAATTTTAAATAGAAAACACAAAATATGAAATTGACACCAAACTTAGAATAAGACACTAGACTCAAAGAGAAATTAAAAATTAATAAAGAAAAAAAATAATATTTTTGAAAAGAAAATAAAAGACTCTGACCCAATTACCAAAATCTTCCTAACCTAAGAAATAAAATAAACCTTTAGTTGTTCAAACTCGAACAATCCCCGGCAACGGCGCCAAAAACTTGGTGCACGAATTTGTAATCCGCACAACTAACCAGCAAGTGCACTGGGTCGTCCAAGTAATACCTTACGTGAGTAAGGGTCGAATCCCACGGAGATTGTTGGATTGAAGCAAGCTATGTTTATTTTATTTGTCTTAGTCAGGATATCAATAGGATTCTTTAGCCTCGTATTTTAATAAAGGAAAGGGTATAAAATAGATAGTTATTACTTTAATAATGGAGAATAAAAGCGTTACTTGTTGTGCAGTAATGAGAAATATGTTGGAGTTTTGGAGATGCTTTGTCCTCTGAACTTCAACTCTTCCTTGAAATCCTTTCCCACACGCAAGGTTCCTTCCATGGCAAGCTCTATGTAGGGTGTCACCGTTGTCAATGGCTACTTCCCATCCTCTCAGTGAAAACGTTCCTATGCTCTGTCACAGCACGGCTAATCATCTGTCGGTTCTCAATCAGGTTGGAATAGAATCCATTGATTCTTTTGCGTCTGTCACTAACGCCCAGCCTTTAGGAGTTTGAAGCTCGTCACAGCCATTCAATCCCAGAATCATACTCGGAATACCACAGACAAGGTTTAGACTTTCCGGATTCTCATGAATGCCGCCATCAATCCGGCTTATACCACGAAGATTCTGATTAAGGAATCTAAGAGATACTCATTCAATCTGATGTAGAACGGAGGTGGTTGTCAGACACACATTCATGGATTGAGGAAGGTGATGATTGTCACGGATCATCACCTTCTCCATAATTAAGCGCGAATGAACATCTTAGATAAGAACAAGCGTGTTTGAATGGAAAACAAAGGAATTGTATTAAATCATCGAGACGCTGCAGAGCTCCTCACCCCCAACAATGGAGTTTAGAGACTCATGCCGTCAAAAAGTATGTAATTCAGATCTGAAAATGTCATGAGGTACAAGAATAGTCTCTAAAAGTTGTTTAAATAGTAAACTAGTAACCTAGGTTTACAGAAAATGAGTAAACTAAGATAATTGGTGCAGAAATCCACTTCTGGGGCCCACTTGGTGTGTGCTGGGGCTGAGACTAAAGCTATCCACGAGTTGAGGCCTTTCTTGGAGTTGAACTCCAAGTTATAACGTGTTTTGGGCGTTCAACTCCGGATCATGACGTTTTTCTGGCGTTTAACTCCAGACAGCAGTATGTACTTGGTGTTCAACGCCAAGTTACGTCGTCTTTCTTCGCGCAAAGTATGGACTATTATATATTGCTGGAAAGCCCTAGATGTCTACTTTCCAACGCCGTTGAGAGCGCGCCAATTGGACTCCTGTAGCTCCAAAAAATCCATTTCGAGTGCAGGGAGGTCAGGATCCAATAGCATCAGCAGTCCTTTTTCAGCCTAACTCAGATTTTTGCTCAGCTCCCTCAATTTCAGCCAGAAAATACCTGAAATCACAGAAAAACACACAAACTCATAGTAAAGTCTAGAAATATGATTTTTGCCTAAAAACTAATAATATTCTACTAAAAATTAATTAAAACATACTAAAATCTACATGAAATTACCCCCAAAAAGCGTATAAAATATCCGCTCATCAGAGGACCACTAATAGCCTTCTTAGTAACACAATTCTAAATCCAATAGAGGAATGCAAGGCTGTCTCCGTGATAAGTGGACAAGTGGCAAGTACGGAAGCACAAGTTATGCAGAAAATCAGAGCCTCCATTAGAAATTTAGAGGTGTTAGTGGGCCTACTGAGCAAGCAAATACTTGAGAGGTCTGTAAGTACATTTTAAGGTGATACAGTGGTAAACCCAGGAGAAGATTGCAAGGTTATTCAATTGAGAAGTGGTAAAGTAGCTGGCTCTGAGACCAAGGCCAATGAAGAGTTAGTTAGGAAGCTCCAGAGGAGAAGAAGGGAGAATTGGAGCACGCCCCTCCAAAGCGTGCAGACAACCCATTCCCAGATTCTCTTGACACTTATCCTACTTTGCCAAAGACTCCTGAGTACAAGCCTAAAATGCCATATCCTCAGAGACTTCAAAAGGAGACCAAGAACAAGCAGTTCTCAAAGTTCTTAGAAATCTTCAGAAAGTTACAAATCAATATTCCTTTTGCTGAGGTTTTGGAACAAATGCCTCTCTATGCCAAGTTCATGAAGGAACTGTTGTCAAAGAAAAAGCGTTTAAAGGGAGATGAGACAGTAGTCCTGACTAAGGAATGTAGTGCTGTAATTCAGAATAACTTGCCAAGAAAGATGCCAGATCCAGGGACCTTTCAAATTCCATGCACCATTGGGAGCACAACCTTTGAGAAAGCCCTATGTGATCTAGGGGCAAGCATAAATCTAATACCCTTATCTGTGATGAAGAAGCTGCAAATCCAAGAGGCACAATCCACAAAGATAGTATTACAAATGGCAGACAAATCTATGAAGCCTGCATACGGATTAGTGGAGAATATCTTGGTCAAAGTGGGTAAGTTCTTCCTCCCAGCAGACTTTGTGATTCTTGACACAAGGGAGGATGAGAATGCCTCTATAATTCTAGGAAGACCGTTCCTAGCCACTAGAAGAGATGTGATTGATATAGAAGTGGGTGAATTAGTGCTTAGAGTGGATAATGAGCAACTAGTCTTTCATGTCTTCAAAGATATACATCCAACAGGTGAAGAAGAGAGGTGCATGCAGGCTGAGCTTATTGATCCAAACCTTCAAAGACCCCCTGATGATGCACAGCAGAATCTGCAGCTCAAACCTCCCTTGGTAACAGTCAATAAAATTCCTCCTGATATCAAACCTAAGTTTGGTGTTGGGAATGCATCATCTACCAAGGTGGAAGTTCCCAAAAAGAAGAAAGTACCCAGAGGATGGAGAATCAAAAAGATTCCCACTGAAGGTTTCTCCCCAGGAATGAAGGTGGTGTTGACCAGCAATCCAGCATGGGTTTATACAGTAATCAGAATCCTCTCTCTAGAGTATATTGAGCTACGTTATGGAGACACAGGAAAGAAGTTCAAAGTAAGGGGTGAAGAGCTGAGCCCCTATGACCCTCCTCCTTAGAGGAGCTGACCGTCAAGCTAGTGATGATAAAGAAGTGCTTGTCGGGAGGCTACCCGATAATTTCGTATCCTTAGTTATTTTTAGTAGTATTAGTTTTCTTACTTGTTTGATTTTTACTGAGTTCTTACAAATTTTTTGATCATGCAGCTATTTTAGAACAGGAACCGGATAAAATAAAAAAAAGAGCACATGACGCACAAGCGTCACTGACGTGAATGCGTCAATAATGTGTGCGTGAAAAATAAAATTTGACAGAGAGTTGAGTGGGAATGGCGCTGGAACCAAGCCTTTAGCACAAACAAACCACGCGTACGCGTACCCCACGCGTGCGCGTCGTTTGCAATTTTCGCCATCCATGCAAGGGCGTCCCCGACGCGAACGCGTGACCTGCAAATTCGACGTAAAAGAGTGTTTGGGCAGAAGAGTTATGATGGCTTGGGGGCAAGAAGTGTGTTAAAAGCACAAATTTGGTCACGCGGACGCATGACTGACGCGTCCGCGTCAATTGCACACATGGCCATTCACGCGAGCACGTGCTTGACGCGCACGCGTCGTATGAAAATTTGGCCCCCAAGCCATGCGAACAGAAAGTCACGCGGGTACACGGCTGGCTTCGCGTGAATCGCACAAAAACAAGGGCACGCGGACGCGTGCCTGACGCTTACGCGTCATTATGAAAAATTCGCAACCCACGCGTACGCGTCGCTTGCGCTGCCCAGTTTTCTTTCTCTCTTTCTCCCAATTCTAATTCTCTCTTATTATTTTATCATTCTATTTTTCTCTCCTCTTAATATTTGTCTCTTCTATTTTCAATTCTTCTTTGCTTGAGGACAAGCAAACCTTTAAGTTTGGTGTTGACGCTGCGCTTATAGGTTTTCTAGCACAAAAGGGAGGCAAATCATCTTCACAGAAGGAGCACAATCTAAAGAATAAATTGACCACTAGGATAATTAAGGTGGTTGAGTTCCTTTCATTTTTTATTCCTCCCCTATTTTTCTATGTTATGTTCCGGTTTTCTGCTATTTTGCTTCATGATCCTTTATTAGTTAGAATTTTAGGACTAGTTTAGTTTTCTTTTAATTGCTGAAAAGATGTTTCATGTACCACTCACTAAACTTGAATCTAAAAAAAGAAGTGATGTATTGCATGAGAAATTGAGTTTAATTTTAAGAATAGTCTTATTTACTTAAATGTGGTGTTATTTTCTGTGATTTTTGAATGCATGATATGAACAGTGCATATTTGAATTTGAATCAAGAGATGTTGATGTATAAGGAATAGGAATTTAGAGAATTATTATGACTTCTCTGAAATAAATAAAAAATTATTCCTTGAAGTAAAAGAAACAGAAAAAAAATTAAATAATAATTAATAAATAAAAGCAAGGTCCAAGGCTCTGAGCATCAATGACTAGGGAGGTCTGATATGATTAAAAGCTCAAAGAGTTGTTTCCCTAGTTATATGCTTGTGGTGTGATTGTGTCAAGTAATCCTTGAGATAGAACACTTAGAGTCGAGACCAAGTGCGTTTAACAGAGTATGCCAAAGGCTTTGAGCACCACTATCTGGGAGTAACTGAAAGAAAAATCAGAACTCAAAGAGAGTTTCCCAGTTAAGTGCTTGTGGTGTTTCTGTGTCAAGTAACTCTTGAGACAAAATATTTAAAGTCACAGCTAGGCTCAAGGTCCAAAGTACCAAAGAAAAATAATTTAAAATAAATTCTGCTATATTCAAGGATTAAACGGAAATATAAAGATCAGAGAATTCATAATATTATCCGGATTCTAATTCTGAATGACAATGACATCCTTCTGATTCAAAGGAGAGTGAAATGTCAAAACTATTCAAGATTACAGTTATAAACCCCACTATAAAAAGAGACATGAGCTTAATCGAACTCTCATTCTCATGCAAATTCACATCCTAAGCCTATGTTAGTTTTGGTTGCTTGAGGACAAGCAACAGTTTAAGTTTGGTGTTGTTATGCGTGAGCATCTTGTCTATCCTTTCCTAGTGAATTTGCACTTAAATTGTTGAGTTTAATTAAGAATTAATTATATTTTAGCCACTATGGATGCTATTTTGAGTTTTGGACAATTTTATTTATTTTAGGTAGCATTCGGCGGAATTTGACGGAGTTTCTGCAGTACAAGAATCAAAGGAGATGACTGCGAGGAGCGACACGCACGCGTGCTTGACGCGTGCGTGTGATCTGGAAGTATCCATGGCGATGCATACGCGTGACTGACGCGTACGCGTGACCAACGCGTTCGCGTGACCGACGCGTCCGCGTGACTTGCGAAGAAGACCAGCGACGCGTACGTGTGACTGACGCGTATGCGTGACATGCGCCACGTGCAGAAACGCAGAAAACGCTGAGGGGTGATTTCTGGGCCCCATTTTAGCATCCAAGTTAGGCGCAGATCCAGTGAAGCCAAGTGGTCCACACGTTACAAAACGCAGAGTAGTTAGTTAATTCTGATTTAAATTCAAATTTGATCTTTAAAATAGGAAAAGATATTATCTTAATTTAAAATATTAGATTTTAAATTAATTAGGATTAGTTATAAAAATGGGAGACTTCTCTTCTATTAGGTAGATTACATTAGGGGGATTCCATTAGAGAACTCTGTACATTTAGACACACATATTGTTACCAGAACCCTTATTTTTCCTCTCTTAACCATGAGCAACTAATCCTTCATTGTTAAAGTTATGAGCTCTGTCTATTTTCATGGATTGATTCGTTTGATCTTTTTAATTTAATTCATGTCTTGATTTATATTTCAATAATTGTTTTCGTTCTTTATTTTATAAATATGGGTGGAACGGAAGTATGACCCATGTTCTAATTGAGTTCTTGTAAAACTTGGAAAAGCTCTTTACTTGAACAACAGCTTGAAAACATATTATACTGAATTTTAATTGTTTGTATTTAACGGGATACGTGACATATAATCCCCTTATTTTTGGATAATTAGGATTCTTTTGGCATATAAACTAGAAATTGAACTTCACCTTCTAATTGGAATTAACTGACCAAGGAATTGGCAGTTGATGAATTTTAGAGGAGACTAGGAAGGTCTAAGGAATTAGGGTCTAGTCACATATAGTTTACCATGAAATTAAATCTTATATGATTAAATTAGTTAGTAATAAAAATCAATCTGGAAAAAAGATAACTCTGAAGCCTTAACTATTTTCTCAATATTTTATTCCCAACTTATTTATTTGTCTATCCTTTTTATATTCTGAGTTCGAATTTAAATCTTTTGAATATCTCAAAACCCTTTTCTGCTTGCCTAACTAAGCTTATCACTCAATAACTGTTGCTTAATCCATCAATTCTCGTGGGATCGACCCTTACTCACGTAAGGTATTATTTGGTACGACCCGGTGCACTTGCCAGTTAGTTAGTGTGGTTGTAAAATACCGCATCATAATGTGGATGACTTATTGCGTGAGTATTATAGTTTATTTTCTAATGATTTATTAGAATGTTGTTAGTTTATAACGTAATAATAACATGTGTGTTTTATTAGGTGATATTGATGTTGATTTATATCAAAGTGGCGGTGGTAGTAATGGTCTTTATGCTGCATCTCTTGATTCTTCTGCTCAAGAAGGTAGAAATGAAGGTGAAGATGATTCTACCGAAGCAAATTTGTAACAAGTTTTTGTGAAATTTGATGATTGATAAGTCTTCATGTTGGCATTTAATATTTAGATATATTTTTTTACTATTTAATTTTTGAGTTTGTATTTTGATAAGATCATATGGATTTGGTTGATGATATTTTATGTAGTGTTTTAAATTTTGAAGATATTTTAAAATTTATATTAGACTATAATTACATTTTAGTATGTTTATCTATAGTTTATTTATTATTCCATTCTAAAACAATTTTTTTGGTTGAACCACCGGTTGGACCAATAAACTAATAAACCAGTGACTAGAGCAGTTTGATGATCGGTTCGATTTCAGAACCTTGGTTGTAACCAACCACTTTGAGTTGGTCAATTTACTTGTTCGTTTAAACAAATATCAAGAGTTCAAATCTTAGGCTGCGTTTGTTTTTGGAGACAGGACAAGACATGACACTAAGATAGAGATAATAGAACGGAGACACTAAATTTTTTTTGTGTATTGTATTTGAATACGATGGACAAGACACTAATGTAATGTTTGGATAGACATGAACAAAACTAAGATATTATGCAAAATGACTAAAATAGCCATGTGATTCCAAATTTTTTACATCAAGTACAAATTAATTTAATAAAAAAATAAGAGTACGTAGGAGTACAGAAAATTACAAGAAGAATTGATCTATGAACCAATAAGATAAAAATGGTATTAAAGTAACAAAATTAAGAATAAATAAAGTAACATAAAGTAGAGAAAGAAGAATTACGATGTAGAGAAGAAGCTAAAATTAGAAAAAATAAGAAGAGATAATAGTAGAATAATAAAAATATCTACAGATAAAAAGAGAAAAAATTTTGATAAAAAATCCGTGTCCACCTTTTTAAATTTCGTGTTCATCATTGTCCTTTGTAAAAGAGCAGACACAAAATTATAAAATAGTGTCCTGAAGACAATGTGTTATACTGTTTTGTGTCTATGTGTCTGCCTCCAAATACATTTTAAACATTCGTTATCCTGTCTTCAAAAACAAACGCTACTTTAATTCTTGACCTATCGAATTTGGCCCACTAATCTATTTAAATAACTAAATAAGTATGGATAAGTTTTTGTCTGACAATATGGAAAACAAGAGCTGGGTCATCAATGAAACGAGCTGGAGAACCACACATAATATTTACGATATGGAAAATATATTTAACCAAAACGATGGCCCAAATCTATGTTGGGCTTTTCCCAATAAATTAAAAAAGTTGGGCATCACATTTCCGTGGCGCAATGCTACTATCAGAAGGTTTCGTGTTCGATTCATGTCGGGTTCAATATACCAATCCTAAGCTACCTGAATTGATCACCCGTTTTATCTTTTTCGCTTTTACCTTTTCTACACTTGTTGGTTTAGTTCATTTCAGAAGCTACATATTCAGGGTCCATGTTACAACTGGATTTAGATTGTTACTTGGTCCACAAAGTGACACGGCTTGCTAAAAGTTTTCAGTAGTTAGGCCTACAAAAAGCCTATATAACTCAAACGCTACAAACAAAAAGATGCATTGATTTCATGAACAAAAAAAAAAAAGACAAAAAATACATTGATTTCAAATGAAGTTCAATTCTTCATGATGTTTTGTCTTTTTCTTGTGGGTAGCCGGTATGTGTGTTTTTGCTATTCTTAGTCTTTGAGTTGTTAGATTGAAATATAATATAAGAAAAAAATATTAAATTAAAAATAAACTAAATATTAAGAATATTTTAAAAAAAAAATTAAAAACAAAATATATATACTTTACATTAATTATATTCTGAAGACTTTAAATAATATTAATTAATTATCACTTTCCTCATCATCCTAATGTAAAAATATTCTTCAGCAGTACACAGGTTGTTCAAAAGGAGCATTGCCGATGTTATATTCATGGCCAAAGTTAGTTTAGCGGTGGTCATTTTCCACGTGAACTATTCTTTCTCAGTTTCTCCACATTTCTTACCCATACCTAACAGTAACACCAATCCAACCCAAAACTATGATTTCCCGCCAAAACCCAATACGTGGCCTAAATTTAAAACCCCCCAAAAGGTCATTCTTACCTTTCCCTTTGATACGATCAGAATCCAATGCCCCTCTTTTCCAGGTCCCACACAATCCTATAATTATTTCAGTAATATATATATATAACTCAAATATTTGGAATTTTTTTAAATAAATAAAATAAATATTTTAATTACTAAAATAAATAATTTGTAACATTTTTATAAAAATTCATCACATAATATAAAAGAAATAATAATATACGCATTTTATTTACACTGTAAACGAAATAAAATTAAATGCAAATGAAATAAGTGCATTAACTTTCGTAAAAATATTACAAATTATTTATTTTAGTAAATAAAATTTTATTTATTAAAAAACATCTCAAATATTTACCATCTTAAATCTCAATATATTTAATTAGAAAGATCAAAGCAAGGCAAATTTCGTATTTTTTATTACTATTTTTTTTTAATTTATAAAACTAAACTTTGTTACCCAAAAAGTCCAAAAGCCCAACGTGGGGATCACCCCTCAATCCCTCGTTCACCTTGTTGACAGTAAATTCCACCACACGCTTGTGCAACCAACTCAAAGAATAAAAATAATACAGCAACTACTCTGCATCTTGCTTAGCAAGCAACCCAAGCAGCTAGCTATAAATAGCTAGATTTAGTAGCAAACTTACCCTCATTCCAATTTTGACTCTCAAGAAGAATGGCGAAAAAGGACATTGAAGAAGGTTGTCGGACGCCAAGGCACACCGCCTCTCGGATACCAGCGCCAACGGTATGTCCTCCGGCTCCCAAGAAGAAGCCTGCGGCGGCAGTGCACACCAAACGGCAGAGGATCCCACCTAAGTGCGGTTACTTCAAACCACCTGATCTCGAACTCATCTTCAGAATGCTTCCTTCTTCAACTTCAACTGAACCTCTTCCTTAAATTAGCTTAATTACTTTCTCTAACTCTCTATTACACTCTATCCTTAGTTTTTGTTTTGTTTTGTTTTTCTCCTTTCTAGCTTCTAGGATTAGCTCCTAAATTAATTTGTTTATGTAGTGTAGAATAGAATATCATTACGGATTAGGGATTAGAATTTAGGAGTGATATATGTATATTACCTTACTGGATTTTGTTTTCCCCCTTTTGTATGTATATTTGGTTTACCCTAAAATAGAAAAGCGAATGTCTGTTCTGACTTCTTAGTTCTGAACAATTAAGTTGTTAATTTGTTTATTTAGTTATAAGCTGCATTACTTGATGAACAGTAGTGCTTGTTGCAATCGTATATTGTTACTACTTAATTTCTGGTGAATCAACAAACAATAAAGTTGATTAAATAAATGGCAAAGGAGCCTTTAATCGTCAACGAAATTCAATTCAAAACCATAATCATATCTCAAGACATAAAAATAATGGAGGTTGGATAAAAGTGTTTTATACCGAGAATCTTTTAGTTGATTTAAGAGGAAATGTGAATTTTTATTTTATTGTTTTCATGTTGTAATACATTAGTGATAATGTGATATGAATCATTAAATATTCTTGTTCATTTTATTAATTTTTTTTTTCTCTTCTTATTATTAATATATCATAAGATGAATGAATGAATGGAATAAATTAAAATAAAAGCTCGATCTCCTTCCTTTGTTCTTGAAAGTCTTATGAATTTCTCCATTTACATGACAATGGTGGACCTTCTTCCTAAGGGTAGAAGACGGTTGCATTAATTAGCAGTCAATACTGGCAATCTATCTTCAACCTTATCTTTTCTACGGTCAACTCTGTACTTTCTGGCTCCGTTGATTTTGGTTGAACGCGGTTTACCCTTCCTTCTTATCAATATATTCACAAATTTTATGATATTTTCCTTCTCAAACAAATTTTATTACATTAAGATGTCTAAATTTTATAAATATAAAAAATATAAATTTTTGTGTCACATTTTTTAAAGTTTATTTGTTTAAATAAAAATAATAAATTTATCTAAAATAAAATTTATATGTCTTATTTTTAAAAGATTTAAAAATCTCAACGTAATAATTTTTTTTAAAATAAAAATATTTAATACAAAATTTATTGAAGAGCTATTTAATTATATATTCATTCATTTATTTTTACTTTCAAATTAACATTATGTGTGTCTGAAAAATACAATTTCTTATGGGATCCTATTATATATTTTTGGTAGCTAACACCCTCCTCAATAATGAAGCTAGGGAATCGCAATTTAGTTAACTTTTTTTTTTCCAAGGATAAAATTTTATTTATTAGGAATAGAATTGCAAAAAAAGCCCAACTATTAGATTAGTACAAATAAAATTAGGATTCTCCCAAACATATTTAAAAAAGTAAGAAATACTTAATTTAAAATAGGAAATAACACTTCAATGTGGATTGTAGCAAGTTCTTGAAGAAGCTTTAATGCAGATGGAGGAGGTGAGCATCATTAACCCTTAACTGAAAAAATAATTTGAGATAGTTCCAAACTTGATGAAAGTGTTCCTTTTCTCTAGCATCAAGGACCTCTTGTAAATTACATTTTTTTCATATTTCTTTTGAAATTGGGCATGGAAAAAAACAATAATTTATGGACTCTTCTTCTCTGTTGCAGCACCGGCACATAAGATGGATAGAGGTTATACGATGGTGGAGAGCTTGCATTACCGTGATTGAGCCATGAAGGATCTCCATAAGAAAAATTGAATTTTTTGGGGAAGACCCATCTTCCATAGGTGATGCCATAATTCTTTGTTTCTCATTATTTCAGGGCATATGTCTATGGGTAAATGGTGGAAAAGGTAAGTTATTTGGCATCCTGATGACACTTGATATTTTTTCATTCTCATTGAAAGACCAAATAATCTCATCTTCTCCATTACCAATATTGGTGGCAAAAATTCTTCGTCTCATCGGTTCTGAAAAATTATGTTCAATTAAATTTTGGTTCCATATTTTGCCATGTAGCATCAAATCACATACCCGAAATAGAGGCTGAGTTGGTACAGAATTAGCTTTAGAGGGAAGAACATAGTATGGATATTGAGGAGAAACTCAAGGATCTCCAAAAATTTTGATGTTATCACCGGTTCCAACCTTCCAATGGAGACCCTTCTCAATCACTTTTCGACCCTCAAGAACACTCTGCCACCCCCAAGAAGGTAATACTCTGATCTCAGCTTGCATTACATTACTGTATCTAAAATATTTTTCTCTGAGCATTCTGGATAGTAAAGATTGAGGTTGTTTGACTATTCTCCAGCACTTTTTTGCCAATAGAGCTAGGTTCTGAGCTCCTAAATCTTTAAACCCCAAACCACCTTCTTTCTTAGCTCTTGTCATATTATCCCAGCTAATCCAAGTCATTTTTTGTTCTGAACCCTTTTGACCCCACCAAAATTGAGTTAAAATACTGTGAATCTCTTTAATAAGAGTATCTGGGAGCTTGAAGCAACATAACGAATAAATAGGCACTGCTTCTCCCACTGCCTTGATAAGTACATGTCTTCCAACCGATGACAAAAGGCGTCTTTTCCACCCTTGCACTTTCTTCCTAACTTTCTCCTTAATCAGCCCAAAAGTAGCTTTTTAGGGTGTTGGACAACAGAAGGTAGTCCAAGATACTTGTCTTGAGCTCCTATGTGTCTAATATGAAGCTAGTTAGCAAGAGAGATTCGAATATCAGCAGGAGTGTTATTACTGAAAAAGATAGCTGACTTATCTAAATTAACTTTTTGACAGCTAAACTCCTCATAAGTCTCTAGAAGTTCTAAAATATGATCACAAGATCGAGGGTTAACCTTGCAAAAAAGTATGGAGTCCTCAGCGACTAAAAGATGATTAACAGTAAGACTTCTTCAATTGATCTGAATACCTTGAATGAGATTGTTTTACTCTGTCTTGTGTAGCAAAAAGGATAATTCTTATGCACAAAATAGGAATAGATATGGAGATAGAGGGTCACCTTGTCGGATGCCTCTATTTGCCTTAAAAAAGCTAAAGGGTTGACCTTCCACAACAACAGAGTAAGAAACTGTAGTCACCACATTGCAAACCCAGTCAATCCATCTAGAATGAAAGCTCAACTTATCCATCATAAACCATAAGAAATGTCATTCAACTCTATCATATGCCTTGCTCATATCCAATTTAACAGCCATATCAGTCTCCAAGCCTTTCTTCTTGTTTTTTTAAGTAATGCATACATTCATGGGCTATAAGGATATTATCAGAAATTAGCCTTCCCCTTAAAAAAGTACTTTGATTAGGGCTGATTAATTTGTTCATAATACCTTGTAGCCTATGAACCAAAACTTTAGAAATAATCTTGTAAACAACAAAAGAAAGGCTTATAGGTCTCACCTGAGTCATATTACTGGCATTTGGGACTTTTGGAATCAAGCAAATATGGGTATGGTTGAAACTCTTAAGAATTCCTCCACTAATAAAAAAATTCCTGACAGCCCGAGTGACATCTTCTCCCACAATATTCCAGTAGAATTGAAAAAATTTGGCTGTAAATTCGTCTTTTTCTGGTGCACTTTGTGGGTGAACGCTAAAGGTTGCCCGCTTAATTTTCTCTCTCGACACTGGCCTTAATAAGCTTCTATTCATAGAGTTCGTCACTTTAGGCACAAAATCTTCAAACATAAGATTTGAATCAGTAGTTTCTGAAGCAGAGAAAATCTTTTTAAAATACTCTTCAGCCATTAAAGCAATCCCATCATGAGTTGTAGCTACGCTACCATCAGTCCTCTCTAGTCTCCAGAATTTATTATTCCGGTTTTTAGATTGGACACTTCGATGGAAGAATTTAGTATTTCTGTCACCTGCTTATAGCCACTTAATACGAGATTTTTCTCTTCACTAACTTTCTTCTTTATCGTAAGCCAACTCAACTTTCCTCTCTAGCTCATCAATCACTTTCCTGCCTTTAACTCCTGCTTCCCGCAGCACTTCAATTTCTCTCAAAAGATCTTCAATTTCTTTTCTTGAGTTCGACTTGCATTGCTGTTGCCACTGCACTAGTTTATGCCTACAGATTTTTAGTTTTTGTGCCAAAATAAACATAGCCGAGCCCTCTACTTCCGTCCTCTAAACCCTTGGAATAACATCTTTAACATCCACTTGATTACACCATCTCTCTTGAAATTTAAATCTCCTTTTAGACTTCTCTATAATTGGATTAGTGTCTAAAAGGAGGAGGACATGGTCAGAGCCATTCTCAGAGAGTCTATGAATTGTTGCTGAAGGATAAAAATTCAGCCACTCTTTTTTTGCCAGCCCCCTGTCAATGCATTCTTTTATAAGCTCCTGACCCCTTCTTCTATTTGTCCATGTAAATGGTCTTCCAACCATACCCAAATCAACAAGTATATTTTCATCAATAAAGTCAGTAAACACAGCAATAAAGGAAGGAGATTTGTCACTACCTCCCTCTTTTTCTTGTTGGTTTACAATGGCTTTAAAATCACCTATCACTACTATCTCCTCTTGCATTTGGTTGATTATAGAAGAAAGCTCATTGAACTGTAACAACCTAG
This sequence comes from Arachis hypogaea, assembly GCF_003086295.3. Taxonomy (NCBI): domain Eukaryota; kingdom Viridiplantae; phylum Streptophyta; class Magnoliopsida; order Fabales; family Fabaceae; genus Arachis; species Arachis hypogaea. The sequence goes on along the minus strand of NC_092042.1, from coordinate 12,443,706 downwards.
TTTGTTCTAGGCTACTGAAGTGCACACCAACTAACACCCATATCTTATTAATTGCTAAATCTATAACTTTTGCTGTAATAAAGTAGACCTCTTTTCGAATCACTTTTACTTCGGTTCCTTCCCTCCAAGCTAGTGCCAAACCTCCAGCGGTACCATTCGAATTCACCAAACTCCATTCATTAAAGCCATAACCTCCTATCTTCCTCTCAACCTATCAAAATTAGTTCATAGTTTCACAAATGAACGCAATTTTAGGGGAGTGGGATCGGCAAATCCCTTTCAAGTTCTGGATTGTCAAGGGTCTCCCCAAATCCCGACAATTTCAGCTCAGGACCTTCATATCTCTTTGGGTGCCAATTGAAGGTTGGCACTCTCCACCATCATTCCAATGGTCCCTTTCCTACTAGGACAGAGTTTTTTCGCATCTCCTCCCATATCTTCCTCAAAGGCTTTCTTTTTTTAACCTAATTCTAGCTAAATTTTTTTTCAAATTCTATCTAGCCAGTTTTTTAATTGAAGGCAATTTACCTTGCCCTCTTATCTTCACTTCTACATCTTGAATTTTCAACCGCATGACATCTTCAACAGTAGCCTCTTCTTTTTGAGTTTTCAAACCAGAATTTGTAATAGAAAGGTTTGTTACTTCTGCATTCACATTGTTCTCTGTCTTTTCATTCTCTATATTTGGCACTGAGCTATCTATCTTTTTCGAATTCTATCCTCTCATGTTCAATTTTGAAAAGTTGTCTAAAAAGAAAGCTGCGAGTGGTTTTTTTTCTTGGAGTTGAGTAGTGTTCAGAGGTCTTATTTGTTGTTTCTTCTGAGCTTCTCTCCTTTATCGTCACTCTAATCCCAACCTAGTCTGCCTTCACCCATTTACCTATAACATTTTGTTTTGTAATCTCCTGCAGCGAGTCTTCTATAAAAAAATTATACGTTTTAACTTCAATAGTTTTATTATTCGGGCCAATGATATTGAAACTATCTTTCACCAAATTATCTCCTGAAATCATTACCTTTGCCTTCACAATTCTAGATTCCTTCCCCTTCATGTCAAAGAAACCCACATCCATCACTTTACCAATGTTTTTCCCAATCCTCCTACCAACCTCAATAGTTTTGTAGCTTTCTGGCAGACCCTAAAATTGGGTCCAAACTAAAAAGTCAGAAATTCGAGTCTCCTCTTCATTATCCTCTTCTGTCCATCTTTGAACATGGAGGATAAAATCTTTAAAGAGTCAAGTGGATCCTCTTTCTATTCTTTTTACATCTAACTCTTTATCAAAGAAGAACTGAAAATGGTTACCTTCTTTTTCTACAATTCTGAATCTGTCAGGGTGGCACCATATTGCTCTGAGAGCACTGTCTACAGTACCTTTGAAAAAGGGCTTATCAGCAAACAGCTTGTCGAGTACTCTATTGTTGCAGGCATGTACTCCAAAGGCAATTTCTTTCTTTCTCAAGTGGATTGCACTTCCATTATTACCAATCTAATAACTAAATCATCAAAAATAATTAGAGATTATTTTATTTTCGTACCATTTAGATTGTATAGGTATATTTTATTTTTTAATTAATTTAATTTTATTTGTAATTTAAAATTTGAATAGATATAATTTAAAGTAACTATTTAACTTAATTTGATAAAAATAAATATTGTCATATTATTATAATCATATAATTAATTATATTTAATTAATTTCAAAAAGTTAACCGTTTAAAACGAGTAATTGTAAATTAAAAAATCAATGTAATTATATTAATATTTAAACATGATGAATATTCATACCCTGCTCTAATAAACAAAGTCATGCCCAATAAACAAAAATGGCCCACCCAAGAAGGGTGGCCTCCACAACATACCCGACCTCTTTAAAGAGGTCGGACACCGACAAAAAAGTCCAGCTCCACCTGTCCAAGAACAGGTAATTGCCTCCACGAATCTTGCCTGTGATCTCTAACTTTACTAAAAGATAGACTCCAACAAATTCCCAAGATAAAGGGAACGGTTATCCATCAGAAAAGATGGAACTAATCTAACAAAGGTGATTAGCAACTCTACTATAAATACACTAACATCCTCAAGTATAAGGTACGTTCTAATCTACTAAAAACCTGCCTAAAATCCTTGCTAACTTAAGCATTGGAGTCTCTTGCAGGTATCACCCCCCACCTCTTTATGAGAAACTCGGACAGGCGGCACCTCGACAACAACAAGTCGGACGCTGCCACCAAAGGGATCTGGACCTCACGTTCAGGACCAATTCAATGTTTCAGGTAACCCTAAGAACTTTGGCACCATTATTGGGAACTTGGGATTCATCCCTTAATGATGACGGACAACCAGTATGAAGACGGCCATACGGCGTCTGAATTTGAAGCTGAGCCCCAACCAGCGGGCAACGCCCTTATACTAGCTCCACCACACCAGATGCATGATCCTCATGGGGAAGGGCCATCGGCAAATCCCTAGCCAAGGTGGGTTCATTCGGAAATCCATCATCCTGAAGAAGAAGAACCCCCGCAAGCAGGCGAGATACTAGGCCTAGGATGTGGCCAGCGAGAACGGCTAGAACAACTCGAGTACGATGCTGAGCGACAACGAGAGGGAAGTAAGACGACAAAGGGAGCTAGAAGAAAAGCTCCTGAAGTTGGAAACCGACCTTCGAAACCATCGAATAGACTGGGAAGAAAGGCCTTTAGGTGGAGAAGATCCATTCATAGAAGAGATTATGCGGGCCAAAGTTTCTAGAAACTTTAAAATGCCCAACATGGATCCGTATAACGGAACAACTAACCCAAGGCACCACCTCAGTAATTTTAAAAGTCGGATGCATCTAGCTGATGCCTCTGACGCCACCCACTGCAAAGCCTTCCCGACCACTCTGACCAAAGCAGCCATAAAATTGTTTGATAACTTACACCCCAGATCGATAACCAGCTTCGACGACCTGGCAAGGAAGTTTTTGACCGGATTCTCCAACCAAAAGGACAAAACAAAACATGCACCGAGTCTGCTGAGAGTCAAACAAGAGGTCGGGAAAATCCTCCGGGATTACATGGAGAGGTTTAATAAGAAATACTTGGAGATTCAAAGCCTATCCACTGATGCCGTGATCATGGGACTAGTCAATGGCCTCAGAGAGGGACCATTCTCTCGTTCCATATAAAAAAGGCACCCAGTCTCTCTGAATGAAGTCCAAGAAAGGACAGAAAAATACATCAATGTGGAAGAAAATTTTCGATCAAGGGAACCTTTCCCACGACTAAACCTGCCTTATCAACCTCGAAAAAGGGAAAAAGAACCCAAGAAGGAAGAGCAAAACCCAGAGAAGCCGCGAAGATACCACAATTATACTTTCCTTAGAGTCTCTCTGGTTAATGTGTATATAGAGATATACCACACCGAGAAACTTCTACCTCATCGTTCAATCAAACATAAGAAGACAAGAAGTCGGACAGAATACTGCAAGTACCATAAACTCTACGAACATTCCACTAATGAATGTTACGACCTAAAGAATGTCATAGAAAAATTGGCCAGAGAAGGTCGACTAGACAGGCATCTGATGGACAGGTCAGACGATCTGAGGAAGAGAAAGAGGGAAGATGAGGAAGAATGATAAGAGCGTCCACCTGAGACTCTCGAGCGACACATAAACATGATCTATGGGGGATTTGCTGGAGAATGAATGTCAAAATCATCACAGAAATGGCATCTCAAAGAGGTATACCAAGTCGGGGAGGGGACCAGACTGCCCGACTTGCCTACCATCTCGTTTACTAAAGAAGATGTCCAAGGAATAACACCTGGACACGATGACCACGTGGTGATAACAATGATCCTCACAAACGCTAACCTCCATAGAACCCTAATAGACCAAGGCAGCTCAGCGGATATTCTGTTCAAACCCGTCTTCGAAAAGCTCGAACTAGAAGAAAAGGACTTAAAGGCCTACCCAGACAACGTATTCGGACTGGAGCACACGCCAATCTGACCCTTGGGGTATATCTCCTTATACACCGCTTTTAGAAAAGGGTGAAAGGTCGAAGACGCTAAGCATTGATTACATTGTGGTTGATGTAAACTCGGTGTACAATGCCTTAATAGGTCGGATAACCTTAAATCGTCTCGAACAACCTTAAACCTGTGACGTGATAGAGGACGAACCTGGGTTGCTTGCAGCGACACAATAGAGGCGCGACTAGGTTGGATAGGCTACAACGATAGGCAGGATGAAGGCGCGATGAGGTTGGGTTGTGTGTGGCGGTAGAGGAGGCGTGACAAAGTACTTATGCATGCGGCATTTGCGGACGCACGAGGAAGCCAGAACGCGTGCAGTAGTTCGTAAGAAATGGTGGGGGTTGTGGGGAGCAGGGGTGGGGTGCGGTGCGGGTGCGAAGAAAGGGTTTTTGTGGTTATTAAAGTCAAATTCATAACAAAGATTATATTTAATTAATTAAAATTTTGACTTTTGAAAATTGATTTAACATTCTTTCTTTAAACCGTTATTTATGTTGTTTAGAATGAATGTTGTTTTTCTAGGCTCTCATTAAAAAAATGTTATCTACGAGTAACATTGACTAATGCACCAAGTTTTTTTAAAATAGTTTGTTTAAGGCTCAATCGAAATAGAAGAGTAGAGTTCTTAATTAGTATTTGATTCTCTTTGATATTACCATCAAAGACCAATAAATAACAAGTTTTTAACAATCACAACAAATACATTACCAAGCCTAACAACCAAGACATACAAAATTACCTAGATACAAATGAACCAACACATCCATATATAACCCACCTAAACTTTTATTAAATTGAACTTCAATTTGCTGTTCATTCCTGTTTGCATGCCATGCTTCAATAAGTTATGTTTTTATCACCTTCAATGTACCTCCGTGTCATGCTTGCCAATGAGCCCATCTTGTACTTTTGGTCTTTGCCAATTGTTCCCAATTTTTTCTTTCTTTGAACTGCACTTCGGTCCTTGTTTTAATACCCACTCAAATTTCTTGTTTGGTTCCGTAGAAACCTCTGATCCTAGAATGCTTCATATTTACCTTCAATGCATTCTAACACACATTTACCATCAACAATAATCAAGAGCTCCTCTTCAATCACGTTTGCTTCTTCTATCATGAATTGATGCACCGCATTTCTTGATAACATTGTCTCACCTTTTGACATCTCTATTTTCATATCACTTAAAAAATCTATTACTTGGTCTTCATTGTTTGTTATATACCTTTCGATGGCAAATCTATTGAGCTCAGGTACAAACATCATACATTGCCACCAATTTCACTTCTGTTGCTGTTTCCTTGACTCACTACTGATGCTCACTTTAATTTTTTTTTCTTTATCCTTTTTCCATTGAAAAGCCAGTGTTTTCATCTGGTTCCACCCACAATCTTATGAAATATTGTTATAGCAAATAATCCAATTTTCTAACCGTAAACTTAGCATGTCACCCACGAAATATTTTCCCAAAAAATAAGTGGTTAATAATTTCTACTATTGGAATAAATTAATTTCAATAATCCAGATCATCCATATTGAATCACCAAAAATATATCATAATGTGGAAGCGTATCTTTACTCATAGAAATCAGAAACTGCTGAAAGGATTTTGATCTTGTGGTTCTTTCGATCTTCCTCAACCAAAACCTTCTATATCACTAGGCGGCTGAATTGTGACTCTTTTGATGGGAAAAGAGCAACAAAGGCGGCTTTGGTATATTGGGGACCGAAACCCTGAAGGCCTATTTATATTTGAGCATGGCACCCATTAAACCCTAAAGCCCAAATAAAATAGTATCTAAAGTCCAAAAGATAATATATCTAAAATCCAAAAGATAATTATCTAAGGAACAAAAGATAATATCTGGTTTTATTCTCATTTAATTCCAAATCAAAAGTAATAATGACTTATTCAATTTAGCATTTATAACAATAAATGAGATCACCATTATATAAGTCATTTAATTTGAAATAGCATAATTTGTGATTACAATTAATATATGTATTGCCCACAAACAAATTAGGAAATTAAAATAATTTCCTAATAATCTCCCACTTAGGCTATACATATATTCTTTCTTGACATAATCACATCTTATAAACTTTATGCGCGCATCTAAATGATATTTCTCTCATTACTTTAACAATATGGTCTGTCTCATACATTAGATATAGAACTACCGCAGCTTTTATCATATTAAATGTCATGACTAAACCACGACAATCACCATCCTAATATACTTAACGACATAGATCAAATTTGGATGAATAATATGAAAATTACATGCCAATTGATCTCATGCATGTCTATTTCCAGCTCGTCCAACTTTAAAACTTTTATTGAGATCAAACACAATACAAATATTACAAAATGAACATTTCACATAACATGAAATAAACCATCAACTTAATTTTGTAGAAAAATAACTCAACATCTGTCATAGGACATATAGCATAAAATAAACTCCCACTAAACCAAGGCATCACAAATATTGACACCCATCCAAGCAGTGTGCTCATGAAAGACTTTAGGGATCAATTCCTTGGTAAATGAGTTCACTAGCATATACTCTATTCGTATATGTCCTATGGAAATCTGTTTTTCTTAAACTTTCTCCTTAACAACTAAGAACTTGATGCCTGTATGCTTCAATTTTGTCATGCTCTTATTGTTATTGGAGTATAGTACTGCTGACTTATTGTCACAAAATATCTTTAATGACCTTTCAATGTCATCTACTATACGAAGCTCAGTGACAAAGTTTCGCAACCATATGCCATGAAATCGAAATTAGAGTACTTAATGATCTCCAAATTTTCTGATCTCCGATAAATAAGCATGTAATCCTTTGTTCTCTTCAGATAACGCATTACGCATTTAATAGCTATCCAATGATCCATGCCCAGATTGCTCAAGTATCTACCCAACACTCCCACTATAAATGATATATCGGGACGTGTGCAGACTTGAGCATATATTAAACTCCCTAGTGCTAATGCATAAGATTTATCATACATTGATGTCCTCTCAAGATCATTTTTAGGGTATTGCTTGAGACTAAACTTGTCTCCTTTAGCTATGGGTGTGTCCATCGGTCTACAACTTTTCATGCCATGTCTACTTAAAATCTTTTCGATATAGTTCTTTTGTGATAATCTAAGAATACCTTGAGAATGATCTCTTAGTATCTCGATCCCTAATACAAGGAGACATCACCAAGAATTTTCATTTCGAATTTGTTCGATAGAAATTTCTTAGTTTCATGCAACAAGCATATATCGTTACTAGCAAGTAGAATGTCATCAACATATAAGACCAAAATATGTATTTACTCCCACTGAACTTGCGGTATACACATTCATTTATAATATTTACCTCAGAACCATATAAGGTAATGACTTGATTAAACTTGTGATACCATTGACGGGAATATTGTTTGAGACCATAAATAGATTTTCTCCTTTCTCTATTGGATTTCCTTAGTGACACTTCTTGAGGTTGTTAAGCTTGCTATATGGGTTGGGATTGAGGAGGATTCTCATTATTTTTCTGTGCTGTAGCCATATCTTGAGCAACAACATTCTCATTGTTCTCTTATACTGTAACTGGATCTACAACAGGATTCTCATTGTGCTCTTGTACTATAATTGTATCTTGAACAATAATAGGCACAAGGTCATGATCATTTGTCAGTTACAGAATCATCATCAAAAGCAACATTTCTAATATTTCCTTCCCCCCAAACTCAACATCCTCAAGAAATCTTGCATTTTTCGTTTTAAAAATAGACTTTAATGCAGGATTGTAAAATTTGTACCCCCGTGAACGCTCAGCGTAACCAACAAAATAGCAACTAATTGTCCTTGAGTCCAATTTTTTTATGCAGCCTATAAGGTCGCACCTCAGCTGGACATCACCAAATATGTAAATGCTTTATACTGGACCTTTTTCTAGTCCAAATTTCATATAGGGTTTTGTTAACTGCTTTTCTTAGTACCCTATTAAGGATGTACACTGTGGTCTTTAAGGCTTCTCCCCAGAGTATTTCAAGCAAAGAAGAATGACTAATCATACTTCTCACCATGTCCTTAAGAGTTCGGTTCCTCCGCTCTGCAACACCATTCATGCTAGGTTTGCCTGGCATGGTGTATTGCGGAACAATACCACACTCCTCTAGAAAAAGAGCAAAAGGCCCGGGACGTTACTCACCTGAACCGTCATATCTTTCGTAGTATTCACTATCACGATTAAATTTGACAGCTTTAATTTTCTTTCCAAGTTGAAGTTCAACTTTAGCTTTGAAAGACTTGAAAACATCCAAGACTTTGGACTTTTCATGAATTAAATATAGATACCCGTAACGAGAGTAATCATCTATGAACGTAATAAAGTACCATTGTCCATTCCAAGAGACAGTAGGGAATGGGTCACATGTATCGGTATGTATCAGTTCTAAGAAATCTTAGCTCTCTCGGCACCTAATTTTCTTTCGTTTGTCCTTTTCCCCTTTATGCACTCAATGCAGACTTCAAAGTCCGCCAAATTTAGGGGTCCAAGAATTCTATCCGACACAAGTCTCTGAATTCTCTTTTTAGAGATGTGACCTAGGCGTTTGTGCCATAATGATGTCGAATTCTTATTTAGTTTTTGTTTTGTACCCGTTTGCAGTATTTCATTATTATAGGAATTTAAGTCAAGCCTATATAGATTATCCACCAAATGATCAGAGCAAATATTATTCAAATTATAAAAGAGACTGACTTTATTGTTTTCAAATGAACAAAAATAACCTGATTTGTCCAAAGGAGAAACAAAAACCAGATTTCATCTAAATGACGGCACATAAAATGTCTTTAATAAATCCAAGTAAAATCCACTCGTGAAACATAATCTAAAGGTTCCTATAGCTTCGACTGCAACTATATTGCCGTCTGCCACATAGATGTATCTTTTAGCATCACTTGGCAGTCGGCTCCACATGCAACTCTGCATAGTAATACTTACATGAGTAGTAGCAGCAGAATCTACCCACCAAGTATCAATAGGTGCGTAACTTAAACTAGCCTCAGAACAAACAAAAGTAAGAATTATACCCTTCTTTACACATCATGTGGTATATTTGGTAAAATCCTTCTTTATGTGTCCCACCTTCTTACAGAAGAAACAGGTTGAAACTTGATCCTGTTTCTTAGCATTTTTTCTGCTGAGAAGGTACATCCGCAGCAGTATCACGCTTTCTTTTATACTGAGAAGATAAAGCCATGTGAGCACTTTCAGTCTTGTCTTGCTGTAGCCTCTCTTCTTCTTGCACACAGTGAGATATAAGCTTATTTAAAGACCAAGTGTCCTTTAGAGTGCTATAACTCACTTTGAATTGGCCAAAGTGTGCAGGAAGAGAAATCAAAATGAAATGCACGAGTAAATCTTTAGACAACTCTAACTTTACTGCTTTCAATTTTGAAACAAGAGGAGACATTTCTATAATGTAATCCCTTATGTTTCCTTTATCTTTATACCTCATGGAGACAAGTTTGCTCAAAAGACTACTTGCCTCCGCCTTTTTATTCTTAGTAAAGAATTTTTCAACATCCTTTAGGAACTGTTTGGCATCTTTATTCTCAGTAATTGAGCCCCGAAACACCTCAGAAATTGAGCGTTTCATGATCATGATGCTCATTCGATTGGATCTCTCCCACTTCTCTATTTTAACCTCATTGAGGTTTTTCGGAGTGGAAGTGGGTTTCTCCTCTCGAAGAGCTATATCTAGATCCATACAATCAAGGACAATCTCTACGGTATCCTTCCAAACTTTAAAGTTTGAACCATTCAACATAGGAATATTGGTAATTTGTGCAGAAACAATGGTAGCTGAAGCCATAGTTTCTGGATTAGAATAAAAGGAATATGCAGTAAACATTAGTTAAATAATGGGAAAAATCCATATTGAGATATCTAGAACAACACTAATTTTCAATCTTTGGATAGAAAATTAACTATAAGTGATACTTTCGTTGCAGTAATCAAATATTGTCAAAATTTCTATCACACATTAAGCCTTTCTTTGGACCGACTTAATATCCACATGGAGACTTAAACTTCGCAACCTATTTATTACCGCATATATTTTCTATTAATTGGCCAAACAATAAGCTTCCTTTGGGCCGATTATTGACCGCATAATTAATAGAAAATAAACAGAAGTGTGCAATGTTTATTATTTGGCCAAACAATAAACTTCCTTTGGGCCGATTATTGTCCGCATAAATAATAAGCATTACTTTATTTTTAATTAATTATCCAAACATGTATTTACTATCAATATGTGTATGTAATTCGGCCAAATATAGACCTTCCTTTGAGCCAACCAATATTCGCATGAATTACATATCACTATCACTATATTTCGAATGTTTTAAATAAATCAATTTTCACAAAAGAGGCTACTTTGGCAGCATAATGTTCAATCAATTTATTTCAAAATCAAATTTTTATAAAATAGGTCGGTATAATAATCCAAATTGTTACTAGTTTTCTTATGTAACAATAAAAATTACTTAAATCTCAAAAGGAATTAAATCTTAATAGTGTCTTTTCAGACCTTAAAAAAAACATAATTATAACTCATGTGTCAAAAATTCTTGTTCCGTTAAAATTAATGAGTATTATCTTCTATTACTCAAATATTATTAATATGTACACATAACTTGACCAAATATAAATCTTTTTATGGGTAGATTAATATTCGCATAAGTGACATATACATAATAATTTTTATATAAAAAAATAATCAATTAACATTACACCAAATTAATGGTTCATACTGTGAATGAATATAAGAGATTAATTAGTTTATATTGGTACTTCACTATATATATATATATATATATATATATTGTATTACTTTATTATTGAGTACTGGAGTAGTACAATTTTCAATGAATGAGTTTCAGTTTTATCCTTTCACTTTCACTTCCACGTTTCACCCTTTCACTACTTCCACCTTCCACGTTTCAAAGTCTCCTTCTTCTTCAATTCTACTTCCTGCATCAATGTATGAGAACACACTCATGCTTTCAATTTCTTACTCTACCTCAATTGTTATTATGGTATCCAGAGCCTGAGATCCTACTTTTCTTCAAATTCGGATTCATCCTTAATTTTTTTTCCCAATTTTTTTGGTCCCAATTTTTGCCCCAATTTTATTTTGCCCCTTTCTTGATTTCTTTAATTCGGTGTTCTATAATGTCAATTACTCTATCAGAATCTTCAACCAAGAGATCGATCTCTCCAATTTCTGAGAAGTTGGATCACAACAATTATAATACATGGAGACACCAAGCTTTGCTTACAATTCAGAGTTTAAGTCTTGAAGATCACTTGTACCAAAGCAAGATTCCACAACAATATGAAGAAGATGCTGCCAAGAAGACTAAAACAGAAACTAAAGCCTTCAAACAATGGAGATTAGATGATCTTACTCTATCAACGTGAGTTCTTGCATCAGTCACAAAGCCCTTCAAGAATAAGATCTTTCAGTGTCATCGATTTTCTGAGATTTGGAATGCACTCAATGACTATTTTGCTGAGACCTCTGCCACAAGAATTCAAAGCTTAAAAGCTCAACTAAAATCAGTAAGAAAAACTGGATCGATACCAGATTATCTTTCACAAATCCAGGATCTTGTCGACTCTCTACAATCTATTGGATATCAAATTCAACAAGATGACCATATCTCAGCAATTCTTGATGGTTTACCTGAGGAGTATACCGTCTTTATCACTTCTGTAATGTCAAAATTATCAACCTACAACGTGCCTGAAGTCGAGTCTTTCCTTAAAGCCTATAATGATATGTTGGAAAGATACAAGAAACCACAAGGTGGCATCCCCATGGCAAATCTGGCACAAGCACCATCACCCTATACCAATCAATCTCAGAGAGGTTCTTTTCTTCGAAGAGGAAGAGGGGAAAGATTTGGAAGAGGAGGTCATTTTTTTAATCAAAGTAATCGACCTCAGTGTCAACTTTGTGGTCGCCAAGGCCATGTGGTTCAAACTTGCTTCCATAGATTCGATCCTAACTTTCAAACATATGGAAATAGCTCACAATCACCACAATCTACATTTTCCTACTCTAACACACAACCACCACCACCATCATCACAGTTCCATCAACCAAGAGCTTATTTCTCAAATCCTCAGAATTATCAGGAATCTGTATGGTACCCAGATTCAGGAGCAAGCCACCATGTTACACCAGATTCACTCAACTTGCTGAATTCCAACTCTTCAATTCCAGATTCTGATCAATTGTTTGTAGGTAATGGTCAAGGTACAAAAATTCTAGCTCAAGGAACCTCAATTCTTTGTGATAAAGACAGTAAAATCAAGTTTCTTTTAAATAAATTACTTCATGTCCCTGAAATCACACAGAATTTATTAAGTGTATCTCAATTTGCTTTAGATAATCATGTCTATTTTGAATTTTGGCCTTATGATTATATTGTGCGTGATCAGGACTCTCAAGAAATTCTTCTCCAAGGCAAAGCTAAAAATGGCATATACTCCTTTCAAAATTTGTTTGTTCCCGTGCCTAATAAATCCTTAATGCATAGTTCTTTGAATAATTTTGTTTCTTGTAAGCATAGCATTACAGATTCTTCTATTAAGAAAGCATTTGTAGCTCAAAGCAACAAAAATGTAACCCTTGACCTTTGGCATAAACGCCTAGGTCACAGTTCAATAAAAACTATACTTTCTGTCTTGAAAACATGTGGAGTTCCTGCCCAATTTGATTCTAATTCTGTTCAAATATGTGAATATTGTGCTATGGGAAAAATGCATCAGCTGCCTTTTACAAAATCTGAATCAGTCTATATAGCACCATTAGATCTTGTTTTTGTTGATATTTGGGGTCCCGCTTCTATGATGTCTAGAAATGGATATAGATACTACATCTCATTTGTAGATGCTCATACAAAATACATAACTATTTTTTTACTCACTCATAAATCTCAGTCACTACAAGCATTGAAAAATTATAAAGTGTTTATGGAAACTCAAACAGGTTTGAAGATTAAGGCTTTGCAAACTGATAAAGGTATGGAATTCATGTCACACTCCTTCACTCAATTTTTAACTGAACATGGTATTATGCATAGAATCTCATGTCCCTACACATATCAACAACAAGGTAGTGTAGAGAGAAGACATAGGCATATAACTGAAGTAGGATTGTCACTTTTGGCTACTGCTGCATTACCAATGTTATTTTGGGAAGACTCCTTTCTATGAGCAGTATATATCATTAATAGATTACCAAATTCTGCATTAGAGAATAAATCACCTTTTGAAACTTTATTTGGAAAATTACCAGATTATAAGAACTTTAAAATATTTGGATGTGCTTGCTTTCCTTATTTAAGATCTTCTAACAAAATAAAGTTTGCTTTCAAATCAGAAAAGTGCTTATTTCTTGGCTATGATAGTAACTACAGGAGTTATAAGTGCATGACTAAAGATGGAAAAATTCACTATTCAAGACACGTGATATTTGATGAAACTGAATTTCCTTACAATTCTCTATTTTACAATAAAAATTTAGTGGTGAACCATGATACAGTTCAAGATCTGCCAGCTTTTACATTCAACACTTTACCCAAGACTTCTAACCCTTTTCAAACTCTACCTCTTCTAGATATCTCAGATTCTACCTCATCGACTACCTGTCCTGACACTCAAATTACTAAGCATACCTCTTCTAGTACTAGCCTCGATCAGAATTCTTCCATCCCAAATTCAGGTCTTGAAATCTGTTTACCTTTTGAAAGTCCTACAAACACTAGTTCTACTACATCTTCTAATACTCATAATATGCTCACAAGATCAAAAACTAGAAACAATAGACCTCAAGCATTAGCTATAACTTCAGTAGAACCTTATGATTTGATTAACAATATCTCAAAAAATGTTAAACAAGCTCTTTAGTGTTTACATTGGAAAAATGCAATGGATGCTGAAATCCAATCTTTAGTAAGATGTAACACCTGGAATTTAGTTGAACCACCAAAGCATAAAACTGTTATTGATTCTAAATGGGTTAGAATTCTCCTATTTAGCAGATAGATCCATTATAGTTTTCCAACAAAAGTATGCTCGAGATCTATTACAAAAAGCCAAAATGGACACTGTAAAATCAATGCCTACCCCTATGGTCTCAACCTTAAAGCTTACATCAGATGGTGCTGAACACTTTTAGAATCCAAAACTGTACAGAAAGATTGTTGGATCACTTCAGTATTTGACTATTTCAAGACCAGATCTTGCTTTCTCTGTGAACAAGGTCTCTCAATACATGCACTCTCCAACAATTGAGCACTGGAAAGCTGTCAAACGCATCCTCAGATATATTGCAGGTACAGTATCAGCAGGTATTAAATTTCAAAAATGTACTGACTTGAGACTACTTGCATTCGCAGATGCAGATTGGGCAGGGGATTTGGAGGACAGAAAATCAGTTACTGGCTATTGTGTATACTTAGGAAGCAATTTGGTATCTTGGAGGAGCAATAAGCAAGCCAAAGTTAGTCGTAGTAGCACTGAGGCAAAGTATAGGAGCATGGCAACATCTCAGTCAGAATTAGTGTCTATACAGTATCTTCTAAAGGAGCTTCGAATTTCACAATCCATAGCACCTACTATTTACTGTGATAATCAAAGTGCTTGCTCATTATCGGCTAATCTGGTCCTTCATACTAGGTGCAAACACATGAAAATTGACCTTCACTGCCTAAGAGAGATGGTAAATCAAAAACAACTTTATATCCTCCATATACCTTCTATAGATCAAATTGGGGATATTTTCACCAAACCTCTCTCATCATCTCTATTTCACAAATTTCGAGACAAACTTAGAGTGGTTCTTTAACCCACTACTAAGTTTGAGGGGGACTGTGAATGAATATAAGAGATTAATTAGTTTATATTGGTACTTCACTATAACTATATATATATATATATATATATATATATATATATATATATATATATATTGTATTACTTTATTATTGAGTACTGGAGTAGTACAATTTTCAATGAATGAGTTTCAGTTTTATTCTTTCACTTTCACTTCCACGTTTCACCCTTTCACTACTTCTACCTTCTACGTTTTAAAATCTCTTTCTTCTTCAATTCTACTTCCTGCATCAATATATGAGAATACACTCATGCTTTCAATTTCTTATTCTACCTCAATTGCTATTTCATACAATTAAATACCAATTGTATAGAGTTACAATAATATACGAAAAAATACATGATAAAAAAAATATATTTAACCGTATAAATATAAGAGAAAAAAATGCAACCGAAACAACATTAAATTATTTATAGTCCATATATATATATATATAAAAGCAATGAAAACTGGAGGAGATTCTTTTATATATAATGCGAATATATACGTATTGATGCACGCACATAAATAAGAACAATTTCGTGCAACAATTTCATATATAATGAAAAACGCATATGTATATTTATTTTGATTCAAAAAAATGAGGTATCTTTTATGATTAAATTATGGATGGCTCTGATACCACATTAGAATAAATTAATTTTAATAATCTAGATCATCCATATTAAATCATCAAAAATATATCATAATACGAAAGTGTATCTTTATTCATAGAAATCAGAAACTGATAAAAGGATTTGGATCTTGTGATATTCTTAGGTGGCTGAATTGTGATAATTTTGATGGAGAAAGAGCAACAAAGGCGATTTTGGTAGATTGGGTATCGAAACCCTGAAGCCTATTTATATTTGAGCATGGCACCCATTAAACCCTAAAGTCCAAATAAAATAATATCTAAAGTCCAAAAGATAATATATTTAAAATTTAAAAAATAAAATTATCTAAGGAACAAAAAATAATATCTGATTTTATTCTCATTTAATTTCAAATCAAAAGTAATAACAACTTATTCAATTTAGCATTTATAACAATAAATGAAATCTCCATTATATAAGTCATTTAATTTAAATAACATAATTTATGATTACAATTAATATATTAAAAAATTAAAATAATTTCCTAACATCTACATCACTACCACTGCTGCAGAGCAAATAAAGTAAACCACCATTTTTAATTATGTTTCTATTAACCAACTTATCCTAATAAGTATTCAAATTCTTCCTAATTATGTCACCAAAAAAAATTCTTCCTAATTATAAATCATATAAGCATTTACATTTTATTTGGATAAGATGAATTTAAAGGAAAAGAAAATAGGAGAAGAAAAAATAAATGAAAAGAATAATTTTACTTCGTTTGAATCAACAGTAAAATTGGATGATGTATAAAAATTATTTGAAAAGCTCTTTGTTTTATCATATGGTTCCACCCACAATCTTTTGGAATATTGTTATACCAAATAATCCAATTTTCTAACCATAAACTTATCGTCTCACCCTTAATTATGTTTCTAGTAACCAACTTTTTCTAATAAGTATTCAAATCCTTTCTAATTATAAATCATATAAATATTTACACTTTGTTTGAATCAGATGAATTTGAAAAGAAAGAGAATGAAAAAAGAGAAAACAGATGAAAAGAATAACTGTATTTTGTTTGAATCAACGATAAAATTGGATGATGCATAAAAATTAAAAAAAAGTCCTCTAAAAGTAATTAAACTCTTAGTTTTATCATAGCTTAGTTTTAATTCAGGACTTGTGAGTTATGGGCCCACCACGCTTCCGCTGCACCACTCTAATGAATAATGTTAGTTATTCAATTAGATTTATTTATTCCAATAAATATGCAATAGGCACTATTTTAATTTTTATCACTTAGCAAATACCTTAATCTCCATCTTCAATCAAATAAAGCACTTTGCCTGAATTTTATTTTATATATTTATAATAATGGAATAAAAATTTGCCATTCTTATAAGGACAATCATATTTTATTTTTATACTAAATCTTATTTTTACAAGACTATACAATTGCACCTTCTTTCTTTTGCAACTACATATATTCCACAATATGAATTTATTTTCATCTTTAAAATCATTTCTCCGCCTTAAAAATATAGAAAAATATTATATTTGTATTTTCATTGTTTCTTTCATATTTTAAACAAATACTTTATCAATTTAACCGTTAAAATAAAAAAATATGATAAAAAAATTAGCTAACTAGTTTAATCACTTTCAACATTTTTTTCATGGTCGGTATTATTTAGAGACAACTGAATAAAGAACAAATCCCCCTTCTACTCAATCAATCTATTGCTTGTAAAGTATCTATTAAATAAGAGTAGCAATGAATAAGGTAAGATTTGGACTCTAATCTAATTCTATTCGTGGATTAAAACTTTTTTAAAACTTAAAGTGATCTGGTTGTTGGTGCATGAAAGAGGAGTCATCATACTAAGTGCAGGAAGAAAATCATAATCACTAATCTTACACATAATGGAAGTCACTCTATTTTTGAACACTCTACACACTATCCATCCTTCTTCATGAGGAATAGCAGGCATCACAGTTTGATCGGTTTTAAGACGATATTCATGCATGATTCAATCAGATGCGGATGCGAGGTGGGGACACGGATGTGGTGGCGTCGGCTTCGGTTGCGTGGACAGCGACGCAAGATGCAGATGTGGCGGCGGGCATAGGCAGCGAGGTTCTGACTGCATCTGAACGGCATTAGCGGAGAACGACGACGGTACTGATGGGCATTCATGGTGCACACGTCAGCGTCAGCTGGAGCTATGGGCTACGATGGCGGGTGTCTGTTGCGGCGCGACACCAATGAGAGAGGATGGAGAGGGAGAGCGAGACCGATTGGAGGTGTTCGTAACTGTTTGTAATCCTTATTTGCTTTGTATTTGAAATTTGAAATAATTTTGTAATTAATTAATTTAATTATCATTTAATGTTAATTTCAAAAATATTTTCATTGTACACATTGTACACTAATTATATTGGCTCCTCATACTTTCTCAAACTTTTTTAAAACTTAACCTTACCCTATTTGCGGATCTCTCAATCCTAATCCTACCCACATCCTAAAGTTCTTAACTCTATCCTACTCGACTCTATCTGCAGAAAAATAAAAAAATTAAATAAATATAAAATTTAATCATTTCATATTTCATACAAATTAATAAAATAAAAATAAAAACTAAGTTCAAATTAAAATTAAAAAGAATAAAATTTTAAAAAAATTTAACATAAAATTACAAATAGCATGATAATCAAATTTTTAATAAAATTAAAATAACACAAATAAAAATAAACATCTTATCACTCTTCTTTTAACTTTAAATTCTTGCAACATTACTCTTTATATAACAAATGTATTAAATTAATATTTTAAATTATTAGTTTAGTAGTTACTTTGAGTTCTTACAAAATGGAGGTTATGGGTTCAATACCCACTTTTTTTTACTATACATATAATTTTTAAATATATATTATCGGGCGCGCTACACATTCATGTTACCAAGTTGGTCCAAGGCCAAATAGAGTCACGCACATTAATGACGAGTGAAAATACGCGCCCGGAAACCCTTTGTTATTTCGTGCTCATTATGAAAAAACATTACTTCTTCCTCAACACGAAACCGCTACACGAAATCGCTCCTTCTCTTCGAATCTCTCTCAAAATCACTCAAATTTCAGTCACAATCTCTGCAAAAATCACTACTAGAGAAGAATCGTGAGAAGATTTGGCAAAGAACAACCAGAAATGAACGAAAACAGCAACAGCGATTCGCCTTCCTCCTCTTCCTCATTCTTCTCCTTCTTTTTCGTGTTCCTTCTTCTTCATGTGTTTTCTCCTTATCTTCATTCTTTTGTTATTATTGCTGCTATATTTTTTTTTGTCTTTTAATCTTTCTCTCCCTGGTGAAGAAGTAGTAGAAGGTGAGGAAGAAGAGTTTTGAATTATGCAGAACAGAAATGAATCAAAATGGCCAACTCCACTGAACCGAATATCATTCATGTGTTGAATAAAACGTCATAAACATTTAATCATCAAGAAAAATATTTCTACATGCACAAGGACTCAATTGAACACACTAACAATCAAGTAAATCAAAATGAGCAACTCCACTGACCCGAGCAACATTCATGTGCTGAATAAAACGTCATAAATATTCAATCATCAAGAATAGTATTTTTTCATGCAAAAGAAGTCAATTAAACACATAACAATCAAGTGAACCAGAATGGTCAACACCACTGAACCGAACACCAATCATGTGCTGAATAAAACGTGATAAGCATTCAATCAGTAAGAAAAATATTTCTGCATGCACAAGGACTCAACTGAACACATTAACAATCAAATGAATCAAAATGAGCAACTCTACTTAACCGAGCAAAATGTTAGTGTTGTTGGTGATGATTATAACGAAAAAAGAAGAAGAATCTGCGTGCACAAAGAATAAGAAGCAGAAGAACCTATGTGCGCGAATTTGAAAGAAGAAGGAGGAGGAGGAAGAGGAGGAGAAATACTATTCTTGTTGATTGAAAGTTGATCACCATTTATTCACCACATGAACATTGTTCGGTTCGGTGGCCTTTGTGATTTTGATTCACCAAATGAATATTGTTCGGTTCGGTGGCCTCCTTTTACTTTGTTCAGAGTTTAAGATTATTGTGATAGCATGCAACAATCATTTCCTAGCTGTCTTAACGTAATAACCTCATTCAACTGAAAACGCAAGAAGAGAACAAGGTTTACATTGAGAAAGATTTATCATACAACAGAAGGTTTACGTTATATACGTTATATGAGGCGCATGTATAACAAACGCATAAGGGGGTTGGGGAGACGCATCTGATTGAAGTTACTTGGATAGCTTGGATAAAAAAATGACATGAATATAGAGCTTTTTCGATATATTATATAATTAGGGGTGACAAAGCGGGCCAGTCCTCCCCGTTCCGCCAAAGTGATATGGGTTGAACATGCTATCCCATCCCGTCAAAGGGCGGAGTGGTGGGTTAGTGGACCGGCCCGCCTTCTCTTTCTTTTCTTTTTTTTTTAAATAATCTATATTAAATATAACACAGTCTAGTATTCAAAATCAAAATAGTAATTCGGAGGACAAACAGAATAAAAAATAATAAACTAAAATAGAAACAAAAGAATTAGGGATAAGTAAAAAATTAGAGACAAATTAGCACCTATAATAGAATCAAATGTTCCACAACAGAACTAGTTTAGTAACATTTTAACAATAAAAGATAAAAAAATCTTCAACCGGATGAATCTGAAAAATTGCTTGAGTGAGAGGTTGGCCGATTGGGGGAGCGCTACCGCAGTTGGACCGTGATTGATGGCTGAGTTGAGACACAGAAATTGTCGGTGCACGTTGAGGGAGGAGGAGAGAGACAATTCAACGGAGGGAGATCGCCGTCGCTGATGCTTGCTAGACTGAGAGAGAGCGCCTTTGGCCTTCGGCTTTGCGGCTGACATGTGAGGGAGAGAGAGAGAGAGGCGAGGCCGGGACGGAGAGAAACACAAGGACGCTGGTGTACTACGAGACAGAGAGCTAAGTTGTCATTGCCGCGGTGATTCCGATGTATTATGGGCTCTGGGCAACTTCGATCCGAGAGGGAAAGAAAGAGAGGAAAGGTCACCGAGTGTGCCACCGATGTTCTGAGCTGTTGCGGCTTTGCAATGCTGCATTGCTACCTGTGACCGCGTGAGAGAGAAAGAGAAAAAAAAATTATCAGCTCGCTTGGCCAGCCCACCCTGCTCTGCCAAAGCTCGCCAGTTTGGCGGTACAGTTTTGACGGTTTGACTTGGTGGATTCGGCCCATTTTACCACCGTTATATATAATATATTAAGAATATGAGTAAGATAGAATAGGATATATCTGCACCCAATCCTACCCACAAATAAATTCTACGTACATTCTATTCTACCTGCAGCGAATCAGATAGACAACTTACCCAATTAAATAAAGTCAGATTGAATATTTGTAGATAGGGTACATGTCAGCCCTGGTATCAACATTTTGATACATGATAAATTGATTATAGAAGTAGAACAACATAAATAATACATGTTTTAAATAGTTGAACCAGTTCTAATGTGAAGAATGCTTCAATTTTTCATATGGTAATCTACAAAGGAAAGCCAAATATTAAACTTTGAAGAAAAATCATTCTTGTGGAATTATTAGTAGATAATATAAGTAAAAAATAAAAATACTAGTTAGTTGACACATATATCCACATAATTTAAGACTTTGCTACACAGATAATCCTCTAGTTGGCAGTTCAACTATGTTCTTTAACTTAGAAAGATTATGTATAGTTTAATATAGAAAGAAAACTAAATAAATTTAGTTATTTTTTTATCAACCATATATTATATAATTATCATCTCTTTTTAAGTAAGCTTTCTTCTCCAAATAAACTTATGTCTCTCTTATTTTTGTAGTTCTGTTTGAATTTGAAGGCAGTTAGAAAATGCTTCTTAGAAAGAGCTTAGCACACACATACCCTCATTCAGTTAATACTTACAGGATATCATTAATTTCATGGATTCTGACAACAATAACAAGCAAATTTAGAATCGTTCCCTGCACTACATATGTATATATAATATATAGTATGTATTGAATGAGTTTGTAACTTATATACATTCCAGAGAAAACCACGTTTGCAAAGGTTCAAATTAAAATCTGACCATGACGAAACAGATCTCATTATAGCTATCTGTGCAATATCATATATAAAATTAATTTACTCAAGAATTGGATGAAACTCAAAAACTTGGTAAAATTAAAGGGTAAAAGTAAAGCAGATAATAATAATAATAATAATAATAATAATAATAATAATAATAATAATAATAATAATAATAATGTTATCCCAAATATCCATGAAGTAAAAGCAATGAGTAAATGGTACACAACAAAGTACAGACATAAACACATAGGTGATGAGCTTTTGCAGGCTGAGTGTTTTATTTGTAGTACAAATAAATCAGATCACACCGCACAGCAGCAGAAGAAAGGTATATTATGAAAGGACACAAATAATAATCCATAGTCACTGTAACATTGTTATACCTCAAAATGCCACAACATTCACCATTATTAATTAAATTAAATCATTCAATGGCATGCATCAATCTTTATAACAATGAATAGTATCACAAAAATTAGATAACTCTGTTTCCAGATGGTTTATTTAGGGCTCCCAATAATAATTGTTCTAGTAATAGAAAGCATTTAACTACTGATTAAATTAAATTAATAAAAGAATAACCTTTTAATTGCTCCAAGCTGGTGGTAGTAGTAGTCAATAGCCATTTATTGCCGCTGCAGCATCATCAAGATTCTCATATCTATCAAGTTAATTAAAGGGGGAAATTGGATTAACTAATTAAGCAAAATTAAAGGCAAGGCACGCAGTAATCAACTAAAGCTATGTGAATCTTGATGATGCTCCATCGGCAAACAGTGACTGGTTTCTTGATGCAAAAGAGAGCAATCATCATGAGCCCTAACCCTAGTTAATTAAGAGCTGAAAAGGATCGAAGAAGAAAGAAGCGAAGCAAGGAAGGGTTAAGATAGAGGTGAAATAGAAAGAAGGCATAAAGGGTGTATATATAGAGGAAATAATGATAGTGTGTGAGTGAGGCTTATAGTAAGATCTGACAGTTACAGAGAGAGTGATAGTGATTATTTGGGAAAAACGAATAAGGGAAGTTGTTGCGTCTTCAAATGAAGATAAGAAAGTGTTTTAATTTCTTTCTTTCTCTTTCCCTTTTCCTTTTAGGGTTTCTATTTCACAAACCCCTCCTTCCATTCTTACTCCTTTTCCCCTTTTTCCATTCTTTTCAAACTTACTTTATCACTATCTATCTCTTCTCAATCTCATACAGTCTTTCACTTCACTTCACTTTTTCTTTTTTCCTTTTAAATTACAAGAGTTTTAATTTTTATGTAATTATCTTGAACATCACTATTCTTTTAAATTATTATTCACGTAATACATACAAAATTAAAAATGATTATTTTTATTAATATTATATTATATAATTAAATATATGTGTGATGTTCTTTTATATTAAAAGTATTAAATTTATAATGCAAAAAGTATAAAACCATTTTAAACAACAAAGAATTATATGTATAAAAAATTAGTTATCGAATTAATTATTATGTATTTATGTATAAAAATATGTAATATTTAATTTATTTTTAATAAATATTTTTATTTTATTATATATTTTATATAAATGGTTCATTTTTGTATGTACACTTAATTTAATATTTCTTTTAACTGAATATTCACAAAATAGTTATAAAAAGTAGTTTGTTTTTGTGATGTTATCGGTGCATAATCATCAAAATTAAATTAAAATTAAAATTTATTTTTCTAAATTTTATATACTATTATTATTATTCAATTCGGTTAATTAGCTTATCGATCTATGGTCCCTCATCGACATACATCCATTACTCCTGCTCTCATGTTTTTAATCACTCAATTAATTAACTAATTAATTAATCTATTTGTTGCTCTACTCAGCCAATTTCCCTCATTAAGCTTTGTTCTTTAGTGTAACGTAACGGCCATATAAACACTTTAATTTAGACTTTAATTTCTTTACCAAGGAAATAATATAGATATTGTCAGCATTGATGCTCTTGTTGTCTAGTTGTTTTTCAAATCATCTTTGTGCCAGGTTGCCAAATTAAAATATGAATACATAAGTTCTCCATATATAATAACAATAATTATTATTAAAAGACCAATTTTTTTTAGTATGATAATACATATAACATTATTCTAGTATTAGATGTAGTTTTATTCTTTGAATGTGAAAAGAGTTTGATGGAGTATTAGCTTTAACTTTGATTTATATTTGAGATTCCATATTCGTTTTGAAATATATTTTGTATCTTTTATGCTCTGATTTATTTTTCCTCCAAAAAAACATTTTTTGTAAAAATGAATAAATAGAAAGTTTAATTTTAATGTATTGGCTATCTAAAATGTTTTACACAATAATCAAATCACATATGTTTTTTTTAAATAATCATTCAGACGGTTAATATAAAAAACAATTATTTTTATTGACGTGATAATAGATAATTTGATGCGCATATAAAACTACAATACTTTTATACTAACAATACATTAAAATTAAATTCATATATAAAACATAATGTGTCATATTATTTTTTATTAATTATCAAAATAATTTTATTAAAATGTGTAAAAAATAATAGATAAAAATATTTATAAATATATGATAATTAATTTTTGATACAAATGTAATAATTTTTAAAAGCAAAAGACCTTAGCTTTGTTTGGACCATGCTTGTATGGACCAAATATATATGCACATAGATATGGCGCCTCCGGCCTCTACTCTCCCCTCCCCCACATATAGTAACATTTGAAGGTGGAAACTCAAGTGCAATTAATTTCGCGTAAAGGTGATAGTTGAGAGTGGTTAAATAATTTGACTGATTTATCTAACGACTCTCAGTTATCAACTTCACGTAAAGTTGACCGCACCTGAATTCTTACCTATCAGGATTCATATAACAATTGTTCATCAAATTAATTAAAACATTCAAATATGAGTTGATGACCTACAAAAGGCACAATTCACTAGTAATGGCTTTTAATCTTAACCTCGTTATACCTAATAATGACGAATAAAAAAATGAAAGAAAAGTGTCCCTAAGAAAATGGCTAAAGAGTTGCACACAGTGGGTATTATAATGCAATGAAGATCTTGAGAGAATCTCTCTTTTATATGCCTATGCTTGCTTCTTAGCTTCAACACGCAACGAAATGCCGCACTAGCCGCTCTAAATCAAACATCTAGTAAAGGTTTTATCCATCTTATCGTTCATTCATTCTTCAGTCTTGATTTGAAATTTTATCATATAAAGCCGATAACTGTTTGTGTTTGTGGCCTTTAGCATAATAAGAACAATGAAAATGTTTCCTTCTATTATTTAATTTATTTTTAATATATATTTTATATTAATAATTAATTCAGTAATATTTTTTTATGTATATATACATTTAATAAAATTGTAAAAATAATTATCGATTCTCTTTTATAGTATCTTCTTCCACTTTTTCTTTTAATTTGGACACTATTTAGGACCAGTTTGAGTAAACAGTTTAATTAAATTCTTTTTGAAAAAATAGTTTAAATAATAAATGATTATATTAAGAGTAATTTATAAATAAGTTATTTTATGTTTAAATTTTTAATTCTAAAAATGTTTATTTTATAGAAATATAATAAAAAAATAATAGTATTATAAGAGAAGTCATTTTTTTAACTTTTTTATAAGCTCCTAAATAGTTTTTTAGAAAGCCGCAATTCGATTTTAAAAATTACAACAAACATTAATACGGTTACTTTTCATAAGTCAATAACTAAAAAAATTACTTTTAAAACTTCCCAAACAAACCTTAATGCTTCTTATTTTCTCGTTAACGTATTCAGTAATCATTATGAGTTTCCAGATTAACAAACTGTTGTGGAGGCAACACTATCCGAATGTTTCCATAATCTCGCAGCTAATTAAGCATGTGAAGTCTGTAATTAATGTTGAGAATATTTGGTTTACCACTTTCGACTTTTAATGAGAAGCTCTTATTAAAACCTCTAGTAGAAGATGACAGATAAAATATTAATTTAAACAATCAAATTTTATTTTATTTAAAATATTATTAATTATTAATAAATAATAAATAAAATAAATTTGAACTATTTTTTTATTATCTCCTTGGTATTACGATTTTGGTAATACTACGAAACCCTGTGCAATGCACTATAAGTGGAATTGGAAAGGCAATTGGCCTTTGGGTTGTTAATTAGTCAAAATAAAACTCAAAGCCCAATGGAAATGGGAGAAGTGCAAGAATGTGCCCTTAGGTCAGATTGACATGCTGCATGCGGCACAAATTTTGGTAGCAAAATTAATAACAAGGATTTAGCACCCATGTTAAATTTATAAATTAATTTTTTTTATTAAAAATATAAAAAATTTAAATTTTTAATATATTTATTTTATATTTATTAAATAAAATATTTAAAAGTTTTTATTAATATAATTTTATCATATACTTTTAGACATATATTAACTAAACACTAATAACAAAAGAGTAATAAAATGAGAGATACATATATATTCGTATATACGATGTGACTGAATTCATTGATGTGGCTGCAGACAGCTATAAAAGGATCGGCGTTGAACACGGAGAAGTGGATCACACAAAATCATGATCTTCCTCGGACCAACTTTTTTTCATCTATTTAATTGCTTTTTCTCTTTTCATCGTACTATGTTTTTCGTTTTTCTCTTGGCTTCAACTTTAACACTTTTCAAGTGGTGCTTAAATACCCTTTAAAAAAACCGTAGGACGGTAGGGTTAGTTATGCTTTAAATTTAAAACATGTTTGGTTGTACTTTCAATTTCATTAGAAGTAATTTTTATCCATCTATCCTACCTTAAAGTTTATGCTTGGGCAAATTTTCATTTTTATTTCATAATGAATAATTATTAATATTATTTCTATTTTTTCATTATATTGTGAACGTTTTAAAATTCCTACTGTTAACTCGATCACAAATTACTAATAAAAGAGGTGATATATGATAAATGTTGGTAATAAATTCTATGATATTAGTATCGTAGAAGCAAATTCCTAAAACATTTTAGATACATTAAAAAATTAAAAGAAAAAAATTAATTTATAAAAAAATTACGATATTATGTTTTTTTTCACCTCACATCATCATCATCGTTATCATGAAGGTCTTATATCATATGTAAAACCATTTTTTCTCTGTTAAATTGTAAAAAAAATAATTAACAAATTATAGTTCAAATGACATAATCTCTTCATTTTTACTTAGAGGTTTCGAATTTGAATCTTATTTCTAACTTAAAAAAAATTATAAAGGATAGAAGTTGAGAAGATATTCATTCTTCATTAGTATTTTTTAGGGATAAAACATAAGATAGATAACTTCGAATTATTTTTAAATGTTTGGGACGCAAATATGAAAAAAATATTAGGAACAATTTTGATATATATATATATATATATATATATATATATATATATATATATATATATATATATATATATCTTAAATAATTGGGACAAAATAATATTTTATTTTTTAATTTATATTTTATAATCAAATTTTACAATAAATAAACAATATAATGAAATTAAACTCGTATTATAATCAAATTACAATTAGATGTACATTGGCCTTTCCTTCAACCTCAAGTTGGCGGTTCCACAAATGCTTTTTATCATATCAATACTTTTACCTATAATAACGAGTAAATGTAAATTAACGAGTAAAAATGAAACAAAGTAAATCGGTGTTGGATCAATTTGTCAATCTCAACGTGAATTCTTATGACCTCTCCTTTAATGATTGACTGAGTTAGGAGGCCATTATCTCTATCATTCGTTCTAAAAGTACTCATCAAGAAGCAGAAACCTCAAAAATTTATTTCAATTACAGAAATGTTCTTCCTTAATACGCTAGCAGTGGCTCCGAATTTAAATAAAACACGTTCTTCTACAATTATTACGCTAGTAGTGACTGCAAAATTGAGGTAGAAAGATATTGTTTCTTATTTTGCAGGCATAAATACAAAATTGTGAGATAATACATGTCGCATACATTTTAAATACGACACTTATCGATACTTGTTCACCACACGTATTTTTTGTGTTTAACTTATCGGACACTTAGGCATATCTAAATACCATCATATCTCAGACTCTCAGCGTGCACAATTTTATTATTAACATGTATTTTTAAAATGAATTTAAAAATAATATATATTATTATTTATTAAAATAAAAAATATTTTAAATATTTTATATAATAAAAAAATATTAAAAATAATTAAAAATTAATTTATATTTTAATATCTATAAAATATCAAAATATTGTTATAATTTATCTAATAAATAATTTGTATTTTATATATATATGTCGTATTCTGATATGTTATAAGAATTTAAAATGTATGTATCTTCGTATTTCATATTACATCGTATCTTGATTAGTTTCTGTGCATTATAGGTTTTATATATTTGACAAAAGAATGTACAATTAGTTTTCACTATATTATCTACATTTTTTTTTTTTTTTTTTACTTTTGGACACATTAAGATATACTAATTTTTTAGGTCTAATAGCTGTGTTATGATCTACAATTTTATTACTCACAAATCCACAATTAAAATTGTATTTTCATAAAAAAGGTTTTTGGTCTCCCACAGTTGAAAATTTCTAAGAATGTGTTTAGATTTAGAAAATTATGAAGACTCATGCACATTTTTTTATATAAAGTTAATAAATAGATGAGAATTGTTAAATAATAATTTAGTTAAATATATTAAATTTTATAATAATTATCAACTAATAATTTTATATAAAAATAACTACATGTAAGTTTTTACATTAAAAAATATTTTTAGTTTTATTTTCTATTTTTTTTCTATAAATTTTTCTTTCATTTTCAAATTTTTTTATTTTGAAAATATGTTTGATTTGTTTGTTTTCAATTTTTTTTCTTTTTATCTTCCCTGTTTAATATCATAATTATTATCAATCATCACCATCATCAATTATTTTTCAACTCCATCTTCACATCATCAACATACATCATAACTAAGGATTTTTTTCATTTATAAAATAAAAATTATTTTTTTTTCAGAAAAGATTTTTCAACTTTATTTTTAAAGATATCATTTTTTTGTATTAAGGGCAAGTTCGCCACCCCCTCCCGGCGAATTTTATGATGAGTACGGCACATTATATATACTAGTGGGACCATTTTTTTTCCTCTTTTTTCTTCTATTCTCTCTTCCAAATTTTCTTTGTTACTTTTTTCTACCTTTTCGACATCCGTGAAGTTTAGTGTGGGTGATTTTCTCAGTTCCAGGTTAGTAAATAATAGTCTCTTTTTTTAAATCTTAATTAGAATTATTTGGTTTACTGTTTACATGTTAGTTAAGATTGTTAGGTATAAATCATTTGCAGGTTAGAATAACAGATTTATTGTTTACATGTTAGTTAGTTACACGTACTTTTAAGTGTTGTTATGTTATGTGGATCATATTATGTCACCGTCTTTTAGTATAGTGGCTGTCTATGAACATATTAAAGAATATAGAAAAGTATATTATTAGATAATTTAGTCAGAGGTATTAGATTGCGTTGTGAATTAGAAGGTAATTAGTCGAATAATCAATTAAATTTAGGGTTAAGCTTAAAGTTAGTAGGTTTATAAGGTATTTTTCATTTAGTTTATTTTTTAATAATCTAGTGTGTGATTTTATTTTACTAGATTGTGTTTCAATGGAGCAACAGTTATTGGGTTATGAGCATGAGATGTATAGATTGAATCACGCTGAGCACATCGCTGGGAGGCTTGATCGAGTGGTATGATTTTTTAACCTTTTTTATGTTATTGTATTAAATAAAAAGTGAACTTGCTATTGTATTTATTCACGGTACCTTCTTTTATTAATTTTTTTTTTCCGTTCGGTAGGCGCCTTGGATCTTGCGCAACAGACGGAATTTGATGACACGGCCGCTGGAGCAGATTAGACCATATCTGATATGAGCCGGGTTTGAGTACGTCGCATATATGGTCGAGTTTGAGCATGATTGGTCTCTTTCCTTGGCGTTGATAGAGAGGTAGAGGCTTGAGTCCTACACATTTCATTTACCGTACGAGGAGATGACTATCACCCTACAGGACGTGGCCTATCAGTTGGGACTCAAGATTGACGATGATCCTGTGAGTGGATGCATAGGTGGGTGGGAGCAACACTACCAGGGATGGACTATTAAAGAGTTATATGAGCAGATACTGGGTGTTGTTCCCAATCCAAAGGACAGACAGTCTCAGACGAAGTGGACTATGAAGCTCTCTTGGTTCCACAACACGGTTTATGGAGAGCTAGAGCAGGATGCCACAGAAGAGCGCCTGATGAGATATACAAGAGGATACATCATGCAGTTGATAGGTGGTATCCTCTTCCCCGATGCATCTGACTCTCGAGTGCATTTCAGGTGGCTTCCTCTGCTGGAGAACCTTGATGCGTGTGACCGGTTGTCATAGGGTTCGGATGTGCTGGCATGGATGTACCGCCAGATGTGCCGGGCCACGGAGCATGGTCAGCGCAACTTGGGAGGATATGTCAGCTTGATGCTTTCTTGGGCCTACCACCGTATTCCGTTAGTACGGCCCGATGGGTTTGACGCTCGTCGCTTTCCCCTGGTCGAGAGGTATTATAAACACTTACCAAAGTTATTCAACTCATTATTAACTTTATTATTAGTAATGAAGGATAAAATATTATTGTTGTTTATTGTGTAGGTGGGTTCCGTACCGGCCAGACATTGCCACAGGCGAGAGCAGGCTGAGGCAGTACAGGTGTACGTTGAACGAGATTGGGATGCTGAATGTAAGTGATTAATATTTAGTTAACTATTGTACCTGTTTCATATGATTATCTGAATTTTGTCGTGCATTTGTGTTCTGTGAACAGGTTGAGTGGACTCTATATGTTGACCCACATCTGGTTGGGCTTGTTCCACCGGCGATAGCAGAGGCGGATGCCTCGGCGACGGTTGTATGTCCACTGTTATGTTAGCTATCATCGAGTAGCATCAGGTGGACGGGGTAGTACGTCAGTTCGGTGGCCTGCAGCACTTCCCACTAGGCCACTGAACACTTGCGCTCATCAAGCAGCACCTGATAACTCTGTTGCGTAGATCCCGGAACTGCTGCTAACCCTTCAACCGTGAAGTTTGTCCTGGACCAATCAAACAGGTAAACATTCATAGTGTTCACGTACTTTGAGTTGAATTCTGTGGCCTTCATCAATGTTTGTGAGAATTCAGCACCAACCTGAAGTTGGGCCAGTGCCTCAGAACCCTTCCTTGCAAAAATTTCACCCAAACGAAAATAACTTGACTTAACAAGAGCCGTCATTGACAAATTACGGGAACCCTTCATAACAGCATTAATGCACTTGGAAATATTGGCCGTCATGTGACCAAATCGATGTCTCTCATCAGCATACTGTACCCACTGTAATCGTGGCATTTCTTCAAGCCAGTTTGTAATAGCTACGTTTTCTCCCCTCAGATGGCCATAATAATAAGCGTACTCACGATGCGACTTCGAGTACGCTGCATTAATAAGAACCTTCTTCAAGTCTTTATTCCTAAAGTGGGTCATGAATTTGGCTGTAATGTGTCTTGTACAAATCGCTTGAAAGGCATGAGGCGGTTTCATAAACTCCCTTCGGCATTTAGTGCTCCATCAATGGACTTGTGTTTGTCTGAAATTAATAACACTCCTGGTTGTGGTGTAACATGCTCCTGTAAGTATGAAAGAAAGAATGATCACGTCTCATTTGTCTCACCCTCAACAACTGCGAATGCAACGGGCAGAATGTTTGAATTGCTATCTTGCGCTATGGCCATTAACAAAGTTCCACCATATTTACCATATAGGTGGGTGCCATCAACAGAGATAAGTGGCTTGCAATGCTTGAAGGCTTCAACACATGGTGGAAACGTCCAAAAGACCCGATGAAACATCACAGTGTCGGTGGAGGCAGGCTAGGACTGTGTCACTAGTTGCACCCAAGTACCTAAATGGACATACATTAATCGGCTTTTTGTAGACGGCTGAAGTATTTAATAGCGAATAATTAAACCAGAAATAAATCTTACCTGGCAAGTACATCTGCATAGCGAATAACCAACGAGGAAGCTCGTTGTATGACTCCTCCCAATCGCCATACATTCTAGCAATGACTCTGTTTTGGAAGCCAAACCTTTCTGTACAACGCCTTGTAACCAAAGTGATTCTCTATATCTCTTTGTAGAACCCTGATGCTGATTGTTGGATCGGCCTTGACCATTGTGAAAACATGTTGTGCAATCACTTTCGAATCTAACCTACGATGATCTTGCCCCATGGAAGTTTGCATACAAGTATGAGGACCAGTGTATCTCCTAACTTCCCACCTTTCTTGCTTTCGACAATATGATATAAGTATGCTCCAATTACAACTGGGTCCGAACTGGATACATCGTGCATTGTACCTCCAATGGTCACTCTCTACTATCTTGTACTCCGCAGCCCTCCTGATGTTGTACTGCTTAACTGCCAACATGACTTCTTCCTTGTTCCCAAATTGTTGTCCAACCTCAAACTCATTTCTTGGGTCTTCTTTAGGACCTCCTTGGGTAAACGACCAATCCGAAGTCATTGCATCAAGACTCAACCTAGTGAAATGATCTGGCCAGTCATATGGTCGAGAAATGGCAGGCTGTGTCAGAGCAATCTATGTGTCACCGTATTAGCTCATCTCCTCTTCCATGTCACTATCATCAGGGATTTCGGGTGGTTCTTCGTCAGCAACGTCTCCATCATCGGGGTTGACTTCATACTGCTCCATCATCGGATCTCTAATAGCAGAACCATCATGACTTTCAAAACCTTCGTTCATTAAGTCAACGTTACGGACTTCAATATTAGATCCCTCCTGACTACCCTCAGGTGGCAATTTAGATCCACCATGGTCCTTCTGATAGTTCGTCTAACAACTCCACTCGTCGGACTATCATCGACAGTATCTGCAGATGATCCTCGGCCACCAAAGTCAACAAGAAACACGGATAATTCTAACAGATGAATATTGGTCCATCGGTTGTGCCACGACCTTATAAGCGTACGTTATCGTCGTCGCGCAACCTGTACCTAATTCAAAACAATAGAAATATCGCTCACAACGATAGTCTGATAAATATACTAGTAACAGAGACAAAGACAACACAGCTATAATATACCTTTTATAAAATAAATTGCCATCTAACTCCGTTGGATATCTGTAGTAAATTTTTTTCACCCTTTTAGATTCCTGCTATTCGAGGGCATGCAATATCAAATTCTTCAAGGCTGTTAAACTATTGACTTCCAGTGTCATATACGTAATTATCGGTTGGCCCGATTTAGAAACAATTGAACCTTCTTCATCATACACTATTTCACCATTGTAATGAATGGATAACAATGAATTTCTTGACATCGTAGCAATAATGTTAACTATAAAGAAGAAAGTAATTAGAGAAATTGTTGCTGCTTGATATCCAACAGACTTGCATTTATCTCCAAACTCGTCATAGAGTTCGCCGGGGGGAGGGGCGAACTCTATATAAATTATAGAGTTCGCCGGGGGTGCGACAAACTTGCTCTTAATACCCAAAAAAAATCGTATCCTTGAAAATAAAGTTAAAAAATATTTTCTGAAGAAATAATTAATTTTTTAGACTAAACCACCAAAAGTAACCATGAAAGATTGATTCGCTGACAAAAGTAACCATGAAAGATTAAAACTCCTAAGATACCCACAATTGATTTGCTCCATTTGTCAAATGTGACCAAATGTTAATAAAATGTTAGAAAATTATACAATGTGTCCACATCCATTGCAGTGTGGCAAAAGAATGCCTTACGTGGATTAAATTTTCTTTTTGGTTAAAATTACATTTATTTAATTTCATTGATTTAGTTTATTAAAAAAGAAAACATTACTCTTTGAAGCATTGAAATTAGAAGAACAGAAAGAGGTGTTAGCCCCTCCCTTTTGAGCGTGACATCAATCATGCCCTAACAAAGCAAGTTTTCATCTTCTTCTTCTCTAGCGTACTCCCATTGTACTCTGATTCCATTCCCGTGACAACATTGGAGAAGGAGGTTGCTGCTTCTCCAACAGCGTGTTTATAGGCGAACTCTGTCACGCTTAAAGGCTCTATGAGGTAATACTTTTATGAACTAAGTCATTCAATGATTGTAACCTCTAAGTTATAAGAGTTGTTCATTCAATGTGAAAAAATTAGTTCTGTTGTTGTGGTTATTTCTGATAGGGTTTGGATTTGTGGTAACTTCATTATATTCTTGTTCCTCTGTTTAAGCTGTATAATTTTGTATGGTTCGAATATTATGGTAATAATTGTTCTTGAAACCAAATTGATAGTGAAGTTAGGTACCATGATGGTTAGGGTTTGAGTAAGTTGGAGTTTGTAAGATTGCTACTAATGGTGGATTTTAAATTCTTTTGCGTAGATGGAAAAATTCTTTTTACATATCACTTTAGAGATATATCACAGAGGAAAATTTGAGAGAACAAAAGATGAAAAAACTATGTATGTAGGTGGAGAGAAATCTGAAATTCGAAGGGTCAATGTTGATACTCTTAATGGGTTTTTTATCAATGACCTCCTTAGAGATATAGGATACACCATGATCAATGAATGCTATTGGTTAGTGCCTAGAATGGAGCTTAATGGTGGTTTAAAGTTATTGAGGAGTGATAAAAACATAATAGAGATGTATGAAGCTGCATTAAGGAATGATAGTAGAATTTGTGTATACACTGAGCACCCAATAAGCTTGCCAGAAGTTGTTGAAGAGGGTGATGGTAATGTTGCATCTCCTTCAAAGGGGAGAAAAAAGATTTGTGCAAAGAAGACTCTAACTCCTAGAAAAAAGAAAGTTACGAAAATGGCCAACACAACTGATCATCCCAAAGCCCAGCCCACCACACAGTCAGGTACCAGGCCCAATAGCCAACTCAATCAACAGCCCAATATACAACCCAACGCTCAACCCAAAACACAAGCAAGGACATCATTATCACAAGGCAAAAATTTTCTTAGCCAACCCACTTCAACCATGAGACAGTCTAGTAATCCCATACAGCAACAAGAAGTCACAAATACCTTAAATTCACAACACAATTCTAGTTCTCAACCTTTTCATGCTGCCCCAACAACAACACCAGAAATACTAACACAATATATACCCCAAGCTTATAATGAACCCCAATCTGAACCGTATGATGTACATGATTCTGATTCCATTACTCAACCCCAACCACCACCATCATCAAGTCAAAATGCTGAACACAATCAAGGTCCATCTCAACATGAAGTAAGAGAAGCGGCCAAAAAACAGAACAGGAGGAGCACTAGCAGACCTGAACCTACTGGACAAACTTTCAAACAGAACCCAGATCCTAAAAAGGCTCCAAGTATTTTTGTGCCAGTTGATGAGGCTGAAGAATATTCAGACCCTGAACCAGGATTACACTGTTATGAGTCTGAGGAGCTCCAAAGTTGTGCAGATTCAGATGAAGAACAATCAGAGGTCTTCCCACAAGGTATTTACTAATATTTTTTAGTATTCCTTTGATTATTAGTAAGTTAGAAGTGAGAACAATAATTTAATTTTTTTTCTGAATTGAGCAATTGTGTGCAAATTACTGTATGATGAATATTAACTAATGAGTGTTGTTCATATATGATTATTTAAGTCAAAATTCAAAGTAAGTTGTGATCCTTGTTATATTGCACATCAGTTATTAGGCATTACAACTATTCTTGTGCAGCATGTTATTTATTATACCTTTGATAATCATATGCTTCAATTTTTCCTACTACATAGGTAATGCCGATACACCAGTTGGACAAGTTAGGCTTGAAGTAGGTATGGAGTTTGAATCTTTAGAGCAATTTAAGAAGGCGGTGAGAAAGTTTAATATCAACTTAGGGAGGAGTATTTTTTTTCCAAGGGTGGATAGTACAAGAGTGAAGCTGTTGTGTTGGGATGAGAACTGTCTTTGGCAGATATACTGTGCTAAGAGGAATTATCCGCTGAGCTATCAGGTGAAAACATTTGTGAACGAGCATACTTGTTGCAGGGTTGTGCATAATCGGTCTGCTAATGGAAAGTGGGTTGTAGATGAGTTGGAGCAGCAAATTAGAGTCAGCCAATGATGATTGTTCGAGAGGCTGAGGATTACTTTAAGAAAGAGTATCATGTTTTGTTGAGTGAAAGAAAAATTTATAGATCGATGGCAAAGACAAAAGAAAGAATTGAAGGTAGTGAGAGAGCACAATATGCAAGACTCCGAGAATATGCCATGGAAATTTTGAATACCAACCCAGGATCCACTGTAAATATATGCACCACACCAATGCCAGATTCAACTGTCTTGTTCAGAAGAATATATATTTGCCTAGATGCGTGTAGAAAGGGCTTCTTGCCTGGATGCAGACCGTTTATTAACTTGGATGGGACCTTCTTGAGAGGATACTATGGTGGACAATTGTTGACAGCTGTTAGTCAAGATGCGAATAATCATATTTACCCCATCGCATATGCTATTGTGGATTCAGAAACCAAAGACAACTGGAAATGGTTTCTTCAACTTTTGCAAGAGGATTTGGGTGATCAGAGGAATAATTATTGGACATTTATGTCAGATCAGCAAAAGGTACAACTTTTAAAGTGTTTATACGTTTTCTTGCATATAAACATGTCACCTGAAGTTAGAAACTGTTTATACATTTTTTTAGGGTCTTATTCGAGCTCTAGAAGATGTTGTGCCGGGGGCACATCACAGGTATTGTGCCATGCATATATGGCACAACTTCACGAAGCAGTGGAAAAGCACAGATCTCAAGGGTGCAGTTTGGATGTGTGCAAGGAGCACCACCACTGATGAGCGGATAATTTATACGCTTTTTGGCATTGTTTTTATATAGTTTTTAGTAAGTTTAAGCTACTTTTAGGGATGTTTTCACTAGTTTTTATGTTAAATTCACATTTCTGGACTTTACTATGAGTTTGTGTGTTTTTCTGTGATTTCAGGTAAATTCTGGCTGAAATTGAGGGACTTGAGCAAAACTCTGAAGAAGGCTGACAAAAGGACTGCTGATGCTGTTGGAATCTGACCTCCCTGCACTCGAAATGGATTTTCTGGAGCTATAGAACTCCAATTGGCGCGCTCTCAACGGCGTTGGAAATTAGACATCCAGGACTTTCCAGCAATATATAATAGTCCATACTTTATTCGAAGAATGATGACGTAACTTGGCGTTGAACGCCAAGTACACGCTGCTGTCTGGAGTTAAACGCCAGAAAAACGTCATGATCCGGAGTTGAACGCCCAAAACACGTCATAACTCGGAGTTCAACTCCAGGAAATGCCTCAGCTCGTGGATTAATCAAGCTCAGCCCAAGCATACACCAAGTGGGCCCCGGAAGTGGATTTATGCATCAATTACTTACTCATGTAAACCCTAGAAGCTAGTCTAAGTATATATAGAACATTTATCTATTGTATTAGATGTCTTTGACCACGTTTCATCATTGGTCTCAGTTTTGTTTTATTCTTCATCCTAAGAGATCATTGATCACGTTTAGGGGGGCTGACCATTCGGCCATGCCTGAACCTTTTGCTTATGTGTTTTCAACAGTGGAGTTTCTGCACACCATAGATTAAGGGTGTGGAGCTCTGCTGTACCTCAAGTATTAATGAAATTCTATTATCTTTTATTCAAATCTCTCTTATTCTTATTCCAAGATATTCATTCGTACCCAAGAACATGATGAATGTTATGAGTCAGATTACCCTCATTATCATTCTCACTTATGAACGCGCGTGATTGACAACCACTTTCGTTCTACATGCAACAGAGCTTGAATGCGTATCTCTTAGATTCCCCAACAGAATCTTCGTGGTATAAGCTAGATAAATGGCGGCATTTATGAGGATCCGGAAAGTCTCACCTTGTCTGTGGTATTCCGAGTAGGATCCTGGGAATCCGGAAAGTCTCACCTTGTCTGTGGTATTCCGAGTAGGATTCCGGTAATGAATGACTGTGACGTGCTTCAAACTTGCAACCTGCTGGGCGTTAGTGACAGACGCAAAAGAATCAAGGGATTCTATTCCAGTAGGAGCGGGAACCAACCGGTGATTAGCCGTACTGTGACAGAGTGCGTGAGCATTAGTTTTCACTGCGAGGATGGGATGTAGCCATCAACCATGGGTGATGCCTCCAAACGATTAGCCGTGCGACTGACAACCGCATAGGATCATTTTCCCGAGAGGATGAAAGTAGCCACAGCTGATGGTGAACCCCTATACAAAGCTTGCCATGGAAAGGAGTAAGAAGGATTGAATAGAAGCAGTAGGAGAGCAGGCGTCCTTGAGCCATACAGCATCTCCATTCGCTTATCTGAAATTCTCACCAATGAATCTACATAAGTCTTCTATCCGTTTATTATTTCTATTTTCTTATTTTTATTTTCTAAACCCATAAACTATTTTAATCTGCCTAACTGAGATTTACAAGGTGACTATAGCTTACTTCATACCAACAATCTCTGTGGGATCGACCCTTACTCGCGTAAGGTTTATTACTTGGACGACCCAGTACACTTGCTGGTTAGTTGAACGGAGTTGTGAATTTAACCAAAAGCCACAATAGTTTTTGTGTATATGCCAAAGAGCCAATATTGATGATCACAATTTCGTCCACCAACCACCCAAGACTTTGCAGCAGCCATGACAACAATTAGAAAACTAAACCCACATGCTTGGGAGTATCTGAGCCGCATTCCACCAAAACAATGGTCAAGATCCCATTTTAGTGAATGGCCAAAGGTGGATAATATCACCAACAACAATAGTGAAGTTTTTAACTCTAAGTGTAAGAAGTTTAGGGGAAAGCCAATCATTACCCTCCTAGAAGAGGTAAGGTGTTATGTTATGAAAATTTTGGCTAGAAATAAAAAGGAGTTGAGGGGATACAATGGACGGCTTTGTCCAGTACAACAGAGTAGATTGGAGAAAAATAAGAAACAGAGCAGTAGTTGGAAGCCATTCTGGATAGGGGATGATGCTGGAAATATCTTTGAGGTTCAATGCTTACCTATGAAAGTAAGTGTTGATCTCGAAAAGCATACTTATACTTGTAGACTATGGCAGCTCACTGGCATACCCTGCAAGCATGCATGTGCAGCATTGGCACATCAAAATAGGAGGGCTGAAGATGTTGCACACACATGGCTGACAATTGGTGCTTACAATGCAACATACCAATTTTTGGTTCAGCCGGTGCCTAGTCAAGAGTATTGGCAACAGCTAGACACTATACCAATTTTGCCTCCACATTACAAACGTCTTATCGGGTGGCCCACTAAGAAGAGAGACACCTCTAGGGATGCTCCCAAGGTTAACCCAGATCCTTACAGGACAAAGAGAAAATACGGTCAAATAAAATGCAAATACTGTTTGGAGGTTTGTGAAATATTGTTCACCATAACAATTGTTAGGGATATTTTTCTGTAAATATTTGTATCGTGAACTATTATAAAATCTCAATTATTGTATAGGAAGGACACAATTCTAGAAGTTGCAAGGCTAAAAAGGAAGCCATGGTAGCAGCTGCTACTGCTGCGGATGCTACAGCACATGGTCAAAACTCTTCTGCAGCAACAACTGCACATGTACCACCTGCTAATGTAGCACAGGATGAGGATGATGAAAGACTGGCTGAGATGTATTGGGAGGAAACCTTAGAGGATGCAGAGGCAGAGGCAGCCTTGGATGCTGCAGCAGCTGAATTTGAGGCATCTCTGGGTGTCGGAACCCAACCACAGGTAAAATATAATTTTGTTAAATTGCTTAAATATTTTTTGACCTATTAAGTTTACTTACATCCATGTCTAATTTAAATTATAGACCACTACCACATTGAATCCATCTCCTAATATGCCGCATACACCGCAAGCGCCCCACCAATTAGGCCACCAACCACAAAAATAAAGAGAACAAAGAGATCCACCAAGAGGCCTCCTCCATCACAAGTTCAGACTCCTGTGCCTCAGTCTCCAAGGCCACCCACCGTGTCCCCACATACAATGCAAGGAGCCAGTGCAGGCACAACTTCCAGGTTCGCACAGTTTATGCCAACACCAAGATCGCACCTTACACCAACATGGCCAGTTCCTGGATACAGACCACCCAAACCATCAACTACTATGCAAGGCACAGCCTATGGATTATCCAGTGGGAGCAGCAACTCAACACCAAATTAAAAAAATTAACAGTCTTCATATTTTTTGGAATCTATATGTATGTAATTTACATCAAAACTTTACTGCTAAGGATCAGTTATGTTTACTATTTTTATTTTGGAATATCATGTCAAGTTTGTATGCTATATACACTACTTAAGCAGTTATTGATGTACCTTTTTAGAACCTTATGAATGCTTATGAGTGCTTATGATTAACTAATTTCTTAGCTCAGAATGCTTAAACAATGTTAGAAAAGAATAACAACTATTGAGAATAGTGATAGAATAAAAATGCAATAAATAGCAAATACATCATCTCATTCAATCATGAATTACATTGTTCTTCATGGATACAAAACAACCCTGTACCGAAATTAGTTCTAAGCTTCTGCATAAATTTAGGACTCAAATTTACCAATCAATTGTACATGACCATTACAAACAAAAAAAGCGTAAACTGCAGAAACAATCATAAAGACACGGACACAAGCCATACTCTCATAGCTTTGATTTCACCTTCAATCTTCTTCTCAACCTTCATGGCTGTGTTAACATTGCTCTCCTTGTGGCCTGTTGGAGCAATTGTCACATCTTGATTAGCAACACCACATTCATGCTCATTGAGTCTCCTAATCAAACACAACTTTGCCATCCCCCATCAATCTCATCAACCCAAACAAAATAATGGCAATCTCGACTGTACAGAAGCCAAAAAATCAAAATATCAGAGATGCAAAGGAACCCTATACTTGTCTAATTATCATAAATAATGTCTCATACCTTCGAAAAGGGGCAACGAATGAACCATCTTCCAGGATTAGTAACCGTCAAAGATTCCAACAAGACAACATACTCACCACAGTGACATCTTCCATCCTAATTTTCTTCTTCTTCATCTTCGAATGTGAAGCTCCTGAAAATCTGCTTCCTTCACTTGTAGTTACCTCTCTCCTTGACATTGCTCAAATTCTTTGAGCATAAATTAATTCAGGAATTAGGGTTATTCGCTTGTAGTTACCTTGGATGCCTGTGCTCGGGTTACTCTGCAAAAATTGGGTTCCAACTGAGAAGAACGAAGAATTAGGGTTTAAATTGACCCTAAATGGTACTGAGTACACATATGGAATGGAATCAGAGTACAATGGGAGTATGCTAGAGAAGAAGAAGATGAAAACTTACTTTGTTAGAACATGATTGATGTCACGCTCAAAAGGGAGGGGCTAACACCTCTTTCTGTTCTTCTAATTTCAATGCTTCAAAGAGTAACGTTTTCTTTTTTAATAAACTAAATCAATGAAATTAAATAAATGTAATTTTAACCAAAAAAAAAAATTTAATCCACGTAAGGCATTCTTTTGCCACGTTGCAATAGATGTGGACACATTGTATAATTTAATAACATTTTATTAACATTTGGTCACATTTGACAAACGGAGCAAATCAATTGTGGATATCTTAAGAGTTTTAATCTTTCATGGTTACTTTTGTCAGCGAATCAATCTTTCATAGTTATTTTTGGTGGTTTAATCAATTTTTTATTTTACAAATTAAAAAAATCCTCTTAACTGACATTCTTCTCAAACTTTACCTTTTGATCCATGGCCACCATGAGTATTATATTGATCTGACCATTTTCACCACTAAGGCTTCTCCCTAGTCGTACAATGCTTATCCTTGTCATGGATGTTATGGATTTTTCCATCTTTGAAACAAGGAATCAGTTTATGGAGGATAGAGAAGTTAGAGGCATGCTTATATAGAAAGTATTTGATGTTGGTGAGGGAGTAGTTTGAAGGGGCCTAGAAATAGTGTTGGAGATAAAGAGCAAGAGTGGAAGGAAGAAAAAAGACAAAAATAATATTGGAAATGGGTGCTAAAAGAACTAAGAAAAAAAAGTAAAGTAATTAAAATAACAAAATTATTTACATTTTGTTTTCAAATTTTTCAAGAATTTAAAAAATGAAAATAATCAACCAAATAAATTTTTTCATTGTTTTCTATTAACAGAAAACATATAAACTAAACACATCTTATATTTGACATATAAGACATGAATATAAATATTGTGTTTTCAGATATTAAATTAATGTATTTTGTGTGATAAAAAAGACATAAAGATATTAATAAGAAATACAATTTATTTTATTTTTTATTATTCTTATTAATTTTTTTATAATTATATTTTTTATTTTTTTTCTAAATTTTTTTATGTCAAAAAATAAAAATAAATTAGATTTTTATAATTTATTTTTTTATATTTAACTTATCATCAAATAAAATATATTAAATTTTATATCTTTATTTTTTGTATCTCATTTTTAGTGTCATGTCGTGTTTTATTTTAAAATCCAAATACAACCTTAATGTTTTTGGTCTAATTTCTCTAAACAACTTCTTTTTGGTTGCTATGAAAACTTTGTTTTTGAACAGAGGTCTGAAACCTTTTGAAGAGTAAGTATTTTGTATATGTGATTGGACAATAGACATCTTCTTGACCAGACAATAGACATCTTGAGCGTAAGTGTTATGCTTGAAAATTAAAACATGACTCAGAGGCCCATAGGTTCTTATGGTATACACCCACATATAAATTTAATGTCATCCAAGTTTATATGCATAACCAGGAAAAAAGTTGTCATTTTTATGCATAGAAACCTGTAGGTACATGGCCATCTCTCCCTTTTTTTATCTACCATTAAAAGTATTCTCGTTTCTTTATCAAAATAAGTAATTAATTTAATACCTATTTTCTGTCAAAAATTTAATTAAAGACCAAAGCAATTTATATGTTTATTGTTTGGGCTAAATCATATGAGATTGCTTCTACAAAAAGCCCTCTAAGCCTCAAAGAAAAGGAAGAAAGGGTGATTAAAGCCTAATCTTTCTCTGACGAAAAAAGAGCCTAATCTTTCCAATGTTATTTAAAGTGCTATCTTTCTAAGTTTCTATGTTACCCGAATCTCTTACTCTGACAAAAACAAGGCTGTATCGTTTAATGTCCAAAAAAAAAAAGCCTATATGTTTCCTAGCATATATTTCTAATTAATAAAATCTATTACAAAAAGAAATAGTTTCTATTAAGGTTGTTTAGAGTGCGGTTTGGATCGATTTTCAAAAACTCATTTTATGCAAACATTAATTTTATTTGCAATGCGATTTGGATTGGATTTGTAGTTTTGTAAATTAAAAAAATTAAATATATATAAAAAATCTCAATATCAAATTTTAAATAACTAACAATGACATAACAAACTTCAACAATATCTTAAAAGACAAAAAAGTAACATAATAAAAATAAAATTATAGAATAAATAGTCATTTCTGATCATAAAAGATTTAGACGGTGACAAAATTAACCATTAAAAATTAAAATTAAAATTACACACATACAAGATTAGTTTTATCCGACAAAAATGATTAATAATTTAATGAGTAAAGTATTATTTTTGTCCCTAACATTTGGGGTAAGTTCTATTTATATCCTTAATGTTTAAATCGTCCTATTTGTATCCTTAACGTTTATAAAAGTGATTTAACATTATCCTGCCGTTAATTACACATCATGAGCTTTAGTTGGAGTTTTAAAAATCTCTTTTTAAAGTTAGAATACAAATATCTGGGTCAGAGCCGATTGATCCACTCCAGATAACAACTCATTAAAAGTTGAAACAATTCCCTACAACATTTACATAATTCACTTTTTTTAGGGATATAATTGAACTTGAACACAAATTTTGGGTACAATATTAAAATTGAACACATCCAAGTGAGACCTAATTAAAAATAAATACATCCAAATATGAATAATTAAAAAATGTAATCCTATTTATTAGTATAATTAATGGTAGGATAACATTGAATCACTTTTATAAACGTTAGGGAGACAAATAGGACGATTTAAACGTTAGGGATACAAATAGGATTTACTCCAAACGTTGAAAACAAAAACGATACTTTACTCTAATTTAATTTTTGTTTAGAATTTCGTAAATACCCCTCTCTTTTCTTCTTTCTTCTTCGTCTCCTTTCCATAGCCACCACACACTCTCTTCACTCAACCACTCTTCACTTCTTTGCTCTGCACTCATCCCCTTCATTTCTTATTCCACTTACATCTCTCTCTCTCTCTCTCTCTCTCTCTCTCTCTCTCTCTCTCTCTCTCTCTCTCTCTCTCTCTCTCTCTCTCTCTCTCTCTCTCTTTCTCTCTCTCTCTCATTTTGGATACTACTTTCTCAACATGGTGAACTCAACTGGAAAAATGATTACTTACTCTAGCTTCAAGATTTATGATCCTCTCTCTTTGATTCTCAACTACTCATATC
This sequence comes from Arachis hypogaea, assembly GCF_003086295.3. Classification (NCBI taxonomy): domain Eukaryota; kingdom Viridiplantae; phylum Streptophyta; class Magnoliopsida; order Fabales; family Fabaceae; genus Arachis; species Arachis hypogaea. The sequence continues at coordinate 12,399,347 of NC_092042.1, read as the reverse complement.
TGATCACCTTAACTTGTCACTACTAGAAAACTAATTATTACAGACGGATATTTCCGACGAATTTTATCCCACAGAAATACAGAGAAAATTTCAGAAGGATTTTTTGTCGAAAAACCAAAAAAATGGATTAGCATAAATTACAGACGGAAAAAAAATTCGTCGATAATTCCGTCGGAAAAATTAATTTTTTCCGTGGAAAATGATTACAGACAGAAAATCCGTCTGTAATTAAGTAGACGAAAACGGTGCGTTTTATTAAATTATTACAGACAGAAAATCTGTCTGTAATTTAAATTTTTCGTCGATAAATATTGAGATAACCCTAATCTTATCTCTATCCACTCGATCCATTTAAACTCCACCCATATCAAATGAGCTTGTTCCTCTCTCTGTCACCGAGTTGCTTCTTCTCTTCGTCGCACCAGCTTCTTCCGCCGCTGTCGCCGCTGCTGGCGTCACAGATCTCACTCCGTCGTACCTTGCGTTGCACGGGCTCCCTCCGCCGCCGCATCCAACCCTAACCCCAGAGCTTCGTCGCGCCTCCAACCCTAATCTCAGAACTTCGTCGCGCTTCCAACCCCTGCTTCGCCGCTCCCTCCATCGATGCTCCCTCCGTCTCAAAGCCTCCGTTGTGCTCACTCTCTCGTAAGCCTTCAAACGTCGCTCCTTCCTCCATGGTTGAAACCCGTAACGCTCTGTTTTTCCTCCTGCGTCGCCGGTCTCTGTCTCCTCCTGCGTGTGGCTGTGCTGAAGCTCTATGGGAAGGATATACAACGGATTCCATGGGTGAAGCTTAACCACAGCTACAGAAGTACCGCGAGACTCGATTGAAGCAGTACAAGAACTACGAGAACCTCTCGTTCTCATGAGGATCTCGACAAGGTGAACACCTCAGCTGCTTCACACTTTCACTTCTGATTCAGATGAAATTATGAATACTAGTTCTAATTCGTTTCTAAACTCCCTGTTTATTTTATTTATTTGGCAGGAGTGTTTGGAAGTGCAGAAGGAGAAGGCCTTCTGTATTGGCACCACTTGGGGTAATGATCACCACATATTTGATACAATGACTGTGATGTCTTTTACCTTCATTTTTATCCCTTTGTTCTACGATACATTACATTACAAGAATGTGTTATGTTTTTCTTCACTGACTCACTTTTGTTGTTTGGGAAACTATTAATTTTGGCATTCTTTTATTTTCTTACACTTTTATTTTGCCAACATTTACAGCAGATTTGGCAGATGCAACAACTGTCTCTTTACTCTTCTCCAAGTTAGGAACAAGTACAAGTACAATTACTTACTTAATTAAAGCCCTTCTTCTTCTTCTTCTATGTAGCATACTCTATGGTTATAAGCTTACACGGTTCCATTAGAATGTCTCAGTCTGTGAATAAAACTGGTTTGAGAACCTTGGCTGTTGTAACAAAGGCTGATAAGTCTTCTGAAGGCTTGTTGGAGAAGGTAACTGCTGATGATGTTAACATTGGTCTTGGTTATGTCTATGTCAGGAACAGGATTGGCGATGAATCTTATGAGGAGGCGAGGATTGAAGAAGAGAGGCTTTTTAAGTCTCATCCAATGCTTTCAAAGATTGACAAATCCATTATTGGTGTTCCTGTTCTGGCACAGAGGCTAGTTCAAGTTCAAGGCATGATCATATCCAAAAGTCTACCCGAAATTGTGAATAAAATCAATGAAAAGCTGACTTACAATTTATCTGAGTTGGATAAGTTGCCTGTGAATCTGACTTGTGTTGCTGATGCTATGACTGCATTTTTAAATTTGGTATGCTTCTTCCACTTTAGCTACATATTTTCCAGCAATCCTCACATGCTATTGCTAATAATTTCATTTATTTATACTGCACAATGTTCTACAAGATATTGATTTATTTCTTTTGAGAACATTATATTATTACTAAGCCCCGCTCTTGGTCATATTTGTTATTAATTTATCTTTCACAAAATCCTAAAATTAGAAAATATTGAAATATGAAAACAAACTCTTGACTTTGTTTTCATTAACCTGAAAGAGGAATTGCATGAATATAAACATGACCGGCACTCACAGTGTTAATAATGTTAACATGCTTTAGTCTATGTAATGCATTATTTACTAAATCTTTTGTGTTGATTTCTTGGCTATGTAACAAGATATGTGGTGGACGAAATTGTGATCACATCAATGTAGTATTTTTTGTTGTTGTATAGAATCATTATTATGGCACTTATGTGTGGACACAACTCCGTTCAACTAACCAGCAAGTGTACTGGGTCGTCCAAGTAATACCTTACGTGAGTAAGGGTCGATCCCACAGAGATTGTTGGTATGAAGCAAGCTATGGTCACCTTGTAAATCTCAGTTAGGCAAATTAAATAGTTTTGGGTTTCGAAAATTAATAATAAAAAGAAAATAAAAGGGATAGACATACTTATGTAAATTAATAGTGGGAATTTCAGATAAGTGTATGGAGATGCTGTGCTCCTCTTGAATCTCTACTTTCCTATTACAGTCATCCAATCCTTCCTACTCCTTTCCATGGCAAGCTGTATGTAGGGCATCACCGTTGTCAATGGCTAAATCCCATCCTCTCAGTGAAAACGTTCCTATGCTTTGTCACAGCACGGCTAATCATCTGTCGGTTCTCAATCAGGTTGGAATAGAATCCCTTGATTCTTTTGCGCTTGTCATCACGCCCAGCCTTCAGGAGTTTGAAGCTCGTCACAGTCATTCAATCACAGAATCCTACTCGGAATACCATAGACAAGGTTTAGACTTTCCGGATCCTCATGAATGCCGCCATCTATCTAGCTTATACCACGAAGATTCTGTTGGGGAATCTAAGAGATATGCGCCCGTCCTAGAGTAGAACGGAAGTGGTTGTCAGTCACGCGCGTTCATAGGTGAGAATGATGATGAGTGTCACGGATCATCACATTCATCAAAGTTAAGTGTAACATATATCTTGGAATAAGAATAGAAGAGAATTGAATAGAAAGTAATAATAATTGTATTGAAACTTGAGGTACAGCAGAGCTCCACACCCTTAATCTATGGTGTGCAGAAACTCCACTGTTGAAAATACATAAGTGAAAGGTTCAGGCATGGCCGAATGGCCAGCCCCCTTGAGTGATCAAGAGACCGAATAATCAAAGGCTAAACAGTCAAGAGATTAAACTGTCAAAAGATGTCTGATACAATAGTAACTTATCCTATTTATACTAGACTAGCTACTAGGGTTTACATGAGTAAGTAATTGATGCATAAATCCACTTCCGGGGCCCACTTGGTGTATGCTTGGGCTGAGCTTGATCTATCCACGAGCTGAGGCTTTTCTTGGAGTTGAACTCCAAGTTATGACGTGTTTTGGGCGTTCAACTCCGGATCATGACGTTTTTCTGGCGTTTAACTCCAGACAGCAGCATGTACTTGGCGTTCAACGCCAAGTTACGTCATCAATTTCCGAACAAAGTATGGACTATTATATATTGCTGGAAAGCTCTGAATGTCTAATTTCCAACACCGTTGAGAGAGTGTCAATTGGAGTTTTGTAGCTCCAGAAAATCCATTTCGAGTGCAGGGAGGTCAGATTCCAACAGCATCAGCAGTCCTTTTGTCAGCCTTTTTCAGAGTTTTGCTCAAGTCCCTCAATTTCAGCCAGAATTTACCTGAAATCATAGAAAAACACACAAACTCATAGTAAAGTCCAGAAATGTGAATTTAACATAAAAACTAATGAAAACATCCATAAAAGTAGCTTGAACTTACTAAAAACTACCTAAAAACAATGCCAAAAAGCGTATAAATTATCCGCTCATCACAACACCAAACTTAAATTGTTGCTTGTCCCCAAGCAACTGAAAATCAAATAGGATAAAAAGAAGAGAATATACTATAAATTCCAGAATATCAATGAATATTAATTATAATTAGATGAGCGGGACTTGTAGCTTTTTGCTTCTAAATAGTTTTGGCATCTCACTTTTTCCGTTGAAGTTCAGAGTGATTGGCGTCTCTGAGAACTCAGAATTTTGGATAGTGTTATTGACTTTCCTAGTTAAGCATGTTGATTCTTGAACACAGCTACTTATGAGTATTGGTCGTGGCCCTAAGCACTTTGTTTTCCAGTATTACCACCGGATACATAAATGCCACAGACACATAACTGGGTGAACCTTTTCAGATTGTGACTTAGCTTTGCTAGAGTCCCCAGTTAGAGGTGTCCAGAGCTCTTAAGCACACTCTTTTGCTTTGGATCACGACTTTAACCACTCAGTCTCAAGCTTTTCACTTGGACCTTCATGACACAAGCACATGGTTAGGGACAGCTTGATTTAGCCGCTTAGGCCTGGATTTAATTTCCTTGGGCCCTCCTATCCATTGATGCTCAAAGCCTTGGATCCTTTTTACCCTTGCCTTTTGGTTTTAAGGGCTATTGGCTTTTTCTGCTTGCTTTTTCTTTTTCTTTCTATTTTTTTCGCCATTTTTTTGTAAGCTTTTGCTTTTTCACTGCTTTTTCTTGCTTCAAGAATCAATTTCATGATTTTTCAGATCCTCAATAACATTTCTCTTTGTTCATCATTCTTTCAAGAGCCAACAATTTTAACACTCATAAACAACAATATCAAAAGACATATGCACTGTTCAAGCATTCATTCAGAAAATAAAAAGTATTGTCACCACATCAATATAATTAAATTAAATTCAAGGATAAATTCGAAATTCATGTACTTCTTGTTCTTTTGAATTAAAACATTTTTCATTTAAGAGAGGTGAAGGATTAATGGATTTTATTCATAGCTTTAAGGCATGGTTACATACTAATGATCATGAAGTAGAGACACAAAACATAGATAAACACAACATTAAAAACCGAAAACAGAAAGAAATAAAGAACAAGGAATGAATCCACCTTTAGTGGCGTCTTCTTCTTGAAGGACCAACAATGTCCTTAAGCTCTTCTATGTCCCTTCCTTGCCTTTGTTGTTCCTCCCTCATTGCTCTTTGGTCTTCTCTTATTTCTTGGAGAATGATGGAGTGCTCATGATGTTCCACCCTTAATTGTTCCACATTGTGGCTCAAATCTTCTAAGGAGGTGTTGAGTTGCTCCCAATAGTTGTTGGGAGGAAAGTGCATCCCTTGAGGCATCTCAGGGATTTCTTGATGATGAGCTTCCTCATGCATCTCTTGAGAACCGTGAAGGGTCTCTCTTGCTTGCTCCATCCTCTTCTTGGTGATGGGCTTATCCTCTTCAATGGAGGTGTCTCCTTCTATGATAACTCCAGCTGAGTAACACAGATGGCAAATAAGGTGAGGAAAAGCTAGCCTTGCCATGGTGGAGGACTTATCGGCTATTTTGTAGATTTCATTGGAGATGACCTCATGAACTTCTACTTCCTCTCCAATCATGATGCTATGGATCATGATGGCCCGATCCACAGTAACTTCAGATCGGTTGCTAGTAGGAATGATGGAGCGTTGAATGAACTCCAACCATCCTCTAGCTACAGGCTTAAGGTCCAGTCTTCTTAGTTGAACTGGCTTGCCTTTGGAGTCTATTCTCCATTGGGCTCCTTCCACACATATGTCCATTAGGACTTGGTCCAACCTTTGATTAAAGTTGACCCTTCTAGTGTAGGGGCGTTCATCTCCTTGCATCATGGGCAAGTGAAACGCCAACCTCACATTTTCTGGACTAAAATCTAAGTATTTCCCCCGAACCATTGTGAGATAATTCTTTGGATTCGGGTTCATACTTTGATCATGGTTCCTAGTGATCCATGCATTGCCATAGAACTCTTGAACCATTAAAATTCCGACTTGTTGCATGGGGTTGGTTAGGACTTCCCAACCTCTTCTTTGGATCTCATGTCGGATCTCCGGATACTCATTTTTCTTGAGCTTGAAAGGGACCTCAGGGATCACCTTCTTCTTTGCCACAACATCATAGAAGTGGTCTTGATGGCTCTTGGAGATGAATCTTTCCATCTCCCATGACTCGGAGGTGGAAGCTTTTGTCTTCCCTTTTCCTTTTCTAGAGGATACTCCGGCCTTAGGTGCCATTGATGGTAATGGAAAAACAAAAAGCTTATGCTTTTACCACACCAAACTTAAAATATTGCTCGCCCTCGAGCAAGAAAGACAAGAAGAGAAGAAGAAGAAGAAGAAGAAGAGAATAGAGTAGAGAGGGAGAGATGTAGGTTCGGCTAAGTGGGGGAAGATGGGTTTGTGTTGTGTGAAAATGAAGTAGAATGGAAGGGTATTTATAGGGAAAGGGGAGGGTGTATGTTCGGCCATTAGGGTGGGAATGGGTGGGAAATTGATTTTGAATTTTATGAAGGTAGGTGGGGTTTATGGAAAAGAATGGATTGATGTGAGTGGTGAATGGGGTAATTGGGAAGTGTGACATGGGGAATACAAATCACAAAAATAGGATTAGGAGGTAAGGTGCGAATATAGTAGGTGGGGATTCTGTGGGGTCCACAGATCCTGAGATAATCCTGTGGGGTCCACAGGATCCTGAGGTGTTAAGGAATCCCATTCCTGCACCAAATAGGCATGTAAATTGCCTTTGCACACCATTCTGGCGTTTAAACGCCGTGTGGTGCACATTCTGGGCGTTCAACGCCCATGTAAGGCATGTTTCTGGCGTTGAACGCCAGTTTCATGCTTGTTACTGGCGTTCAGCGCCAGCTTTTCTTCTTTAGGCACATTCCTGGCGTTCAGCGCCAGAATGTTGCTTGTTTCTGGCGTTCAGCGCCAGAATGGTGCTCTGTTCTGGCGTTGAACGCCGGCCAGATGCATCTTACTGGCGTTGAACGCCAACCTGTGCGTCCTCCAGGGTGTGAATTTTTTTCTGCTGTTTTTGACTCTGTTTTTAATTTTTATGATTTTTTCATGACTCCACATGATCATGTACCTAATAAAACACAAAATAACAATAAAATAAAAATTAGATAAATAAGATTGGGTTGTCTCCCAACAAGCGCTTCTTTAATGTCAATAGCTTGACAGTGGCTCTCATGGAGGCACAAGGTGATCAGGTCAATGTTTGTGTAGTCCCAACCCCAAACTTAGAGTTTGGATATGGGGTCTGAACACCAAACTTAGAGTTTGGTTGTGGCCTCACAACACCAAACTTAGAGTTTGACTGTGTGGGCTCTTCTTGACTCTGAACTGAGAGAAGCGCTTCATGCTTACTCTCTTTTGTCACAGAGGGATGGCCATGTGCCTTAAACACAAGGTAGTCTCCATTCAATTGAAGGACTAATTCACCTCTGTTGACATCTATCACAGCTCCTGCTGTGGCTAGGAAAGGTCTTCCAAGGATGATGCAATCATCCTCTTCCTTCCTAGTGTCTAAGATTATGAAATCAGCAGGGATGTAAAGGCCTTCAACCTTTACTAATACGTCCTCTACTATTCCATAAGCTTGTCTCAATGACTTGTCTGCCAATTGTAATGAGAACAAGGCAGGTTGTACCTCAATAATCCCCAGCTTCTCCATTACAGAGAGTGGCATAAGATTTATCCCTGACCCTAGATTACATAGAGCCTTTTCAAAGATCATGGTGCCTATGGTACAAGGTATTAAGAACTTGCCAGGATCTTGTTTCTTTTGAGGTAGAATTTTCTGAATCCAAGTATCTAGTTCACTAATGAGCAGGGGAGGTTCACTTTCCCAAGTTTCATTACCAAACAGCTTGGCATTCAGCTTCATGATAGCTCCTAAATATTGAGCAACTTGTTCTCCAGTCACATCTTCATCCTCTTCAGAGGAAGAATAGTCTTCAGAGCTCATGAATGGCAGAAGGAGATTTAATGGAATCTCTATGGTCTCTATATGAGCCTCAGATTCCTTTGGATCCTTAATAGGAAACTCCTTCTTGCTTGAAGGACGTCCTAGGTGGTCTTCCTCACTAGGATTTTCATCCTCTTCCTTCCTTGTGCATTCGGCCATAGTGATCACATCAATGGCCTTGCACTCTCCTTTTGGATTCTCTTCTGTATTGCTTGGGAGAATACTGGGAGGAGTTTCAATAACTTTCTTACTCAGCTGGCCTACTTGTGCCTCCAAATTTCTAATGGAAGATCTTGTTTCATTCATGAAACTGAAAGTGGCCTTTGACAGATCAGAGACTATATTGGCTAGATTAGAAGTGTTTTGTTCGGAATTCTCTGTCTGTTGCTGAGAAGATGATGGATATGGCTTGCTATTATTCAGCCTGCTGCGTCCACCATTGTTAAAGCCTTTTTGAGGCTTTTGTTGATCCTTCCATGAGAAATTTGGATGATTTCTCCATGATGGGTTATAGGTGTTTCCATAGGGTTCACCCATGTAATTAACCTCTGCCATGGCAGGGTTCTCAAGATCATAAGCTTCTTCAGAAGCTGCCTCTCTAGTACTGTTGGATGCATGTTGCCATCCATTCAGATTTTGAGAGATCATGTTGACCTGTTGAGTCAACACTTTGTTCTGAGCCAATATGGCATTCAGAGCATCTATTTCAAGAACTCCTTTCTTCTGAGGTATCCCATTATTCACGGAATTCTCTCAGAGGTGTACATGAATTGGTTATTTGCAACCATGTCAATGAGTTCTTGAGCCTCTTCAGGCATTTTCTTCAGGTGAATAGATCCACCTGCAGAATGATCCAATGACATTTTCGAAAATTCAGAGAGACCATAATAGAATATATCCAATATGGTCCATTCTGAAAACATGTCAGATGGACACCTTTTGGTCAGCTGCTTGTATCTTTCCCAAGCTTCATAGAGGGATTCACCATCTTTTTGTTTGAAGGTTTGAACATCCACTCTCAGCTTGCTCAGCTTTTGAAGAGGAAAGAATTTATCCAAGAAGGCAGTGACCAGCTTATCCCAGGAGTCCAGGCTATCCTTAGGTTGTGAATCCAACCATATTCTAGCTCTGTCTCTTACAGCAAAAGGGAAAAGCATGAGTCTGTAGACTTCAGGATCAACTCCATTCGTCTTTACAGTCTCACAGATCTGCAAGAACTCAGTTAAAAACTGATAAGGATCTTCAGACGGAAGTCCATAAAACTTGCAGTTTTGTTGCATTAAGGCAACTAGCTGAGGTTTCAGCTCAAAGTTATTGGCTCCAATGGCAGGAATGGAGATGCTTCTTCCATCAAACTTGGACGTTGGCTTTGTGAAGTCACCAAGCATTCTCCTTGCATTATTATTATTTTCGGCTGCCATCTCCTTCTCTTGTTCGAAAATTTCTGAAAGGTTACCTTTAGAATAATTTAATTTAGCTTCTCTTAATTTTCTCTTCAAAGTCCTTTCATGTTCTGGATCAATTTCAACAAGAGTGCCTTTTTCCCTATTCCTGCTCATATGAAAGAGAAGAAAACAAGAAAAAGAAGAGGAATCCTCTATGTCACAGTATAGAGATTCCTTTATGTTAGTAGAAGAAGAAAGGGATAGAAGAATCCAAACACAAGGGATATAATAAGTTCGGATTTTTAGATGAAGAGAGGTGAAGAGAAGTGTTAGTAATTAATTAATTAAATAGAAGAAGGAAAGAGAGGGGAAATTTCGAAAATAATTTGAAAAAGAAAGGGTTAGTAATTTCGAAAATTAAAGATACAATATAATTAAAATTAAAACATGAAACAATTAGTTAATTAAAAAGAATTTTTGAAAAAGGGAGAGGTATTTTCGAAAATTGAAGAGGGAAAGGTAGTTAGGTGGTTTTGAAAAAGATAAGAAACAAACAACAAAAGTTAGTTAGTTGATTGAAAAAGATTTGAAATCGAATTTTGAAAAAGATAAGAAGATAAGAAGTTAGATAAGATATTTTGAAATCAAATTTTGAAAAAGATAAAATTTTTGAAAAAGATAAGATAAAAGATAAAAAGATTTTAATTTTAAAATTGACTTAACTAACAAGAAACTACAAGATAAGATTCTAGAACTTAAAGATTGAACCTTTCTTTACAAGAAAGTAACCAACTTCAATTCTTTGAACCAATCACATTAATTATTAGCTAATTTTTGAAAATTAGATGTAAAGATAAGAAAAAGGGTTTGAAAAATATTTTGAAAAAGATTTTTGAAATTTTCGAAAAATAGAAAAAAATGAAAAAGATATAATTTAAAAAAAAAAAAGATTTTGAAAAGATAAGATTTTTAAAAATTGAAATTTTGACTTGACTTTTGAGAAACAACTAATTTTTAAAAATTTTTGACCAAGTCAACCCAAAATTTCGAAAAATTGGAGGGAAATAAGGAAAAGATATTTTTTTGATTTTTGAATTTTTAAAGAAAAACACAAAAATGACCCAAAACATGAAAATTTTGGATCAAGACACAAGATGCATGCAAGAACACTATGAATGTCAAGATGAACACCAAGAACACTTTGAAGATGATGATGAACATCAAGAACATAATTTTGAAAAAATTTTTGATGCAAAGAAAACATGCAAGACACCAAACTTAGAAATCTTAATGCATGGAAAATATGAATGCAAAAGTGCACATGAAAAATAACAAACAACACAAAACAAGAAATCATCAAGATCAAACAAGAAGACTTGTCAAGAACAACTTGAAGATCATGAAGAACACTGTGAATGCATGAGATTTTCGAAAAATGCAAGAAAAATTTTTTTTAAAGCATGCAATTGACACCAAACTTAAAAATTGACTCAAGACTCAAGCAAGAACACAAAATATTTTTAGTTTTTATGATTTTATTAATTTTTTTGGGTTTTTAAAAAAATTTCGAAATTATTTTTTTGGAAAAACGAAAAAGAAAAATTTTGAAAAAGTTTTTGAAAAGAAAATTACCTAATCTGAGCAACAAGATGAACCGTTAGTTGTCCATACTCGAACAATCCCCGGCAACGGCGCCAAAAACTTGGTGGACGAAATTGTGATCACATCAATGTAGTATTTTTTGTTGTTGTATGGAATCATTATTATGGCACTTATGTGTGGACACAACTCCGTTCAACTAACCAGCAAGTGTACTGGGTCGTCCAAGTAATACCTTACGTGAGTAAGGGTCGATCCCACAGAGATTGTTGGTATGAAGCAAGCTATGGTCACCTTGTAAATCTCAGTTAGGCAGATTAAATAGTTTTGGGTTTCGAAAAGTAATAATAAAAAGAAAATAAAAGGGATAGAAATACTTATGTAAATTAATAGTGGGAATTTCAGATAAGTGTATGCAGATGTTGTGCTCCTCTTGAATCTCTACTTTCCTATTACAGTCATCCAATCCTTCCTACTCCTTTCCATGGCAAGCTGTATGTAGGGCATCACCTTGTCAATGGCTACATCCCATCCTCTCAGTGAAAACGTTCCTATGCTTTGTCACAGCACGGCTAATCATCTGTCGGTTCTCAATAAGGTTGGAATAGAATCCCTTGATTCTTTTGCGCTTGTCATCACGCCCAGCCTTCAGGAGTTTGAAGCTCGTCACAGTCATTCAATCACAGAATCCTACTCGGAATACCATAGACAAGGTTTAGACTTTCCGGATCCTCATGAATGCCGCCATCTATCTAACTTATACCACGAAGATTCTGTTGGGGAATCTAAGAGATATATGCCCGGCCTAGAGTAGAACGGAAGTGGTTGTCAGTCACGCGCGTTCATAGGTGAGAATGATGATGAGTGTCACGGATCATCACATTCATCAAAGTTAAGTGTAACGTATATCTTGGAATAAGAATAGAAGAGAATTGAATAGAAAGTAATAATAATTGTATTGAAACTTGAGGTACAGCAGAGCTCCACACCCTTAATCTATGGTGTGCAGAAACTCCACTGTTGAAAATACATAAGTGAAAGGTTCAGGCATGGCCGAATGGCCAGCCCCCTTGAGTGATCAAGAGACTGAATAATCAAAGGCTAAACAGTCAAGAGATTAAACTGTCAAAAGATGTCTGATACAATAGTAACTTATCCTATTTATACTAGACTAGCTACTAGGGTTTACATGAGTAAGTAATTGATGCATAAATCCACTTCTGGGGCCCACTTGGTGTATGCTTGGGCTGAGCTTGATCTATCCACGAGCTGAGGCTTTTCTTGGAGTTGAACTCCAAGTTATGACGTGTTTTGGGCGTTCAACTCCGGATCATGACGTTTTTCTGGCGTTTAACTCCAGACAGCAGCATGTACTTGGCGTTCAACGCCAAGTTACGTCATCAATTTCCGAACAAAGTATGGACTATTATATATTGCTGGAAAGCTCTGGATGTCTACTTTTCAACGCCGTTGATAGAGTGCCAATTGGATTTCTGTAGCTCCAGAAAATCCATTTCGAGTGCAGGGAGGTCAGATTCCAACAGCATCAACAGTCCTTTTGTCAGCCTTTTTCAGAGTTTTGCTCAAGTCCCTCAATTTCAGCCAGAATTTACCTGAAATCACAGAAAAACACACAAACTCATAGTAAAGTCCAGAAATGTGAATTTAACATAAAAACTAATGAAAACATCCCTAAAAGTAGCTTGAACTTACTAAAAACTACCTAAAAACAATGCCAAAAAGCGTATAAATTATCCGCTCATCAATATGACAGTTGGTCCTCGTAATTGCAAAAGGCTATTAGGTGCTAAGTCACATTTTTCTCAACAAAACTTACAAAGAGATGTCCTTGATCGTGATGAGGAGACAGCTAGAATTCAGTGTAAGTATTGTCATTGTCATTACTCAAATTTTTTTAAATGACTACTAATTACTCATTATCCAAGCTATCTTTGTGACTATTTCAATGTATTGTTTAAATATATATAGTAGCAGAAGAAAATAAATTTGTGGTATGTCCAAGTTTGGAGCTGATTGGTTTCTTGTGACTTGCTTGAGTATAATGTTCTGTTATTTCTATATTTCTTTTTTCCATTGTATTTATTGCTTAAAGATAACTTAATTATTCTGTTTCTTATTTTTTTTCTTATCCTTTATTCCTTATCTCTTCATTTACACATACCTTTTTTTAGTTTTTTTGGTAGAAAGTTCATTTTTTGATTAGTTTCTGTTATTGTCTTTGTTCACATCGAATTCTATCTAGTATTTATGGGATACCTATTGAAGTATTGACTATTCTTTTCTTAACAAGCATTTGCGTAGGTAGATACAGTGTAGTGTGAATTTTAATTCTTCTGATTATCCTATGATGTCTTAATTGTATTTCAGCTAACATCATATTTCTTGTCTTGATTTTGGGAGTGAGTTATTTTGAGCTAAGTGCTGAAGGCAGAAAGAGCCACAAACAATCAAGTGACAAGGTACACATTTAGTTGATGGAAAACAAAAAAAAAAATTATTTTTTCTATCATATTATGTGGCTTAAAGTGCCATCAAAGATAGATCTCATGGAGGCAACTATCTATGCTGATAATTCAGAATAGAGATTGTTACTAGTTAAAGTGGTATTTTTTTTCTTTTTTTCAGTTATTATTATTTGCACATATTGAATTGACTTACATTTGCTTTACATTCTGTTTCTGGTGGTGTTGATGAGCAGGTAGCCAAAGATACACAGTTGTAGATTTCATTGCTGAAAAACAATCTGAGATATTTTCAGAAAAATGTAAATTGTTTCCAGCAGATATGCAGATTCAGTCCATATATCCATTGTAAAGGATTGCTTCTTTTAGTTTTTCTATAAATTACTTATCTTCATATTCAGTGATTACAAATATAGCAACAAATCTTGATTTAAATCATTTTCTAGTGTGCTTTTTATCTAAGGTCACCACTATAGTAACATTCTGTTTCTTTTAATCAAACTTCATTCAGGCCAGAAGTTTCCGAGCTCGAGGAAAAACTTTCTAAAGAGTCAAAAATTTATTGAATCTTCAACAAAAGGTGGATGAATTAGCATCCAAGGTACAGAATATTTTAATGCACTTCTTGTCTTTAGATAGGTGTAGAAATTAATCAGCAGCTTGAAATCTTCTATCCGTTGTTTCTGCTTCCATGCTTATTAATTCACCTAGTAATGTCTTTTATTTTTCATTCATAACTGAATCAAGCCTATGATAATCCTGTTTTATTTCTTGAGAGAGAGAAAGAGAAAGTTAACAATATATTTTGACATATTTCAACTCTAATAATCACCCTCAAACATTACTTAGCATTTCTGATTCTTCCTGTCAATACTAGAACTGAGTTTTACTTTTGAGAACTCATTATAATTTGGCTTCTTCCTGAATGTGAATCAGCATTGACAGTCTTGAATCGTGATCTTGAAATTCTCTCGGCTTCCATCGCCCGTGAACAGGGAGAGAAGATGAGCATTTGATGAATTAATAGTTGGAGAAATGTTATCTTCTTGTGCATACTGCATAGTGTTCATATTGCATTGAAATCAGAATAACTATCTTATCATACTAGAATTTAAAAATGTAAGTTTCTTCTGTTGAAGGTACTAAATGAGATAGTAAAAAAAGGATGATAACTAAGCCTCACAAGTTCCACTGCGTTAGAGCTCAAACTTCAGGTGATTCAGATAGAACTGTTAGATATATAATTTTGTTATACATGTTTGGTTTGTGTTGATGATCACTAATACGAATGTTAATGTTTATACTCTATACAAGGTTCAACAAAAATTGAGGGAATTTCTGAGAAAACAGATTCCAAGGATGATAACTTAGTATTTATTGTTGGTGCTACTAGTAGAGTTGGTTCAAGAACTGTTAGGTACATTTGTTAGTACTCTTCAATTCACTTATTCTTTAAGAAGAAACTTATTAGGTACATTTGTTAGTACTCTTCAATTCACTTATTCTTTAAGAAGAAACTTTTCTTTACAATACTGACTAGTGATAGTTTCATTTTAGAGAACTTATAAAACTTGGATTTAAAGTAAGAGCTAGATTGAATAGTGCTGAGAGAGTTGGTCTACTAATCAAGATACAGGTTCTGCCTTATGAACAAGATTTGGTATCCATTAGTGCTTGACATGAAACGGATGAACAAAATTTGGTATCCAAATTTAAACATTAAATTTGTTAATATTGGTTCATGGATTTTATACTAATAATAATAATTTTGAAATATATACTTTTCTTTTGTTCATCATCAGGGATCTTTAATTGCAAGTACTTATCCTTCTGGTGGAGTGTCCTCCTATAAAGCAAAGGTATGATAATGGTGGAGATCACAATACATCTTCATTCCAATAATGATTATATTCAAGTAGAGAAAAGAATCTTGATCCGTTTCCTATATATTTCCTATTAAGAAGTTTGCACTATTGCAACAATTATGAAATTTAATTATAAAATAATTTAACATATATTTTTTTATTTTTCTTTTTTTATTTTTTGATTTGTGAAATAGGCCTACAGAAAAAAATCAACACTATTTGAATAAGTGTATCCTCCTTTATTTTACCCCTGAATTTTTTCTTAGAAAAACTAGCAATGCAAGAAGTTAAGTTTCGGATATATTTAGATGTAGATGATGACCTTAATATTATCCTATTTAATTTACAATTTGTCATCCCATCACCTATCAGCTAGACGTATTTCAATAAAATTGTAGCAAAATTAGAATATGCCGATGACCTACACAACTTAAGTGTCAAATAATTACGAATAAAAATAATAAAAAATAATATTTACATCATTTTTTCTCATTTCTTATAAATCATATCATTTTTAATACTAAACATAACTATATAAAAAAAATTATACAAAATTAGTGTATATGATATTACTCTAAAATAATTATATATATGTAGGGTGCTACTTTTTATTTGCTCCTCTTAATTTTTCAGACTTACTGATCAGTGGAAGACCAAGATTTTTATAAGCAACTATATACCACAGAGAAATATTAAACATACAAAGAGGTAATTTTAATGGCAAAATATTGCTCATTGTGATGATAAACATTTTTCTTTAGTTTGTTTATTAATGTATATCCTTGTATGATATGGAAAAAATGTTACTCACGTACTGCACAATTCGCCTCTTAACTCACACATACATGACAATATATTAATTGAACCTTTTTTAAATAATCAATTAATATTTTTGGGTTAAATAAATTAAACCCATATGTATTTAGCATTATTCTTTATAGGAATTTTTTATATTATATATATTTCACATGCATTTGAAAAGCAGAGTATTGAAATTAAAGCCAGATTCTGTGTTCTTCCATGTATCCGAGTACAACAATCTTGACTTATATAGTCTTCTAATTGGCAGAAAAGTGGTGAGTTGTACACATAAATTAAAATTAACTCATTAGTTTCTCTTCAATATTTCTTTTATATATATAATTCTTAAATATATTCTTTTGCAGTTTGTCAAGATTGATTTACCGTCACAAATATTGATAATAAGCCCAATAGATAATGTACTTTTATATGAGGGAATAGTTTTTTCTGGGATGAGTGAAATTTCAATATTGATTATATATCTCACATTGTTATTATTCTCTTTTTTTTTCCTTTTTTGATCTTTCTTTCAAGTGACCATGCATCATTTTAAATAATTGAGCAACAGTTGTTAAAATTTCTGTTATATTAGGAGTCCAAGTGAAGTCAAGTAGTTCTAATGCAGTTCCACTACCACCGCTACCGCCGCCACCCTCAATGTCTTCGGATGAGGGCTATGATGATGAGGATGAAGATAACACTGAAGACTATAGCTGATAGTTTTAGTATGGTTGAACAATATATTAGAAATTATAGTTAATGATCAATACATTTTGTTTATGTTTTGAATTATATTAACTTGCTTGTTTATAGTATTTTTTTTAGTTTGATAATACGATGAATTTGTTTATTTTTTGAAATATTAAAAATATTTGAATACAAATTAGATAAAAATTTGTATTAAATTTATATTTATTTTGTATGAAATTAAGTTTATTTTGTAATTAGAAAAAAAATTCTATTTTACCTTACCGACGGATTTACAGACAGATTTTCTGTCTGTAATCAGAGTGTAAAATGATTTTCCAAAGTTCAAATTACAGACAGAAAATTTGTCAAAAAATTCGTCTGTAATTTACAGACGGAAAATTCGTCTGAAAATCCGTCTGTAGTTACAGACGGAAAATCTGTAAAAAAGTTCGTTGCCTTCGGAAAATGGATGCAGAATTTACAGAGGGAAAATCCGTCGGTAACTGGTAAAAATCCATCGGTAATTTTTCAACGGAAAAAAAATTCGTCGGTAAATAATTTCTGACGAAAATTTTACAGAGGGACAAAATCCATCGGTAATTTTGTCGGTAACAAAAAATTCGTCTATAATAAAGACTAAATTTGTCTGTAAATCTGTCTGTATTAATCCATTTTCTAGTAGTGTATTGTGCTCTGATACAGGGATCGGACTCCGATGACGCAAGCCCCAGCTCCGTCGCAGCCGCAGGTAAAAGTCCAACAACCGAGCATAAGAAGACGTACACAGACTATGGTACCTCCAACAACACTCCTCTCTGAAGAGGTGGCCCTACTGTGCCCCAAAATTTTTTAAATCAATTTTTCTGACCATGAATAATTAAGACACCGACAATACTGACTATGAAAAATTAAAATTAAAGTTATACCCATACATGATTAGTTCTATTCGAAAAAAATAACCAACGATTTAATTTTTGTTTATAATTCCATAAATATCCTTCTCCTTTCTTCTCCCTTTCTTATTTCTCTTCCATAGTCACCATTAGCGAAGCTACAAAATCTACCATCTTACCAGAGTTACACCTCTACCTTCAAAGAGAGAAGTTTGATGAATTCTCCTTAATAAAATTTTCGAATACAATTTTTTTTCAGAGAAAAAAACAAAATATTAATAAAAAAGAATTGATTCAAAAAAAAATTTTGGGCACAATGGGCCACCTCTCCAGATAGGAGTCTTGGAAGTATCGCAATCCATGCACGTCTTCTTCTGTTCGGTTGTTGGACATTTACTTGCGACGGCGACAGTAGGATTAGGGCTTGCATTGTCGGAATCCAATCCCTGCATCAGAGCACAAATTAAAATGATCAATTATGAGTAGTTGAGAATAAAAGAGAAAAGAACATGTATCGTAAAGTTAGAGTAAGTATTCACTTTTCAGTTGAATCCACCATATTGAGAAAGTAGTATCTAAGATTTGAGAGCAAATGAAATGAGAGAGAGAGATAGAGAGAGGATATAAGTGGAATGAGAAATGAAGGGGTGAGTGTAGAACAAAGAGACATGTAATGAGTGAAGAGTGAAGAAAGTATGTGGTGTGAAAATTGAGAAGAAAAATTGAAAAGGGATGGTAGATTTTGTAATTCTGCTAGTGGTGCTGTGGTGGCTATGGAAGGAAAACGAGGAATGAAAAAGAAAAGAGATGGACATTTACGGAATCCTAAATAAAAATTAAATTATTGATATTTTTATCGAATAAAACTAATCTTATATTGATATAACTTTAATTTTAATTTTTTATGGTCAACTTTTTTAACATCTTAATCTTTCATAGTCAGAAATTATTATTTATTCTTTTTTTTTCTGAAAAAATAATCGTATTCGAATATTTCATTAAGGAGAATTCATCTAACTTCTCTCTTTGGAGGTTGAGGAGTAGATTTGATGAGATGGTAAATTTTATAGCTCCATTAGTAGTAACTATGAAAGGGTGATAAAAAAGAAAATAAAAAAGAAAAAAGAAAAGAGAGAGGTATTTACAAAATTATAAACAAAAATTAAATTATTAGTTATTTTTGTTAAATAAAACTAATTTTATTTGGGTATAACTTTCGTTTTAATTTTTTGTTGTCAGTTTTGTCAACGTCTCAATCTTTTAGTTAAAAATAATTATTTATTCTAAAATTATACGTTAATTAAAATAAATAAATCTTATTTTTAATATAAAATATTTATTAAATAATAATATATAGATAATATAAAAATATTTAACGAATAAATTAAATATATTACAAATAAAATTATAAATATAATAATAATATTATAGTACATTATGCGATTTAAAATTGATTGAATTAGTTTTGAGAAGTAAATTTAAAATTCAATCTGATCTGATTTGTAAAAACTAAAATCTAACCAAATATAAAAATTTTTAACAAAAAATTAGTCATATTTAAACCATTAAAAATAGAGTGTTAAGAGAACACTAAAATAAAATTAAAAAACATAGGAAAATATACGTAACCATCTTTTATCAAATAAATAATCGACGACACTCCATTTCATTTCATTGGTTGAATAAAGATTATTATAATAGGCGTGTGGAACTTTGCACTGCTCATAAGTTAAACCTTTTAACTATTCATTGACGCATGTGATATGATTTTATATGTAATGTCTTTTGATCATTTGAATTTATCCATTCATTCATTATTTGAGATGGGCGTTTGTCAGGGGACTGAGATTAAAATGAGAGGTTAAAATTTAATATAGTATCTAATAATTAGATATTAGAATTAAAATTTTAATTTTTTTAATATTTTAAAAAAATATGAAATATAAGGAATTAAAATTTTAAGAATAAAAATTAAAATTTTAATAATATTTTTTAAAAAAATATTTTTAATTTAATTTTTTAAATTTTAAATTTATTCTCTAATTTTTATATTTATTTTAAATTAAACATAATATTAAATCATAACTCAATTCAGTATATTTTATATAAAATATAATATTAAAATTTAATTTAATCTCAATCTCTTAATTATTGTCTCACAATCTTAATCTCTCAATTTCTGTCTTTCTTCCAAACATACTCTAAAAGAATAAAGATACCGTGATATAACAATCTCATAAATTTGACTTTATTCATGATCATATATCTAAATAATACCCTAATTATTATTACAGACATAAATAATTATATTTTTAATATGTCTTTTTATAAGAGTATTTTTAAATTTGGATGAATTTTCTCTCCTTTTATTTACCTTACTAGAGTATGGTCTGCACTTGGCGAGAGTTGTCTCATAAATCTATTTTATCTTTTAAAATTCTTTGATCAATACGCAATGGTATTGATATATAAATATTTTGTATGTTTTAGATAATTTTGTATCATTAATTTATAGGATTAATTTTATATATAAATGTATTATTTAACCAGATTTATATATAATTCTCAATTATACAAATGGTTAGTGACCGAATTCACTTGTTAAATTAGATTATAGATACAAAATATAATAGCATGTTAAAATGTATTAGTTATGTGAGCATGTTCATGTTAAATTTTTTAATTTTGTTATTGTAAAAATGTGTAAAGATTGAAGTTTGCTTATGAATAACTATTATATGCATCCAAATCTTTATGGTTTTCTAAAAAGGTATTACCTAAATAGTGCATCATGCCTCACATTTTAAAACATGTATTTGTTAAAAAAAAAAAATTAAACTCTATAAGGATCAAATTCTAGATTTAAATCACAAAAACTAAAATAACATATTATGATTTTTTTTTATAAACTAAAACTGATAGAAACAAGCATACAAAGAATTAGATATCTACTTTCAGAGAATATGTAGAAAGTAGGATCTAAAAATCTGCACTTTTCGCAGAAAATTAGTAATTGATATTGATATTGTATGTTAGTTTTATAGGGTTTAATTCTCAAAAAAAAAAAAAAAAAAGAAAGCCTAAATTAGCATGCGTGATGTTAAAAAGATATGATCGAGTTTTGTGGGATATGCATATAATCATAGATACCAACAAAATTAATTAGGGTCAAAATATTTAGCACTAATGCCATGTGTCCAAATGCATAATCAAGCAAGCTTAAAAATCTTTATGAACCATTTATGTTAGATATTGTTTTAATTTCTTCCAAAAATAGAAAGCTTATTTATTTATTTGCACTCAGTTGAGCCTTGGTTATGCTTTGTGGTTTGTGGTTTGTGTCTCAAGTTTAGTGTGCAATTGCAATATTCTCTATGATTTTTTAGTAAGTTGTAATAACTAATTCCATGATTGGTTATCAAGCCCCATGCATTTATGTAGTAAAAAACATTGCATGATTTTAGTTCATGGAAGGTAGACTAAAATCTAAAGCATGCAAGAAAATCTTATGTTGGGAATGTAAATAAAAAAGTAAGTACCAATTTGAGTGCAAATGAAGTTTGGAAATACCATTATTGTTATTTAAATTGGTGACTCTTCTCCCACATAAGTGGAATTGGAGAGATGAGTACTATTCCAAACATTTTCCAGATCTTTATATATAGGAGAAGCTAATCATCAAATACAAACTTGAATTACATTACTAAATCACTTTCAGAGTTCATAAGAAGTTTAAATATTTAACCCGTTTTGATAAAAGGTTAACAATCAATAAAAACTTATTACGGTAGGGAATTTTAATATTATTATATCCCACTTATTAGACAATATTAATTAGATTTTATTTAACGAAAAAACATGATGTGCTGTTTGAAAACTATATTGTTATTAATTGGAATATATTTTTTAAATAATTTAAATTTTTATATATGCTTTTTTTCTCTTTTTTATCGTAGAAGCTTTAATATTATGTTAAAAACACCTCTTATAAATATGGTTATATTTTTAATATGCTTTATAGGGATATCAAACAGGTAATTTGACCTATTTAACTTCGATTTGTTGTCTAAGTCTACGAAATTATACGGCCTCACTTATTTAAACACGCTTTATTTATTCACGGATCATGCTGTTTTAGTTTGGATCGTTTATAGTTTATCGATAGGTTAAATGAATTTTTCTGTTTAGTTTTTCTTTTTTACAAAAAAATATTTTGAAAAAAAAAACTTTTGGATCAAAATCTTAAATATGGAAACTTTTTTTAGTTGATGAGTTGGATTTTCGAGTCGAATTTAAAAAAAATATTGACAAAACTAAAATGTTATTGTTTTTAGAGAAAAGCAAAAAAATTTAAATAAATTGTCAATTTAACTCGTTATTTTTTGGTTAATCGGGCTCAGTCTGTTTAGTTCGAAAATTAAATTGATATAATTTTAAAAGCAAAAATTTGTCTATTTAAACGGGTGAACGAGTTGAACCGATAAATTTAATCCATTTTAACGATATTATTCTAAAACTTTTTTCTTGAACTTTTTCATAAGTCTTCTTTCTCTTTTTTATCATAACAATTTTAATACTATAGTAAAAAAATAATTTATATAAATAGTTATATTTTTAACCAACTTAAATAAGATTTTAGTTTTTATAAAATTTTCTTTTGATTTTGATCCATTAAAATTTTAAAGAAGTCTCTGTTTAAGTTTATGTTGTTAGTTTGTTCTATTTATTAATATTGCTATAGTAAGTCAAATATCGATGGGGTACCTCTTACATGTCACTTAAAAGAATAAATTTATAATATGAACTAAAATGAAAACCTTGAAAATTTTATTAGACTAAGTTAAACAATCGGTATTTCACAGTGACTAAAAGCCTAAAACTTATGTAAACATTAAATCATAAAAATGCTACGATTTGTTAAACCATTAAAAAAAAAAAAGAATGATTCGTCACCACCTCACTTTCGACCATGACACTTAATAAAACACACAACAAATCAAATAAGGCGACCCTCATACGGCTAAACGCAACATCGAAATTCCATTTTTACTCCTACATATACCATCATACTATGTGCTTATTTAGATATCATGAAGTTGATTGAAAAAAAAAAAGAATTTTAATAATTTTTTTATTTTTTAACATATTTAATAAATTTTTAATAATAAAAATAAAAACCCTAGAAAAATAAAAACATCTTTTTTAAAATATTATAATTTACATATTTTTAAAAAGATTTATTTAAAAAAAGATATTCTTTACATAATCAATAAACAAAAAATATTTTTATATTAATATACCTAAATATAATTAATAAATAAAAATATTTTTATATAAAATATTTAAATATAAATAACTTTATTTTAATTTTCTATAAATTTTAAAAAATAATTAAAAAATCCTTTCAAAAAACTCTTCCAAACAAATATAGTAATCTTTCACCTTTCGGCTGCTTAATTAACCAATTAAATATTTTGGGTCCAGGTAAACAACAAATTCATGATAATAATATATATTCTACTACAATGTACTAGCAAAGACAGGTTCTAGAAGAGTGATAGAAAATTCAACCCACTAGGCAAAAGCATGCGCGCAAAAGTTTTTATATATCTTAAGTCGTTATAAGTTATAACTTAGGTTTTTTGACCAAGTGAACCAGATTCTAGATCTAGATAATGAAAGATAATAATGTTTTGCACTAAAACTAAAGAATTGAATAAGCTATGCTATAAGATTAAATATAACATATATATGCGGCCCAACGGAGATTTATTTTAAGTAGTAAATAAATGTTTGAATGGAACTATTCTCACTGTTCATGACAAAAACTTAGCTCAAATTAGTTATGAGCTAATCAGTCAAGAACCCAGAAAAAATGATAGAAAAAAAAATCAATTGAATTGATTTAGTTTTTTAAGAGTTAACTAATTTAAAATAATAAAGTAAAAAAAATAAAAATATATATATTATTTTATATATTCAATTAAACTATTAAATTTTTATATTATCTTTATCTAAAATGGACAAATTATGTGCAAAAATGTAAATGGCTAACAATGGTGTGTGTAGATAGGGCACTGCCAAATCTGGGAAAAAAATTGACTGACAAATGACAATTAATTGTTAATAAATGAAATTGAAATATTTTTAATTTTATAATAAAATTAAAATAAAAAAGGTTGCATAGCCTGAAATAAGATGGATTTAGGAGAATTAAGGTGAGAGTAGCCCAGAGACCTCTTTTAGAAAGGGGACACGTGTACAAAGAGACACAAATCAGCATAAACAGCAGGACCCTACTCTACCATGCTTTTCCCATGTGCTCCTTTCTCATCTACACACTAATAATTATAGTTTAATCATTTTTGTTGTTGTTAACTTGTGCCTCTAAAAGTCATTTAAAAAATATAATAATAATTTTAGATTTTTTTTATTAAATTTCATGCATTAAAAAAAGTAGATACTTATCAAGGGAGCTCATACATAAATGAAGCACTTCAGTTGGATAAATGTCATTACTCCATAGTCCATCCTCATCATCTTCATAGAACAAGAATAATATAATCTCCATCACTTCCCCACTCGCTTATGAGATAATAACATTATTTTCAAATATGTTTATAATATATGATTATGAAATTACTCAACTTAAAAATTTAAATTAATAAAAAAAATATAACATGAATATTATATTTTTAACGCTCCTCTTCAAATTAAATAAGATCAGAACTTTTTTTGTATTTGTTTAATTTTGTATAATTTTTTTATTATTTATTTTTTATTATTTTTTTATTTTTAAAATTACAAAGAGTTAAATTTTACGATATTTTATTATAAAATTATCCATTTTAAAAATTTAAATTGATAAAAAAATACAACAAAAATAATTATATATCTAATATTTAGAAAATATATTATGAACATTTTATTTTAATAATTTGCTAATATAATAAAATATTTTTATACATACATTCGGTACGTAATATCACATTAATAAAAATAACTATTTTTTAATTGTTTACGTAAATAAATTCAAAAAAATAGATGTAATTAAATAAAAATAATATAATATATTTTATATTAGGTTTAATTACTCTGCAGGTCCTTATAGTTTTACCGAATTTTTAATTAGGTCCCTATACTTTTTTTCTTTTCAATTGGGTCTCTATACGTTAATTTTTTTTTCAATTAAGTCCCTGCCGTGAGAATACCGTCTAAGATAACAGAATATTCTATTTAAAAAACGAATATTCTTCTGTTTAGATTAGGTAACTAACTGGAGATATCTCTATTTTTTCAAAATACCCAAAACCCCTTTGCCATTTTGTCCCAAAGGAAAAAAAAATCCCAGCCAGCTCCCAATTTGCTCCCTGAAAATCGTGTGCGGTGCGTTCTCCTCCGTCGGTCCATCATCTTCATCCATAGCTGTCGATCCGTCGTCTTCATCCATAGCTTCCGTCGGTCCGTCGGTCTCTGAGGATCTGCACTGATTGATCTGTCGAAGCCCTGTCCGCCACTCGGCGCGCCTCGCCTTATCTTGCTGCACCTTGCCTCGCCTTGCTGCCTGCACACTCGATCTGCCAGAACAGGTGAGTTAGTTTCTTCATTTTTATTTCGTTTTGGTTGTTAAATGTATAAGATTTTGAATTTTGTGCTGCTATTTGTTTGGTATCAAGTCATTCATGTCTTCATAGTTGTGTTTTATTTTTTGGCATTGATAATCTATTCACTGTAATTGCGTAATTCATGGGAAAGGTTTTAGACTAGTTACAAATGTGTATGAGAGCACTAAAGTATGGCTTCCTCAAATTTTTTTTATGCCGTGTAACTGTATTAATTGTAGGCATTGTGGTTCTGTTATATTCACATTGAGTACCTAGTGTTTCGAAGCAAAAATGTTTCTCACCCTGGTGATTCTCTCAATTCAATTACTATATTGTTTTTATTTCTTGAGACAGATTGCGATTTTCGGAAGCCCGGCTCTGGGAGTGGTGTCCGAGGGTGCAAACACCATGGATGTAGGTAGGGCTGTGTTGGTTTAGATAGAGCCCAGGACTAGGTTGGATGCAGGGACTTGGGGGACTATAGGTAGGGCTGTGTTGGTTTACTCTCTCACTGCTTGCAATTTCACCATTCCAAGGGGAGATGTAGTAGTAGTTTTAATACCTTGAACATCTTCAATTGGATTATCACTGTTGAGGTATAATCTCTGGTTTGCTTTTATATCTAGGCCTTCAATTATGGCAAACTCCTTCAATAAATGACCTACAAGCTAACATTATATGCAAACATACTTGTCTTATCACAAGCTTCTTGGATGACTAGGTATTGGATGCTTTGCTTAGTGGAGGTGGGTTCTACAGTAGTGACCATTTGGATGTAAATTCTAATTGAATATAAGGTGCAAAAAATAAAAGGGTAATGCTTCAATATTGTTCATGCGAGATGAAGTTTAATATGTTTAGCAGTAAATTCTGGTCATTTGCTCATATATTGAGTTTTATACTGAGTAGGATTCATTCTTAAGGTGCTTTAAGTCAATTCGATCAGAACCTAGGAACTGGAAAATTTATTTATTTCCTTTGTGGTGTTTTGGAGTTGTAATTCGATATTTGGTTCTGTTCCCTGCAAGGTCAGCATATTGCTTTTACCATATTTGTGCCTATGTCAATTTTTTAGAAATATGGCATTAGTTGAATACCTATTTCTTGAATTGATTTTTGAATTTTTTTTATATAATGGTTTAGGGTTTACAATATAAATATTTATGTACAAAAATTTTGTTAATTGGGGAATTGACATATGATTTAATTTTGCTGTGAACATCGTTAGCTGTGTGCATCCAGATCATTTTGTATATAGAAGCTGAAACTAAGTTGTTGCAGATTGAATGGACCAAGAGTTTTTGTACAAGAATTTTGTGCAAGGCTTTATGTTCATGTGCAGCCGGCACTTGGTGGAACTTTCACAGACATTGCAATGTGGATTTTCTGTCCATATTCAATGGACCAACTACTCTTAAAATTGGAATGAAAAACATACCTTTTGAGAATTGGCTTTTAATTAAGATTTGGTGCTATTCATTTGATATTATTTGTTGTTGTTGATTTAAGTTTTCATTAAAAATCTTGGTGTGTTTTTTGATGTTACAATTTATCATATCTTCTAGGAAAATATTTTGTTGTGGCAAAGACGATGTAAGGATGCATTGTATTCCCTACTCACTTTTGGTGTTCGACGGCCTGTGCGTCACTTGGCATCAGTTGCAATGGCAAAGATCATATCTAAGGGAGATGGAATATCTGTTTATGCTAGAGCAAGCAGCCTTTAAGGATTTCTTTTTGATAGTTCTTGTTACCATAAGGAAAATTCATTTCTTCAATATACTTTTTTTGAGTTTTTGTGAGCTAAATTGGTTCTCTTGTGTGAGAAACTATATAGAACTCAATTTTTGTAAACAATTTTAGTTATTATTCTATCAATTATTCTTGTTACCATATGCCATATGTAAGTTCTTTCATTATGTTAGTCATAATAAATACTTGAGTGATGAAAATTGAATTTTATATTATACTTATTACTACTATTTTTCTGTTTTATTTTATCCATTATTTTTTTTGTATATTCTTAAGATAAGGTATTTTGAAAGTCAAAAAAAATAAAGAGACGGTATTTTTAGTACAATTTGTATATAAATAAGAAAAAAATGATAGTGATAAAATAAAAGGGATTATAGAAATATTTTTTATGTCGTAGAATTATTAAATAGGGATTATAGGAATATCTTTCATTGAATATTTATAATTTCTCTAAATTTTCAATTAGGTCTCTATATTTTTTTTTTCAATTAAGTCCCTAGGGGTATAAAAGTAATTTCACAATTCACTAACATTTTTTTAACATTTAACGTTAACAAGGACTAAATTGAAAAAAAAATTAACGTATAAGGACCCAATTGAAAAGAAAAAAAGTATAGAGACCTAATTGAAAATTCGGTAAAATTATAGGGACCTGCAGAGTAATTAAACCTTTATATTATTATCAATGTATTAAAATTAAAATTATATATTAAAATCATGCATACGCATGTGTTTATTATGTAATTTTAAAATAACATTGAGAAGGCATCTTCAATCATAATCCGAAAATCCAAAACGCAATTCACGTGGCATTTCTTTAATATATGAAACAATGCATGATCAACAAGCAACATGGTGTAGGATTTGAACAACGAACAAACTGATTAAACTGAATTATTCCTTCATTCTGATATCTTCTGGTTGTGAATGAGACATGCATACATTGTAGAGCATACAATACCAATTAAGAAGCCGTGATAAAAATTTGAGCATAGAATGTGAACATGAAATAAATGTTAAATTAGAATTATTCTGATGATATTATTGTGACTTGTGAAATTTCACATCAACTAAGTTTAAATAAAATTATACATATATAGTATTTGATTCGTTTAATTTTGAGATTTTTTTATTAATCAATTAATGTCAACCTCTCCAATGTTGGATACATACTTGAATCGAACAATAAATTAAATCAATCAAATGAGAGGATAACTCGAATAAATTTATTTTCGTATGTTTTTTGGACTGGCATGAATAATGCATGCAATAGTTTTTTTTAGAGTGAATTATTAATTTAGTCTTTGTCTATTTTTTATAATGACAATTCGATCTCTCAAAATAAATAAATTATTTTTATCTTAAAAAATTGTATTATCATTTTAAAAAATGACAAGAATCGAATTAATAGTTTACTCTATTTAAAGTCTTGGGTGAAATTTTTATATAATTGGCCCATGGGGCTTCTTTTCAAAATTCAAATGAGAGTAGTGGTTACGGGCGTCCGTTGGCTGGTTTCGTATTGAGTAGGATGAAAAAGATTTTTCGAATCCATTCATTTGTTTAATTAAGAGTTATGCTATATATTCAAATATTTTTTTATTCAAGTATTATTTAAGTAGGTCTAACCCTAATAAAAATTACTCTTATTAAAAGAACTGATAAGTATTGTTTTGGTCCCTCACGTTGAGGGTCGGAATCGAATCCGTCTCCGATGTATATTTTGATTTAAAATCGTCTTTAAAGTCGCATTTGAATTTAAAATCGTCCTTTAAGAAGTAAACTTTTTATAAATGACAATGATACCCTTCTGAAGTTTGTGTGTTTCGCGCGAAACACCTCGCCACTTCATATGCTTCCTAACCCTCAACGTAAACCCAACATTAATCATAACGTTTCACTTCACCAATGTTGTTCCACCGTGCCCTAGGGAAGAATCAGAAATGCTAGAAGGTGTTCTTGGAGTGAAGATCACAGCTGAGTCTGGTTTACTAGAAGCACGGTCGTGCACATTCTATCAGGTATGTGTAGCTGTTTACCATTTACTGAGATTAGGGATAAAGATCACTGTGTGGTTTAGGTTTTAATTTTGTCTTCTATCTGTATGATATGGCACTGTGTATAGGTTGCTGGAGAAGCCAATGGTGTACTTTAAACTGAAAGTCTACCATGGGGGGTGGTTTACCTATCGGAATGGGCCGTTAAAGTATGTGGGGGGAGAAACAACAGTGATAGAAGAAATTGATGGTGATCGGTGGTCCGTATTTGAAGCTTATGCAGAGTTAAAGCAGTTTGGATATGTGGAGGAGAATATCCCTTCGTTGTGGTTCAAGGATCCTACACATGAAGACTTGGAGAAAAATTTGAAGTTGTTTAAGTCTGATGCATATTCTATTGCTATGTGCAAAATAGCTGAGGTAAGAGATTATGTTGAGTTGTATGTAGTGCACAAGGTTCAAGAAGAGGAGGTGTTTCCTGCTTGTGGATACATTGATGTTGGGGGGGATCATAGGATGGATGATGTGGGACAACAACTGGTTGTGTATGGAGGAGAAGATGCTGGTTTAAAAAAATTTGATGCAGCTGCTAATATCTCTGGGGCCGAGAATACAAAGGGTGGTGATGATGTTAACCTAGATGCTAATATGGGTAACTATAGTGATAGTGATAGCTTTGATTCAGAGTATGAACCATTTGAGGAAGAGGAAGAGACTGAAGATGATTTACACTTTACCAGCAGTGAAGATGAGCTTGATCCTGCTGTCAGTGGATTTCAAGATGTTAATGTGCTGAATGAAAAAAGTAGGGCAATGAAAAATAAGAAGGTTGCAACTGAAAACTTTGAGGATGAAGATGGAGCAGGGAGTGATGAAATAGAGAATGACCACGAGGTTGGAGGTGCTGTGTCAGATTCAGACCACCAGGGACAGAGTTATCCAGTTCACAAGCATCAAAAAGACATGAGCCAATACAAGTGGAAAGTAGGCACAGTGTATGCTACCAGGGAAGAGTTCAAGGACACTGTGACTGCATATGCTGTGCAGAGGGCTCGGGCAATCACATTTAGAAAGTGTGATCTGCAAAGGGTTAGGGCAGTTTGCACTGGCGAGTGTCCGTTTTGGCTGTATGCTGCGAAGATGAAAGAAGAGGATACTTGGTAGCTTCGCAGCATGAACTTGACTCACACATGTACACAAACACACAGGGTGGGGATTTTGCACTCTAGATGGCTAGGGAAGGCATTCAAGAAGAAAGTAGAATCAAATCCGAAGGTCAAGATTAGGGAGTTAGTGTCAAAGGCTCAAAAAAGTGGAATTTGACTGTCACCAAGTCAATGGCAACGAGGACCAAGCAGATTGCACTTGATGAAATCCAGGGAACCTTCCGAGAGCAGTATAAGAAGATATATGATTATGCACATGAGCTAATGCGGGCAAATCCAGGGACATCTGTTCGCTTACAAGTGCAAAGGTTCCCTGAACTTGATAATGAGGTAGCCTCATCACAGTCCAACTGCTGTATCTTTCAGAGGATCTATATCTGCTTGGAAGCATGCAAGCAGAGCTTCAACCATTATAGGAGCTTTATTGGTCTAGACGGCTGTTTTTTGAAGATACCACAGGGGGACAACTGCTCACTGCCATTGGTTGGGATCCAAATGACCAAATGCTGCCCATTGCCTATGCAGTTGTAGAGGCCGAGACCAAGGACTCATGGACTTGGTTCTTTAGTCATCTTGCAACTGATATTGGTGTTGAGAAGATGGGAAGAACTACTTTTATGTCTGACCAGCAGAAAGTAAGCAAGCCTAAACCGAATTTAACTTATGTACATTGACACAATGAATTACTATATCTCAAGTATCAATGACTATTTGGTCCTCCATTTTCTGCTTGCAGGATTTGTTGCCAGCATACGATGCTGTTATACCAGGTGTGGAGAATCGATTCTGTGTGAGGCACCTATACAGCAATTTCAGGAAACGGTTTCCAGGGTTACAATTGAAGCAACTAATGTGGAGGTGTGCTAAGACGACTCACTGGAGGGACTGGGAGAAGAACATGGCCGAACTGAAAGCTGTGAATTAGGAAGCCTATAGGTACCTAATTGCTATCCCCCCTAGGTATTGGTCTAGATCTAGGTTTACTTATAATTCTAGAGTAGATACAGTGGTTAACAATATGTCTGAGAGCTTTAATGCGGCCATAGTTGATGCTAGAGAGAAACCTATACTAACAATATTAGAGGAGATCCGGGTTAAACTGATGACTAGGTGGGCAGAGAATAGGGAGTTGGCTCAGAAGTATGCAGGGACAATCTTACCTAGGATTAGAATCAAGTTGGAGAGGAGGTCTAGATCTGCTGGTGACTGACGTCCATATTGGTCTGCTGCTCAGAAATATGAGGTTATGAATGGATTAGATAAGTTTACTGTTGACTTAAGATCCTCTGAGTGCTCTTGTAGAAGGTGGCAGTTGAGTGGAATACCTTGTGTCCATGCAATTGGTTGCATTAAGTTCAAAGGGCTTCAGTTGGAACCTTATGTGGCTGACTGCTACAAGAGAGAAGCATACCTGAGGTGCTACGAGGCAGTAATTCACCCATTGAACGGCCCTGACCTATGGGAGATTACACCACATCCTGATGTAATGCCTCCCCCATACAGAAGGCCTACTCACAGGCCAGTCAAAAAAAGGAAGTCAGTTGCTGGAGATGAAGAACAGAGCAGCCGCACTCACATGTCCAGGAAGGGGGAGAAACAGAGGTGCTCTATATGTGGTGTTGTTGGACATAATAAAAGCAGATGCCCTACATCTATTGAGAATGAGGTATATTGATTAAATTTTTGTACATTGCATGTCTGAGAATTTTTAACTCAGCCTTATGTTCTTCTGCAAATGTTTCATAGGCCTAAAATTCCAAGAAACAAAGTAAGGGCAACCAATCCAGGGGAAGCAACAACTCTATCCCTCCAGCTGCTAAGGGAGGAAAGAAAGGTGCATCTACACAGCCCACTCCCAAGCTCACTGTCAAGAGAAAAGTTGCTTCAGCAACACAGCCAACAAGCTCAGCCCAGTCCAACACTGTAGCACCACCGAAAAGGCCTAGAGGCAGGCCCAAGTGGACCTCGAAGCCCACACCTTCAGCCCAACCTGATCCACCAACTTCATCATCACAACCAACCTCCACTGTTCTTCCAGCATCTCAGCCATCCTTTACCACATCTTCAAGTCAACCCACTAGGCACTACTCTGTTAGCTTTACTGGAGGACCTCATGTTTCTCCCAGGAAACTGAAGTTAATGGCAAAGTTGCCTCCAAGAAAATGGGGATTGCTTTAGGAAAATGACAACACTTAGCATGTTTGTTTATTTTGTTTTAAGTTTGTGTTAAGCTTCTGGTTAATCCAGTGTGGTTGTACTGAAATATTGGCTTATATTTTGTTGCTTTTTGTTGCTTATATTTTGCCTTTGTGCTATTGTTGGTTGTAGTGAAATATTGGCTTGTTGCCAGCCAATCCTTTTGATGGTTAGGTTGTTTTGAGTTAAGTTTCTATTAAGGTTCTGGTAATGTCAAACACTATGCTTATTATGTATTTAGGTTGTTACCATTTTAATGTCAAACACTTTAGGTTGTTACCATTTTAATGACACTGTTATCTTATTGTTCAGTCATGGAAATCATGTTTTGCCAAGAAAAACTTTCACTCTCATTTCAATATCCAACCATGCTTACAAGACAGTCATATTACATCTTCAAATACATTCAACATACCACAATCAAGAACTCCCTAATACATAAACCCCAGCCAGACCAATTCACCACCAAAAACAACAGCATAATATACCTACACATGTTTCATACCAGGTTCAACGGAATGAGACACTGTTGCGTTGCTTTAGACCAACTCTGCAACAGCAAACATACAAACCCAACCCACCCAAAAAACCCTAACACTGCAACGAACTTCAGCTTCCACTCTGCCACTTTAGTTCTTGATTTCATCATCGAAAGCTTCTTTCTTAACCTAGCAATTTCTGAATACTCCACCTCTGTATCTGGATCTACCCAACGAAAAAAATTGCAGCCTTCTTGCACCTGCACATACCCACAGAAATCACCATCCCTTCCAACACCCAGAAGACCCAATTCAGCGAAAAAGCAAATAAACAAACCTCAAAGTAGACACAACCCCAAAATCTGCGACCTGGGTTCTCCTTGGTCCCCGAGATTCGCAACACTGGCTTCTCACCATGAGAACAAAGTAGCAGCCTACCTTGTGACGAAGATGGGATTCGAGACGAGGTTGAGCTTCGTGCAGTCATGGCTGTCTCCCTCCAGCAGGTCCTCACGGTGAGCTCTGCAACAATGGCTTCCACGCTGCTTTACCCTTTCCTCCTTTCAATTCAATGTATCATTATTAAACTTTCCCATTCATTTTAATTTCCTATATATACATATATACATTTATTATTATTTTCGATGATCATAACTGCCTCATAACGACGCAAGGGCATTTACGTCCGAAAATGTTATAAAGGACGATTTTAAATTTAAATGCGACTTTAAAGACGATTTTAAATCAAAATATACATCAGGGACGGGTTCGATTCCGACCCTCAACGTCAGGGACCAAAACAATACTTATCCCTTAAAAGAATGTTATTACATGCGCTTTATTTTCTTATCTTCTTTCGTATTCTTTTAAATACACATATACGTCATCTTCTTCTTTTTTCAAATTCACATATTTTTCTTCTTCTTTTGTTATCATTATCACAAACAATACCAATATTTTGCTAATGAATTATTTCTTTAATTGAATTGAATAGAATACAAGTGCTAAATTGAATTGAATTGAATAGACGTAGGTGTTGTGAATTTGAATTGAATTGAATTGATAATCTCTAAATGGTAGACAGAGGCGTTTTGAATTTGATTTTATATAATGGATTATGTTTCATTCATTCAGTACTATACAATTGTTTCACCATGAATACGTATTCGGTTCATTATGCAGAAAGCTATCTGAATTTGATTTTATATAATGGATTATGTTTTGTTCATTCAATACTATATAATTGTTTCACCATGAGTACTTGTTTCGGTTCATTACGCAAAAAGTTGTTTGAATTTGATTTTATATAATGGATTATGTTTCGTTCATCAGTACTATACAATTGTTTCACCATGAGTACGTGTTTCGGTTCATTATTCAGAAAGCTGTTCGAATTTGAATTTATATAATGGATAATGTTTTGTTTATTCAGTACTATACAATTGTTTCACCATGACTACGTGTTTCAGTTCATTATGCAGAAAGCTGTTCGAATTTATATAATGGATAATGTTTCATTCATTCAGTACTATACAATTATTTCACCATGAGTACGTGTTTCGATTCATTATCCAGAAAGCTGTTCGAATTTGAATTTATATAATGGACAATGTTCCATTCATTTAGTATTATACAATTATTTCACTATAATAACATGTTCGGTTCATTTCTATTCTGCACAATTCAAAACTCTTCCTCCTTCTTCACCAAAAAGAATAACAAAAGAATGACGATAAAAAGAAACCACATGAAGAAGAAGAAACTCAAAAAAGAAAGAGGAGAATGAGGAGGAGGAGGAACGCGAAGAAGAAGGCAAAGAAGAAGACGCTCCATGTGTAAACGAGCGTGAGAAGAAGAAGAAACGCGAGAGAAGAAGAAGAAGTGTGGGGGAGAATAGAAGAAGCGTGAGAAAAGAAGAAAACGAAAAAAAATATGTGATCTAAAATTACTTGAATGAATTTAGATGCCTAAATTACTTGGATGTAGAGAATATCTCTTTAATTAATTAGTGAATTGGGTAAGTTGAATTTTATAATTTTATCTTTTAATTTTAACTAACTCAGCTTATTTAGCTTATTTAGTAAGGAGTTAGTTTAGGTGGATCTCACACAAATTTATTGATCTCGCACAAAATTTTCTATATAATAGTATACAGAAATTTTTGCATATAGTATAAATTTATTAATATAATATAAATTTTTTTATATATAATACATAAATTTTTATTCATAATACATAAATTTTTGTATATAGTATATAAATTTTTACTGTAAATATATTTTGTTAATTGAGTGAATTAATTGTAATTTTTAAAAAAAATTGTATTATATATATTTTGTTAGTTGTGCATCAATATTTTAAATAAATAGTCATTAAAAAATTTTTGTATTAAGTACTAAAATTTTTGTATTATACATTAAATTTTTGGTATTATATACTAAAATTTTTGTATTATGTGTATTTTATTAATTAGAATTAATGTTTTAAACATGTGATTTTTTAAAAAATTTTTATTATATACCAAAATTTTTGTATTGTAAATTAAAATTTTTTATATACTAGCTTTTTGATCATATAAAGAAAAAAGAAAGACAACAATGATGATAATAAAAAAAACTTATTAAAAAATGTGCATATCTAAATTGATTGGGGTTTAATTCGTAAAATTATTTGATTACGTAGTTTTATTGTAATAAAAAATTTTATTCAACCGTTATGAAACTATTCCCATAATGGTCTGAACGACAACCAACAAGATTTCATAATAATTATTATTCCCACTTACACAGATATGTTTATTTATTTATTATTTTTATCAAGATACGTTTATTGGTTTATATATACACACTATCTAAAATGATCATGGATGCAATAAATTAAAAATTTGAATTTAAAACATGAATGAAGCAGCAATGGGAACATACACTGCAATGAAAAAAGATGGATACAGGGATTGGAAAATGTCGATTTGAAAATAGAAAGGACTGTTAACCCATTTGTTCTTATCGAATCACACATGGATGCTTGATGATGTAGGAATTGCATTTAATGGTGTATATACAAAATTTGAAAGTGGATGATACCAATAGAAACTAAAGTCAATGCCACGCTCGTGCATATATTTTCCTACATAGTAGATAAGATCCTTTTTTTATAATGTACAGCATTTTTTAAATGCGTTCCAAAATTTTAATACAATGGAATCCATGATTACAATTAGCTAGTCCATTACATTATGATAATGACATGTAGACTGAAAATGCTAACACACAGATAAATGTTGCATAATACGCTTTTTGTTCTCAATTACCCAAAGATAATAATGCAAATAATTCAAAAGTTATCTTGTTTATTAATAATTATTGTCATAAAAAATGAGATACTAATTATATCTCTAATATGTTTTTTTATGCAAAAATCTATTTTAAATTTGTTTGAATTTTTTACATTTTTTTTTGCTTTTTGCTGAATTTTTTTTTATTTAACAAAAATTGAATTTAAAACTTTTTAATTATAAAAAATTTTGATATTACACAATAAAATTATTTTTTTTAAATTTAAACTAATAAAAACAAACATAAACGATTATATTTTTAACAGTTACATTAAAAGATAGTGAGTCGGAGTCATATATAATATTCCACCCTGCTTAAAGGAAATAAAAAAAAAACATTTTTTGGTGGCTGAAAATAACACAAAAAAATATCTAAGAGAAAGAGTAACACTCCTCTCTAATAATAATGTCTAAATTAATAAGGGGCAGTAACCACTCCAAGTACAAGTGCTTGTTAAAAGTAGCAGTCTTAACCATTAAATTAGCTGCTCTATTAGCTGTACGTTGGATGAGTACTATCGTAACTGTCCAATTACGCTGGAGTATCTCTTTGATTTTGTCAAACAGGTCAAAGTCAGTCCTAATCATGCTGATTGTGTCTCGCGAAACAAGAAAAAACGCATCAAAATTATCAGTTTCACATATGACCTCTTTGCACTCGCAATCCCAAGTCATAACAAGCCCTCTCCAAATAGTATGAAACTCACAGCAGAGAACACTAGAAAGAGGTATATTGGCAGAACAACCTTTTATCCAAATTCTCATGCTGTCTCTAATAATACACCCAAAGCCAGCTAATTGCTCATTTTCAAAAACGCTTGCATCGCAGTCCACTTTACAAACATTCATTGGAGGTGGTTCCCAGTTATATTGCAAAGAGGAAGGAATAATATGTTTTTGGGTGGTAATGACATTGGAAAACTCTCGAGCAGCATGTTTAGCCAAGTGAAAAATTTTCTCCTTACTCCATGGATCATCTTGATGGAAAATGTCATTGTTCCTATCTCTCCAAATCCACCAAAAGGCTGCTGCAACGAGGAACTCATTTTTTTTAGGTTAGAACGAATCCAAGACACAAAATCCAAACCAAAATCCACAACGGTCATTCCCAAGTTTAAGTTAATCCAAATCTGACGAGCTTTTTGGCAAGTCCTAAAGCAATGGTTAATATCCTCTAGAGCAAGATAACATCTCTGACAAAAATCAGAAGTAGCAAGACCTCTTTGAAACCGGTAGCTAGCTATGGGAACTCCATTATTGAGGTAAAGTCAGAGCAGACACTTTATCTTCTCCAGTATTCTCAAGCGCCAAAGCCAAAGACAATTTTCATTATCATTCCAACCAAATTTCTTCTTCAATAGCCACTCATACCCGCTTTAGTCGAGTAGGTGAGAATATTTGAATTTGTCCAAAACTAACCTATTTTGTCTCCTGCCTGCTTGATAGGATCAAATAGCATCAAATCAAGTTTAATTTCTTCCGGAATCATTGTGCAAAGAATATCCACCGCCATGTCCATGGTGCCAGACATCTTCTAGCTTCAAGAGAGAATCAGAAATGTGCACAAAAGGAACCAAAGGAGCTAGCGTTTCAGATAGTCACCAAGCATGATACCAAAAGGATTGAGACATCCTGCCTATACAACATTCAAAACCATCACGAAACTTTTCTATTGTCTTATAAATTGCTTGCCAAGTGCTTGAAACATTATTAGAAAAATTAGGCGAAAAACAAGAACCCCCAGATAAATATTTTGCCAGCACAATTCTTACCCAAAGCTTATCTTTATTATGTAGTAATTGCCAAACAAGCTTTCCTAATAAAGCAAAATTCACACATTGAGTATCTCTAATTCCCAAACCTCCATATTTTCTTGGAGTGACAACTTTGCTCCACTTGACCAAGTTTAAGCAACGGTCTCCTACCTTTCCCTTCCACAAGAATTGTCTAAGCAAAGAATCAATCTTTTGACAAACCGAAGTAGAAAAAAGAGTCACTTGCATTTAGTAAATAGGAAGAGAAGAAGCAATAGATTTAATTAAGCAAAGCTTGCCTGCTCTGTTAAGGATTCGACCTTTCCAACTAGCCAATCTATTCTTGATCTTCTCTAATGAGTCCGAAAAAATAGACCTATCAGCTCGAGGATGATTGGGATTCATCCCCAAGTATTTGCCTAGGTCACTAGTAAAAGGAATATGAGAAACACCAGACAACATTTACTTCCTTCTATTAGAGATTTTTCTAGAACAAATAGCTTTAGATTTTTCAATATTAACCTTCATATCTGAAGCTTTGCAGAGCAACTCCAAGGTGTGCACGACATTCTGAACTTGATTTTTCGCCACTATACAAAAAAGGAGGAGGTCATTTGCAAACATCAAGTGAAAAACTCTAGGTACCCTTCTAGAAACAGTCACACCATCCTAAATACTCTCGTCAACTTGTTTGAAAATGAAGCACATCAATCTCTCCATGCACAAAATAAATGAATATGGAGAAATTAGATCTCCTTGCCTGAGTCCTCTGCGAGGTTAGAAGCTATCCAATCTATTCCCATTCCAAAGGATAGAAATATTTGAGGACTGAACATAATTCATTACAAGCCGAATAATTAGAGAAGGAAAGCCAAAAGATTCAAGAGTGTGCTCAAGAAAATTCCAATCAACTCTATCATAAGCCATTTCTAAATCAATTTTAAAAATCATAGCTCATTTTGCTAGACTTTGTTCGCTTAAGAAAGTGAAAAACTTCTTGGGCGACAATAATATTATCAGGCGCTCCTCTGCCATAAATAAACCCTTCCTGAGTTCAGCTAACAATATCATCCAAGAAAAGTCGTAATCTATTAACCAGCACTTTAGTCACTAGCTTATAAATGACATTACAAAGGCTTATTGGCCGAAAATATTTCAATCTAGTTGGAGGATCGTACTTAGGGATAGGAACAATCAAAGTTTTCAACAAAGAATGACTTAATGTCTCTCTAAAAATGCTTTTTGAACAGTACGCCACACCTCATGACCCACCACATTCCAATATTTCTTGAAGAAAAATACTTGAAAATCATCTGGCCAGGAATTTTGAACGAGCTCATATTATCCAGAACTTATTTAACCTTCAACATTGTCACTGGTTTAGACAAATTATTACAATCATCTTGGCTAAGAGTGGGCATAGGAATTTTTCTTATGCAATTAACCTCAACAGGCTCAGTAGAGAAAAAAATATTTAAAAAAAAATGAACAACCTCTCTTTGCAAAACTTTTGCATCATCAGACCAGGACCCATCACTGACCAGCAACCCACGAACCTTGTTAGATTTTCTTCTAATGATGGTTTGCATATGAAAAAAACTAGTATTTCTATCACCATACCGAACCCATTGATCTCTTAACTTCTGGTACTAAAGCAACTCTTCCTGAGCCAACACTAGATTATACTCAGCTCTCAATTCTTTCTCTTTGTGCTTTAAAATCGGATCATCGTCAGCTTCCATTTTTCGTTAGATACAGTTCAAATAAGCCTCCAATTTTCTCTTTTTAATAAAAATATTGCCAAAGCCCGTAGAGTTGAATTCCAACTAAGTTTCTTGAACCCCCAGCAACTTCCTATGGATGCAAAATCTATACAATCCCAAGATTTTTGAACAATGGCCTTGTAATCAGGATGTGTCGCCCATGCCGCTTGGAATCTAAAAGGTTGGTTTTCTTTCTTGACAGGAACTCCTTGACATCGGATAAGCAGGGGACAATGATCAGAGTGAGAACGGCTGAGAACTTCAATAAATGCTTCTGAAAAAAGAAGGCATCATTCTGTAGTACAGCAAGCTCTATTCAATCTCTTTGCAATTTCTTTATTTCCTTGAATTTTATGAAACCAAGTAAACCGTCTCCCAGAGATTGTCAGATCAAAAAGACCATAAGAATCTAAAGTACTTGCAAAGATACTACTGCGATTCGAATAGAAATTACCACCTTTCACCTCATGAATACTCAAAATATTATTAAAATTTTCTACCACCACCCACAGGTCTTGAATGCACAAGCCAATATCAAGCCAATGACTCCATAAATATACTCTATTACCGGCTTAAGGGCTACCATAAACCGCACTGCAAATTCATCTTCTCCCATCACCATCAATTTTCAATGTTACACATTGATTCATAGCACAAAGAATTTTACAAAAAAATTTTAAATTAGCAGAGAAGAACCAAATTACTCCCTTGTGCCCAAAACCATCTACAATCCCTACAGGATAATAGCCTAATTTTTTCAAAAAATCTTTCATAGTTTTAAACCCAATATAAATTTCTACCAAAATAAAAAAAAGTTGGTTGATATTTTTGTACCAACTCCTTACAGTGCACCTGAGACATCTTATTTGACGCTCCCTTACATTCCAATAAATAATATTTAAATGTTCACAATCCATAAAAATAAATTAAATAATTGAAATATTTAATCATCCTACTTCACGTTGGTGGGCCATTGTCTCCAAACTTCTTTTCTTGAACTTGCGCCACAAAATCATCATTCTTCTGTTGAGATTGGTTCTCCGGGTTTGTTGTTGCACTGGCTTTATCAAACTCTTTTTGTACTCGAGAATCCATTGACAATGCTTCAATATGTGAATTTTGAAGCGAAATAGGGCACTGAATTTTGTGCCCTGCTTTAAAAAAAGAGTGTTCTGATCCTTGAAAGCCACCTATATTGTTTTCAAAGAGCCAAGTGTGGATGGAGAATTCTTCTTTTTCTTGGGACCCACCTTTGCATTTGATGAGGACTTCACATTTGCATTTGATGAGGATCTAGCATGCATGTTAGTAGGCCCAAGAAAAAATTTCTTTCTCACCAAATTAGAACATGTTGCTACATTGGCCTTTTTTGGTACTACTTTCGGGTCTTTACACACTTTTTCCTTGTCTTTTTTACTAACTGTAACTCATTCACCCTCTTTTGTATGAGTATCTTTATCCATGCATAATTCTTGCAAATTATCATGTACAAGATTCGTTGTTCCATGCTTCTCCATAATTGGAATTAATTTGGTATTAATTCCAAATTCAAAAGTTAAATTTTAATTTTTTTTTACTGAAATTTGACTACCTTCCGCCGTTTTTTCGTTATTATCTACCGAAAATAGTGACGAAAAATTTTTCTCCTTCACTGTGCTTTCCTTCTCAATGCCATTGTTGTTCTCTTTCACACATTTTCTTGTTACGTGCCCAAAGCAGCTACATTTTTCACAAATTAAATTCAAGTGCTCACAGGGGTGGAGTTAGAAATTTTTTTGGGAGGGGCCAACACGAAAAATATAAGTTAAGAAGAAAAGAAAATTAAAAATAAAAAAAAAACTAAATTAAAAAATTAAAACTTATACATACATATTATTTATTTTGGGGGGCATTGCCCCCTTCTCTATAACGTGGTTCCACCACTGAGTGCTCATATTCTATGTCATAGATATGACCATCAACTTGAATTCTCTTTATGACTGGAAGTTCCAAGTTGATTTGCACACATGCTCTTGCATACTTTTTCCTTTTCGCAGACTTGGTGGATAAGTCGATGCGGATCGATTTTTCAACCGCTGACGCAATTATTTTTATAACTCTCTCTTGATAGTAATTAATGTTTAAACATGTGATCCTTATCCAAACTACGGTAGACCCAAATGTGTTTTCACAAGGTATGAATGAAGAACTCCAAGGTTTAACCGCAACATAACTATCAGTAATCATCCACGGTCCTCTAAGGAGAATTTTTTCTCTATCCTCCAAAAGATCAGATTTGACTAAGAAATAGCAAAAACCGACATCTAGTACCTCATATCCTCCTTTGGTTATCCAGACACCTTTAAGCTCGTGCATGATCGTCGTATAGCTAAAATTTTTTTCAAGAACTTTGATCATGATAGCAACTTTGTAGGACTCTGCTAATATCTCTTTTGCTTCTTCAGTGAACGTCACAGTTGGTATCTCCAAATCACCTTTCTTATTGACTACTATAGCTATCTTATCCCCATCAAGAGAATCAGCAACCTCCAAAACTCTCCTTGCTGAAGCATCAACAACTTTATCTTTGAACGATACCCTATGATTTTGAATCTTGTCATTGTCTCCTTTAATCTCCTCTTTTTCACCTGATGTATACCCTACCCCGCTCTTTCCCTTATTACTTCTAGTAGCATAGCTGGCTACCTAACTATGTGCGACTCTCGAAAACTCTCTCGCGCTCTCACAACTCTCCATAATTAGTATAATCAAACTAATTATATATATTACATATACCGGATTTAACATTGACAATTAATTGTGTATTATCAAATTAGTGAAAATAACAAATTTTTAAATTAATTATTTAAAATATTATTTAAATATATAAATTTAATTAAATAATTATGTAAATTATTTTATATTATTCATATATCAAAATTAAATTTATATAATTTATTAAGAAATATTAAAAAGACTAATATTTTT
This sequence comes from Arachis hypogaea, assembly GCF_003086295.3. NCBI lineage: Eukaryota > Viridiplantae > Streptophyta > Magnoliopsida > Fabales > Fabaceae > Arachis > Arachis hypogaea. The sequence continues at coordinate 12,356,809 of NC_092042.1, read as the reverse complement.
AGTAAAAACAAATAAAAAGATTATCAATATTAGTTTTAATATAATAAAATAAAATAAAAATATTAGTCACTAGTATAAAATTTATATTAAAAAATAAAATATATATTAAAATAAATTAAACAATATATATATTTATATAAATATATAATGATTAATTTTAGTGACTAATTTTAATGCACAAATAATATTCTTATTTATTAATAGAGTATTGAAATGTAATATTTTTCTTTGTCCAAATTCGCTTAAGAAATCATTATACCATCCAATTTACCACTAAGGACGTTTATACGTTTAGATTAGAATAGTAATGGCTCATTAATTTAAAAATATTGAAACTACTCATTTAAAATGTGTTTATATATTATTTTTTTATTATATTTTTTTAATTTGACAGGTCAAAAATTAATTTGTCACGAATTTGAATTCTATTTAAAAGTTTATTGCTGATAATAGATTGTTACATACACAAAGACGAAATTCGAATATTCAATACTTATTTAAGTAGACTAATAAATTAACCATTAAACCAACTTAAATTAATTTATAAACTAAGCAAGACTAATAAATTATTGCACACATAAAATAAAATTTAAATTCTTAATATTTATTTAAGTTGATTAGTAAATTGAGTTAAATAGTGTTTATATACTATTTAGTTTAGCGAACTAAGAGCTAAAAATTTGAAATTTGTTGTGAGAGAGACATATAATGGTCAAAAGTGATCGTTGTTTATAGCACATTTCAACACAAGTATAATGATGATATAAATTAGAAAGGTTCATTTGGCCACATAGACAAAGATAGAGAAGATACTAAATCCTGAAGCAAAAGATTACAAAATGGTGATGCGAAACTACATAGAGATGACTGCAATGATTTTTTCCCAATGAGGGAGATGGGGATGGGCATGAGTTTCTTGCTTCAATCAATTTTGCTAAGGCATGAGCGTGATGATTGATGAGAAGGGCCATATATATTACATTTCATTACATACATACATACATACATACATACATAACAAGAATGATACGTCACCACTCACCAATTACCTTGTTTTGCACATGCACATGCACATGCACATGAACCCCCAAGGCTTCTATTTCTAGTCTTCTACCACCCTCATCACGCTTCATACAACACCTTCTCATGTCACTTGTGGGTCACACTACTCCCTAACTACTTTTCCCTTCATACACCAATGGGCCCCACCCCATTGTTTCTGAGCGATTTTTTTTTTTTTGTTTAACAGAGTATTAATTTTAATCCTAAAAAGCTTCAGTATTAATAATGTTAACTATAAAATATAAATTAACTTGATATTATTAAAGATAATTTCATGAGTTGGTTGGATAAAATTATCCTTGATTCCTTAGATAGTTTTTTGGAATGTTTTAAATAATTTTGTGGAGTTAATCCAATTTGCGCTTTTATATATATAATATTAATGCGTTACTTGAAAAAGAGAAATGTGAAAAATAGATTTGAATCTATGATATCCAAATGTCTTAAACTGTTGTACTGAACATCTTTTGACGATTAGAGATATTTATAAGGAGTTTCGACGTTAAAATCAGCAGGTGTATAATTTGAATGATTGTAGCTTGAATTGGAAATTTATCTTAATTTAAGAGGTATTTAACTAGTTATAGAGTGAATGGTGTAGTTGACTGTTTTAAAGTTGGTGGATTTCTACACATAAAAAAAGGTTCTCTCTTTTATTGTGTGGGTAATTATTGTTGGATAAGAGGTGATTTTGGTTTCTTCTCTAAATTAGATTGAAGATCAGATATAAAATATTTGGTTCGAATTTGATGCGCACATAAATGATAAATCACTTACTTGTTTGTTGGGTCAAGTAGGGTTAAATTGGCATGGATCTGAGTCTGACCCAACAACTCTTAGTCATATATTTCAAGTACTTAAACAATTAAGTTTTTGTTCACCAAAAAAAAAAAAAAAAAAACAATTGTTTTTTTAACTAAGTCTATCCAAGTTAAATTTATATATGCTCAACCAAATTGGGTTGGTCTAATGGTTAGCTCACTAGTCCGCTTAAACAAGTGTCGGGGGTTCGAATCCCGCCTTGTGCATGCAGCAATCCATTGGCCAACGGCAAACCCTTAAATAGAGCTCAGTGATTAGTCCTTAACTTGTCTATCCGAGGGATACCGTGGAAAACAAAAAAAAAAAAATTAATTTATATATGCTCGTATGTTCTTATTTTCATTCTCATTTTTCTTTTTTTTTCTTCTTTCACTTTCATTATCTTCATCTTCATGATTATTAATATCTCTTCCTCCTTCTCTTCTTTTTTTTTTCTTTCTCTTCTTCTTCATTTTTCTTATTCTATTTCATTATCTTTTTTTTCGTTTGATATTTTTCTTTCTTTTTTTTTATCCTCTTCTTTTATTATCATCATTATCACCACTAGCTACTACTATCACTACCACCACCATCATCATTATCATCTTCTTTTTCTTAATTCAATATCACACAATTAGTTTAACAATAACAAAAATAAAATAAAAATTTTCGGTTAACGACACAAAAAATTTATTAAAAATAACACTAGAATTTTTTATAAATAATATAAAAAATCTTTAAAGAATCACAAATCCAAAATCTTAACTCAATCAACCAACAAAATATATTCAAATGTATTTTAGAATAAAAAATTACATCAATTTGTTACAAAAGACACAAAAATAATTAGACTTCTTATATATGATTTCACTACTGGCGAATTAGTTCAATGATAAAAAAATTTGTTAAAAAATTTTCTATGTCATGGTTAAAAAATTTTGGTACTATTTCTTACACAATTCAAAACTTTCATTTCTCTTTCTTCTCTTCTTTATCATCATTATCATTATCATCATCTTTTTCTTTTTCTTCTTCTTTCACATTTTCATAATTCTTTTTGTTTTACCCTCTTAACAAAAATTTTGTACCAAAATAAAAAATTTCGGTGTTATTTTTTTTGATAAATTTTACATAATTTAAAATTCTCTCTCTTCCTCTTCTTTATAATTATCATCTTTTTATTCTTTTATCTTTTCCTTTTTATTTTATATTCTTATAATTTTTTTTGTTTTACCTTTTTAACAAGAATAAAAATAAAAATAAAAAATAAAAAATACTACAATAACTAATGAAAAACTAATCAATTTAAATAAAAGATTAAAAAAATATTAGCCACTTAATATTTTTTAATATTATTAACAATAGTATTTATGAAACAGTATTCTTTCTAATTTCAATTTGGATGAAGTAAATACGAAAATACAAACAAACTACTAAAGTTTAAGGCACGAGCTTGACATACTGTTGAATAGACGCTGATGAAAATCTTTAATATATAGATTACAAACTATAATATATTCTTAGAACAAGAAAGAATATTGGAAACGCGTTTTATGAGTATTTGCGGGTCACTCATTTCAACCTTGATTTTGAAAAATAAATATTAACAATGCAATAGTGTTGAAATAAGTTCTTTAAAGAAAAAAAAAAAAAAGCTACATTCGTACACATGAATTGAGTTTTCTTGGCTCGCTCTCCTAAGACGCGAGTCGCAATGCTTCAAAGAGGCGAAAAAAAATTTGCATGAGTTAATTTTTAATCTGGTTCTGAAATTTGATTTTGGTCTTAATTTAATTTTTAAAATTCTAATTAATTCAAATTAAATCTCAAAATTTTTTACTAACGTTAGTTTTTTCTTTATTTTTAAGTTTAATTATTCTGTTAGTCCTATAGTTTTATAAAATTTTTAATTAAGTTTCTATACTTTTTTTTTAATTGGGTTCTTGTACTAAATTGTGTTTTTAATTAGGTCTCTCTTAACAGTAATTGGCTTAATTTTATAGGGATCTAACTAAAAAAAATTTGGTGTAAGGACTCAAATAAAAGAAAAAAAAATATAGAGACCCAATTTAAAAAAAAATTTAGTGCAAGAACTTAATTAAAAGAAAAAAAAATATAAAGACCTAATTAAAAATTTTACAAAATTATAAATACCAACAGAATAATTAAACCTTATTTTTATCAACGATGTGCCTAGTTAAAACGTTAAAGTGACACACTAGCAGTTACTAAACGGTGTCATTTTAGTATTGGCGTCTAATTTCTCTTAAAATGACGCGGTTTGAGACAATAAGAGATTAAAACACAAATCTACCTCAGTATTGATTATCAAAATACTAAAACAAAAAAAACTCTTCTTTTTCTTTATTCTCTCGCATAAATTCGATTTAGTCGTTCCTTTTATTAGAACGGAAAAAAAAAATGCACACAACTGTTTCTTTCCGAAAGATTAGTAATGAAACTACTGTATATATGAGTTGAATGCTCTGTTTCGTGTATATCTCTTAGTTGAAATCTGTTGGCTATTAATCTGTGTTATATTTAATGACCAAATGAATCGAGTGCATTATGAAAGTAGTTAGTTTTATTTAATGAATCTGCTCTGTTAGGATTTTTTTTTTTTCTTTTTTGGTTATATGATGATGACCCATGAAAGAACAAGAGTGAAGCCTATGTTACCTGAATACAGCGCTTCTTAATTTTCAATGTATTTTGATTTATCAAACACACTAAACAAATGAATCTTATATAAACATGCTACCTTAATGCCAATACTTCTAGTAGAAAATTTTATATAATCATACTACTCTATTTCAATATGATAAATTAAGAGTACCTTGGAGTCAATAAACATAGGATATTTGCATAAATTAATTTTCTAAGCTTAAATTTATCTATTCACTTATTTCCGTAACTTTCATGTGATAGAATCTTTACATTTTACTAGCATCATTATATTTTACTAACTATGTTTTTTAATAAATAAGTTGGTCAAGTCTTCTGCAATGACTATTTTTTTTTTTAAATACAAAATGAGTGGATAGATGAACTTAAGTAAATATTTAAATTGAAAAAACATAAACATTTCTTGCTTTTGGATCATCCAAAATTTAAAGATAAAGATTCAACCTTGTGCTTAATTGTTATCTCTGAAAGAAAAGTTTTACTTCAGAATTGATGTCTTTAATTATTTTCTTATATGATTCAGGTCTCTTATGCTTTTTTTTTTTTAATTATCTTGCGTGGATTCATATTAACCTGAATTAGTATGAGTGACTAGGTTTGGCACTATAAAGTGTTTCACTTGTTATTGTAGTGTCTTTTACATGAGAAAATAATTTGTTTAGTAATTTTCTTTCAAATTTTTTAAAAAAATTAATATTCTATTTTTATTTTTAAATTTTTTTTTTTTTACAAAATCTTAAAAATAAAACTATTAAAAATATAAAATAAACACACAAATCAAATTATCTTAAATTTTATTTGTTAAGCGCGTTGCATTTTAAAATAGGAAAAGTATAAGGAACCAAAAGTTTATCAGCCAAAAATTAAACAAAATTACATTAATTTATATTAATAATTAATTAATTTTAAATTTTTTAAATTTTAAATTTAAAAAAGTTTAAATTGATTAAGTAAACCTAATTAAAATCTATAAAAACCTTCCTCTTTTCTCTCACATTAACCTATCCACCTCCAACAATCACAAATTCAAAAAATATATAAAAGAACATCCATTTAATATGAAAAAGAAACATTCTGATACTTAGTAGAAGAAACATCCATAAATATTAACTTTGAATTCATCCAAAGGTATTTGGCTGGATTTTGGCTGATATACTTTTGGTTCCCTAGTTTTACTCTTTAAAATATTATGGTGCTGAACATTTAATTTAGGATTTGGATTCTCTAAAGTTTGAATTTTACTTTAGAGAGTAAAATGTGATCTTCTACAGTTGAATAATTTCTCTTTCATATTTATTTTTGGTCCCACCTATGAAATCAACAGTAAGAGATCACACTTTACTCTTTAAAGTAAAGTTTAGAGAATCCAAATCCTTTAATTTATATGTATTTCTTACACATGATAATGCTTTCTCTGTTTTCATGTTAGATATATCTTAAGTACAAGACACCAACACATTTTGTTCTGATTCTGAATACTGGATATATCACACAATTAACCTAAACACTCATCAAACTTTGACCAATCATTATCCTTTTGCTTAGTTCTCCTTCTGTTAATGTGTTTGAAGAATACAACCATGTACTAGTGTGATGCTCATAGAGAAAGAGAGAGAAAAAGAAAAAAGAAAAAGAAAATTATGAGAGACAGAGCATTGAAGAGTTGTTGGCATGTCCAATTTGTAGTACATACCTGAATTCCAGTGTCGTATTTAACACCAAATTGTACCATGTAAGGATGAAATTTGGCCCAACCAGAAAAGTTAAGGATTCAATTTTTTGCAATTTCATCAATTAGAATTCTTATTATGTTTTACATTTTCCTCTCTTTTCTCCATGCTTTAAATAATAACCTAATTCTATATAATTGCTTTTAAACTTATGAATAAATACTTAAATATTTCAATCAACTATCAAAGTTTTTTTTTTTTTTCTAATTTAGTGTTTGGATACCCGTTGAGTAATTTGCAAACAAGATTTTTTTTTGTTGCCAAAAACATGAAAAATTGTGCTGATTGAAACTTTCACCATTATGGGGGTGACTCTCTTTTGCACTCCAAGGATATTTTGAGTAAACAAAAATTAAGATTTTATTTATATATTACCACAAAAGAAAAAGAAAATGTTAATCATGTTGTAAAATAAGGAAACTATGTTAATAAACTAATGAATAATAATAGAATAATATTCCTCTCCAGAAGTGTTTTTTCTTTTCTTTTAAGAGCAACTTAATTGTATTTATTTTAATTACTATAGTAAACAAGAACAAATTTCAGTAATTGATTTGAAAAAGCAGCCAAGAGACAGAAATGATCATGGAAAAATCCTCATGCCCTAAAAAAAGAACTTTGGGGAAGAGATTCTTAAATTCCACTAAGAAGATGACAATCTTTTTTGAAGAAAAAAACAGAAGCTTGGTAACAGACAAGAGAGCTTTATCTGTACACAGTTGAAGTAAAAGTGACTTCCCCCCATCATAGCAAGTAAATTAGCAAACAGTATTTAACAGAAAAAAAATTTAATATAAAATAAAATAAAATAAAAACACTAATGGTCCCCTCTGGCCCCAGGTCCCCATTCCTTATAAGAATCTCCTCTGTATTAGGCATTTCTAGCTCACAAAGGGAAAATGAAATGCCTTTTTTCACCACCAAAACTTTCCACAATCACCAAAAAGTAAATTAAGTAACATTTAAAACAAAATCTAGTTTAATTTTCATTCATTAATTATATAAAAAAATTCACTTTTTATATTCATTAGTATTTAATTAAATTTATTTTTTGGATGATATTTTAAATAAAAATGAGACATTTATTAAATCTAGAAATATATAAAAATTAAAACTAAATGTAGTGAAAAAAAATTTTACATTGAAAAAAGCTGTATCACCCCCCAATTTGACCACTGTAAAAACACATCTTGGCACAAATGCTGACAAAGTTTACTCTTCTCAGAAATATATATCACACACACACAAAATTATTTATTTATTTTTTTATTACAGAGTGACTTCATTTTACTTTACTTAGTTACTTGCACAAGCCTCTCTTTCTCACCCACTAATAATGCAAAGTCACCCCATCATTTTTGTTTTTCCTATGCATTCATCACTGGCTCTCTTGATTTCTTTTCTTCTCCCTTTTTTTTTATCTCCAAAAATAAGCAAAGTAGAGAGTAGAGAAGAGTATCAGTGCAAGATTCATTTCCTGCATTCAATTCCGTCTCTCCCTTTCATCACTGACGTCTGCTTTGGGAACCCACCTCACTATAACAACACTTTAATCTATCTATTATAATATTATAATATACTATTATTATTTTTTAATATATTCTAATAATAAAATATCCAATGCTCGCTTCAAATGCATGGTACTAGTAGCAGTTAGTTAAACTTGATTCTTGGCTTTTGTTAATAAATAACTTTTCACTTATATAAGTGCTTTTACTTTCCAGATCAAGAATTAATTTGATGTATATTAAAATTTACTACACATCTAAATTTATTTATAAATTATAAATAATAAAAATTAAAATAATATTAATTATAATTAATTTTTGTTATATTAAATTAAATTAATTAATAAAAAAATTTAAATATATAATATTGTTTATTAAAATTTTATTTAAGAATTGGTCACTAATTAATAAATTGATATATATAATAAGTAGGATTAAAATTTTTAACATTTTGTTAAAATAGACGAAAAAAGTAACTATTTATATTAATAAAAAAAATAATTTTTCACCCATTATTTAAATAAATAATTTAATTAGAGTATACAATCTTTTTGCAAAATTTGTTTTAAAATTAAAGCCTCTATTTTACAAGGATAAATAACATTTCTCTGTTATGAAAACAAGAATACCGATTTTAATGATCCGAAACCCTAAAAGAAATTAAAAAACTAGTTACTGAAATTAACAACAGACGCCTCCTTAAAATATAACCAGAAACAAGAATAGGACAAGCTTTTACATCAACATTCACAGTTTTTTAATCATAAAAATTACAATAATAAAAATCTGACATTTTTCAATAAAAAAAAACTTAGAAGCATGATTAGATTAAAAAATAAATAAATAAAAGGTGGGGCTCTCAAGGCAAGGGAGGAACCAGGTGATACCCACTGCAACACACATGACTCTCTCTCTCTCTCTCTCTCACACACACATATTTTTCTTATTCCAATCTAACCCCTCCCTTTATAAATACTCAGCTTCTTCTCCCCCCTCATAACCTTAAATCACTAATTCACTTCTCTTTCTTAATTCTTACTCACTAAACATTTCACTGCCCACAGTTTTTTTTCTCCCCCTCTCTCTTTCTTCTTTTATTTCCACCAGAAAACAAGAGAACACAAACATAGCAAAATCATCACAATCTGTTTCATCTTGTTCTTGTTCTTGAATCTCTATGGCTTCTTCTATGTCTACATGTAGCAGCTGCAGGATGATGGAAGGTGCACCAGCACCATTGTACTTCGACGAGAAGTGGAAGCTCTCAACAAAGAAAGAAACTTGTTCATCAACATCTTCGTTGAGAAGCAGTAACAGTAGCAGCAGGTTTTCATCATCATCATCATCATCAACAAACACTAGTTTCATAAAGTCATCACAACACATGAGAAACAAGAACAACAATAACAAGTGTGCATTTGCAACCAAGTGTGCGAGGCTTGTTAAGGAACAAAGGGCACGTTTCTACATCATGCGTCGTTGTGTTACAATGCTCATTTGCTGGCGTGAATACAGTGATTCATGAACAACATCATCATCATTCTCATCTGGGGTTGCAGAAAAATTGGATCTTGATGAGAGTTCCAAGAGTTTTTCCTTTTTTCTTCTCTCTCTGTTCTTATTCTTCTTCCCTTTACATGAGCTCAGAGTCTAAAAGAGGAAGAGAGATATAATACTTGTACATAAAAAAAATCTCTCTTTTCTTTTTTGGGGGGATAGATAGAATTTTCCAATTTTGTTTTCTTTTTTCTTTCTTATTACTAGGGGAGATTTTAATTTGGGAGATTTTGAAGCTTCATCAATGAATGGTTGTTTATGGTGTTATATATTATTACTACTTAAGTTTTTAGCTTATGTTGGAAATAGTAGTGCTAAAAAATGACACATTAGAATGAAGGAATTGATTGAAACATATACATAGCATTAATTTGATTAATTATACACTTTAATTTTTATCTCCTTTTCTTGCATATATTTCTCTTCTTTTTTTTTCTGATAAAAAAAAAGAAAAAAAGAAATTGGTTGAATCACATGTATGTGAGTTCCAATTTGTGATTGTTGGTGTTTGTTGTTGATGATCTTTGGGATTGAAGAAGGAAGTGATAGGTGTTTGAGATCTCAAATCTGAGAGATTCTCATTCAAACTAATGAAGCTGAGGTGAGGTAAGCTAGCCTCTGTACAGATCTAATAGTACTTAGGCTGACGCAACAATTCTCATTTATTTTAATCTCTAATTATTTTTTTCTTCTATTATTTTAATCGTGGAGGTTAATTACCACTTTACTCATCTTTTATTATTTTAAAATTTAAAGTAAAAAATAAAATAGAACAGGAACAGAGAAAGATGACAAGACATTTTTTGGAACGCCTAGAGGGCCAAGCAATAAACTGTTACTGTGCACTAAAATTTCGGTGCCAAAATATTCATCATAGTGTGGTGGTAATAATTAATATAACAATAGTAATAAAAATAAAAATTAAATTAAAAACTTGGAGTCATGATAGCAAGTCCAACAAAAAGGTTACCTCATAGTGTGTCAATGTCGCATGAAAGAAACGTTTGCTCTTAATTACAGTTGGAAGGGTGTTTGGACTTTGAACAAGAATATCCATTGAATTTGGTATTTGGTTGGATAATTTTGGAATTAGAGCTAGTAAAATACAAGGGAGATTTTTTCTTAAAAAAAAATAAAAAAATTTATTTCCTTTGAAAAAGAAAAATTATCAAAATACTTTTTTTTTCTCTATTATTTTAGGACTTGTATGTAAATCGCCAAGAGAGAGATGATCCAATTTGCCCAATGTGTAGTCGATTTGGCCGGACGACAATGTGTGTGTTTGGATTATAAAATTGATTTTGTAAATTTGATTTTGATAAAAAGTAAGTTTGTGTTAAAGTGATTTATTTTTGGTAATTTTTGTATCAAAATAGATTATAGTAAAATAAATATTGTTTGGTTTATACTATTTAAAATCACTTTTAGATAAAAAATTACTAAAATGGATATCAATTTAAATAATTTTTTATATTATCCTATAATTTTAATTTAGATATTTAAATAGATCTTATTAGTTAATTTTATAATAAAATTAATATTTACTTACTAAAATAAAAATAACATATAAAAGTAGACAAAATATATTTTTAAATAAAAATAAAAAAACATTAAAGATAAATGGTTGAAAAAAATAAAAATAATAAATAATAGAAAAATAGAGCTTATATAAATAAAAATAACAAGAATTCTATAAATAATACAATAATATACATAAAGAATAAAATTGATAAAAGATAAATAAATGATTAGTATCTAGGACTAAAGCTACAAATAGTTGCTTCTAGTAAACGTGATTTTAATAGCAAAATCACTTCTACGTTTACAAGAAAAAAAATTTGCTAAACCAAAAATAAAAACTTTAAAAAAATCTAAACGTGCTTCTTTCTTTCCAACGAATTTACCTAATACACCCAATGTTCTTTCTTTCCAACGAATTTACCTAATACACCCAATGTAGTTCGCCCATAATCTAGGCAATATGTCTTGATGCGTGACTCAGTTCGTTCAAAGCAATGGCAATTTGGCCCCCAAATCATCCATAAAATTATAATAAACTCTTTGCCTACAAATACTAGTGGGTATATGAGATATTAATTGCAATAAAATTGTCATAAAAAATTCCAATAAAATTACATTCATTTTATCTCTACTGATCTTTTTTATCCTTACCTAAATTTATCTCTGAAATGTCTCAAATGCTATTGTATTCAATTCATTATGATGAAAAAATCGTATTAGATTAAAATGAATATGTTTAATTTAATTTTGCTTAATCAATCTTTGTCTATATTCCAATTAAGGTGAGGTCTCTAACAATGTCGAATAATTTTGTTCTGCATGTCATTAGTCAAACAAGTGAAGAAAATTTATTATAGATATCCAATAAAAGTGAATGACACTTTATTACAAAAAGTATTATTTTATTGTTCATTCTTGTGTCTTTGCATTGTAAAGAGTAAGAATTATCTGATTGGACTACTTAATAACATTATTCTGTCTTGTTTGGTATGATGATGAGGACGTAACATTAATTAGGAATGGTTTAATTATTTTATAGGTCTCTATAGTTTCACCAAATTTTTAATTAGATCTCTATATTTTTTTTTTCAATTGGGTTCTTATACGTTAATTTTTTTTCAATTAAATCCCTACCGTGAGTATAACGTTTAAGATAACAGAATATTCTTGGTTAAAAACGAATATTCTTATTATATGATTGGAGTGGTTAGCTGAACAAATATGTATTTATTCAAAATACCCAGAACACTCTTTTTATTTTATCCCGAAGAAGAAGAGAGATGTTACTGGCGATTGAGAACAAGACTTCGCTGCTGAAAGAGACAGAGATGGCGGCAGAGTCTCAGATCACTGACGAGGAGTAAGGAGGAGCTCGCCGGTGATGGTGACAGTGACGACCCAAAGGATGACAGTGAGAAGAAAGAAGAGGTGACGAAGAAGAAGGCAGATTTTCTGTTCTGTTTCTGACGAACAACATAGATGAAGAACGAAAAATCAGAGACAACGCCGGCTGTGCATGCAAGCTTCTGGTCACAAAGTAAATTTTATTTTGCTCTTTTTTTTTAAAAACTCAGTAAATTCTTTTATTTATTATTTATTTTTTTCAGAAAGAAAAAGAGACGATGGTGATGGTGGTTGAAGCGGCTAAGAAGAAGAAGAATAGCAGCGGTGAGTGGTGTTAAGAGCAAAAAGTCAGAGGAGTGGTGCAAAGAAGTGACAGAAGGGCCGTGGTGCTGCTGCATGCAGAAAAAGCTTTCGGTAAAGAGAGATCGGAGCAGAAAGACAGACGACGCCGCTGATGGAGGTTCCGTCTCAGTAAAAAAAAGATTTTTTTTGTCAACACATTTTTTTTAAGAATTGATTTATTTACTTCAAAAAAAATTGTTCTATTTTTTTTTCAAATCTGCTTCTGTTTTTTTATGAAGGTTGAAGATCTGTTAGTGTTTGAGTGATGGTTGATGGCTGTTAGGTATAAGGTAGTGGTGAACAGTTTCAGGTATTTTGTTTCTGGATTAGTGATAACCGGATATCAATTGGTGTATGATGTATATGGTTGTGTTTGGTTGAAGTTGTGGATTTCAAATTGGGTGCGTGGATTTGAAACTTTTTATGGTTTGGGTGGTTTTGCTGTTTGATTGGTTTTTGTTTGACTGGTTTTGGTTCGCGTATGGACTGTGAACGATGTTGATGATGATGCAAATTTTTTTGTACAGATTAAACACTAAATTATCTAAGATGCAAATTTTTTTTGTACAGATTAAACACTAAATTATCTAAGTACAAAACTGAAATAAAAAAAATTCAAATTAATAGTTAATTGAGCTTTTTATCAAAAGAGGTTCCTTGACTTTGAGTTGTAAGTTTGTGGAAGATAAAACTGGAAATGAAAAACGAAGAAGAGAAACCTTAGATAAGTCAGAAACATAGAGTGTTTATAGATAGAAAATAGGGGTAATTAAGTTATTTCACAATTGACTAACATTTTTTGTGATGTTAAACGTTAACAGGGACTTAATTGAAAAAAAATTAACGTACAGGGACCCAATTGAAAAGAAAAAAGTATAGGGACTTAATTGAAAATTCGGTGAAACTATAGGGACCTGCAGAATAATTAAACCATTAGGAATTGTCTCAATCATTATTCAATAGAAAAAGTATAAGGAGACAACATTAACCAGCTAATTTTTTAAACAACTCTATTTAATAATTAATTTTAAATTTTTTAAATTTAAAATTTGAATAACTAAGAGCTAATTAAATAAACCCTAATTAAAAATGGCAGAAATCATTCTTTTTTTCTCACACTCCCATAGCCGCACAAAAATCCTTCCCCCACTCTCCCTCTTCCACTCCCACAGCCGCGCCGTCCACACTCCTCTCCATTGTCATCGTCACCGAACCATCCAACGCGAAGCCCTCTCTGTCCTACTCAACCACACCAACCCTTTTCTCCTCTCTCCGCGAACCAGACTTTCACACTTGCCCCTGCTTCGTTGTCGCTAGCAATTCCAGGGCCACCGAACCCTAGCTCCAGCCCCTCGCTCTGTGCCATCCTGTCTCACTCTCTAACACTGAACTAGTAGAACAGCCCAAGTTACCTGATCTCAAAACAGAGTATAGCTCCCTGTTCTTCCTCCTTCCAGCGAGTTTGGAGACGCACTCTGGCTGTCTCCATGCAACCTCCATGTTTTTTCCTAATTTCTTATTCTATTATTCTGTACAGGTTTTGAACAAATTCAATTTTTTAATTCCTTTATGTCAGTTTAATATGGTTTAGTTTTGATTAGAATTCAGTTTTAATTTTCAATCAATTTCATGATTAGTTTAGCTTAATTTTTTATTTTCTTTTAGTGGATTTAGGTTGTATGATAGGATTAGCTTAGGTTATTAGGTGTTGAAAAGTGTTTGGATTGAATTGTATTGCTAAAAATTGATGCTGAATTTGTTTGAGCGGAAAGCGTTGAAATTGTTGATTTGCTATAACTATTGGAATTATTTAAAAATGGTTAACTGTATTCATGATTTGCTATTTTGTGTTGAATTAATGGAGAATTGACTGTTGAAATTGTGTGAAAATTGTTTGATTGTGTGGAGATTCACTATTTTACTGTCCGATTTTGTGAATATGTTGCTAAAACTATTGGGTTAATTGTGTAATTGTGTTGAGAAATTGAAAATATTCTGAGTTTATTGATTTTTTTTAAAATGCTGCTGAAATTGTTTGAAATTATTCTGAGTTTGCTGATTGAATTAATGGAATATACTACTAAATTCATTTGCTCTAGTTTAAATGACTTTCTATTGAATTAATGGAGAAATTGTTGCTGGTATAATTTGAATATTGTTGGGTTATGTAGAGATTTTCTGTTTTATTGTTATTTTGCTGAATTTGTTGTTGGAGTTGTTAAGATTATTTGATCCTATTAATTCATTATGTTATGGCCAATTTTGCAAAAATGCTTGGATATGATATTTGATTTGGTTTAAGTTGTTATACACCAAGTGTTTGTTATTATGCCTCGAAGAGCTTTTAATACAACTTTGGTTGTCACAGCAACCACTGACGACACAGCAACTCCTGCCTAGAGGTGTATGCATACAAGATTAGAAGGATGTTGTAGTGAAGATTTTGAAAAGGGACGATGTACAAGGAAAAAATTTCAAATGACTATCAAGCTAGTGAAGAGTCAAATAGATCCATGAGCATAAAAAATATTTAGTGCATCAGAGAATGTAAAAAATAAAAATCTTGCTAGAGAGACAATCAATGAGCATGAATTTTTAACTAAATAATGGCCTTTATCCCATTAAATTTGTCATAACCTCAATGCCAATTCTATTGACAATTTCATTATGTTTGTTATATTATATTCGAAAGTTGGTATTTCAAATTTCAGAAGCAAAATGAATGAAGTTTGTATCCTTTTATGGAATTAATCTTTTCATTATATTGTTGTTAATGTAGTTAGAGAGTTTTTCTTAAACCTAACATGGCATGTTGCTTGGGAAGGTGGTGAAGGAATTTAGAGGCATCCATAACTGCTACATAAGAAAATTCGTAAAATATATAAAGTAACATCTATTTAGTATAAAAAATGAACTTCCTAATGCTTGTCAGAAGTAACATCTACTTAGATCTTTGCAAAAACAATCAGGTATTTGCACGGAGAAATATGTCGAGTAGGATGTAAAAAAAAAGCCATGCAATTTTTAAAGAAATACAGTCTTTCATAACTACAACACAAGAAAATTGAAAAAATGTTTAAAATAACATCAATTTAGTATGAAAAAGAAACATCTTGATGTTTAACAGAAGTAACATCCACTTAGATCTATGCAAAAACAACTAAGGGCACCTCCAACGGCTGGATTCTCATTCAACTTTTTCTGACATGTGGGGGAACCTACCGTTGGAGTATAGAGAGATGGAGTCCCTGCATATAGTTTAAGAAGAGAGAGTCCCTATTCAAAAGAACTCATATTAACTAATAATAACTTGCCACTTGACAAGTTATTATAAAAATAAATAATTATATAAAATCTGAAATAATTAAATAATTATATTAAATAATTAAATAAAAATTAAATTAGTAATAATTATAATAAATAATTATATTAAATAATTATATCTCTATTTAGTTAATAATTTATATTAATTATTTAAATAATAATTAATTAAATAATTACATTTCTATTTAATTAATAATTTATGTTAATTATTTATGTCATAATTAATATTGAATATTATTTATATTATTATATTAAATTATAATTAATTAAATTTACTTACATTAAAAAAATTTAATTTTCACACCTTACAAAATAATTTTTGGTTGGATTGGTTATGTTTATTTTTAAAATTTAAAATACTAACGACATTATTAAAATTAACTGTTGTAAAATTAGCCGTTAAAAAATAGTCGTTACTATGTTACCGTTATTATTAATAAATTAATATCTTATTACTCTATATATACCACTTACATACACTTTTATTCTCACACTTTCTTCTACTCTTCTTCATCTTCTTCCAAGTTTATGAAATCAAAGTTCTGCTGATATTATTTTTTGTTCGAAAAAATGATTCCAAACCAACTCAACTATTTTTTCAATTATTTACAAAACTTTTCTCAAACTCCAAATACCCAAAAATCTCAAACCTCAAACTCTCAAGTTTCAAATCAAAACTTCACACTACCAAATACATTTCAAAATCCAAATCCACAAAATCTTCCTAATTTCAATTTTCAAGCTCCTTATAATAATTAATTTCCTATATTCCAACCACAAAATTAAAATTCACAAACACCAGATTTTTTATTTTCATCCATATTTAACCCCTCTATCGAGCATTCGGAGTGTTGCAAGCACGTTTTGCAATTATACGTGGTCGAGCTCGCTTTTGGAAAAACAAGAAGCTTGCCAACATAATGAGAGCTTGTATTATATTACATAATATGATTGTTGAGGATGAAAGAGACACTTATGCAGAAAATTTTGCTCAAGACTTAGAGTATGATGATGTCGAAAATGGCTTATCACAACCTTAGTTGGGAGAGGAAGATTTTGCACCATACCATCAAGTTCTCCAAACAAATGCCCAACTTCGAAATAGGCAGCAACATAGACAATTGAAAGAGGACTTGATTGAACACATATGGCAATTTTACAATGCTTGTCGTCAACTATAGAGTTTAATTATGATTTTTTTGTATTAAGTAATTTTACAAATTAGTGTAATCCCGAATTATATATTGTGTATTATTGTTACATATGATTTTTTTAATATTAATATCTTTTAATAGTGAATTATTTTTAAATTTATAAATTTAAATAATATTATTGAAAAAATAATTACATTAATTTTAAGTATTTTAATTAATTAATTAAGTGGGACCACAACAGGGACTAAAGTTAGTTCCTCCTAATGAAGAAGAGAGATATGCTTTAAGTTCCTATTTACTGTTTATAACACAAAAGCTGATGTGGAGTTACTTTTTATGACAAGTGGGCCATAAATAGGAACTGGAATGAATTTCCTACTGGAGATGGTCTAAGTACCTACACGAAAAAATGTGCTGAGCATGATTTAAACACAATAAAACTCAAAAAATGTATAAAGTAATATCTATTTAGTATGAAAAAGTACATTCTGATGCTTACCAAAAGTAACATCCACTTAGATCTCTACAAAAATAATCAGGTATCTACATAGAAAAATATGTCGAATAGCATTTAAAAAAAAGAAAAATATATCAAAAGTGTCTCAAATAGTGACATCAATCTTTGTCTCCTCCTTCGCTTTGTTTGCATTAGGTTCCACCTCCAATTCATTCTGTTAAATTGAATTGTGATGCTAGTTGTTTTGCTCCTTTTGGCTATGCTGGTTTTGGTTGTATCATTCGCAATTCTGATGGATGTTGGTTGAAAAGTTGCACTGAAAAATTCGAAGTGTGCAGTGTTCTTTTTGCTGAATTGCATGCAATTTGGAGAGATTTACTTCTTGCTTGGGATAGTGAATTTCGTGAGATTATTTGTGAAACAGACTGTTTAGAAGCTCTTTTTTTGATAAACCAAAGAATGCTTGGTAAGGATATTCCGGAATGGGATTTGGCAAAGTATATACAGGAGGTTATGAATTGGAATTGGAAAGTTTGTATTCTTTTAATTAAGAGAAATGCAAATAGTGTTGTAGATTGTATGGCTAAAGCAGCTGCTTCTGGGACGGACATTCACTCGGATTGGAGTCAACCATGGAGTGAGCTTCAACATCTGATAGATTTAGATATGAACCTAGCCTAAAAATTCCATGTCTTCTGCAATGGAGGACAAAGAAGGAAAAAAGAAAGAGAAGGATAAGTTCCATAGCCAAATCCACATGTGTGGGTATGTTAATGGTAGCGCGCGACAGTCGGCAGCGAGGCTTTTCAGCAACATAAATCAGGTGATTTTGTAATCTGTAAAGATCTTTGTGTAAGATTTCACATAAGCAGAACTTTGAATATAATTCCACGGAAATGTATATAATAACCATACATTGTCGCCATAAAAAATTTACTGAAATCCACCAATTTAGATAAGGAACAATAGTATTAAAAACAAGTGACATACACTATTTGAATGGGATAGAGTTTTAATTTTTTTAGACAAAATCATTCATTATCTAATGACAGCAACATCTAATATCTAGTTACATAAAATCCTTGTTCGTGCTACCATTTTAATTGCGCATATTCAGATCATACACTTAAACCTCTAAATTTAATTTATATTACAACATTTAGCAATTCAAAAAAATTAAATCACCTATGAAATACACCCTAGATGAATATGTATAAAAATAGTCAAAATTTTTTTAACTATTCTGCCATAAAATGCAACATCCCCAAAGCTAGTAAAGAATCATCCGCATACATAGCAAAACGAACATACTTTTAATGTGAACGAAAACATCTAAAAATTGGAGAAAAAAAAAAGGTTCTCGATTCACCATCTTTAGATAACTGAATCAATTGTGATTGTGTAGTTAGATTTCAAATCGTGCATACAACATACAACCCAGTTGAGAATGTACAGGTAGAGTCAATTAAATTACAATTATTCCCAATAAATTTTAAAACCATCCGCAAACATGTTTAACTTCACATCCATGATCTTGATAATAAAAAATCAACAATGCTAAAAATAAATTGACTCTTGCACTATATTTAAGACCAAACTTAAATAAACTAAAATAAATGTAAATTTAATCTAATTTTAGTATTGAACACCCAAATCACCTTTAAAAAAAAAGCATGTACAAAGCGTGCATGCAGAATCCACCATTCAAAGAACAAACAACAGCACAGAAAACAAATTAAATCATCAACTTTTTGAATCGGAAAGAACAAAATATTCTTAAAAAAAAGCTATACAATCTATAATAACAATAACATCCAATCTATAATCGCATCTAATTTAGCATTATAAAACACAAATCAAAGGAAAAAATCTCAATTACTTCTTCCTTCTAATATAGGGTTTGAAAAAAGAAATAGATACATATTCAAACGCATAAAAACAGAAACAGGAGACTCACGGTGGGACAGTGGTGGGGCAGCAGCAGGTAGCACCTCAAGGAGGAAGGTCGGCAACAACAGTGGGAACGAATGTCGCTCATAAGGTGCGTGGAGGCGCCGGCAAAGACAACGCCTAAAACTGGGTGGACGCGGCGGGTTGATCGGCGCGGTATAGGGGAGGACGTAGAGGTCGACCGAGACGGCAACAACAACGTTGAACGAAACGGAGCTCGCGATTGGCAGCGTTGGCAGTAGAAAGCTCGGCACTGGTGGCTGTTCCCCGTTGGCGGTGACTTCACCGGCGGATGATGGCGGCGCAGCAAGAATGACGAGTGAGAGAGGAAGAGGAAGGATTATGTGGTGAATTTCTAAATGTGAACTTGAAAGGTGAGATTAGGATAACTAGTGGGTGAATTTTTGAGGTGTTTCTTTAGTTGTTTGAGCTTTTTGTTACTGAACCTGTTTGAGTTGACTGGTAATTGATAGATATTGAGTTGATTTTCTAGTAGAATTGTATTCAATATCAAACAATCTATATGTCGAAATTATTTATTTATTTATTTTGATTAACCTAGAGAGGAGTTTATTGGATATTAACAACATCCAATCAAGTAGGATGTTAGAATAAATATTAGAAGATTGATAATTAATCTAAACATATAAGTTGAGAGTAACATTAAATATGCCAAATCCAAATTCGAATGTACCACTAAAAGGCATGTTATGAGGTGATTTTGAAAGCCATTAGGGTTTTGCGATTTTTTTTTACTAAAGATAGGAGACTCGAACCCGCAACCTCTTTATTGAGTATAGAAAGACTATGCCATTTGAGCTATTACTCATCGGCTGGATTTTGCGATTGGAGACTAAAGAATATAAATTTTATATTCATTGAATACATAATTTAAATCTTATATCCGTTGTTCAAGCCTCTTAGCATTTTGGTCAATTCTGTCTAATCTATTTAAGATTTTTTTGTGGTTTTTTAGCAAGTTTTGATTATTCATTTCATATTTTATGCAAAAATTAAAAAAATCATAACATATTAAGCCTAAGCTAAAATTCGAATGAAACTTAAATTAGATCAAAACTAATATAAATATTCATGTAATGCCACTTAAAATACAATTAAAACATATTTATTTTACAGATATTGATAACATGTTAATCTTAATAAAAATTAATTTGCCTCACAAACTATCATTTAAATTATATTATACTAATCTAAATACATTTTAAATTAAATTTAAAATTATACACTAATCTAATATAAATATTTATTTTATATAATATTATCTAATTTAAATATTTATTTCTATAATACTTAAAAATTATTTCTACACAACATTATCTAATCTAAATATTTAATATAATAATATCATATAAATAACAAAAAAAATATGAAAAAAATTTACTTAAAATTATTTGCTTTGCACTACAGTGAGAAAATAAGGAGAGAAGGAGAAGAAATGGTGGAAAACCAGTGAGTGAAAGGAGAAGGCAATAACACAATTTATATTGAGGTAAACTGAAAGACAAATTACCAAATTATTAGGCGAACTCAGTGACAGGAGAAGTTCGTCGAGTTTTTGGACGAATTGGTGCAGATTGTTAAATTCATAAGCAATCTGCAGTAGTGAAGTCCAAAAAAAGTTATTTTTTTAATAGTATTTTTGTTTTTTAAAAATAATATTTTTTATTTATTAAAAAATTTAAAAAATAAGCCAACAAAAAACTAATAAAATACATTTTTGTTACTGTATATCACAATGATGCTAAATTACATCTTTTAAAATGTTAGAGGATAAAATAAAAAAATAGGAGATAAATTGCATTTTAGCATTATACCTCAAGTAAGAGTTTTTTTTGTTTAATTTTTTATAGATTTTTTTTATTTATTTTGTGCTATTTTTTATATTTTTGGGGCTCACTAGTAATCGAATTTTAAACCTTTTAAACATAGAGTTCTGTACTATATCATGATACTAACTAATACCTTAAAAGTTTAAGTTGATAGGAAGATGTAATATAAATTGTTATATTTTTAATAGATATATTAAAATATAAAATACACATTAAAAATGAATTAAACAACGTATATATTTATATATAAGATAAAACATATTTTTTATTCTTAAAGTTCGTTAAAAGTTTCAAAAATACTCTTAAATTTTATTTTGTTTCAATTTTGTCTCAAAATTTTTTTATTAGCATCAAGTATATCTCTAGTGGCTAGCTTTTCAAAAAATTTAAGATCAATTCAACAATAATTTCACAAGAATAACCTTCACACAAGTAAATTAGACATGATTATTATATATTATTATTGGAGTGATCCTAATTTCTAAAAATTTAGTTGTCAGAGGTATATTTGATATAAATCAAAAATTTTACAAACAAAATTAAAACAAAATAAAATTTAAAAATATTTTAATAAACTTTAAAGATAAAAATATAGTTTATTCTTATATATAAATACTTGATAACTGATTTGATATCTAAATTTTATTGTACAGCTAATTATGTAAAAAATATTCAATATTATATCATCTACAAACATATATATATATATATATATATATATATATATATATATATATATATATATATATATATATATATATATATATACAAGAAAATATTATATGTTAGAATAAAAAGTATAGTGTAATTTAATCTACTCTAAAATAATTACTTCAATTGGAAATGAGTCACTACTTGCAGTCGACAAATTAGTAAATTAGATGACCCTTTCATGTAAATGATGTCCATTTGCATGGTAGGTAGTGTTACATTTTCACAAAACAAACTAGAACAAATATAAATTATTAACCTTGAGAAGTAAATAATATTATTATTATTATTATTATTATTAAAAAAGGGTTTATAGCATCGGGAATGGGAGGCTGGCAGGGGCATGGATGCTGAGTTGAGTTGTGGAGAATGGCATCACAAGAAAGAGCCAGATGCATTAAAAATCGCATACTAATAATATCTATAGTTTAGTCTTAGTGAGCTTTAAACAATTTTATTTATTTATTTTGAGGGGGATTTCAAGGACCATATGAAAACAAAAAGAAAACTAACCAAAACCTCTGCTTAGAGGAACACTTGCAACATCAGAAACTAACCAAAATTTTAAATATTATATATATAAAATTATAAATATTAAGTTAAATAAAATAATTTTAAATTATTATCGACCTAACATTACTCTATTTTTATGCTTATAGTATTTTTCATTCCGGCAAATCAAAAAGACTTAAATTTTGCTAGTTATGCATGCAAGATTTAGGTTTAAGGTAATTGTGATATTTGCACACGAAACAATATATATGTGTGTACGAACAACAAACATAATAATAAAAGTAGGAGTTACATCGAAGGTTGAAGTGAATAATTAGATTAAAATTTAATGCTAATAAAGTAGATTTTGATCCGATAAATAAGTAGGAATGTCACAAGTACGTACGAGTAATTAAATTATTTAGAGAAAAAAATAAATAGGTCATTCACCTTTTGATTTTCAGATATTTAAGTTTTTGACTTTTTCAAAATTTAGACATATTGATCCCTCATGTTCACTTGAGTTTGTCAGACTCAATGGAAAAATCAAATATGACTTCCATTATACTGACTTGATTGATACGGATACACACGTGACAGAGTTTTTAGAATCGAACAAATTAGATTCAGGGATCGATATGTCCAAATTTTGAAGATGTTAAAAACTTAAATATATTTTTAAATCTTTAAAGACTTAAATATCCACAGATCAAAAAGTCAGGGATCGATTTGTCATTTTTTTCAATTATTTATTCAAAATCAATCCAATCCAATTATATTAATTTTGGATTTGATAGATAATTGAATATCTTAATTAGTTTGGTTATTAATTCTAAAATTGTCGAAACCGAACCAATCTAATTACTCAATTAATTTAATATTAATTAAAAAATAAATAAAATTTAATAATATATATACAAATTTATTTTCTAAGCCTAAAGTCTTTTAAATTATCATTGTTATTTACGTTTGAAACGATCATGTATTATATTTTTTTATTACTATTATTATATATTTACAATACTAGGTGATTTTTTTAAGTTTTTGTAAATTTTATTTTTAATTGGATACTCAATTACGTAAATTGATCCAATTCCATTTTAATCGATCTAGATTAATTTAGTTTTGCTCACTAAAAATAACAAATTTAAACCAACCCGAATCAATTATAATTTAATCAATTTGGTTTTGATATTTTTAAATTCTGAATCAATCTTATTCGTAAACACTCCAATATATAATATTAATAATATGATATACAGAATTCGACTTTTTTTAATTTTTTAGAGAGAGAAATTAGAGAGAGAAGAGAAAAAAGAAAGTAAACATGTGTAAGCTTTTTTGGCTTTATTTTAAATGGCAATTATATATGTAAACGATAAATAATCTTTACCTTATTGTTAACTTGTCTAAGATATTTGCCTGTTTATATATGTGAGAGAGACAACTTAAATTTGCCTGTTTAGATCCGTATATGCCACGTTATTTAATTAGAAAACAACAAATTATTGTAGTTTCAAATACAAAGAATATTATGAACCTAAAATACACACGCAATTATATTTGTAGGTGGTATTATTATTGTTACTTGTTATATATATATATATAGGAAAAAAAACTCTTGCACCTACTACTTAATTAAACAATTATTAAAAAAGATGAATTTGATTATATTACATTGTCATTTTATCAATGTTAAGTTTAATTTTTTAAAGAACAAAAATGCTTTGTACCTTGCATCAAACTTTTTTTTTAGAAATAACCAATGTCCAAAACTACGACTATTGCTATTTGACAGCGCAACTAAAGTCTTGACTACATATTCGGAATAAAAAAGAAGTCATAACAATAATATAAAAAAGAAATATATCTGATAGTAAATAAGTAAATACTAAAAACCCCAATGAAGCGTGCTCTTCCCACTCTTATTATTTATGTTATTGAAAATAAAAACCCTAAAAATTACATCCCAATAAGAATTTCTTATTTAGAAGATAGTGTTGAGTCATGTGTGACTGAATATATTTTCCCTTTACAAGATGTTGCAAAACAAAAATCATAAGGTATATAAAGAGAAACCAAATTATTTATGAATGAATTAATATTCTAACTAGAAATTAACTTTGATAATTAACTAATATGATGAGACTTTCTTGTAGGGGTGGTTGAATAATGAGTGATGAAGAATTGCACTATATATAGAATAATAATGGACTGAAACTTCTTCATTTTGGTGGATTCCTTTCTTGTCTAATTAAATAAAAATTTGGATAAAAAGCAACTTGTATAAGTGCCAACTTTATAATATAGTTTCATATTTCGTTGTGGCCTATTGATTGTAATAAACTTAATTCATTAGTTCAAATTTAAACATTTTTGTTTTTTTTTTCCTTCTGTTTTTGCGGTTTTATTGATGTTTTTCCTATTTCGTTTTTCTATTTGTCTTTTCCATCTTCGGCTGTGTGTCACAATATTGGACATATTTTAACATTATCGTGCCAGCACTCGAACTTACTCAATTTCTTGAGTTAAGACCAAGTTAGCCTAACTCTTAATATTTAACAAGAAAGTTAAGGATACACATAAGAGAAATAAAGTTTTGATGGAAATGACACTTTATTATTGAAGTATTTGTTATAAATGACCATACACACAAATTTTAACTCTCACCTCTATTTATAGCCATTCACCTTCTTAATAGATTGTTAAAATTAAATCTAATTAATAATTCAGATTGATCATTCAGAACCTTACTACAAATATCTATTCTACCATAACTTTCTAAATATTTATAGTTTATTCTATATTATTTTTTATACTTCTATATATATCTACACTTTTTTAAATTACTCTATAATCTTTCAGAGTCCATTAAAACTTTTTAGAGTATCTGAAACTTTTTAAAACATTTTAAAATGTTCTGAAATCATCTAGAATATTTTTAAATACTCTAAAAAATTATATGAATACCGTTAAATTTAACTTTTTAAAATTTAACGTAACATGTGTCTATATACACATAATAATGTTATTGTTCATACTGTTCTTTTTCCTTTTTTTTTTCCGGTGGTCAAAGGGAAGGATTTACTTTTTCCTCAAAACGTTCTTTTTTGATACACTTTTTAGCAATCAAAGTAGCATCATTGTATTCTAATAATAATTTTAGATTAAGATGCAATCTTAATGATTAGGATTTATTTTGGCGTGCCTCGCTAAAAGGACAACCAACGCAATAAAAAATGAAAAGAAAAATGGTCCAATGCTTGAAGGGCCCAAATACAATTTTATATATAATAGGATCTAATGTGATATTTAATAGGAGAATGCCATGTCTTTTATCGTCTTTGAAAATCCTTTCATCAAAGGTTGATTTTAAACAGTATAGGGATCTGCATGCATGCTTGGAATTCATATGGATAATCTTATTAAGAATAAAGATCGTTTGTTTTATAATAGAAAAAAATATTAAAACATAAAAAATATCATGTGTTAAAATTTATTTATGATATCACTCTTAACAAAGAAATTTTTTAATTTTATAGCACACATTACTAAAATGTTAAGCTTGCTATTTTTTTTTACTTTATATCATATTTATTAAAATCGATTCGCCAATCAATCCAATTAAAGTACAGAATCACTGAAATAGTAGTTCAACTAGTAAATTATTAGTCAAATTATTTAAAATTAATTAATTTAATATATATTTTATAATTTAACATGTATATAAAATATTTTATATAATACATTTAAAAAAAAGCAAAACAACTTTAGTGGTTCTCATGCCTTTTGAATTCGAAGAGCTATTTTATTTTTAACTAATCCGCCACGATATTGAGCATCATTTCAGGATTTGTCGCTAATCAATAGATTGCTGCATGCACAAATAGGATTCGAATTCCGACACTTGTTTAAACAGACTAATGAGCTAACCACTAAACTAACCCAACTTAATTTGGGAGCTACTTTAATTTATAAAATAAAAATGCACAAAGACATGCATTATATTCCTAAGACATGCATTATATTCCTAAGCTAGATCTGTCCGGTTCGGTCGGGTTTAGGTCAAGTGGTTTTGATCAATTCTATTGCATAAGTAATTTTAAAATCGATTTGATCGGTCTTATTTAGGTTTAATAATTATGTTGTATATCTTCAACTAATGAAATTCTAGCTATTTTTTTCTTCAAAAAATATATCTAATATGATATATTAATTCATTATGGAACATATGAAGTCTTATCAAATTCATCAATAAGATAGAGTTGTATATAGCTCCAACAATTCAATTTAAACACTACAAGAAAAACAAAAATGTTGAGAATTATCGAAATTACCGTTGGATTTAGCAGCGACATTTATCGACGAATTTAGTGTTTGATTTAGCGATAGTTTTAATGATGAATTAGTCATGTGAAATAATTACCGGCAGATAATGGCTTCCGACGATAAAATTGTTGGTAACTTTTGACAAAAAACAATGACAAATGGGCACCAACTGTAGCATCGGATTTACCGTCGTACTAATCTGACGGTAAATATGTTTGATGGAAATGTTGTGTTTTAGTGATCCGAACCACGTTACAGTTGGAAATCATGCCCTAAATTGGAACTGCGAATCCCTTCCCCTTTATTTCGAATTCCTCTTCTTTCTCTAACCTTCCTCTCTTTCTCTAACCTCTCACCTCTCAATCTCTCTCTAGCCCCTGCCGTCGCTCCCGCCGCCGCTGCTCCAATCGCCTCTACCGCTGCTGGAAAGACCGCTGCCGTTTCCAACCACCTTGTTCTCTCTTCTCTGCTCCCGTCGCATCACACCCCCTTCCCTTTAAGGTTCTTGATTAAAATCTCTTCTAATTTTTTATTAGTTAAGTTTAATTTCATTTAGTTAGTTTGATTTTAGTAGTTAATTAGTTAGATTAATTTGTTGTTTAGTGGATTTTAGGTGGTTAGAATAGGTTAGTTTAGTTTATTGAATTTTGATTTTTAGCTGAAAGTGTTTGAAATTCTTTTGAGTTATTAATTGAGTTGCTAAAAATTGCTGTTGAGATTGGTTAAAACTTGTTTGATTGTGTGAAAATTCACTGTTTCACTATCGATTTTGATGAATTGTGATTCTAAAATTATCTAGATGATGTTTAACTCTTACCTTTTTTAATGTTAGAACTGTTTTAATTGTTTGGATAATTCTAAACTCTCCGCGTTAAGGTTATTTTTACTAAAAAGTAGACTATTTTAATTGTAGTACAATTGTGCATGAGGCTTGTATGAGTATATACAATACAAGTATCAGTGCTAACTTTTTTTCATAATTATAAAAATATTTTTGTTTAATTTTTATAAATGTTTAATAAAATCTAATATTTATTTTAATACTTTTATATAATAAAAAAGAATTAATATGAAAAAAGAGTGAATATAAATTTAAAATAAAAATTAAATAAATATAAAAATTATATTTAATTGAATCTTTTAGATTATATATATTAATTAAAAAATATAATATATAATTATGTAATATATTTTAAGAAAAGTATAATATATAACTAGAAGCAAACTGGTTTAGTGGTAACCTTGTTGTTTCTGATCCTTTAAGTCTTTTGTCTGAATCCCACTTCGGCAAGTCTTAATTACAAGAAAAATGCTGAGAACTATCGGCTAGTGAATGTTAGACTTGTCTGCATTATGCTTGATTGTGTTTGAGAATTGATTGACGGTGTTGTGATTCAGTAGTTCATTGTTGAATTTGCCAAAAGGTTGTTGTTGATTTAGCTTTTTGATGTGCTGTTGATTTTTTGTCGTTCTAGGTAACTTAATGTTGAAAGTATGCACCCTACCACATAGAATTTTATGCTTAAGTCATAAAATTGAGGTGGCAAGGTATTACGACATCTAAAAGTAAAAATATATATAATAATATTTGAAAGGAATTTTACAACGAGGAGCCTTTGAAGGAAAGTCTAAAACAAAAGTCGTAACTCTCACGTCAACGAAAAACTTTATATATATATGTATATATATATATATATATATATGAATAATAAAAGGGAGTATCAAAGATACAAATATTCAAGCTCCAGGCTCAACCTACGAAGCCAAGGTTGGCCGGAGAATATTTATATTAGTATATACAAGATAAATCCAAAAGGCCCAAAAGACAGCTTACAGAACCTGGTTCTCCAAATCAACCTCTAAGAAGGACATAACATAATCTATGCAATGGAGATATAACGTATCTACATATATATAACAAAAAGAAAATAGAAACCCATAAGGCAAGAGTTTTTCGCTTCAAAAACTTCTAAAATGCCTCAGCAAGATGCCACTTGACCTGCATCTGAAAACCACAAAATATGTATGGGATGAGAACCAGAGGTTCTCAGTATGATAACAGTGCCCACATAACTAATATATATTGTCCCAAAAAAGTCGAAGGCAGTCCTAGAACTTTCGACAACAGATTCAAACTTAAACTAATCTTTACAGCCATAAATAAGCCATAAATGTCATTCTTGGTAACCTACTGTACTTATTTTAAAACTAAAACACTGCAATTTTTCTTGTTATTTTTATAAATTTACTAAACTAAAAAACTTTTAGAATTATTTGTT
Source organism: Arachis hypogaea (assembly GCF_003086295.3). Classification (NCBI taxonomy): domain Eukaryota; kingdom Viridiplantae; phylum Streptophyta; class Magnoliopsida; order Fabales; family Fabaceae; genus Arachis; species Arachis hypogaea. The sequence goes on along the minus strand of NC_092042.1, from coordinate 12,327,713 downwards.
ATTTCTTGAGCTTCTTCTTATGTTATTATTAATTGGTGTTTGTTATGGTATTAATATGTTACTAATATGTTCGCTGTACAGACATGACGACAGGTAGTAGAGGTAGGTCGAGTGGGTCATCCTGTGGTCGTGGTAGAGGGCGGGCAACCATTGAATCCCCCAAGGCTACCTAGTCATCGCCCTCTACCCTGGCTACCCCGATGACCCTTGTGATGTCATAGGAGGGTCCATTGGACCAGTAGTTTATCATGGTCTCAAATCTGAACTGGGTGCCTCTGTCTGCTACGCTCCCTGCAGATGCAGTGACTCCGTCGACAGAGCCTGTGGTTGGTGATGTCTTCAATGCCCCCCGAGCAGGATGCCCCTCCACCACCGCCATCATCCGGCTGAGGATTTTGCCCGATAACATGTAGTCGTGAGTTCAATTTTATAATATTAAGTTTGATTATCTTTAGTTTGTCTATGTTAAGTTTGTTTATCTTATTTGATTGTTACTATGCGGTTTGTTCTATGACAGTGTGCACCGAACCCCCAATGCTTGCACACAGGAGATATCCGAGGTCATTAAGTCTACGTATGACTATCCATAGCCCACCTAAATGCAGATCCTAGCTGAAACCAGATAGCACTGGTTTCAGAAGTTGGCGGTAAAAACCCAATTTAGTTAGAAGTGATTTACTTCATTTAAGTCCATGTATTTTATTCCAAGTAACTAATGTTGGTAAATCACTTTGTGCAGTTGAAATTCATATGGGATGCGGAGCATAACCTCATGATCCGCAAGATATATGACTACCAGGCCGCCAAATGTTTTCAGCAGATGATGAGCGATGTTTGTTAGGGGAAAGACCACCTAACAAAGTGGATCCGTCCAAACATCAAACATGACCTGGAAGCTCATTTTAGATATAACGAGGCCTTTAAGCGTCGACGTTTGATGAACATCGCCAACAAGGCTTTGCCCAGGTCGTCGAGGTATACCAGTGGGTCGACAAACTTCATGAAGACGAACACGAGGCTGGTAAGAATTTCGACATTGTTTTAGTAGTTACTTGAATTAGTTAGAAGATTTTACGATGTTTAATTTCCTTTTTCGTTATCAAGATACATAAGTAGTTAGTAGAGTTTAGGGTGTTTAATATTCAATTTTAGTGGATTTAGGTGGTTAGGATAGGTTAGAATATGTTAGATTAGGCTCTGAGATTGCTGAAAAATGATGGATTGTTTATCTGTTTGTTGATTTCTGCTGTTGAAATTGTTTAGAAAATGGTTGACTGTGAAAATAATGATATTAACTTGGTTTGGATGGAACCCTTCAAGGGTGGCTAAATCCGAATTTTAGGGGAGATTCTGTCGAAATTTTTATATGATTTTCATTTAAATAGAAAAATTAAAACTAAAATTAAAATATGCTTCATATGAATTTGTCCGTCATTCTTTAATTTGTTTGTTTATTTTACTATTTGATTGATATATGAATTTGTAGTCTAAGTTGTTGGATCGTGAGGCCACACTGGCGGAGATCTTCAAGTTACGCATACTTTGAAGGCAAACAAGGAGAGATTTGCTGAGGAGCGGTCAGCAGCCCATTATGTGAGTTTAAATTAATCCTAAATTTCAGCTTTATTTAGTTTTAAGTTCGTTTATTTAATTGTTATCCTAATCACAACTAACGTGTGTGACGCAGGAGGTGTATCAGCAGAGGTTGGATGCTACAACATAGCAATCTCAGTCGTCTAGTGGAGCCGACGAAGCTGGCTCGAAGACCTCAGTCATGGATCCTAACAGGATTTGGTGCGGACTGCCGCCGAACCCCATAAGAATTGCCACTTCGGGTTGGGCTCCTTCTTCGCTAGTGGCTTGCGCTCCTCCGTGTTGGCGGCTTCCTCTCCCTTTGCCTCTGCCACCAGCCCTGCTGATCCCTAGTAAGTTATCGACCTGAGGAAGGTGTAGAAGCTAACACAAGAGCTTCATCAGTAGTAGGAGCAGTCTAAGCAGAGACATCGAGAGATTGTTGGACGCATTGCCGCCAGCTCAGACCCGACAGAGAAGCTGAAGCAGCTCGATCGGCTACAATAGCAAATGGGAGAGTACAGCCAGTAGATGCGTGCTAGAGGTAGCAGCGCTGCTATTGGGGATCTGACGGCAGCCCCTACTCCATCGCCAACGAAGACGATTTTCAGGATCTTTAGCTATTAGGGTGTTATGCATTTTTGTTTGTTTAGGGTGCATTACTTTTCTGTGACATTTTATTGTATTGATACCATTTATTTTTAATAAAATAATTTGTTGATTTCTATTGCTTTTAGATTTCTGATAATAATTTCGGTTACAAGAGTTTTAATCCGAGATTAATCGATAAAAAAAACAAAAATTAATTGTGCTATCGGCAAACTTTCCGTCGGATTAATCCGACAGTAAGTTTTGGCGCCATTTAGAGTGAAATGACGCCAAAATAATCCGACGGTAATAATCAACCTCAGGTTTGACAATCTATTGAAAAAAACAACGAAAAATTCGCCGGTAATTAACGTCGGCCATAAAAAATCCACCGAAAAGGAGTTTTCGGCGCTATTTATACCGTCACCTACAAGATGACGGTAAATTCAACGGTACTAAACATTTTTCTTGTAGTGAAAAATAAAAAATACAAAACCTCAACACAATTGAAAAGTATATGAAAAACATACAAACTAAATTCATAAAATAAAACAAATATTTAATCCAAATAAAACCTTCATATCTCTTTAAAGACACACCTCAATATGCAACAATTAAATTGTTGAAAGAAAAACATTATCGTAAATTTAAGGGTGATATATAAAAATGTTGTCCCTACAATTTTATTAGACAACTATAGTAATAATTCTGTTATTTATAATTTATGCATATAATTTTTAAGTTTTGAAAATCTCTAATTTTGTTTTGGGTAATGGTTTGTAACCACTAAAAGTAAGAGAATAAACAGATATAAAAAGAAAACATGGCTGGATCTTTTAATTTATGTTTTCATCTATAAAAATACTAGTTATTAAATTAGAGTTGTTGGTTGGAGTCTTGGAGGAGCATTTATATCATTATTCATTAATAATAATTGAAGTGATATATATAACATTCTCCAAACAAGTATTAAGGGTTTGAATCCCACTTAGTGCATGTAATAATTTATTGACCTGCGACAAACTTTTAAATAGAACTCCGTTCTTCAACGAATTAGTTCTTGATCTATCGGACTAAAAAATACCGTGGATAACAAAAAAATTTAACTTATAATATTTGCTTTGATGCCACTTCTAATTAAATTAAGTAGTCCTTACCAACAAATCAAAACATATAAGTCCCAACATATAATATAGTTAATAAAGGCATGACTTATTGTATAGTTTCTCAACATTGCACCGATGATAAGTGTGATAGAAGTGCCACAATATAGATTAGAATATTAAGCCTATGGAATCTATAAGGATGCACTAATCACAAATTGAACAATATATATATATAGTGACTTAATTATCTTATTAAAATAAGTAAAAACGAAAAAGTGTAAAACGTATGATTTGTAAAATCTCCAAATCTCTACCGATATTTGAATTTGATTTTGGATAATTAAATATTATTTGACTTCTAATCAAGCATTAGTATAAGCATCAAGTAAAACAAAAATCACACATGATGATGGTTCCAATATGGAGGAATAATATGGTATCTGTTATGCACTATCTCCCCACATTTTTGACTCTATTCCTTTAAGTTAATTATGGCTTTTGAATAAAACATGATCCTAGCTATGAGTGTTCTAATAACAATAATAATTTTGATGAATGAGCATATCTACTAAGTATATATTATGGTCAAAAAAGCAATTTGAATATATGATTAAGCATTGCCCCCACTTCCATTTATCCCAACAACATTTTCATTATTATTGGATTTCAGCACTCCTAATTATTAGGTGATAGCTACAATTCCATAATTATGCAAACGGTCCTACTATACATCCCTCTCAATCTTCTTCTTTTATTTAATATTTTATAGGATATAAAATTTCCAACTTTATTTTCATGTGTTCATTTATGAGTATACATTTTATAATAAAATAATTAGATAGATGTATAAAATATGAGTATTGTTAAAAAATATGTTAAGAGTATAATTGATTTAATTTTAATATAATGTCAGTATAAAATAATTTATATATATATATATTTAATTATATAATATATATCATATCATAAAAAATAATTATTTTTGATATTAACTACATAAATGATCATGTAAAAATACATATATAATTAGATAATTTGTGTAAAATATTTTAAATTATTAGTGTATTAAAATTAAATTATATATATAATTTTTTTAACAAGCAAAATTTAAAATCTTATTTTCAATAATTTTTTTATATATTTATATCTTTACATCGAGTGTCCTACCAAAATCTATCTACAAATAGAGATTAGATTTAAGGAAAATATTGAATTATTTAGTCGAACCATAATTTAAAAGATGTACAAATTAATAAAGTGAAAACTTAACCTGCATATAAAGAGCATATGCAAGAAGTTAAAAGGAAAAAAAATACGTACATCATTTTGTTTTGTTTTGTTTTAATTTTTTTGGGTTTTTTTTTTGTTTTTTATCGACCATCAAAGATCTTCTTCTTCTGCTCAATTAATTTGGGTTGGTCGAGTGATCAGCTCACTTGTTCGCTTAAGTAAGTGTCGGGAGTTCGAACCCCACCTTGTGCATGCAGCAACTCATTGACCAGCGGCAGACCCTTAAATGAAACTCAGATCCGCGATGGATTAATCTTTAACTTGTCGGGTTGGAGATATCGTTTGGGTAAAAAAAAAAAAAAAAATCTTCTTCTGTTCTCTCCAAAAATTCATTGGGTACTTAGTCAACCTTGGTCATGTACCTATTCATTTGCTTTACTTTGTCTCATTGAAAATCGAAACAATAATTACACATATCATATAAAGTCTACATATAAACAATGGAAATGACATGGTAAAATATTTTATCACAATACTCAAATATTATTTAAGATTAGGTATAGTCCTCTTGTGTTTTTCCCCCATCTACCCAAAAAAAAAAAAAATCGTAGATAAATTTGGTTAATTAGTACTAGTAATATTAAAAAGAAGCCGAAAGATAGATACCGTTATGACTATTGGCTAATAGAGCATAGGACTTAGGAGGTAGGGAAGGTAACTCTTCCTTCACTTATTTTATTTGGTGGGCCTATCATTCACCGGATCTCTGAGAGAGAAAAAAAGTACCCAACATAAGGTGGGCCCCAAGCCTCTAAGCAAATTTTTAATACAGAATATTAGAGAAATTTTCTAGACTTAACTGAGTCTGGATTGGACTAATAGTTAGTTTATTGGTCCGTTTAAATAAATATTGAGAGTTAAAATTTCATCTTATGTATGTAATATCTTATTGGTCAATGACAAACCCTTAAAAATAGAATTTTGATCCGCAACAAATTAATTCTTAACTTATCGAGTTGAGGAATATCTTGAAAAAAACAAATTTTCTACCTCGACTTAAATTCTCTTTCTAATTTAACTTCAGCTAATCGAGTGGTTAGTTTACTCATAATAAATATTAAAAATTTGAATTTCATTTTATATATATAACAATTTATTGATTAACGATAAATTATTAAATAAAATTTAAATTCACAACTAAGAATTTAATCTATCCAACTAAAAGATATTGTGAAAAAAAAATCTCTATAATTATGTACCCAATTTTTAAAAAATAAGATATAAAAGTATAGAATTCACTACATTTATTTGCTTTAGTTACTTTTTTTTCTTTTTGACGTACTATTTATTTTCTCAGCTCAACAAAAAATAATTTCAAAATAGAGAACAAATTTCTCATCATCATTCTACTCTACATTCACAAGTTATTCTTAAATATATTTCAAATAAATTTTTATTCATTATATAGCTTGTGAGTTCCTCCTTTGTTCTTTGTAGGAATTACTATTTATCTTAGTTGATAAAAAAAAAGGGACGATGAAAGAAGAATAATCCATGGATAACGGGTGGGTGGAGCCATTAGAATAGCATGAGAAGGTGTAATGTTTGTTGGGCCTTACCTACCCTATTGTACCTTACTTAGGTCCACGTATGGTCAATGGTCACATCACCCCCCCCCCCTTCGCCTGCTTTTAAAATCATTATGCATTATTTTCCATTTTATAAATGCATGCATGCATCAACTAATTTAAAAATTAAAATTTAAAATAACTCTTGAAATTTGTCTTTTGATTTAATTTAATTCTTAAATTTTTAATTGACCCAAAATGTATCAAAAAACTTTATCGTGTATTTTAAGTTGGTCTTTTTATCTATTTGCGTTATCAAAAAACTGACCTAATATATTTCGTTGACACTTAACACTTTAACAGTTATATAACATGGTCAAATTCTTGTAAGTATCAATTTTTTCCCAACAATTTAAAGATAAAACCTAGCAGCCTCAATTCTTTCAAATTGTCATATTTTTGGTGAGTAGGGGAGAATGTTAAGGAGCAGCAACGAAGTCTCAGGCAGTTCTAGCAGAACTTGTTTGTATGGTGATTGGGTGAGAAACACACATCATGACAAAGGTGGGAAGGTTTTTCATTGATACAGTTGTGGGATACGACATGCTCTTTGATGGTTTGGGACGAATTCTAATCCAAAGAGACCATTTTATGGATGTCCTAATTATATAATGTGAGCTAGTTGAATGATTACAACTTGATTTTATGTCTTATTTGTTCAATTCTTCTTGGTTTTGTAATTGATCTTCCTCTTATGTTATTTCTGGATTTTTGGTATTGTAAACTACTGATAAGAGATGATGTGATTTTTTTGCCTACGCAAATATTGAAGAAGAAGACGTTATAGTTGGGAGAAATGAAACTCCAGTTAGTGAAGACCATTAAAAAATAACTTTGGAATGGAGAATTAGTGCAGTTAAAGATGAAATTAGAATGTTAAAAATATGAAATATTATTATGTTTGTGGTTGTTGTCATTTTTGAATTTGTGATTATAGGTCAGAAATTTTATGGGATAAAATATATGTAAATCTGATAAGAATTATGTAAATAAAATATTGTTATGCATTTAATTGTATATTTTTTTACCCTAGAGTTGGAAGTTGACGACAAATTAGAAATGAAAATTATGTATCTTAAACAATAATGTATAATATAAAAACTATTTAAAATTGAAATGGCATGAACAAAATATAAAATAGACAAAGCTGTATTACAATATAATTTATGAAAAATAAAGATATTAATTGATTTAATAATTCATAATAATTAATCATTGTTATCATAATAAGCAGCAATGACAGTAACTATTGTAAAATATTATGCTTCAAATCTAGAATATCATCAAATATTTCAAAAAAGTATCTGAGATGCTATGGGTCAATTAATTGTTTGTTTCACTTCATTCAAACAAAGCTCATAACAAAACAAACAAAGTTCCAACTAATATCTCTAGAAGCACAAGTCAGCCTACATCAATCTCATAGTAACTTCAACAACAAATGAATGAACTATTCCAAGTAGCAGCAACAAAAATAATTTCATTTCTTTCATAAGCAAATATAAAACTATCTTGCTTAATTCAAACAACTTGAGTCATTATAAAAACAAAAAATAAAAACACTATTAAATTGTACAGAACATGTAAACTTTAGCTAATAAACAAAAACCAAATTAAAATATGCAAATCGAACAACTTATTTTCTGTATGTCTGACATCAACGCCCATCTATTATGCATGTAGCCATCCAAATCATCTAGTATCAGGTCTAAAAACCAACTCAAATTCTCTTTATTCTCGACATCAACAATTACCCACGCAATTGGATAGATATGGTTGTTGGCGTCTTGAGCCACTGCTGAGAGTATTTGTCCCCCCAAATCGAGTCTTCGGGAAGACGCTGTCCAGTTTGATTATTAGACAGCATCTAGCCTTGAAGCCCTTCTTACATCCATCTAGGCACACATACATTTTTTGAAAAATAACATCCTCCCTGTCAAGACATGTACCAATATTCACAATTTTGCCTGGATTACTCTTAAGCAGAGTCTCTGCATAGTCTCTGAGTAAACTATACTGAGAACATCTCTAGCAACTCTTTGTCATTGTTTAATGCTCTCAGGCCACTCTTTATAGGTCTACCAGAAACAAGCCACAAACACTCTACCATGTTATCATAGACTAACATATTGTAATAATTCTTTAATGAAAATACATTTAGTACATTTTCATCTAGTTCAGTCAACTCATCAGTGTGATCAGTCTCATAAACTATACTGCCATTTGGCTTAGTCACAAAACTACCTCTATGATGATACACAATTATTATACCATCATCCATCTGTAGATAAGATTCAAAAACACAGGATGATTAACAAGTACACTAAGTTTAATCCTTTTTTAAATCATGCATCAGTCAAACTCTATTTAAAAATAGAAAATATTAAGTTAAATCCTCTATGTATTCTAACTTCGAATAAAATGCTTTAAAAAAATATTAACCAATAACCAACTAAAAATTTTTAAAAAAATAGCATCACTGGTAACATTCTTGTATCAGACGCATCAGTCACACGTGATCATAGTGAAAATTCATTTAAAAAATTTAAATCCTAATAGAAGAACCCTAACACTATCAACTATCATAAATAATCCAACTACCTGAACGATTTACTGATCAAATAGAGTTCAAAATAATGAATAACAACCTTCACCCAACAACGGTTATGAAAACAGAGCATTGAAAGTTGAGAATAACGATTTTGTTATTGACCTGTTCTTGAATAACTGCTGGTTGGCAGGGTCTTCCTCTTCACTACAAGCAAACGAGACAAGCATGGAAAGCTTCCAAGTTGGCCTACTGAGACACCATTGATTCTTTCCGAGTCCAGCATCGACAAGAGAAGGAAGAAGAAGAAGTGTATATTGAGGTTACTATAACGAGGAAATAGTGACTTTGGGTTTACTTTAACCCTTCTAGTATCACACGACGTCATTTTGGTTAAATTTACGCACGAATCTAAAAACGACGTCGTTTCATTTTTGCCAGGTGTCAACAAAATGTGCCAGGTAAGCTTTCTGGTGATGAAAATGGATGAAAGGACCAACTTGAGACATGCGTTATACTCAATCTTATACTCAATTCCCCGATGCAGCAAAAGCGGGACTCCTCAACCTCAATTGTCTACATTATGGTTTCATCACAAAAAAAAGGTTTTTAAACCTCTAAATCATTCTGTGTTACAACTATCCTAATTTATGAGGTATTTATAACATCTTATTAGGTTAAAATATAGAAAATCCTAAGCCCATAAACATAAGGTTCAATCTAGTAATTAAATAAATAAAATCAAACTACATCAAATTAAATTAAAATATTCTAAAAATGTAAATTAATATCTTCTAAATAATACTCGAACTCTTTCATATGTCGAACATTTGAAGTACGTATCACACCTTATCAATTATTTTTATTTGGATAAAGTATATTTTTTATACTTGACATTTATCAAAATTTTTAAAAATATCTAAGTTTTATTTTGTTTTAATTTTATTCTAAAAATTTTCGATTTGTATCAAATATATCGTTGACAGCTAATTTTTCAAAAAAATTTAAGACAATAATATTCAACAATAATTTTACAAAAATAACCTTTAACATAAATAAATCAAACATAGTTATCATATATTGTTATTGGATTGGTTTTATACTTTTCAAAAAGTTAGCTGTTAGGAGTATATTTGATGCAGATTAAAAATTTTTAAGATAAAACTAAAACAAAATAAAATTTAAAAATATTTTTAAAATTTTTTATAAACTTTAAAAATAATACTTTATTCTTTTTCTTTTCATACTTCCGATTTTCGGTGTTAAAAAAAGAGGAATTATGTTTCATCTTTTTATCATGGGAACTTGAGCGATAACCAGAAACTTTCATTCTAATTAATAGTTCTTTTCTTATTTTTATTATTATCATACTAACTAAACAATATATATATTCTTGATTTCAATAAATAATTTTATTCGTTAACCGAATTAAGTGGGTTTTTCTTAAATTAAAGGCTGTCAAATAATAATACAATGTGAGCGACACGCACGATCAAGCTGGCTGTGAATAAAAACAGTCAAACACTCAACAAGTTGACGCTACATAATGGAGATGGTGTTTATAGTTTCTGCTTAGCTGTGTTTTTTCTCTTTTTTTTTTAATAAAAAATAAAAAAGATATATTGAACATGAAGCCTCTTATACATACAAATCTTTTTACCTTACAAGCTATACAAGTTGACCCAAGAATAAAATACGCGCACCACTCCTTTAAAATCGAGCGTCTAACGCACGCGTTTATTATGCCGCACTCTTCTTCTTCTTCCTCAATCAAAACGCAAACCGTCAAAATTCAAGCGACATTTGAAACAAACTACGATTCTGAAGACACGTTCCAACTCCTCGCGAAGAGTAGAAGAAATCAAGAAGAAAATATACAAATCTCCATAAAAAATTACCAGAAAAAAAGAAGAAACATTATTCAAGATATTGATTTACTGTTCTTCTAGGTTTTTTTTTCTAGATTGTCTCTGCCATATGCCTCATCCTTAATCAGCAAAACATTAAAAGATTTCAAGAAAAAATATACTGTCTCCCCCATGTTTTGGGTGTATTTCTGTAATTCTTTGTGTTTATTTCTGTAACCATTTGGGTGTATTTCTGTAATTCTTTCTGTAACCGTTTGGGTATATTTCTGTAATAGTTTAGGTATATTTCTGTAATCATTTGGATGTATTTCTGAAATTCCATTATTATCAAAACAATTTCAAAACTTGATCACTCTTCATTTATTGTATTTGAGTAATATTGATTTGTGTTTGATTTAACTGGATAAATTACTTTTTTTTTATAGAATCAAACTAATTTTGTTAATTCATATATAACTTTGTCAACATTTTAAATCAATATTTTTTTATTCCAAAATAAAAACAGCATGATTTCTTAATAGCCTGTAAAATAAAAACAGCACGATTTCTTAATAGCCTGTAATGCACAATTGAGGGTAGAGAATTGAAATATCAATGCAATCCAACTTAAATGGGCACGCAACTAATCCAGGCTCCTGATCCAACTCTGGCGTAAACAATGACAAAAAAAAAATTCAAACAAAAGATGAATTCTGCTCTGACCACTGATAACACTTCCTAGAAAGTATAATTAATATTAAAATCATTTTTATTTGGTAACATTTTTAATTATATCATACATTTTATTTTTTCAAATAAAAAAATTGTTCATTCCTGGACCTACGCAACATAAGCCAACCCACCTTGTATTTGATATACAACCTACAACACGGATCCTTAAAATCAATATCCGACCCAACTTGGGGAGAAGTTAAAATGTTCTCCGAGAAGTTAAATGTTCTCCCGTTACTTTGCTAAATGTGAGGGTTAAGTAAAGTAATAACCGCCAATAAACCTTAGCTCATATGGCATATTTCTCCTTCCCACCTCTTGATAAGGACATTGAACAAATTACCTTTAAATTAGAAAACTTTTCCCAAGTGATATACGGCTGACTTAATTTTTTTTTTCCCTTCCTCTAATTTAAGCAGTGTGCCAAATATAACCCGAGTGAAATATATTTACTAGACATATATGTGAAAATATGAATTTAATTTTAATACACTATCAGTGTAAAATCGTTTTACACGCGCATCCAATCATATAAATGTCACATTAGCAAAAATAACTCTTTTACATTTACCACGTGAATGATAATGATTGTAATTGCATGACTATGTAAAACGTTTTACAATGTCCATACATGAAAATTAAACTCGTCAAAATATACTATGATATTTAATTAACAATTTGAAAATGTATGAATATGAAATGGGGTCAAAAGAACCAGGTGGTAGTTACAGCTATCTTTGCATCTTCCCGGCAGAATGCAGATAAATCGCAACAGAGACAACACTGCAAACATAACAAGAAGTTTAAGTTCAAGCGATGAGACAAAGAAAATGGTTACGCCCAACATCAAAAACAAAAAAGCAAAGCACAAAAAAATAAAAAGAGCTAATAAAATTTTGTGCATACTAAAGTTACATTAGGAGCCAAAGCCATTAAAGCACTTAAGATTTTAACAATTTAATTTCAATTGTTGATATGATGGGGAAAAAAATAAAAAACCTGGTGTGCTCACATATCAAAGCATAACCACGTCATGTTAGAAAAATTGAGGATATAGCAGCAACTTACGTTGTACCAAGGAAAAATGCAAGGGAGAGATGAAATCCGAAAAGGTAGACAGAAACTACTGCCGTAAGAAGCATTGCCACCGAAGTAGAGTACACCTATGCAAAAATTGGAAACTTAATCATACAATTGAACTCCACTTCATAGGCTATATCTATCATTTGGCAAATTGGCACTTGTAAAGGCATTATAATGTCCAAATAAATCAAACAAAACAACTGTAAGCCCCCATATAGATTATTACATGTGATATAAAACACACATCATGACCCAGCTCTAGACAATAGGTATAGAATTGGTTTTGTTTTGTCCAAAAGAATTTTAAATTATTGGTTTTTGGTCCATGCCGTTAATTTGTCACGATTAAAAGCTGACACGACAGGCTGAAACTTGATGTGGCATACCTCATCATGTATAGTTTATTATTAGACAAATTTGAACATTCAATACATAAGAAATCATGTAGTTCAGTTTTGGGTTGTAGTAGAAGTAGCAGTGTGGTTTGGGGTTTTAAGTAGAAAAAATATTAAGAACCAATTTTTTAATAGCCAATTTTAACCAATTGTTCCCTTTTCTTTTGAAACTAGTTTTCTCTCCCTCATCATCACCCCTCAGTCTCTACTCTCTGTCCTTGCCTCTTCTTCCTCTTCATCTTCATCTTCATCTTCCTATTCTTCTTTCACTTCCTCTCAACCCCCTCATGCCACCAACCCCATTCTTCATTCTCTGTCTCTGGAGAACAAAACTTTTTCTCTCTTCATTTTACAACTTGCTACACATTGCATCCATGGATTTCACCACCGTCCTCCCCCTCTCTGCCCTGGCCTCATCATTAGCTTTAGCAAGATGCTCATTGACTTCGAACCTACCATCTCAATGCTGCCGGCGGTGCCCTTGCCAACATCTCCATGGCCGTCTCCTGCGGCATGTCCGCCCTCGTCGACAATCTCTGCAAAGATGGCCAGATATGCTACATCATCGAGCTTGCTGAAGAGATCTAGAGTTGTCATTGTTGTGGCCGTCCAGATCTAAAGCTGTCATTGGCTTCCAAATCTATTCGCTCTCATCATTGCCTCCACCTCTTTGATTCTGTTTACTCTTGTCACCGCCATTGCCTCCACCACTCCGACTTCTTGTTGCCGCTGTAACTACCTCCTCTCTCATTAGGTTATCCGTGTGTGCCAATTTGTTCTGCTTTGCCAATCAGTTTGTTATGTGGATTTGCAAGTGCAATAAAGCGCAAAATTGCTTCTTTATTTATTGTTTTGCTTCAATTTGTTGTTGTCATAGCTGTTATTTGAATTTGTATTTGTGGATGTTTCAAAATAGATAGCCCACTTTCGAATGTTCTTTTTTAATAGGTTTTTGGATGCTTTAGGTTTAGATTTTTTTAATTTTAGATGTTTAACCCTAACATAAATATTTTTTTAAGACAAAAAAATTGGGTGTTTAACCTAATATAAATGAATCTGATGAATTTTTGCTTTTGGGGATCCAACATAGGTATTTCGCTTTCGAATGTTCTTTTTCAGTAAGGTTTTAAATGTTTATTTGGATGATTTGGAGATTTTTTGATGCATTAGGTTTAGGGTTTTTAAATTTTAGATATTTAATAAATAATCCGACAAATTTTTAGTTTTGGGATGTTTCAATGTAAGTATCTTTCGGATATTCTTTTTAGTAGGATTTTGGATCTCAATTAAAATATAGTTTGGATGTTCAATTACATGCAATTTTGGATGGTTGATTAAATGGAGTTTTGGATATTTGATTATATGGAATTTTGTGTTTTTAGTTTTGGATATTCCACTTTCAAATGTCACTTTAGTGAAATCTTATGTGTTCTTCTGACGTTAAGTCTTGAATGTTCATTTAAATGATTTGGATATTTTTGAATGTGTTAGGTTTGGAAGTTTAATTTTGAATGTTTAACCTAATTTTATTATTTTTATATTTTAAATTTTTTTAACTTTTGGTGAGTGACCGCCAGATATTTGGCCTCTGGCACCTGCCAAAGAGTAGCCACCGATGAAGGGTGAGGTACCGAGGTTGTGGTGCTAAGCTAATAATGATAAAGTGGTGTTGGAAGGAAAAAAAAAAGAAGATAGACTAATATATGATAATAAAAGTTATATAATATTGCAGGATCCCTGGCATTCTCCTAAAAGTGATTCACAATTAAACTCATGGAACTGTTAAGTTCTACTGTTGCTTCTAAATATTTAGTGGATAATATAATCATAGAATAAGAATACGCAGTCTTATACCATCATCGTACCTTCACAATATTGTCAGCATACTTCATCACCATCGATACAGCAATTCCACTGGATGCACAAACAATATAAATGTGACACTTACGCGCAATGAAAATTTAGGAAAACTGACAAATCTAGCCATGAAAGAACAAAGCTAAACCCGCAAAAGAAGATCTCCATGTGACAAAACTACCCACATGTACCTAACCGTTAATTTCATTCAAGGGTAAGTTTTTCAACATTCTGAATTTTTAAGGTAAAAATGGTCATTAACTCGTCTTTTGTGGTTACAAGGCTAGCTTTGTTCATCCATGATAGATTTGTCATTTGTGAGTGTCTTGAACTTTCATAAGTAAAAATAGTAGTTTGCTCATTAAATAATGATAACTTTTGCTTCCATTTGCTTCACAAGACACAGACGTGAAGAGACAAATTTAACATGAAAAACGAAAAAATAGCCTAAAAAGGGGCAACAGTTGAAAATTGAAGAGACATATAATGGATATGACTCCAAATGACAAGATACATAACTGTCGGTGGTAATCCAGGTAAAACTCCCCAAGTTGAAGAAATTTTACAAGAGAACATCAATTAACAATTTTTACCTGAGTGCATGATTGAAAATCATGAGAACAGTAATGGGCGAATATCCATGGAGGAATCCCCTGAATATGGGAAATACACGCATTATTGATGAGCTCATTCTAAGCCTCATAATACTACAATAACTCTCCTGTTATAATGCTTGATGACTTTATGATCACAATATATATTATGAGCATGTCTTGTCCCTTTTCACGAGAAAAGATTCTCCTCAACATGAATTCCTTAAAGAGAATCAATATGGTGAAAAAGTAGAAAAATCAACATAAACTACAAAACCAAAGTCTGAAAGAACAGTAAACTTACTTCTTCATCACAGCATCAAAATCTTGAACCAGTATTGCAATAGCATTGAAGCCCATGCCAAAGATATAAAGCCAGAAGTTCTGAACGTTTATGTTTCGTGAAGGGCGCTTCTTAATAATAGCCTGCCAATATTGTTAAATGTATCACAAAATGGGAAGTTATAGAGCTCAAAAAACTTATTCTCTGCCGACTGAATTTTGGATTGAATAATAAAATTTAGCTCATGCATTAATAATAAATTCAACACCAACAGCACTGTAATTTAGCTCGTAATTAAAATTACCTCGGTATATACTCCTGCAAAACCACTCAAGAGTGCCATTACCTTTATGAAAAAAATAACTCATGATTATTATTCTAAGACATAAATGCATGCTTTATTATGTTTCTAACATTAGACTGTAACAACCAAAAATTTTGCTAGAGATTCATCCCTAGAAGAGTTCACAATTTCGGGTTGTTACAGAGGCCACTGCAAATGCTAATACTCACAATTGCCATCACCCAACCTTGAAAGGGAGTTTGAAGAACACGATCAGAACTGAAAATAAAAGGCAATCTTTCAGACAAATTTAAAAGATAATTATCAATTAATAATATGACTTCCATAATTTAAAATAACAAAAGAAACAACATTCTAATGGCTAGAAGAGCTGTTCAATCCCTCCTCAGAAAAATTATGTTAAGAAATCGTCACCCCCCCCCCCCAAAAAAAAAAAACCCCAACACAAAAAAATTCTTCTCATTTTATACTCTCACTATGTTCCAACCATAAACACCGAAAGTATCAGATATGCGCCAAGGCCAAATATTCCTCGTTTTGCTGCTTCAAAGTCTCTGAAACTAATTGTCGGAAAGTAATCCAAAAAATATGGATAAAGCAATGCTATTCAAATTGCCAAAAAGACAATTTCAAAAGTAATCAAGCAACTTACACAATGGAAAATAAATCTAAAAAGGCTATTGCTCTCTTTTGTAGAGAGACACATTACACCTAGATCAATAGAATAGTCTTGTGAGGATTCCAGAGAATGTGCTGAGGAACCTGAGAATTTGGCAAAGAGTAGGTATACAAAACTGATAGGAACTAGGAAGAGTTGGAGCTCTTCTAATCTCTACAATTACCAAATGATTCCACACCTAACTCTTATCTCTCATCCCTTTATTCTTCTCTCAATCTTAACCAACTTCCTCACTAGCACTTCAATCAGATACATTTGTTTGTTACATTACAGCTTGTAGATAGGGGGCCATTTTTACAGCAGTACCACAAGAACATTATAATATATTAGTATGAAAGTGATGGCCACATGTCAGACTTGGATTAGTCTTACTTTGAATTCAACTGGGCTGTAGTGCAACCAGCAGTCAGTAGAATAAAAGCAGCCCATTGAATCTCACTTAACCTGAAATGCAAATAAAAACACAACAATAGGCAGCCCCAGGGCAATACGATCAATAAAATTAAATATTATTTTACTAAGCCATTAGTATTAAGTAATAAACTAAACTTGTGGAAACAAAACACTGCCTCAATCCTTAACAAAAGATTATGATAATGAAATGAGAATTGACAACAATTTTTTTTATATTGAAAATAAAGAACAAAAGCTACCTCTTCTTGAGTATAATTCGGTAGAGAACACCTGTACTGATAATATTCAAGTTTTTTAATATCTGATAGCCAGGAGCATCTACATATGCAAAAATGTAATACTGCCATAAAATTGAAGAGTAAATACAATCAGATTTTGGATGGTATCTGTTGCAAAATCAAAGTTACATAATAATCAATTGTGACCATAACAAACATAGACATGCATCACCAACCTGAAGCAAATTTTTGACAAGGTAAAGTGCTGCTGGAATGGGATACACTATAACTTCATCTAATGTGGTGCTCAACCTAGATGCAAGAAACAATATACAACGACTTATTCAAATTCATTCTCCAACAACAGACAACATGAAAAATCTCTCATCAGAAAAGGAAACACATACACATACAGAAGTCATAATGCTTAGATAAAAGGATGAAATCACCAACAGGACTTATCAAGTGAAACCACTGGCCTACTGAAAACATTACTGCTCAGAATCTCCCCTCTCCCCCCCTTCTTTTTCTTTTCTTTATTCTCTCTTTCTCCAAACATACCATGCAAAAGAGTTAATGCTTTGCTTTGTAATGGTAGAAACGGGCCAGGCCTATATTGAAGCTTATTAATCTAAGCCTGATTTGTTCTTAAGCTTGGCCTGCCATTTAGAAAAACATATTGACTAACAATAAAAAAGTATATTTATTATTTTTCTCTCAATTGAATCATTGGCATCCAAGTTCTACTACTAAGAATTAATCTTGCCCAAATTTACTTGAAGTCCCATTAAGGAGGGTAAAGGCTTCGTGGCGAGGATTTTTTTTACTGCACACAATGCAAGACTAAAGCTCAAATGGGCTAAATGTATGCATAATGCCTAAAATAGGCTAGATAAGTCTAACAAGCGTTTAGTAGATTAAATTACATTACATTTATATACATTTCTAAATCTAAACAAGCCCAGGACAGCCAGCAAGCCTACTCGCTTTTCCGCAAACCTAGGCCTAGGTTGCTAAGATAAACAGGCTTTTCAAAAAGCCTGAGCCTGCTTCTATATTTTAGCAAGCCACAGGCCCTTAATAGGTCGCCTGACCTGTTTCCATCCTTGAATATCGAAATGTAGTAAAGATTCGCCCTGAGGAATACAACCCAAAATCTCAGTATAATGCTTCAGCTTCCAAAGTAACATTATGAGTTCGTAGAAACATGTACTTTGGTTACCTTGTGCTTTTGTGCTTGCTTGTAAATGGCCAAAATGCAAGTTGTCACTCAAATTTTCAATGTAAGAAAAACCTTATTCCACCTCTTTAACTAGTTATCCAAACTTTTTTCCCTTTTCATCAACAGAATGTAAAACATAACCCAAAATCTTGCACTAAATTCACAATCAGATCAAAAAACTTAAAGGAAAAGGATTATGCTAACCGATTGTCCTCGGTGACACCTTCCTTTTTCCATATTCTTGCAAGGGCCACAAGGGATATAGCACATTTTAAAGTCTCCACCTATAACCAAAAGATTACCAATAAATTAGGAGCCATGTATTGGTCAAATGCCACAACTCGGGTTATCAAGCAGAAAGTGAATCAATGGAATGAGTGCATACTGCATAGATATGAGATCTATACGCACTAGAAAGTTTGCGGTGGTTACACTATACTCGTACTTGCCAGCTCTCTTGGACCAAACGATTAGAATGGCTTGCGAACTAGTAAGAATAGTCAATGCAAGTGTAACAACTGACCTATATCAAGAGAAATGGGATGAGGATTAAGAAATCGAACAAGAACTGAACAGAAAGATAACGGAGAGTGGGAGCAGGAGTCAGACTTGAGTTTCCACTTTGCTTTCGCCCTGTGGCTATCGGTTTTGGTTTCTCCCACGGAGGCCAAACGGTTGTCTAGGACTGCAAAACAGTGAACAGGGGAAAAGAGGTTAACGCTATTCCAATGGTGAAGTTGCAAATACAATACATCTAATTATCCAACCGATACAATATAAGACAGAAGAAGAGAAGATAGTTATGCACCTGCACCGGACAGCAAAACCGATTTTTCACGTAAACTCTCAACGTCCTCGATGCCGGTCTCCCTATCATCACCCTACAACACAAAGGTGCATCAAAACTCAAATCAACTCTAGTTTGTTATTGAGTGAATGGAAGAAATGTGATAGCAAATTTCTCAGCTACATATTAAAAGCACCTCATCCCTGATTTTCCTGTACTCCATTTTCGACTAAGAGTTGTGAATTAGAGAAGAGCGAATTCCAACTCTATATACTTCAAGGTTCTGAGAACCGAACCGGTCATCGAACCGCTCTAGTTACTGGTTCATTGGTTCAACTGGTCCAACTGTGGTTCAACCGGAAAAACCGTTTTAAAATAAAATAATAAATAAATAATAAATAAACATCCTAAAATATAATTATAATCTAATATAAATCTTAAAATATCTTCCAAATTTAAAACGCTACATGAAATGTCATCCACTAAAACTACATGATCTTATCAAAATACAAACTCAAAAGTTAAATAGTAAAAAGAAATATCTAAATATTAAATGCCAACATGAAAATTTGTCATCAATCATCAAAATTCGCAAAAACTTGTTAAGTACTCAACATTAGAAGCCATTAGTTTCAATTCAACAGAATACAAGTTCATGAACAATTAGGGTAACTCCTAGTCTGGGGCTAAAGGGCACATTCTTCACTTTAGTAAACGGTTTATCAATGATGACTTTCCAACATTAGGGTATCCAACTATTCCAGCTCGAACCTTTACACAGTGACATGAATAATTCACTTCAACTTAGTTATATTCATCTGAAACAAGTACTAAAGAGTGAGAACTAGTGTAAAACTTAAAAAGAAAAATAAACTTATTTTTGTAAAATGAAAAACACAAGAAATAGAATAAAGATTATACACAGCAATCAGATAGATTATTTTGGTTATGCAATTTATTGATCCAAACTTTCACTCAATGTGTTTCACTATATTTATATCATTTAGGAGTTATAAGAATGCTGCAACAGAGAAAGCAGTACAAAGTTACTACCCATACGGTTTAAATTATGTTTTTTATGTATAGATATTAGATAAGGAAAGGAATTCTTTTGAGCAATAAGAGAAATTCTTTTGTCAAATAATTATTAAAGGAATGACACAACTAAAATTGACACTTAATTGTTACATAACCCACTGGACGTGGAAGCAGTCCTTTAGCTTTGCGTTTAATATTTACATCGGCTGCTAATTCCTTTACTAGCCGGCCTACCTTCATTGTACCCTTTGCAATACATACAACACAGAATTAAGTATGTGGCATCTGAAACTTCCTAACAAGAGGTCAAGAGCTAGAAATAAATTAATTTATAGCAACAGCAGCGTAACAAATCCATTTTAAGCAATAATTTCAACAATAACAGTTACCTATTCCATAGTCAAGTGCAAAACCTATTCACAAGAGGAGAACCTGTTCGATTCATATCAATTTATATTTTTTTCTCATTCATTAGAACAAAGAAACTTAGTAATGCAATGCAGCAAGTTGAATTATCATGAAAACAATATGTCACTCACTTTCAGCTTCACATACACTATGGTTTTTTAAATACTTTTTAGTGATACAGGTGCCAAAAACAGCAATCTGCTCTTAAATAATACCAAAGCCAATTCTTAATTGAATCCTAAATCCTAAATAAAAAATAATATTGCGGATTCACAATTCTTGGCACCGTTTCTGGAGGTAATCTAACTGCCATGGTGTTTAATCACATCAGTAAAAACCAATAATCAGTAAAGAACCTGGGCTAATCACAAAACATTCATTAATCAATAAAATCGCAACACACAAAATCAGAGCTAATCACAAAAACAGAGCATAAAAAAGTAGGAAAAAACGAAGAACAACTGAACAACTGAAGAACAAGCGAGCAAGACGTTCACTGACCTTCGAAGACGACGCCGACAGACCTTTCATTGATGGACGACACCGACCAGACGACGGCAAGAAGATGAAGCCGATGGCAAGAAGATGCAAAGAGTAGGGGATGGGGCGAGATCGCGGAAGAAGAGAGCAGGGGAGTTGGAGACTTGGGTGCAGTGGCTACACGGACGAACGGTGGCCGAGCTCGACGGACGGACGCGGCAGTGGCTCGACGGACGGACGCGGCAGTGGGTCGAAAAGAGTAGCTAGGGTTGGATAAGGGAGAGTGAATGATTCGGGCAAGCAGAACATAGGCTGAGAGGAGTGAGAAGCGAAGTGGTTCAGTTCAGTAATCAGTAGGCCAAAGTTTGCAAACGACGTCGTTTCCTTCAAACCGGCCGGTTCCCGGTTCGGTCCAACCGACCGGTCTCGGCCGGTTCAGCGATTTTTCACCGGTTTTTGTTTCAGCGGTTTTGCATGCCTGACCGGACCGTTAAAGCTGCTGGTTCGCAGTTAGATCGGTTCGACCGGCCAATCCGGTCTGATTTTCAGAACATTGATATACTTATTGCAACCGCTACATATCTCATCTTTATGCCTCAGTGACTCAGTCCCTCGGCGACTATCCCAACTGCACAAGCACAACCAATCCGGGACCAGTGATCCCCTCATCTATCTATTCTCCTTTTCTTTTTTTTTATACTTGTTTTTGTTACTACTGTTCCTTCGTGTGTGTTTTTGGGCTTACTGTTCCTTCGATTTTTCTCTTATTTCTACTTTTTTTTTCTTTAACCTTCTCCTTCTTACTTCTTTGTTGATTTTGGACTCCCTTGACAAGTTTTGTTTCCATAACTTTGTTCTTTGGCCCATCCTTTCACTTTCTTGAATTTTTGGTCTAGTCATTAACAGCTATTCTAACCAACTTGGGTTAACCAAGTAATCAGCTCACTCGTCCCCTAAATCAAATATCGAGAGTTTAAATCTTGTCTTATGCATGTAATAACCTATTGACCAGCGGCAACTTCTTACATAAAACTCAGATCCGCGTCGAATTAGTCTTTAATCTGTCGATTGAGAGATATCATGAACAACCACAAAAAAAATAATAACAGCAATTCTAAAAATTTTAGGCTAGATATTTGTGCTTATATAATTTAGACAAAATTTACATACCAAATTTGATCCTTTTGGAATGTTGATAATCTACATATTAATGGATTTGGATCCTCTAAATTTTGAATTTCAATTTAGAGGGTAAAGTATGATCTATTGCCATTTATTTCATAGGTGGAACCAAGAGAACATATGAAAAAAAAAGCATTCAATAGTGAAAGATCTCACTTTATCCTCTAAAGTAAAAATTTAAAATTTAGAAGATCCAAATTCCATATTAATTGATTCTTCTTACAAAAAAAATGATTGATTTTTTTACAAAAGTTATTATATTTAATGTTTTATAAAAACGGGGATGCTACACATCCATGTAACCATGTAACCAAGTAGTTTTAATATAAATAAAAAATATTAGAATAAAATTAAATGAAATTAAAGGTTATGAACAATTTTAAAAAACATTATAAACAGGGGCGGAGCTAACCTCAATGTGAGGGAGGGGCAAAAAATTAATTTTATATTTAAAATAAAATAAAATAAAATATTTAGGGGGGCTAAATTAAATTTTATGTATAATTTATAGAAAAAAATTGAGGGTTAGGGGAGGCCATTGCCCCCACCCCCTACCTTCTATGTGGCTCTGCCCTTGATTATAAATATTAAAAAATTATATTTTACTCAAAAATAAAATACACATAGATGGCACTTGATGGTTATCTTGCTATTTTCATCACATATTGGCTTATTCCAAGCATAGTTGTCAAAACCGAACCGGTGATCGAACCGATGAGGTTACTGGGTCACTGGGTGACTAGTTCAACCGGTGGGTCACTGGTCGAATCGGTTAACTCGGTATAATTAAATAATTATATAAAATTTAATTATTTGACTAGTTTAACTATATCATCTAACAATTTTCAACATCAACCTTATATGAAGACAAAAAATTAAATAATATATTAAAAAAATAATATTAATAGATATCATATAATCATTAAAAAAATTAGATAGTGATTAATTAAATTTTTTGTTTATCTTTTTAATTTGTATATATTTAATAAAATTTATAGTTAAATAAAATGTAATTGATTTAAAAATGAGTGACTTTGAAATTAAAATAAATTGAATATAAGTGAAAAGAAAATATGCTATATGTATTATAATTTGTATATTAATTAATGAGAAACATTTCAGCCTAGTGGTAGAAGCATGCTTGCTTTATGTTGGAGGAAGTGGTTCGAACCCCATTTGGAGCATTTTGAAAAATTTTCCACGGCCCGGACCGGTCCGATTTTTGCCGAATTTGACCGGTTCTCACCGGTTCACACCGAATTTGATCGGTTCTCTACCTTACACGGTCTAAATATCGGACCGGACCAGCATAGGATCCGGTTTACGGGTTTTCCGGTCGAACCGGTCGGTCCCGTCCGGTTCTGACAACTATGATTCCAAGTGTATGCTAACACTTTTATGATGAGATGATTTCTTCCACGAAAACCCCCGGAAAATAATTAAACTATAATAGGTAACTACTTTGTGAATTTTTTTTTAAATATTGAAGTCTACTTGGTGTAATTCACAAAAATGGCTAAAAATTCGTGTTTAACGTCGTCGTGGGATTTCTGATGGGCGCCATAAAAATAAAGACGATTAAGACGATTGAAACGTTAGCAATAACTTTAAAGTTGGGGACAAAAACATACTTTACTCTAAAAATATTTTGATCGAGTGTTTTTAATTTATAAAAAAATGATTGGGTAAGAATTAAGATGCATGTTCAATATTGCGAGGGAAGTGAAGACAATATAAGGGAGGAAGCGCAGATAGCGAGCAGTGTGTTACAAAGAGAAGCAGTGAAAGTGATCGTGCAGAGAGAGTGAGAGATGGAGGTTCCCGGTTCATCGCAGAAGATGATAGCGACACAGGAGGAGATGGTGGAAGCGAAGGTTCCCCTTGCATACAGGGACCAGTGCGCACACCTCCTCATCCCTCTCAACAAGTGCCGCCAGGCCGAGCTCTACCTTTCATGGAAGTGCGAGAACGAGCGTCACTCCTACGAGAAGTGCCAGTATGAGCTCCTCATGGAGCGCATGCTTCAGATGCAGAAGATCAAGGAACGAGCCTCCCTTAATCACTCCCAATCCAAGGGTGCCGCCTTTCCCGTCATCCCTAAAACCGCCAATGCTTGATTCATTCTAGGTTTCTGCTTCTCCTTGATCTAGGGTTTTTCGGATTCATTCCTCATTCCTGATTGATTAATTGCTCTCGTTATCAATATTCTGGTGTTCCGATTCAGTAAGGTTATGGGATTGTACACGCTTTTACCTGATTAGGATTAGAGAATGTTAGTTTTGTAGGTGTCTCTTTGTGGATTAAATTGGGTTTGCTGTCATCATAGGACCATAATTTTTGTTCACATTAGTTGAACAGACAGAAAAATTATTGAAACTTTTAATATATATAAAATTAGTTTTTACATTTGTTCTCTCTCCCATTCTCCCTCTCTCTATCCCCCTCCTCTCTCTCTCTCTCTCCCCCTCTCTCTCTCTTCTCTCCTTCTCTCCCCTCCTTTCTCTCTCTCCCACTCTCTCTTCTTATCTCCCTCTCTCTCCTCTTCCTCTCTCTATCTCCCTTCTTTCCCTCTTCCTCTCTCTCTCTCTCTCTCTCCCTCTCCCCTCTCTTTGTCTTCCTCTCTCTCTGTCCTTCTCCCTCTCTCTCCCTCCCCTCTCTCTCTCTCTCTCTCTCTCTCTCTCTCTCTCTCTCCCTCTCTATCAATTCTCTCATTCTCTCTCTCCCTTATCCCTTTTTCTCTCTCTTTCTCTCCCCTTTCTCTCCCCATCCTCTCTCTCTTTCTCTCCCTCTCTCCTTCTCTCTCTCTTTCGCTCCCTCTCTCTCAACGTATATAAAATTAGATTTTATATTCTCTCTCTTCCCCCCTCTCTCTCTCCCCTTCTCTCCCTCTTTCTCCCCGACTTTTTTCCCTCCTCTCTCTTTCTTTCTCTCTCTCTCTCTCTCTCTCTCTCTCTCCTTTCCTCTCCCCCTCCTCTCTCTCTTTCTCTCCCTTTCTCCTTCTCTTTTTTTCGCTCTCTCTCTCTCTCAGTATTTATAAAATTAGATTTTATATTCTCTCTCTTCCTCCCTCTCTCTCTTTCTCTCTCTCTCCCTGTCTTCTTTCCCTCCCCTCTCTCTCTCTCTCCCTTTCTCTCTTCTTTTCCTCTTCTTTTCTTTCTCTTTTCTCTTCCTCTTTTCTCTCTCCCCCTGTTTCTCCCCCTTTCCTCTCTTTGTCTTCCTCTCTCTCTCTCTCTCCCCCTTTTCCTTTTCTCTCTCTCCCCCTCTCTTTCCTTATCTCTCTCTCCCCTCCCATCTCTCTCTCCCTTGCCCCTTTTTTCTCCCATCCCCTTTCTTTCTCTCTCCCTTTTCTCCCCTCTATCCCTTTCTCCCATTTCTCTCTCCCATATCCCTATCCATCTTCCTCTCTATCTCTCTCTTCCTCTCCCTCTTCCTCTCTCTCTTTTTCTTTGTCTCTCTCACTTTCTCTCCCTCTCTATCATCCTCTCTCTCTCTCCTTGCACTCTTTTTTCCACTCTCTTCTCTCTCTTCCTCTCTCTCCTCCTCTTCTTCTCTCCCATTTTCCTATCTTTCCTCTTTCTCTCTTTTTTCCTCTTCTCTCTCTTTTTCTCTCATTCTCTTTCTTTTTTGGAGAAAAGAGGGGGAGAGAGAAAAAAAGGGATATAGAGTGAGAAAAGACTAAGAGAGAAAGAAAAGAAGGAGAGAGAGAAATGAGAAGAAAGAGAGAGGAAAGGAGAGAGAAAGAAAGGAAGGAGAGAGGAATAGGAGAGAGAAAGAAAAAAGAGAAAAATGAGAAAGAGAGAAAGAGGGAGAAAGAGGGAGGGGAGGGAGAGAAATAGAGAGAGGGAAAAGAGGAAGAGAGAGAGAGGGGGATGGGATGGGAGTGGGAGAGAGAAGGAGAGGGGAGAAAAGAAAGGAGAGAGAGAGAAGGAGAGAGGAAAACGAGAGAGAGAGAGAGAGAGTAAGGGGAGAAAGAGGAAAATGAGAGATAGAGAGAGGAAGAAAAAGGGGAGGGACGGGAGAGAGAGAGGAGTGATAGGAGAGAAAGAGAAAAAAAGGGAAGAGAGGAAGAGAGAGGGGAGGAGAGAGAGAGAGGAAGGAAGGGGGAGGGAGAGGGAGAAAGAGAGATGGGAGGGGGTGAGAGAGAGAAAGAAAGGGGAAGAGAGAGAAGGAAAGATGGGAGGGGAAGAGAGAGAGGAAAGAGTGGAGGGGGAGAGAGAGAAAAAAGGGAGAGAGAAGGGGGAAGAAAGAGGGGAGGAGAGAGAGAGAGAAAGAAAGGGATAGAGAGAGGAAGAAAGAGGAGGGGAGAGAGAGAGGAAAGAGGGGAGGGGAGAGAGAGAGGGAGAGAGAGGAAAAAATGGGAGAGAGAGGGGAGGAGAGAGAGTAGAAGGAAGGGGGAGGGAGAAAGAAAGGGGAAAAGGAGAGAGAGAGAGAGAGAGAGAGAGAGAGATAGGAGGGGGAGAGAAAGAGAGAGAGGAAAGAGAGTGGGAAAGGAGGGAGAGGGAGAAAGAGAAGAAGAGAGATGGAAAGAGAGAGAGAGAGAGAGAGAGAGAGAGAGAGAGAGAGAGAATGGGGAGAAAGAGAGAGGGAGAGGAGGAGAGAGAGAGGAAGGGGAGAGAGAGAGAGAGAGAGTGAAGGGGGAGAGAGAGAAAAAAGAATATGTAAAAACTAATTTTAGAGTTTAAATAAAACCAGTTTTAATTTGGTTTAAAACTAAATTGAACCATAAAAATTGGTTTTTAATAAACTGGTTTTCATAAAAACTATGGTTTCAGTTCAGTTTTTTATTTAAAAAATCTGGTTTATTTAAAACAGTTTCAGTTCAGTTTCAATTCAGTTCAGTAAAACCAATTTTTTTGCACACCCCTAGCTGAATGTTCAATTCATTAAGTATGCAGATGGTTATCCTAATATTAATGTTTAGGAAAAAATTTAGGGTGGAGTATTTTTTTATTTTATTGGATCAACTATAAAATCCATTGTTAAGGTTTATGACCCTCCGAAATATTCTAGAGAAAGTATCAATTAAGAGAGTGGATTGGCTCCGCTTGAAAATAGGTTAGTTTGGGATGAAAAACACTGACCAACTTTAGTTTGGTACCCACAACACCAAACAATTTTAAAATAAATAATCATAATGTATAAATAGAACAAATTAAACTTACCAGTTACCACCATTGAGATTAAGTAACATTACATATGACATTTCTTAAATCTTAACTTGTTATGCCTATATTTGGAAGTTATTATGATCCTATTTAAAAAGGGCTAATGTTTAAAATAGTTCTGAAAAAATCACAAATTAATTTAGTCTCTCAAAGATTCATGCTTTAATTTGGTCATTCAATTAATTTTTTGTTGACTGCGTGTTGCTAGCGAATAAGGTAAAGGACGTTTAACGATAACATGTCAATAAAAAGTAAGGTTCTGAAAACCGGACCGGACCGGCCAGTTCGACTGGTTTAACTGCGAACTGGCAATGCAAACGGTCCAGTCCTCCTGTAAAAACCGTGCTGAAAAGAATCGGCAAAGAACCGGCAAATCAGCCAAAAACCGGCCGGTTAGGCCGAACCAGTGACAGGCCAGTTCTGCATAAACGATGCCGTTTTATTGTTTAAAAAAAAAACCCCTTAACCCGACCCTACCCGTGGAGTACCCTGCACCCCAACCCCCCCTTTCTTCCCCCGAACCCATTCACTGCTGAATCTTAATCATATTCATCTCAGAGTGAGAGAAGAGTAAACCCTAGCCGCCCCGAACCTTAGCCTGCCACCGTGCCCTCCTTCGTCGCCGCGGTCACCGGTCATCAGCGCCACCGCCGTCGCCTGGTCGTCAGCCCAAGTAACCCTCCTTCTTCGCCTGGTTCCTTGCCCAGTAGCCCTCCATCTGTGTCGTCTTCATCTTCTCAACACGAGCAGGCAGTAGCCCGTCCCATCGTCTTCATCGTCGCGCGGTGAGTGACTCGTCCTCTGCTCATCTTCTTTGTTCTTCGCCTCTGTGAACTTTGACTTCCTCTGTGAACTGACTGAACTCAGATTTCAGTTTAATTGTGAACTTTCTCTGTTTGTTGGTTAGCATGACTATCAAAAAATCTGTTTCTTGGTTAGCATGAGAAATAAATAATCTGTTTGTTGGTTAGTAGATTTCTGGTTGATGGTTAGCATGAGAAATAAAATAAATAATATGAAAATTAACTGGCTGGTTTGCAGATTTCTGTTTGTTGGTAACTTGGTTTGCAGCTCAATTTTTGGTCTTATTCTTCAGTCTTCTTCTTCTTTACTGATGGCTCGTTCCCTCTGTTAGTTTGTTACTCTGTTTTAGTGTGACTGTTTTCTAATTTCTCAATGGCTCGATTGCTCTGTTAGTTTACTGATGGCTCTGTTAGTTTGTTACTCTGGTTTACTAGTTGCTGATGGCTCCTAATTTTTTTGTTCAAATTTGCTAATGGCTTTATTTTGTAGTTGCTAGTTTTGCTGGGTGAAGATTTAGTGTTTTGGAATGTTTCAATGTGCTAAATGCTTAATGGTGTAGGCATATTTTAGTGTTTTGTAGTTGCTGGTTTTGCTGGTTTTGGAATGCTGAAGGCTGGTTTTGCTGAAATATTTTGGACACTAGAGCTTCTTTGATCAACTTCTGCTGAGAATATGCTATACACAGGTCTATGATAAGAGAATCATGACTCCCCACGAACATAAGATAATTGGTGAATGCCTCTCCCATGCCATAAGATTCTATCACACCTTGAGAAAAAAGCATGCATTATTTTGATTGTTTTGTATTTCCATTAACCACTTATCTAATTGATACATGTGATGGTGGTAAGAACTAAGAACACTACCATGCTGGAGTTCTCTTTTGTTTTGAATGTCTTCCATCTCCTGCATACCTGCCTGAGTTGTTTGAATATTTGTATGTGGAAGGGAAGTATATTTTCCCTTACTCGACCTTGCCTATGCTCTATTCGCAGCTGAAAGCAAAAGATATCAAATGGTAAGGTAAGATTTGAGAAAGGAGCAAAAGGGAAAAAGAAAGCAACATACTTGGTCATTCTCTAACAAGTCCTTCCAAAGACTAATGATAGATATCATAGAGGTGAAGAGCTTACTCATGTTCCAGAATTGTATGAGGTGAATACTGGTCGTTGGTGCCTTGGACAAGGGAAAACCCTGTCTTTCTCAGAAAAAAAGAAACTCACAAGAACATCTTGATGTTTTGATGATTGATAAATCTTTATATTGACATTTAATATTTGAGTTTTCTTTATACTATTTAACTTGAGTTTGTATATTAATAAGATTATAAGAATTTGATTGATGACATTTAATGTAGTTTTTTAAATTTAAAAATTATTTTAATATTTATATTATACTATAATTATATTTTAAGGTGATTATTTATAATTTATTTATTATTTTATTTTAAAACGGTTTTTTCGGTTAAACCACTGGTTAGACCGGTTAGACTAGTAAACCAATGAACCAGTAGTTAGAGCGGTTTGATGACTGGTTCGGTTTTCCGAACCTTGATAAAAAGTTAACTAAAAGACCAACTTAATTTATATTAGGAAAATAATTTAGTTATTAAAACTAAAAACTAAACATCAAATACCACACTCATCCATATACTCATCACAATTATAATTTGAATCTTTTAGAATAACAAATTATTCCTCATCTCTGATAAATAGACCACTACCATGCTTAACACTTGGATTATGTGAACATTTGACACTCTGACTAATAACATCCTAAATAATATGAGAAAGGCAAAAATATTCACTGTAATAAAAAGACCATTTATACAAAAGAACTGAACAATAATCTTTAGTATCAATATCTACTCATATACTTCATTGAGTATACAATTTTATAGAAATCACCTTGCATTGTGGATCCTTCAAACATGCAATGTCACTTGTTGGGTTATTAACAGAAATTGTATTATTTTAGATACCGATAAGTTAACACACACATATAATTAACATACATTAATAGTTTCAAAAAAAGTTGAACAAAAAATAACTCAAATTCTCAAACTATAGAATCTACGTATATACCAAATGACTTGATTTGAACACAAAAATTGGAGACACTTCCAGCCACGAAATCACTTGAGCTTAAAACAATATTACCCACAGATTAAAAAATTAGATGGAGGCAACAATTTTTTTTCCAAAAGAATATGAGAACCATCACTAAATAAAAAAATGTCTTTAGATAGAAACAAACAAGAGTAAAAGGCAAAAAAGAAAAATAGTTCTATAATTATTATTTAAATCTCAAAAAGATAAAATTAATTTAAAAAAAACTTCAGTCATGCTACATAATACCAAGTAATAATATATATAAAACATGAAATACGATGTTTTGCATGAGAATATAATTATAAAAAGATCAAGAAAAGTGCAAATATAATATAAAAAATATAAATATAATAATAGGCATAAATCTAGATTATCTCTTACTGCTCAATCTAGATTATATCACCAAAACAATCAGTAATATCTAAATTTACACTCCGTTTTATATCACCAATTGCATTGTATTTACATAATAACTTAATGACATTGGTTGAATAGCTTCTTCTATCATATTATTTTTCTAAAATAAGAATTTTGAGAGTTGAAGCAGAGTTGAATAGTAGAAAAACTCTATCACAATAAGTGATCTAATTAAATAAGCCCCCTTCTCTCTACAAAATACTATAATTCAAAAGATAGATTTTCAGTTTTTTAGAAATGTAAAAAAAATTTGATAATTCTCATATTGTAGAATAAAGAACACAAAATCAACACCCATTCGTTCATATGCCTGAAAGGTCAATATAAAGAACACAAAATCAAAATTATGACTTCATACAATGAAAAACCAACCAATTATGTATCTATCACTTTCTTTATATGTACATTTAACAATCTAACATTTTTTTCTTTCATTCACTTGCATATTGATCATGTTTTCAACTTGAGCAAAGAACAACAAAAGAACATATTTGTAGGGAATTTTGATGCATTGATTAATTATGAAGCAAACCTTCCTCCATTAATGATTTTTTATAAGCAAGGAAGTGTTATTTTCAAATCAATAGCTGTAATGACGAAGCAACAAACAATTAGGAACATCAAAAGAGAAAACTATAAAAATTATATTACACATCTTGTTCATGGATCTAACTATAGAATTCAAGTGAATCAAAATAAGTATCAATTAATGGAGAACACAAAATTATACTGACAAATGGCAACACCAATATTTCTTTCCAATGTATACAAATAACAACATTTGTTAATTACTCAAGAGATGGAAGTTATCGGAGATAAACTGCTCAAACAAGTTAGATAGGAAACACATGCTTTGAAAATCAACCTTTCCCCCATTTATAGTAGGACATCACTCACCCCATAAATCCAAAGTAAAAGAAGGGATATATACATTGGGATCATCATCATTATTCACACATGGAAGAACAATAAATCTAAAGATGATACCAAAATTTTTCATCATAATTCATTACAACATAATAAAGATTACAACCAGAAAATCAAACTTGGTGCACGGATGAATGAGCTTATATTAGGATCAAAGGTTTCTAAATTGCTTATTTCTATCCTCATGCACAATCTTATATAGGAACTATTCACAAAATCCTAATTTCTAATAGATCCAATTTTAATTAATTTGTATTGTAAGACTCAACAAACTCATATTTATGAACATTTACGTTCATTATTGCACATTAAAAATTAATTATTTCATTTACAAATTTTGTGTTCTTTTTCTTTTTGTTGAGTTTCTAATCATTAAAATTTAATAAATTAAAGCAAACCTTAAAAGTATCAAATATACACTACAAATACACAAGACTAAGTGATTTTATTAAAGAGAAAAAAATTAGAAGTTCAATTCATCAATTGTTTACTTATATTTTTCTCTCTGATATATTTTCGTTTATTCCATTGAAAGATTATTCATAGTTTTGTTCTTAGGATGTGGTTTGTAGCATTCAGATATTTTTTATATGATGTAGAAGTGGTTTTGGTGATTGGTGGTTGTTTGACTTTCTCCCAAAATTTGGATTTAGATTCTGACAAGTGATAAGGTTTGTGATTGCAAATCTGATGTCATTGATCCTATAAATTTCTTCTTTTGTTTTCTTTTTATTTTTAAATTTGAATATTTATTTATTATATATATCAATTTATATGTAATACTTTGTGTTATATAGTATTTTATTCATCTCATTTAAGTGCTCTATGATTTTCATTTCATCTTTCTTTGCCTGTGTCTACTGTACCGAATGAAGGCTTACTTGATTTGATGTTTGATAGAGATCTTTCATGGAGATGTGAGATGTGTGAATGTGGAGCATGTAACAGTCCAGATCACCCGCTAATATGATATTGTCCGCTTTGGCACACAACGCCTCACGGTTTTGCCTTTGACAATAGGGATGATAATCGAAGCCCCCTACACTCACTCGTCAAAATGCGTCATGCTAGGGAGAGGTATACACACCCTTATAAGGCATGCTACTTTTCCCTCCCCAACCGATGTGGGACCTTACAATCCACCCACATAAGGGGAGCCTAGCGCCCTCGCTGGCACATCGATCCGGGCTCTGGCTCTGATACCATCTGTAACAGCCCAAACCACCCGCTAGCACGATATTGTCCACTTTAGCTCACAAGGCCTCACAGTTTTGCTTTTGATGATAGGGATGATAGCCGAAGACCCCAAACACACTCGTCAAAATGCGTCATGCTAAGGAGAGGTATCCACACCCTTATAAGGCATGTTTCGTTTCCCTCCCCAACCGATGTGGGACCTTACAATCCACCCCTCTAAGGGAGCCTAGAGCCCTTGATGGCACATCGATTCGGGCTCCGGCTCTGATACCATCTGTAACAGCCCAAACCACCCGCTAGCACGATATTGTCCACTTTGGCACACAAGGCCTTACGGTTTTGCCTTTGACGATAGGAATGATAGCCGAAGTCCCCCACACTCACTCGTCAAAACACGTCATTCTAGGGAGAGGTATCCACACCCTTATAAGGCATGTTTCGTTTCCCTTCCCAATTGATGTGGGACCTTACAATCGACCCCCCTAAAGGAGCCCAGCGCTCTCGCTGACACATCGATTCGGGCTCTGACTTTGATACCATTTGTAACAGCCCAGACCACCCACTAGCACGATATTGTCCGCTTTGGGACACAAGGCCTCACGGTTTTGCCTTTGACGATAGGTATGATAACCGAAGCCCCCACACTCACTCGTCAAAATGCGTTATGCTAGGGAGAGGTATCCACACCCTTATAAGGCATGCTTCGTTTCCTTCCCCAACCGATGTGGGACCTTACAATCCACCCCTCTAAGGGAGCCCAGCGCCATCGTTGGCACATCGATACGGGCTTCGGCTCTGATACCATCTGTAACAGCCCAGACCACCTGCTAGACCTTAAGGTCTTGTATGCCAAAGCAGATAATATCGTGCTAGCGGGTGGTCTGGGCTGTTACAGATGGTATCAGAGCCGGAGCCCGGATCGATGTGCCAGTGAGGGTGTTGGGCTTCCCTAGGAGGGTGGATTGTAAGGTCCCACATCGGTTGGGGAGGGGAATGAAACATGCCTTATAAGGGTGTGGATACCTCTCCCTAGCATGACGTGTTTTGACGAGTGAGTGTGGGGGGCTTCGGCTATCATCGCTATTGTCAAAGGCAAAACCGTGAGGTCTTGTGTGCCAAAGCGGATAATATCGTGCTAGTGGGTGGTCTGGGCTGTTACACTTCCAGCTGTTTATCACTTCCAAAATCATTCTTTATCTCTCATCCTTATATATATGTTTGTTTGTTTGTTTACATTTTTCACTAAAAAAATCAAAAATTAAAAAGAGAAGCATTAGAGACGGAAGAAGCAGAGAAGAAAACACGATGGAGGGAGAAGGAGAAGAGGGTGCCGATGAACCCGCATCAACTGCAGAACCGTGTCGCAACTGCTCCTTCGCAGCCGGGCAGCAGGTGCTGCGAATGTGATCATTACGACGTTGTTGTACGTAGGGTATTTGGACCCTGAAGTCAGGATCTCTCTTATTTGCCTCTGAGTTCTTAAAATCATAAGTTGTGTAGTTATGTTATTTTAAAATCTTAAGCTGTGTAGTTGTGTTATCTTTAATCTTTGCTGGATCCTTAATTCCACTTTCTTTAGTATAAATCTCTTTTATTCTCAAGTTAAACACAGTATGCATTTTTTGTTTTGATAAATTTACTCATAGTAGTTACTTTCCTTTTTATTTTGTGCTAATATTTATTTGAAGTTTTATGAGGAAGCTTTTAATCATGAACTGATAATGAACCTAAAGTAAAGTGTTATTAGAATACTATAATTAGTTATGATTTGGAGATGGTTGATAAGGAGAAGTATGTTCTTTTATTTGATCACTATATATTATGATATATATTGAGTATTTTTTTTTGTTTTTTTACCTTTGTGATAAATGGATCTAATTTTCCTTTTCTCCTTATGGAATGTTCATTGACATGATGAAAACAAGAAAAAGTAGGACGAGAAAAACCATAAAAAAATTGCTAAGGCTGTACAGCTTTAAGAATTTCGTCAGATTTATCTTACATATGCTAGCATGTTGGATTCTGGATTAAATATGATCTACTCATACCCAGCATTGGTTTTAATAATCACTGAGGAATGCAGTTCATGAGTTTGTGTTAGTTTTTTCTTATTTCATTTTATTAGATTAATATGTTTTTCTTGAATTCTATTGTTTGGCGTATGGAAAATATAAAATAGTAATAAAATTTTATGATTTGCTAAAAGAATTTTATGATACAGTCTTAAGCATCCTTTTTATGTGATTTAGGCATTTCTTGTTTTTAATCACTTTTGTTGTTATTACTTGATTAACAAAGAACTCCTTCATTGCAAGCCCACATGATTATGGAGATTCGAAGGTATGCTGACTTGACGCGCATGGCAACAACATAGGGTATTAGGTGGCAGGGACTTAGAATTAGGGGTGTAAACAGACCAGGCTTTGCTCTTAACAGGTCTAGCCTGTCATGTAGTTAGTTAGCCCGAGTCTGACCTACTATAGACATTTTTTAACACACTAAGTCTGGCCTGTTATTCAATCTGGTCTGGCCTGAAGTTTGTTAAAAGACTTGATTATTTTTCTTTTTATATAAAAATGAAAATATTATTTAAAAATATTTTTTAATAAAAATATTTATATATAATATATCATATTTAATATTTATATATAATATGTCATATTTAATATTTATAAGAATTTTTAAACTTTTAAAATATTTAAAATATACAAAAATATTTATAATAAATTTAAAATATCTCAGAATTGTTAATAATAAAAAATTATTTATATATTTAATTATGTTTTAACAGGTACAGACAACAATATTATCAAATCCGGGTGGACCGAAAACTCGGTCATTCGGTTATCTGACCGGGCCGAGTCACTTATCAAACTGGATAAGCATGAGATTCGGTGAAAACTGGTTTGTCCTGGTTAATGCAACCTGGTTCGGGTTTTTTTTTAATTTTACCTAAAAACGGGGTGGTTTCAGGTGCTTTAACCCCTCTTTGTTAAAACTTAAAACCTAATCTGAATGGAGTCCCCACCCTCAGCCTCATCTCTCTTGACACTCCACAGCCTCACCTCACCGTGTCACTCTCTCATTTCTTCCCTCACCTCGTCAGTTGTCACTCTCAGTCTCTCACAGCCTCACCTCATCACTCTCTCGCTTTCGGTCTTGCACTAATCACTCTCTCGCTCTCGACCTTGCACTCATAAGCTCGTCGTCGCAGTCTCGTACCCCTGCTTTGCTTAGTCGGTGGTAAAAGCAGACAAAACCAGTCAAGCATCATCTATTCCGTCAGGTGGTGGTGGTCATCGTCTTCTTGTTTTGTCACATCTCAGAACCAGTCAACCAGGTGAGCTCTCTTTGAATTTTCGACCCTGTTCTTTCACTGGTTCAATGTCAATTTTGAATAAATTAGAATTGTTGTTGAACTTGAGAAAATTTTAACTAGAATTGTTGTTGAATCTGGTGGTTGTTGCTGTTGTATTTGATTTTTTACCATTGTTGCTGAACCTAAGCAAATTTTTTGTTGTTGGATACGTCATTGGATTAAATTTTGTTGTTGGATAACAGAGTTGAATACTTGAATAAATTAGAATTGTTGTTGAACCTGAGCAAATTTTAATTAAAATTCTATAAATAGTAATTTAGAAGCCACAATGCCGTTTACATCTCATCCAATCTCATATTCTCTCAATTCGACATAACTCCAGTTCTCCTTCGACAAGGTTAAAAGTTTTCTAAAATTCTATTGCGCACAAATGGCGAATGGTATCACGCAAGAGCCTTCTTCTTCCATGCTCGTCGGCCGGTTTAACGCCCTACTTTCACAGCGCCAAGGCTACCTCAAGGTTTTCTCTGCCGAAGAAATTGTTCGGACGTATGGGCTCTTGTTGTCAGAACTTTACTCCAATGTGAACCCCTTCATTACCGATCTCACTATCATTGCCGGCCAACAAAGGAAACACGCCAAGGGCATCGCCGATGCCATTTGCAACTGGATTCTTGAATTCTGTCTCCATTGCTGCGAAAAGTTATCACTTTTTGCACCATTTGTAACAAGAAAACCCTACTTTTATTGGGGTCAAAAGTTGTCCCTCTATGGGTGTTGTTTCAATTTTGCAGTTACCCATAAATCAGCATTTAAGTTTTTTTGTCCAATCTAATTTTATATTTTATTTTTTATTTGCTTTACGGTCTTATTTGATTGCGAATAGGAGGAAAAGTCATTACTTCCAATTCTAATGGGCTTCATCGTTCCATCTGTTCTTGAATTTGATTTATTAGAAAAAATGGATTCTAAATCATTATTTATTATTATTATTCAACTAAGAACAGAACTTTTAGGATAACATAACTTTCCGGATAACTAGCAATTGGCACATGAATCCTGTAGAAAGGACGAAAGTGAACTGGAACGAAATTGAAGCATACAATGTGAAATTGGGGCAGGCCCTAGCTGTATCTCATATATTGGTGATCTCAGAGGTAGAGTAATTAAGAACATGTGTTAAGGTTTAAGGTTTATCCTGTTAATAAAGTCTCAACCCTTTTTTAAGATTGAGTTTCAGAGATCAATTTTCCTACCGCAAAAAAAAAAAGAGGCATGATGAGAATTGTCTGTAAAGAAATTGTAAAGAATGGCTTTTTAAATGTTACTTTTGCTCTTGAGTTCTAATTTAGCAAATAACGATGATATTCTGTCAAGCATTTTTGCTGATATTTCTACAGTAGCAAATTAGTAAAGCTAAGCTATAATATTATTTAAATCTCAGTTGTTTACATGGTTCCTCAATTGTTTAAATCTATCCTCTGTCAAGTGCCTGCTGATAAAAAACTTCCTTCTCTCTATCTTCTGGACAGTATTGTGAAGAATTTTGGCTAGGAATATGTTGAACACTTCTCTTTATGTCTACCTCAAGTAGGTCAATTAGAGCATGGTTATTTCTACTTATATTTCATTTTTATTTTATTATGTTATTGAAAGATTGAAACAATTCTATTGTGTGCCAAGGTTTACTATGAAGCATACAGGCAGGTCCAGCCCAATCTGCATTCTGTTCTGCAGCGTCTCTTTGGTACCTGGTCAAAGATCTTCCTTCCCTTTGTCCTAAGCAATATTGAAGCTCAATTGTAATCTCTACTAGCAGTTAATAATCAACAATCCTTTGCTAATCACCTTGGGGCATATGATTTTCGTGGACCGATTCTTAGGGCACATGTTATTAAACCACAATCCTTGCAGTAGATGGAACACTTTGTAACAAACCAGGAGAGACCAAATCGGATTTAACTCCTTTTAAATTTACTTATAGAAGGAGAGAAAAACATGTAACTGATTGAAACTTCAAATTATTGTTATTCCACATGCTTTAGGCAGGGAATAAGTGGAGTAACTATTTAGTGGAGAGTTTGGCCTCTCGAATGCCAAGTGAATCTTCTTTCATTACTCATTCTTCTTCCTTCTTTTTTGAATAATATTTCTTGAGAGTATCATATTGATACCTCAATCTTTCTCTATCCTATCTTCTATCTCTCACCTCTATTTATTCTAATTGTTAATTATCTACTACTATACCTCTTGATATTCTGGGATTAAGTGAGGAAACCCTTAACAATCAGTATCAGCCCTCGATCTGGGATTAGTACCTATAGATAGTCTCTACTCGCACCACCGTTGCCATGGAAGAACGCGTGGATGGTTTGGAAAAACAAGTCGTTGAAGAAACCCAATTATTGGAAACAATGATGAAACAAATGGAAGAACTGGTGCTACGTTCATAGCAACCAACACCCCAAGGCGAAGGTGGACACTCACGCAACGACGATCCTAGAGGCGCATGTCAACGACAACCCATTCCGAACAGGGGCGATGGCAATCACTCTGTGGACATCCCTTCCTTTGATGGGTTGGACCCGAGCGGATGGCTAGTGCGAATGGATCGCTATTTTTGCATCTCAGAAATTCCGATGGGGGACAAGCTTGAATACACGGTGCTAGCACTTCATGGTGACGCTTTGACGTGGTTCGAATGGTGGGAATCCCAATCCACTTTCCATACGTGTATCTACTTCAAACAAGACTTGCTTAAGCGCTTTGAACCTGGCACGGCGGCAAACCCACTAGCTCCATTACTGCGGGTGAAGCAAACAGGTTCAATGATGGCATACCGCCGCGATTTCGAACTAGCGACGCGCTCTCACTGACAATTGGGAGATGACACCTTATTGTGCATGTTTCATGAAGATCTCAAATCGACCATTAAATCAGAGTTGAAAGTGGAGGATTTTGAAAACCTCCAGGAGTTAATGGATCGAGCAATGGTTATTGAAGCCAGGAATTTAGCATGGGAAGAGGAAAGAATGCACCCAGGGGGTAGAAAGCAAGATACAACATCACGCTCAGGGTGGGGGGTTTCTAAAAACTCTAATTGGGCCAGGCTCAATACTCACTCTCTTCCGGTAGGCCAGAGTAAGCCCACCATTGTTACTACTTCCAAATCAGAATCAAAGAATGACACTGGCCCTTTATTGCTTCTAATTCTAGTGGATCCAAGCCTACTTCCCGTTAGATTTCCCATGAAGGGTGGAGTGAGCGACAACGACAGGGATTATGTTTTCGATGTGGTGACAAGTGAAATCCTAGTCACACATGCAAATTTTGCCACCAACAGCTGATCCTTTTGGGTGAGGATGATGACAAACCACAAGACCTTGACGTAGCTCCTACCATGGCAGAACCTGATATAGCTCTTCACACACTGTCTCTGAAAGTTTGTGGGGTCATCAATGGTAGGGAGGTGGTTATTTTGGTAGACCCAGATGTTGAGGCTAATTTCATTTCTTCTACTCTAGTCTCCACCTTGGGTTTGCCACTAATACGCCTACCTCCGTTCCACATCGAGGTGGGTAATGGCGCGATTGAGCAGGGGTTAGGTTGATGCTAGAATGTCAAAATTCTGGTGCAAGGAATTTCCATCATTGCAAACGTTTTGGTTATGGACTTAGGACAATCCGAAGTGGTTTTGGGTGCTGGGTGGGTCGCCAGTCTTGGGAAATTTGAAGGCGACTACAACACTTTATCGCTTATCTGGGTACAAGATGGTTCGAAGGTTACATTACAGGGTGATCCAACCTTGGGATGGACTTATGCCAGTAGTAAGGTGACTCTACAAGCCCTGCAAAATGTTGAAAAGGATTATTGGTTACTCCATTATTCCGCCCTGAAGCCGATGAAGATTTTGTCACCATCTCTCCTGAGACAACTGAACTCTTGAGCCAATTCGATGATCTGTTCCAATCCCCATCTGGTCTTCCTCCTCAGAGATCACATGACCATGCCATAGTATTAAAAGAGAATTCAGATATTCCCAACATACGGACTTAT
Organism: Arachis hypogaea; assembly: GCF_003086295.3. Taxonomy (NCBI): domain Eukaryota; kingdom Viridiplantae; phylum Streptophyta; class Magnoliopsida; order Fabales; family Fabaceae; genus Arachis; species Arachis hypogaea. The sequence goes on along the minus strand of NC_092042.1, from coordinate 12,287,523 downwards.
TAGTATCCTCACTATCAGAAGGAGGAAATGGAGAAGATAGTTAAGGAAATGCTTCAAATAGGAATTATCAGACCTAGCACTAGTCCATTCTCTAGTCCAGTAATTCTTATGAAGAAAAAGAATGGCGGATGGTAATTTTGTATTGATTATTGGGTGCTCAACAAAATCATCGTTTTGGACAAATTTTCGATTCCTATAATCGAAGAGTTATTGGACGAATTAGAGGGGGGTGCAGTTTTCTCCAAACTCGATTTGAAATCTGGATACCATCAGATCCAGATGAAAGAGGAAGATATCCACAAGACCGCTTTCTGCATGCTTGAGGGTCATTACGAATTCCTAGTAATTCCATTTGGGCTTTCCAACGCACCATCTACTTTTTTGGCACTAATGAACAATATCCTCAAACCCTTTCTGCGTAAGTTTACATTGTTTTTTTATGACATCCTAATTTACAGCAAGGATGTAGACATCCATCGCGGACATTTGTTGCAAGTGTTGAAATTGTTACATCAAAATCAATTGTTGGTCAACAAAAAGAAATGTTGCTTTGAAAGATCTTGCATTGAGTATTTGGGCCATATCATATCATCAAAAGGTGTGGCAGCCGACCCCAAAAAACTCCAGGTTATGTTAGATTGGCCACGACCCAAGTACCTTAAAGGTTTACGTGATTTTCTTGGCCTCACGGGATATTATCGAAGATTCGTCAAAGAATATGGTGGCATTGCCTGGCCACTGACCCAGCTACTAAAAAAAGATTATGTCTACTGGATTGATGAGGCGGAAGGTGCATTTCAACAGCTTAAACAAGCAATGGTCTCATTACCTATGTTGGTAGTCCCACGCTTCTCCAAACCCTTCCAGATTGAGACAGATGCATCGGGAAAGGGAGTTGGTGTAGTTCTAATGCAAGAAGGGTGCCCCATTGCCTTCATGAGCCAAACACTTTCTACAACAGCTCAAAACAAATCCATGTATGAAAGAGAATTAATGGCTATTGTGTTGGCCATCCAAAAATGGAGGCACTATTTTCTCGGACAGCATTTCATGGTATTCACAAACCAAAAATCTTTAAAATACTTCCTTGACCAGAAAGTTGCAGATGAAAGACACCAAAAATGGTTATCCAAGTTATTGGGGTATAATTTTGACATTCGGTACAAGGCAGGGACTGAAAATTGAGTTGCGGATGCTCTTTTAAGGAAGTTCCACTTCTCATCTCTTTCTTTTCCCATAGCTGCTGAATGGAGGGAACTAGAGACTGAGGTTTTGGAAGATGAAAAGTTAAAGACCATTATGCAGAAGCTGTTAAAAGGAGATAAGACAGTGTTTGGATTTGATTTAATCAATGGCAAGTTAATGTATAAAGGGCGGCTGGTGATTGCCAAGACCTCCAAGTAGATCCCTAAGCTTTTGATGGAGTTTCATAGCTCTAAATTGGCGGGCCATTCTGGGTTTTTTAGAACCTACAAGAGAATTTCCTCCATTCTCTATTGGGAAGGTATGAAGTCGGATCTGATAGAGTTCGTAAAAAATTGTGAAGTATGTCAGAAAAATAAGCATTCCACCCTTTAACCGGCATGCCTACTTCAACCTCTTCCCATACCCACAAATGTATGGGCTGACATTTCTATGGACTTCATCGGAGGGTTACAACAGTCTAAAGGGATGGACACAATTTTGGTAGTGGTTGATCGACTCTCCAAATATACTCATTTCTACCTGCTTGCACATCCCTTCTCAGCGAAAGACATTGCTCTCTTGTTCATTAAGGAGGTTGTTCACCTCCATGGGTTTCCATCCTCCATTGTCTCTGACCGCGACAAAATATTCATGAGTGCCTTTTGGTTTGAAGTATTCAAACAGGATGGAACCTCCTTGAAGATGTCCTCTGTATATCATCCACGAACCGACAGCCAAACGGAGGCTGTTAACAAGTGCTTAGAGACCTATCTTCACTGCCTCACAGGCTCTAAGCCAAAATAGTGGTCCACTTGGCTGCTTTGGGCTGAGTTCTGGTATAATACTACTTATCACGGGTCCATTTGCATGACCCCTTTTCGAGCTTTATACGAGAGGGAGCCACCTCCATTGTTAAGAGGGGGGTTGGAATCTACAGTAGAGGAAGTTAAACTACTAATGGAAGACCACAATCAGACACTCGATGAGTTACAATTTCAGTTGAATAGAGCCCAGAATCGCATGAAGCAAGCTGCTGATAAAAAGAGGAGAGATGTAACTTTTGAAGTAGGAGACTTCGTGTTTTTAAAGATCCACCCATATAGGATGTAGTCTCTTGCCACCAGATCGAATCAGAAGCTCGGTGTCAGATTTTATGGTCCATATGAAGTATTAAAGAAAATTGGTGTGGCGGCTTATAAACTTCGGCTACCACCCTCTGCAAAGATATATCCTATTTTTCATGTTTCACTACTTAAGAAGAGTTTGGGATCTTCAGTGGAATCACAAAGCTTATCTGAGGCTCTCACCGAGGAAGGAGAACTACTAGTGGAACCTGAACAAGTTCTGGACAACCGTATGAGCAACCAAGGAAACCTAGAAATGCTAATCAAGTCGCAGAATCTTTCCGAATTTGAAAGTACATGGGAGCGGGCCGACAAACTGCAGTTGGCCTTTCCATCTTTCCACCTTGAGGACAAGGTGGCTCTTCATAAGGGGTATTGTAACAAATCAGGAGAGACCAAATCGGGATTTAACTCCTTTTAAATTTACTTATAGAAGGAGGGGAAAACACGTAACTGATTAAAACTTCAAATTATTGTTATTCCACATGTTTAGGGAAGTAGTTAGGATATAGATATTATAAATAAGAAAGCTGAAAAGCTTTTAGGCAGGGAATAAGTGGAGTGACTATTTAGTGGAGAGTTTGGCCTCTCAAATCCCAAGTGAATCTTCTTTCATTACTCATTCTTCTTCCTTCTTTTCTGAATAATATTTCTTAAAAGTATCATATTGATACCTCAACCTTTCTTTATCCTATTTTCTATCTCTCACCTCTATTTATTCTAATTGTTAATTATCTACTACTGTACCTCTTGATATTTTGGAATTAAGTCACGAAACCCTTAACACACTCTAGTTCAATTAAGGATAATGTAAGCTTTTGTGTGAAATATGTGTTGTATGCAAAATATCAGTGATTTTGTTGATACGTTAAGACTTTTTGTCTCAACCTGAATGATGTAGCCACCAAATTTTTGTTTTAATAGAAAAGTGTCTATTTATACCTCTTAATAGAAAAAGAGATCCTACAGAGAGATAAACTACATTCTGACGCTGTGTTGGTTTTCGTCCTCATAGGTTGGTGGCGATAGATTGGACTCAACAGAAATTATTGGTAACACAAGAGAAGGAGGGTTGAATGAATGGCAGCAAAAGAGATTTTCTAGTGATGGTTGGAACATATTTCAAACTTCCAAGACTTATAATCTCAATGATGAACAACAACGTCAAAGTCCAAGAGCTCTTATTGAGGCATATGGTTGTCACAAAGGCCATGAAATTCCTAGTACTAAGCTTTTGTTAGTGGAGCAGCCTAGCAAAAATTGTTTAGGGAGCAAGTTTCCATTGGCATCATGGCAGGACACTGAAGAAGAGGAGTTTAATTGGAAATATGTGAATCCAGGATTAGTAGACTGTAGTAGAAACAGTAGTTCTATGCAATCAAATGTTAGATTCTCTAGGAAAAGGAAGTTATCTAATGATCTATCTAATTCTTCACAGTACCCCTTTAATATGGGGGTTGCTCCCCCTGCTGTCAATGCTCATGCTACTCGTCCTTCTGGCTTGAATCCAGCATTTCCATTGCAAAAATGTCCTAGGAGTCTGTTTGAACCAATAAATGTTAATAATGACACCAATATGGGTCATGGTCCAAATAGAACTATGTTTATACATGAATAGTTGCCTAATCAACTGGACCAATTTCCTCTAACCTGCAAAATCATGGACAAGCACCTCAACTACAGTTTCTTCCACCTCAAGTTCCATCTTCAACACAAATTATTCATGGGAGCTCTTTGCAAGGACATGGTGCCTCAATAAGTACGCCCATCTCAAATCCATTACCTGATATGCAGGGCCAAATTTTACATTTACATGGGGAACCTTGCCACCTTTACGTCCAAGCCTCCCAACTGCTCCATCATAAATGATGTCTCGTCCCCATGCCAATGCTTCGACAAGTCAACCACCACCTGCATATCTTGATTTGATTAGTTCACTAGTGAACCACAGTGTGATCTCGGTAACTAATCCACCCACCAATCCACCCACCGGACTGGTAACTATACTTTTATTAGTTTCCCTCCCTTTTTAGTTTGTTGATTTGAGATAGTAATTTAAATGAATTCGTGTTTTAGGATTCCATTGGGATGGAGTTCGATCCAGATATTTTGAAGGTTCGTCATGAAGGTGTTGTCAGCGCCTTATATGCTGATCTTCCTAGACAATGCACGAGCTGCGGTCTTCGATTCAAAAGACATGAGGTGCACGAATTTGTAATCCGTACAACTAACCAGCAAGTGCACTGGGTCGTCCAAGTAATACCTTACGTGAGTAAGGGTCGATCCCACGGAGATTATTGGTTTGAAGCAATCTATGTTTATTTTATTAATCCTAGTCAGGATGCCAATAAGATTAATTGGATTTAATGATAAGAAGTCAAAGTATTTGGAATAAGGAAGTGTTACTTTTTAATGAAGAATATGTTGGAGTTTTGGAGATGCTTTGTCCTCTGAACTTCAACTCTTCCTTGAAATCCTTTTCCCACACGCAAGGTTCCTTCCATGGCAAGCGCTATGTAGGGTGTCACCGTTGTCAATGGCTACTTCCCATCCTCTCAGTGAAAACGTTCCTATGCTCTGTCACAGCACGGCTAATCATCTGTCGGTTCTCAATCAGGTTGGAATAGAATCCATTGATTCTTTTGCGTCTGTCACTAACGCCCAGCCTTCAGGAGTTTGAAGCTCGTCACAGTCATTCAATCCCAGAATCCTACTCGGAATACCACAGACAAGGTTTAGACTTTCCGGATTCTCATGAATGCCGCCATCAATCCGGCTTATACCACGAAGATTCTGATTAGGGAATCTAAGAGATACTCATTCAATCTGATGTAGAACGGAGGTGGTTGTCAGGCACACGTTCATGATTGAGGAAGGTGATGAGTGTCACGGATCATCACCTTCTTCATAATTAAGCGCGAATGAACATCTTAGATAAGAACAAGCGTGTTTTGAATGGAAAACAAAGGAATTGTATTAATTCATCGAGATGCTGCAGAGCTCCTCACCCCCAACAATGGAGTTTAGAGACTCATGCCGTCAAAGTGCATATAATTCAGATCTGAAAATGTCATGAGGTGCAAGATAAGTCTCTAAAAGTTGTTTAAATAGTAAACTAGTAACCTAGGTTTACAGAATATGAGTAAACTAAGATAATTGGTGCAGAAATCCACTTCTGGGGCCCACTTGGTGTGTGCTGGGGCTGAGACTAAAGCTATCCACGAGTTGAGGCCTTTCTTGGAGTTGAACTCCAAGTTATAACGTGTTTTGGGCATTCAACTCCGGATCATGACGTTTTTCTGGCGTTTAACTCCAGACAGCAGCATGTACTTGCCGTTTAACGCCAAGTTACGTCGTCTATCTTCGCGCAAAGTATGGACTATTATATATTGCTGGAAATCCCTGGATGTCTACTTTCCAACGCCGTTGAGAGCACGCCAATTAGACTCCTGTAGCTCCAAAAAATCCATTCCGAGTGCAGGAAGGTCAGGATCCAACAACATCAGCAGTCCTTTTTCAGCCTAACTCAGATTTTTGCTCAACTCCCTCAATTTCAGCCAGAAAATACCTGAAATCACAGAAAAATACACAAACTCATATTAAAGTCCAGAAATATGATTTTTGCCTAAAAACTAATAATATTCTATTAAAAACTAATTAAAACATGCTAAAGTCTACATGAAATTACCTCCAAAAAGCGTATAAAATATCCGCTCATCACAACACCAAACTTAAACTGTTGCTTGTCCTCAAGCAACTAGATAAATAAAATAGGATAAAAAGAATTTAAGGAGTAATAAAATCTCCGAGTTTTAAGTGAAGCTCAGATTCTAATTAGATGAGCGGGGCTAGTAGCTTTTTGTTTCTGAACAGTTTTGGCATCTCCCTTTATCCTTTGAAATTCAGAATGATTGGCATCCAAAGGAACTCAGAATTCAGATAGTATTATTGATTCTCCTAGTGTAGTATGTTGATTCTTGAACACAGTTACTTTATGAGTCTTGGCCGTGGCCCTAAGCACTTTGTTTTCCAGTATTACCACTGGATACATAAATGCCACAGACACATGACTGGGTGAACCTTTTCAGATTGTGACTCAGCTTTGCTAGAGTCCCCAGTTAGAGGTGTCCAGAGCTCTTAAGCACACTCTTTTTGATTTGGATCACGACTTTAACCACTCAGTCTCAAGCTTTTCACTTGGACCTGCATGCCACAAGCACATGGTTAGGGACAGCTTGATTTAGCCGCTTAGGCCTGGATTTATTTCCTTGGGCCCTCCTATCCATTGATGCTCAAAACCTTGGATCCTTTTTACCCCTGCCTTTTGGTTTTAAGGGCTATTGGCTTTTTCTGCTTGCTTTTTCTTTTTCTTTCTATTTTATTCCCTTTTTTTTTCGCACAAGCTTTTGCTTTTTCACTGCTTTTTCTTGCTTCAAGAATCACTTCCATGATTTTTCAGATCATCAATAACATTTCTCTTGTTCATCATTCTTTCAGGAGCCAACAATTTTAACATTCATAAAATTCAATATCAAAAATATGCACTGTTCAAGCATTCATTCAGAAGACAAAAAGTATTGCCACCACATATAAATAATTAGAATTTTTCTTATTAAGAACTCGAAAAAAATATTGCCTCTTTATTCTAAAAATCTACTATTTTATTCATGTTTGATGATGATGAGAAAAATAAATTATAACTTAATTGGAATTAAAATCAAAGTAGAGATAATAATTACTACTACTAATATATAACTTCTAAGGTAAATTTCTAATAAGAACAGTTATCACAGAGTTAAGGCAAAGATTAGAACTCAACGACCTTTATTTTGGGAAGTGGATGTTCCTCTAGTCTGTGGGGTGCTTGGTCCTTCAAGGAATAGCTTCTGACGCTTCAGTTCCTTTAAGTCACATCCTTGCTCTTCCTGTTCCCTTAGGTGCCATGATCTTGATGAGTTTTAGCTCAGTGATCATGGCAAATCACACCAAACTTAAATGTTTGCTTGTCCTCAAGCAAAAGAAAGGATAGGAGAGGAATAGAGGGAGAGGCAATTTCGAAATTCAAAAGATATGATGAGTTTGAAAAAGATTTGAAAAAGAGTTGGATTGGAAAAATATTTGGGTTTATGGATTAAGATATATTTGATATTTTTGAAAAAGGGATTTTAGAAATTAGTGTTTTTAGAAATTAGGATTAAAATTTTTGGAATTGAAGGATGATATTTGGAAACATGTTTATGCAAGAAATCATGAATTAAAACATAAAAATTAGAAAATTTTTGAAGAAAAACGAATTTTACCTCCTCCCCACCATCCTGGCGTTAAACGCCCAAACGCTGCATGTTTTGGGTGTTTAACGCCCAAATGTTGCTTCTCCTGAGCGTTCAACGCCCAGCTGATACATCTTTCTGGCGTTGAACGCCAGGAGGTCCTTTGTCACTGGGCATTTTTCTGAACGCCCAGGATGCTGTCAATCTGGCGTTAAACGCCCAGAAGGTGCTTCTTTCTAGCGTTTAACGCCCAGAAGATGCTCCTCTCTGGCGTTTAACGCCCAGATGGCTACCCTTACTGGCGTTGAACGCCCAGTGGGTGCTTAATTTTTTTTTACAGTTTTTATTTTTAAATCATTTAATTCATACTCCATTTTTTTCTAACTTTAAATTAATATTTATTAATTTTAAAATTATAAGACAACTTTTTTTTTTTAAAAATCAAATATATATCACTAACAATATAAGCACATTGTATGGTTACATTTATTTTCATATTGCGTACTTACTGTATATTACTAGTTTTAATTAAATAAAAAAATTAAACATAACAAATATTTGAAGCATTACAAGGATTTATTATAACTATGTTAGAAAATAAGTGATATAATAACTATGTTGTCTAGTCCAATTTATAATTTTCATCAAATTTCTAAATTTTGTTCTTATAATTAATACTACAACTATATAAATATCAAGGTGTTAAAAAGAGGAGCATAGGGCATATATACTTACAAGCCATTCACGTTGTCCTCGTAATCCTTCAAACACATTTAGTGTGTATAGTGTAATGGAAGTGCAATATGAAAATAAACGCAGCCATACAATGTGCTCGTATTGTTAGTGATGTATATTTATTATGTTTTATTTTTTATTTAATTAAATAAAAAATAAATATTTAAAACTAGTAATATACAGTAAGTACGCAATATGAAAATAAACATAATCATACAATGTATTTATATTGCTAGTGATATATATTTGCTTTTTGAAAAAAAAGTTGTCTTATAATTTTAAAATTAATAAATATTAATTTAAAATTAGAAAAAATTGAGTATGAATTAAATGATTTAAAATAAAAACTGTAAAAAAATTTAATTTTATAATTTAAAAATAAAATTAATTAGATTGTGTTTCGTTAAATGAGTGAAAATGTTATTATTCAATTAACTGTATTAAATCATTGTTAACAGGTTGATTCAACGTGTATTAAAGGATAACTAATTTAAATCAATAAAAAAAATATTTTATAATATTTAAAAAATTAAAAGCTCGATCTGTAAATATATTAGTTTAGTTGATATTTTAAAAGATAAAATATTTAGTTTATTTAATAATAATTTAACCATTTATTATTAAATAAGAATTTATGAAGTAAGTTTTTTTTTCTTAAATTTATGAACTAAGTTAGTTAATTTATGTAGGAGTATTAGTTAATGTATTAATATTAAAATGTTTATTTTTAAAATATTGGATCATTCCTACACAATGTAAGTCTAGTCTATCTACTTACCAAAAAATTTCACTGTAACAAAAAAATGGAAAAACATAATTGTAATAAAAATTAACAAGCTATAACCACCTCAATTTATACAAATTTTTTGGTTTAATTACTCGACATCATGCTGACCAATTACTGTATTATGCTGTTTTCACTTACCTTTTGATTTTCCCTTGTCACACCAACAACTTCCTTTGTCACATCAACAGCAACACGCGTTTATTATATAGCGTGACCAACCCATTTCAACACCAGCTAAAAAATATTAGTTTCAGCACCGTAACACTGTTCTTAATATTTTTGTCATGAATTGAGAATAGATAAGCCCATTGACAAGAAAAGCCCCCCAAATAGTAAATTATAAGGAGAATTTCTGCAGCAAAAGCCTAAACCAAATGATAATGACATTGCCTCTTAATTAAGTTGCACCAAATTTAAATCCTAGCTGAGATTGGATGAGGTTTAAAAAACCTCAAAGTGTGGTTAGTGTAATAACCAAAAAAAGGAGAATTTTTTTGTTGAAAAATAATATTATAACTAAATTTTTGAAAACCAAATTTCTAATTCATATTAGATAATCTTAATTTTTAAAAAATATTTTAGTCTTTTAAAGTTAAATACATTCTATACAAGGTACAATAACCTATTCTTAATCTTCGTGGAAGAACTTAACTACTTATAAGGGGAAGAGTCCCGCAACAAAAAAATTATTTTCTACAAGTAAATTTTTTTTATTAGATAATATGTCCATTTATTGAAAGTTAATACTTAAATTTCTATTTTTCAACTCATTAATTTTTTTTTAACAAGTGAATTGGATGATTACATAAGTTTTTTTTCTTCCTTTAATAAAGTTTATAACAAATATCGCATCTCCTTTATTACGATTTAATATTAGGAGAGGTACTCATTAAATTCATTAGAATTACTTAGTTCTTTAGGAGTATAAATAAAAAAATTGTTATTATTGTATCACATAAAAGTTAAGAGGTCTGTTACACACATAAGTATTTTTGACTTACAAACTATACAAGTTGGTCCAAGTCAAAAAAAAAAAAACATGCGTACCATTCTTTTAAGTTGAGCGTCCAACGCACGCGCCTTACAACACGTTCATTATGCCGCACTCTTCCTCTTCTTCCTCAATCAAAACGCAAACCATCAAGATTCAAGCGACATTCGAAAAAAATTACGATTCTGCGAAGAGTAGAAGAAATCAAGAAGAAATGATACAAATCTTCATAAAAAATCACTAGAAAAAACGAAAAAACATTATTCAAGGTACTGTTTTACTGTTCTTCTAGATTTTTTTTTAAATTGTCTCTGACATGTGCCTCATCCTTAACCAGCAAAACATTAAAAGATTTCAAGAAGAAATATTCTGTCTTCCCCCTGATATTGGGTGTATTTTTTAAATCTTTTGGATGTATTTCTGTAATCCTTTGGGTGTATTTCTGTAATCGTTTGGTTTATTTCTGTAACCGTTTGGGTGTATTTCTGTAATCCTTTAGGTGTATTTCTATAATCTTTTGGGTGAATTTCTGTAATCGTTTGGGTGTATTTCTGAAGTTTCATTATCTTCAAAACAATTTTAAAGGTTGATTTCAGAAACCATGAAAATCGAAAAAAAAAACAGAAGGAGATCGAAAGCAAAGAGAGAACGCACGAAGGAGATCGAATAAATTTGGGAAGAAACTCAAAAAGGAAACAAAGTCTTTTGAAAAATGAAAGTTATATATTCACGCGTTAATTGATTTGGATTGATTTAAAAATCTGTTAAAGAGGCCCGTAACATAAGCAACGCGTTTATGAGGTTTCGTTCTCTTCAGACTTGTAAAGTTTGTAAGCACAAAATACTTGTATGTAGAGATTAATCCAAAAATTAATGAATTGATATTAAACTTAATTCAATTTAAAATTTTCTCTCTAACTTGAAAAAGAAATTCTAACATTAAAATCTTAGCTTCAATCCTACGATTCCCCAACAATTTAACCATGAAACAATAAAACAAAAAATTTAGTCTAAACAACTTCAACTCTTGAATTGAAAATTCTCTTTGCAAATCTTTCTCCTACATTTTATCCTCTCATTTTTTTTCTCTCTCCTTCTATCATTGTTTTATTATTGTTCTCTTTGTCATTGTCACTGTCGTTATTATGCCTTCTTTTTTTCATTCTTCTTTTTTCTCTCTAAATCATCTAGGTATATATGTGTATATTTGTGATTATATTTATTTATTTATTTATGTATTTATGTATGTACAAAAAATAATATAAACTTTAACTATCTATTAAGTGTGTTAGCTTTTCTCTAGATTATATATATATATATATATATATATATATATATATATATATATATATAATCTTCATTATAGTATTTAGAGCCAATCCATTGTTCTTGGCTATTCTTCTTCTTCTTCCATCTTGGTTCTCTTTTTTTCTTTTCTTTCTGTCATGATTGCTACCATTGATTCCACAAACAAGAACCAACTTGTTTCTATTCTAAATTGCTAAAATATAATTAAGATCAATTAGGTCAATTAGCATTATTTAGTATATTTGAATATTTATTATAAGATATTATTTTTTTATTTCGATTCTCTTAGCATTTATAAATACCCTTCTATATTATATTATTTCATATAACTAGAATATACACAAACATTTTTTCTACTATTCTCTCTTATCCTTTATAATATGGTATTAGAGTCATAGTATCCTCCTTAAAGATAATAGATTGTTTTTCTTCACATGAAATCATCGTATTTTTCCACTTTTTCTCTATGTTATTTTTCTTTACCTTTTGTCACTCCTTTGATGTTTTTCACTTTATCGATTAGCCTATTCTCTGCGTCTTGTATCTTTTCAAGTTTAATGAATCAAATACCACTATTATCAGCTGCTTACATATTCTCTTAGAGAAACTATATGTTAGAGTATAATTAAGATCAATTAAATCAATTAGCATTATTTAGCATATCTAAATATTTATGATAAAATATTACGTCTTTATTATTTCGATTCTCTTAACACTTATAAATACTTTTCTATATTGTATCATTTCATACAATTGGAATACACACAAAACATTTCTCTATTCTCTTTTACGTTTCTAACATAGTATCAGGATAAAAGAAAAAGGAAAAAATGATACAAAAAATATAAAAAAATACGGTGATTTTACTAGAAGAAAAAATAACCTATTTTTTTTTTTTTTGAAATAAAGAAAGAATTTGTGTATTCAAATTATTGTAGAATGATACAATATAAAAGAGTATTTATAAGTGTTAAAAGAATGAAAATAATAAAGATGTAATATCCTATAATAAATATTTAGATATACTAAATATAGTTAATTGATTTAATTGATCCTAATTATATCTTAACAAAGAAAATTGTGAATCTTCTCGCCGCTATTGGGTCTCCTCTTACAACTGATGAACACGTTGATACCATTCTTGATGGTCTGGTTTTGATTATAATGCTTTTCGCGCCTTTGTTGTGGGGACGCAAGGAATCATGGACAATTCCAGAACTTGAAGCTTTCGTCATGACTCAAGATGAGATGCAAGATCAACTCAATAAGGAAGAGACTCCTCTGGTCCAAGCAAATTACACCAATGCTCAACCATCTTTGGATGCTCCTGTATCACAACCTTCTAATCATCCTTTTGGTCATGGCTATGGCCTATGGTAGACGCAGGGGCCAAGGAGGACGTTCTTTCTGCGGTGGCCGTAGTTCTTGGCAAAACTCTAACCGTATTCAATGTCAGTTGTGTGGTCATCTTGGGCATGGTGTGTGGCAATGTTATTTCCGTTTTGATCAATCATTCAACAACCCATTCTCCTCTCTACTTCTCAAAAGTCCATCGCTCAACCACCCCCTGCATCTTTTCATTAGCCACAAGCTCTCATTGCCACTCCATCCACTATCCAAGACAGTGCATGGTACCCAAATTTTGTCGCATCCAATCACATCACTCATGATAAACAAAATCTTCTCACTGGTTATGAATATCATGGTAATGATCAGGTCTCAATAGGTGATGGCACAGGTATTCGGATACATCATATTGGTAACTCTAAACTTATGACTCCAAATTTTAATATTCAATTTGCTCTTCATAATCTTTTACATGTTCCAAATATTGCCAAAAATCTTATCATTGTGCAAACGTTTGCTGAAGATAATGGTATCTTTTTTTAATTTTATGCACACCATTGTTTGTGTCAAATCTTCCACAACTAAAGATATTCTCTTGACTGGAATGGAACCTAGAGCTTGAATAGTTTATGAATGATAAAGCCTCCGCAGAACTGAGAAGTTTAAGGATTCTTTTCAAAGAATGTAAAGGAAAGAACAGATTAATAGATGGCCAAGTCCACTGTTTCAACCATGACATCGTACTCCAGGTAATACAGAGCGGTGTGCGGAGACTCCATAGAAGCAAAACTAAAAGCCTGAAACCAATGAACACTGGTCCATGAACAGAACGATAATGTTCTAAAGTTCGTCCACGATCTCATTAAACTTTATTATCTTCTCTACGATAACATGTTTCTGCATTAATTTATATATAATTATTTTTAAACTTATGAATAATTATTATTTAAATAACTCAATCATTTATTAAAGGAATAAAAAACAAAAATAGGAAAAAAAATTTCATCAATATTCAATTTTTTTAATCATAAAAACTATGATAATAATAATAATAATAATTATAACAAATTTGACATTTATCAATCGAAAATTAGAAGCATGATTATTAGATTAAAACATTAAATAAATAAAAAATTAAAGGTGGGGCTCTCAAAGAAAAAGAGGAACTAGGTGATGTGCAACACACATGATAGCCTTCTCTCTCATTAGAAGCTTTGATAATATCCAGTTATCATACACGAAGGTATTATTGCAAAAATGGAAAAAATAAAAAAATAAAATCTAACATACATATGAATTAGAATAAATATCCATGCGATGTTCGTGTGATGCATAAAATTTTTTAATTAGTTTATATTTTTGTTAGAATTTTTTAAATTTATGTTCTACTAATTCATTTATTTTTTATTCATTCTAAATAATTTTATAAAATATTATTGAATAATTATTTTTTTTTGTTGATTGAAAAGTTAAAAAAGACAACCAAATAGAGAAGAAAAAATAAAATTTTAAGGGACTAAAAAGGTACAAAATAGCTCTGTTGGATACTTCTTTTAAGGCACTGAAGCTCTATATACTGTAAATGAACTTTCATTGTCATTTTTGTCATGGTGTCTACTATTATGTTTGCATATCTCAAAATCAAATGAGTATCAATGTACTACTTTTAAGGTATGATATCTCTAACTTTAAACACCAAAGAATCTACACAACCAGTATTATCATAAAAATTAGTAACAAGATTGAAAGCCTCCAGACAATATATTTCGCAAATCACATCTCTTTGCCCTAAGTCTTAAGCTAAAAGAAAATCTCTCCAAATAGCAAATAACTCTCCTTAAAGAATATTGCTGCTCTCAATTGTTCCGAAATAACTTCGTTGTCAATTTCCATTCCAATCTTTGCTAACACAGGCAAAACCAATTCAATCACTAAAATTTGGATAACTAGTATCATAATTGATCTTAAAAATACCTATCGAAGGAGAAACTTAAGAGCAACTGATCGAAGAAGAAATAAATACTCATTGCAATTCAAAAGCAGTTCGAAATCCTTTCTCCAAGACGAAAGCCATACTAGCCACTTTAAATGGAGGCCAAAGTTCATGATGATTAAAATTTTTATTATTTTTAGTTCTCTAAATCCACCAAAGATCATACCAACAAAAAATCTAAAAAAAATGCTCTATAAATAAGTTGATAACATACATACATACATACATACATACATACATACATATATATATATATATATATATATATATATATATATATATTAGTTTTGAACAATGGTATGATTGAACTAAAAATTTAATGCTATTTTTAAATTAATTTTTTATTTATCTATTTAAGAATATATATATATATATATATATATATATATATATATATATATATATATATATATATATATTTTGCTGGCTTTGTCTTTCTTTTTAGCTTTTTTAATAAAAAAAATAGAAAAGAGAAATTGAATATTATCCATTATCCAAATATAAGATTCTAACAGATCCAGGTGTAAAGAGCAGAGAGTTGGAAGATAAAATTAAGATAGTAGAAAGAGAACTAAGAGTGTTGTTGCTGTGTATGCATTTCTAATTGAACATTACAAAAACTAGCACTATTTTGATATACCAATTTATTTATAGAGTTTTCTAAGACTACAAGTCAGGCTTAGCACACTTCAACAATAGAAATCACATCTATCATACTTGCATAATAGAACCTAACTTCCTATAACTAATTCTGTTGTCTCATTTTCTTCTAAAGACTTCTTTGCTGATTCAGCTCCTTCTAGCTCACTTTCTAAGCTGCACTTATCTGGTGACTCACCTTTTATACTTACTCTACTATTATTTTCCCTCAAACTCAAGGTGGAAATACTTTGCACCTTGAGTTTGTCCCAAAAATAAAGAAAAACTATAGAGGGGACAACCTTCGTGAGAGTATCTGCAACTTGAACTGACCCAGGAATATGGCTCACACGAATCACCCCAGTGATAACCATGTCCTGGACAAAGTGCATATCCATTTCAAAATATTTAGACTTGGAGTGTAAAATATAATTTACTGCAAGAAACACAAAACTCAGTTTATCACAAAAGATCATTGAAGGATTAAAAAGAGAGACATGAAGCTCAACCAATAAATTCTTAATCTAGACAAGCTCTGCAATTAAATCTGTCATACTGTGAAACGCAACCTTAGTGCTTGAGCGGGCCACAGCTGATTGCTTCTTAGAAGACCACGAGACAAGGTTATAGCCAAGATAAATACAGTAACTCCCTTGATATTTTCGATCATCCGGGTCGCCACTCCAGTCAGAGTCACTATAAGTAGTGATTCTCATGTCATTTTTGCGCTGCAACATCAAACCAAAAGAGGCAGTACCATGAAGGTAGCGAAGCATGCGTTTTACCATAAGCTAGTAAGAGTCCAAAGAAGCCTATACATATTGAGACATTCGATTGACAAAGTAAGTAATATTAGGCTGTGCAACCATAAGAAATTATAAACTACCTATCACAGACCGATAGAGTTGAGAACCAGCAAAGCTGGAACCCTCTATGCCCAAAAGCTGAAAAAGAGGAGTATGACGTGGTTTGTATTAGAACATTTCAGCCTTCTTAGGCAAATCAACAATGTAATTCTGCTGCAAAAGATGAATTCTTCCTAAAGCCAAATGAGTAACTTAAATCTTAAAGAAATATTAGAGTTCACCCATATCCTTCCAGGCAAACTTCAAATTGAGCTTTGCAATAATGTTAGTTATCACAGCATCAGAGTCACCTGTGATGATAATATCATCAACGTATACAAGGAGAAAAGTCTTAATACCGTTTGTGAAGTTATGAAAATAGAAATGTCAAACTTGGTCGGAGTAAAACCAAGTTAGCGAAGTCTAGCTGCTAGTTTGTGATACCATGTTTGTGTGACCTGTCTAAGTCCATAGAGGGCTTTCGTGAGCTTGCAGGCCAGTGTAGAATCACCCTGACATATTCAGTGGCTGTTTCATATACACATCCTTTCCCAAATCACCATGCAAAAAAGCATTATTCACATCCAGCTGTCTTATATGCCAAGCATTTGCCAAAGCCAAAGATAAGATCAGCCGAATGAAAGTGGGTTTCACCGTTGGGCTAAAGGTCTCATTGAAGTCAAAACCAGGCCGTTGAGTAAAACCTTGAGCCATTAGATGCGCTTATACTTATGTAGGGTGCCATTAACATTGTACTTAGCTCGAAATACCCATTTATTGCCAATAACTTCCCGTCCTTCAGGCAGAGATACCAACCTCCAAGTATTGTTCCAAAGTAAGGCATCATACTTAGCATCCATTGCCTCCTTTCATTGTGGATTATTTAGAGCTTCTTTGACCATTCTTGGTTCGACCTTAGTATGAAAAACTTTAGGCTTTTAAATCCCAACCTTTACTTTGGTGATCATTGGATGGGAATTAAGAGTGTGAGGTGGAGCATCAGTGGGCTCAGGCACATCTAAAATAGTAGTTTTGAAATCGAAATATGAAGAGTAGGTATTTGCTGTTGCAGTTGACGAGCTTTGGGCATAATAGGGATTGATGGAATTGGAGTGGACTTGTCCACAACTAGTGCAAGATGTAGCAGCTTTTAAAATGTTGAGTTCTCATCGTTGAAAGGAAAGCTTCCCTCTAAAAATAGTACATTACGAGTTACAAATACTTTACTAGCACTAATGAGGCACTTGTACCCTTTATGCCTGGAACTATAGCCAATGAAGACGCAAGGAGCTGATCTGAAGTCCAACTTGTGACAATTATAGGGACTTAAGTCTGGAAAGCACAAACACCTGAAGACTTTTAGAATATCATACTTAGGCACCGAACCAAATACTTTTTGATAAGGTGAACAATTGTCAAGCGTAAGAGTAGGTAAAGTGTTGATTATAGTTACTGTAATCGAGAAGACCTCTCCCCAATACTTGATAGGCATGCTTGCAGCGGCTAATAACACTAACCCAGTTTCAACCACATGCCGATGCTTACGTTCGACATTGTCATTTTGCTGGTGTACATGTGGGCAAGAGAATCTGTGAATGGTGCCTCTTTCCTGCAGCATCTTAGACAATTGTAAATATTCAGCAGCATTATCACTTTAGAATATCTTTAATTTCTGATTAAATTGCAATTCAACCATATTGAGAAAATAATTAAAAATTGATTTGAGCTGGCTTCTAGCACGGATTAGATATAATCAGGTATACTTTGTGCAAGCATCAATAAAATTCACAAAATATTTATTTCCATTACTATCAGAAACAAGAGTTGGGTCCCAAATATCCGAATACACTAACTGTAAGGGTTTATCATACATTATAGTGGAAACTGAAAATAGAAGTTAGTGTGATTTTCTTATACAACATGCACTACACAAATCTGTCTTCACTAAACAAGAAATATTGCAGCTCCTAAGTACTTTTACCACTACACTATTATTTGCATGGCCCAGCCTTGCATGTCATAAAAAGAATTAGCCATTGCTCACTGCTGACATTAGAGCAGCAGGTGCATTATTTAAAGTGATGACATTAAGAAACTTATAGAGTTCTTTGTCCACCTTCCCTCTAAATAGCAACTCTTTTGTGCTTTCGGATTTTACATAGTAGACACTAGCATGAAATTCAAAATATACATCATTTTCACAACAAAAACGATGCACACTTAACAAATTCTTTATAATTTCAGATACATGCAGTAACTTGCTAAGCAGAAAAGATTTTGAGCTCAAATTATATTTTAAAATCAATTTTTCAACATGATGAATTTGCAAACTTAAACCATTGCCAAGCACTACTTGATTTGTCCCTCCATACTCCTCTTAGATTGTTCCATGAGGTTGTGACCATTGGATGTCATGTGATGAGTTGCTCCACTGTCTGGGTACCAGTTAGGGTCATCTATGGTGGCTAGTGTGGCAATGACATTGCTCAAATTGGCACTAGCTTCCTCCATTCGTCTGTCACCACTATTCTTGTAGTTTTCATCAAATTTTTGCCAGCAATTTAGTGCTGTATGACCATACTTTCGACATACTTGACACTGGACTCTCCCATAAGAATTGCCTCTGCCCGAGCTCTATCATAAAAGTCTCCTCGCCCACCACAAAACTGCTCTCTCTACTCACTATGTTAAAAACGTTGAAAATTATTTTCGTTTGCTCCACTAGCATAAAAGACTTTAGCTTTGTTGTCAAATCTACCTCCTCTGCTAGCATTAAACTGAGCTCTACCACCTCTACCCATGCATCCTCTCCTTTTTTGGTATCCACTTCTGAAGTTATCATAGATGTCTCTGAAGTTATCATGTGATTGAAAATTGTTGTTGAAGGTGCTTTCTCTTTGAGTATTGTATGGAGTGTGTTGAGCTAAGTTTGCTTGAACAAACTGCTCAGGTCTCAGAACCTTTCTAACATGCATTCATTTGCCATAAGTACTACTTCTAGCTCTCCAACAGTGATACTTTTGTGGCCAAGTTAGCAAAGAAGTAATTAGAGGAGTATATTCCTCAGTTAGGCCATGAAAAATGGCATTAACATGATCACTCTCTTGAACCAGTTCTCCAATGGAGGCTAATGCATCAATTGTACTCTTGACTGCAAGTACATAGCCACTAATAGACGAACCGATTTGGATGTTGCTTAGTCGATTCCTCAACTGCATTATCTTTGCTTTGATTTGAGAGGCAAAGTGATTTTTTAATCTCTTCCAAACTTCATGTGTATAGACACATCTTGTAGTGAATGGTTTTGACATTGATGCCAACAATAAGGATTTTAGTAACGCATCCTGTTTCTTCCACTGCTTATACTCTAGATTCACAGATCTAGCTGCTGCATCTAATGCTGTGAGGAACTTCTCTGAAATATCTTCTCCAGGGAGATGATTCAGTAGGTCATTTCATTCAATTGCTGACTCCGCTTGATCTTTTCATTGGAGGTAGTTCTCATCGTCGGGCTTCATTTAAATTGGAGTTGATGTGAATCCTGGAGCAAAACCTAGATCTGAAGCAGTTGCCATAAAAGCTGAAGAAGCAGTTGCCATGGAAGCTGAGGAACCCTAGTTTTAATACCATGTCATGAAACAATTCATGCAAAAATTTAAGTTGATAGGAGAAGGCAACATTAATGGTTATATCTCTAACACTCTCCCTCAAATAAGAGCCTTTTTGGGTTTGTTTGATTTTTACATAGGCTTTTTTTCCCCTTATTTGCCTTATACTATTTTTGCACTTTTGGAATTTACCAATAATTGAACTCTTGACTTTTCAGACACAGAGTTCTGATACCAAGAAGGTATTAGATCCAGGTGTAGAGAAAAGAGAATTCGAAGATAAAACTGAGATAGTAGAAAGAGAACTTATTTATAGAGTTTACTGTGTATGCATTTCTAACTGAACATTACAAAGACTAACACTATCCTAATATACCAACTTATTTATAGAGTTTTCTAAAACTACAAGTCACGTTTATCACACTTCATTAACAGAAGTCACACCTATCATACTTGTATAACAAAATCTAACTTCCTATAACTAACTCTACTAACTCATTTTTTTCTAGAGACTTCTCTACTGACTCAGTTCCTTTTAATTCACTTTTTAAGCTACACTTCTCTGTGACTCACCTCTTATATTTGAGAAAGTTTAGGGCCAGAAGATTTTGTAAATTTTAGCCATCAATTAATCATTAATGATGTTTTTAATGGTGTAAGATTGCATCCAATAGTGTAAAATCATTCAATTTCTTTTTAGTTAAATGGCCCTAACACTCCTCCTTATATTTATTCTACCATTACTAATAACTTGCCATGAATATAATTAGTTTTTTTATTATAAAAAGATGAGTTGTTATTTCTTTACAACTCTTTTTTATTAGCTTTTATATAATCTAAATAATTGTTATCACACTAAAAAGGTAAACAAAATTCATCCTTTTTTAGAAATAAAATTGATCTAACTTTAGATTATTCCAAGAGTAGTTCCGCAATGCTAGAATATCAAATAACTATATATTCTCACAAATAATAATATAGCAACTCATTTGGCTAAAAAAAATAATGATAATATATTACTCCAAACACTTGAGTTTGGCAAAATGGAAGTTTTTTGGGCCTTTTTCTAATTTATTTAAAAATTCGTTGTCAAAGAAATGTTTCGTCTAATAATATATCTACTTCTATTATATTATCATCTAATATATATATGTTCGGTTGTCGGTTACCGGACAGTTCGAGTAGGTGTTTGAGGTAGTGAGAACACTTCAATCGTGACCGTGCTGGGTTTGGATCTGCCGGGTAGTCGGGCTCTCGTTGCGGGAGGAGAGGGGGGTGCCACCTGCAAAGACACTCCGACGCTCTAGTCAGCTAGTGTGCAGGCGGAGAAATGGTTAGGTGGAAAAGTGTGACATACCTCGAGGGAAGGGCGAATCCTTCCCTATTTATACCGTGTCAGAGGTGGGCCCTGGGGGGACAGGCCCATTTTCCCCGAAGCTTCCTTGACTGTGTTGGTGGGATGATGAGGACGCGCGTCCTGGCACCGTGGCGAGCGCTGAGGGCTCGATTGCTCGGGTCGGGTTCTCTACGGGTCGGGCCGACCAGTTCGTGGTCTGGGCCGGACCGTAACAGTGCCCCCACGCGCCGACAATCAGCCGTATAGGCTGTTGGCTGCGAGTTCTTTTCGTCCTTGTCGTCGCTAGGTCGGTTGTTCGTGTGGGAGACGCGCTACCCGCATGCGTGCCCGT
This sequence comes from Arachis hypogaea, assembly GCF_003086295.3. Lineage (NCBI taxonomy): Eukaryota > Viridiplantae > Streptophyta > Magnoliopsida > Fabales > Fabaceae > Arachis > Arachis hypogaea. Next base: position 12,266,003 of record NC_092042.1, on the reverse strand, counting down.
TCGCGATTCGGGGCGTTCATTTGTCGCCTCGTTTCTCGCGCGGGACATTAAATGCTCATAAAAAGATTGGAAAAACCCGGTGTGTAAAGACTATTTTGCCCCCAGGCCTTTTGCGCTTCCCTTAAAGCAGTTTTAAACAGTTTCACATTTTTCTCTTCCCTACTTGCTTCTTCTGATCATATTGCTTTTCCTTCTTCTTGCATTCCTCATCGTCCAGAAGTTCTTTCTATCGCTCCAGCGTGTTTCGTTCCTGCTCGAATTTTCCTGATAATCCAGGTAACCACTGTTTTCTTTCTGCCTCAATGGTTCTTTTGCATGTTCATTGTAGGCATTTTTCGTGCTTGTTTTTGCTTATTGTGTATAGACGCACTTTCTTTTCATCGATTATGGTGTGCCATGGGGGGGTTACTGTTATTGTTCTGGCCTTGGTTTTGTTCAATCCCCCTTTTAGCTATGGCGTGTGGGTTTTTGGGTTTTTCCTGGCTTCCGACCTCATGGACTAACCGCGTGGTGCCCCCACTGTAGGTATGCCTCGTGTCGTTAGCCGGGCTTCTAGTTCCGCCGTGGGTTACGACCCATATGCTTAGGTTGTTTCCGACCTCAGGCACTCCCCCAATCAGATGGGTGAGGAGGAGCTCACGGAATTTCGTCAGGCTGAGTACCTTTGTGGGGGTACCGACGAGGAGGCTAATTACGACGTTTATGTCCCTGCCCCTCACGAGCGGCTGTATGAGATTAATTTCAACGCCCCCCGGGTTGCCGATTGGATATGGTTTTACAAAGCCATGTTCACCCAGGTTGGGGTTCGCATCCCTTTTTCCCCCTTTCAAATGAGCCTCCTTAATCAGATATCGGTGGCGCCCTCTCAGTTGCATCCGAACAGTTGGGCTTCCATCCGCTGCTTCGAGATGGTATGTGAGTACCTAGAATTGCCGGTGTCTGTTGACGTTTTCCTCTACTTTTTTAATCTAACGAACCCTTCGAAGGAGGGGAAACACAAGAAAGGGTTCATGTCCTTCCGGTCTGCCCAAGGCCGAAGGATTTTTGGCTTGTTCGAGGACTCCTACCATGGGTTTAAGGACAAGTATTTTAAGGTTCGTCCAGTTAAAGGTCGTCACCCTTTTTGGTTGTCCTTAGAAAAGGACCGCCTCATCCCGACATATTGGAGCTTCGGGGCGGGGTCTAACCCTTTTATCAAGGTTACCTATAAGGGGATGTCAGCTGTGGATCGGCGGATAGCCGACATATTGTGGGCAGTTCTTGGGAGAAATAATGTGAATCCTCATCTCCTAATGGGTAACCGGGAGGCCGCCCGAGATTATATTCGTGAGTTTCTCTTGTCGTGTAGCCGTTCGTCTGACTGTTTACTCTTGCTTTCACTAACTTGTTCATTTTCCATTTTTGTTTGTAGTGGGACTTTCTGCCGAAGTAACCGGCATGGATAACTTGTTCCACACCTTCCTTCAAGAGGACGATGGTGGGGAGACTGGAGGACAGACGGCAGCGGTTTCTGCTGGCGGAGCGGCCCAGACGGCACCCCCTCCTCCCGATGATGTCGTGACCACGAATGTCGCCACTCTGACATCTGCGTCCCCAATTCCTCCGGAAGTGCCTATTCCTGGACACTCGTCTTCTTCACGTCGGGAGGAGGAGGAAGAGCTGTCTGTTATCCCTACTCCCAAAAGACAGAGATCGCAGTCTAGTCCCGAGGGGGTCCTGACTGTTATGGAAAGGAACTTTGATGCCGGGGCGTTCATAGATGCCCAGTTGCTTCCGGGCACAGAGGAGCATTTCCATGGCACTGACCTTTCAGGGCAGGCTCGGTGGATGTACCGCACCCTCCTTCGCGGCGCGGCCATAGCCCAAAAGGCTGAGTTTGAGCTTTGGGGTATGGCCTCGCTTCGTCGGAAGCTTGAGTCTGCAGCCGCTGCCAATAATAAGTACAAAACCCAAGTTGAAACGCTTCAAGGGCGGTTGGTCAAGGCGGAGAATAAACTCGAGGCCACCGAGAAAAAGACTGCTTCGGCAGAGGAGAAGTTAAAAACCGCCGACGCATCTGTATCTCGTCTGACGGAGCAAGAGATGACCTTGAAGAGCCAGCTGAGTGCCGCACAAGGTCGGGTGTCCGCTTTGGAGAGAGAGCGGGATGAAGCGGTTGCGACCGCTAAGGCTGCTCGGGATGAGGCTGAGATATTCAAGCAGAGGCATAAGGAGGTTAAAGAGCAGGGCAAGAATGCGATTTTCATGACTGAAGATGCCCTCAAAGCTCAAGTGAAGATTGTTGCTCCTGACTTCGATGTGTCGGCAATTGGCGTTTTCAAAACCATCAAGGATGGGAAGATTGTCGACATATCGAAGAAATGATATTTGTAATGCCGAATTCTTCTTTTTTGTTGAACCGTTGTATCGCAACTTTTGGTACCCGTAAATGGGTTTGTTGGATCGTTTGCATGCTTGTTTAATTGCTTGTTTTATTTGTCTGTTGGTTTACTTGCTTTTGCCGTCATGGCGTTTTTTCTTGTTATGGCCATTTATTATGCTTTTGGCCTGAAGGGCTCCCGGGGTGATCAGTCCCGGGGCCGTGTATCCTCATTTGCATAGTGGTCGTTTAAAAAGTTAAATACATTAAGAAAACATAGGCAAATATGGCATGTGACAATTGAACAGGTCTAATTAATGTAACAAGGACATTGAGGTGCTATTACAAAGTAAGTAGCTTAGGAATAAAACCTTCTTAAGTTATCTGCATTCCATGTCCTCGGGACTTCCTTACCGTTGAGTCTTTCTAGCTTGTACGCGCCTTTACCGATCACCTCTTTGACTCGGTATGGTCCTTCCCAATTTGCCGCTAGTTTGCCTTCTCCAGGGGTAACCGGCCGACGTCATTACGCCTCAAGACGAGGTCGTTTTCTTCGAACTTTCTTTTGAGTGCTTTGGCGTTGTATCGCAAGGCCATTCTTTGCTTTAGCACTGTCTCAGCCAGGTGGGACATTTCCCTGGCTTCATCTATCATGTCCTTCTCCACAGCTTCCTCTACTCCCTTCAAGAGTAGTCGCGGGCTCGGCTCCCCGATTTCTACGGGTATCACCGCGTCTAACCCATACGTTAATCGGAAGGGGGTCTCTTTAGTGGAGGATTGCTCGGTTGTACGGTAGGACCAGAGAACCGAGGCGAGCTCGTCGGCCCAAGCGCCCTTCTTATTGTCCAACCGCTTCTTGTGTCCTAGCAGGATGATCTTGTTTGCGGACTCGACCTGCCCGTTTGTTTGTGGGTGTTCCACCGAGGAGAACCTCTGTTTTATGCCCAGGCCGGTGAGGAATTCTGTGAATTTCTTATCGGTGAACTGTGTCCCGTTGTCCGAGATGACGGTTTCCGGGATACCGAATCGCGTTATGACCTGCCTCCACATAAATTTCCTGCAATTGGACGAGGATATGCTGGCCAGTGGTTCAGCCTCTATCCATTTTGTGTAGTAGTCAATAGCGACTATGAGATACTTGACTTGCCCGGGGCCGACGGGGAAAGGTCCCAAGAGGTCGACTCCCCATTGTGAGAATGGCCGGGAGGACGTTAGTAAGCTGAGCTCAGAGGCTGGTGCCCGGTGGAAGTTGGCGTTTTCTTGGCACTTGACACACTTCCTAACAAATTCCTTGGAGTCAGCCATCATCGTTGGCCAATAGTATCCAGCTCGGATTAATTTTCTTGCTAGGACTTTGCCTCCTATATGGTGACCGCAGCACCCCTCATGGATTTCGCTGAGGACGTAATCCGTCTGGTCGGGGTGCAGACACTTCAGCAGGGGATGGTTAAAACCTTTCCTGAACAACTGACCCTGGATGATGGCATATCTGGCTGCTTCCCTTCTCAGCTTCTTAGCATCCTTTTCGTTGCCAGGAAATTTTCCGTTTTCTAGGAAGTCGGTGATGGGGTCCATCCACGAGGGGTTTAGTTTCGAGAGGTGTAGGGTGATTGCTGGTTCCTTCATCATTCCTTGGATTAAAGATCGGTTGCCTTCTCCCGGTTTGGTGCTAGCTAATTTCGACAAGAGGTCCGCTCGTGTATTCCTCTCTCTCTCTCGGAACATGGTGGATCGTGACTTCTTCAAACTTTCGGCTCAAATCCTTTACTTTTTCCAAGTATTTTTGTAACAGCGAGTCCCTGGCTTGGTAGCTCCCGTTCACTTGGGAGGTGACGACTTGTAAATCGCTGCATATCTCCAGCCTTGTTGCCCCGACTTCTGCCGCTAGGGTTAGGCCTCCTATAAGGGCTTCATATTCCGCTTGGTTGTTTGAAATGGGAAATTCGAACTTAATCGACTGTTCGTACACGACCCCGACCGGGCTCTCTAGGATGATCCCGGCGCCCCCGGACGTTTGGTTAGAGGCCCCGTCCACATGGAGCCTCCACCGTGTGCCCGTTTCTTTGGCTGGTTCTCCCGTCACCTCTACTAGGAAGTCCGCCATCGCTTGCGCCTTGATTGCTTGTCGAGGCTCGTACCGTATGTCGTATTGGGAGAGTTCAATGGACCACGTCATCATCCTTCCAGCCAGATCCAGTTTCTGGAGTACTTGCCGGATTCCTTGGTCCGTCCTTACGACAATCTGGTGACTTTGGAAGTACTGTTTTAGTCTCCTCGAAGTGGTCAAGAGTGCCAGAGCTAGCTTTTCTAGCTTGACGTACCTTAGTTCTGCCCCTTGTAGCGCCCTGCTCACGAAATAGATTGGCTGTTGAGCTCTTCCTTCCTCTCGCACTAGAACCCCGGCCAGGGCTTCTCCTGTTATGGCGAGGTACAAGTATAGTGGCTCACCGTTCTTTGGCTTTCCGAGAACAGGGGGTGCGGCTAGAACTTCTTTGAAGTGTTTAAAGGCTTCTTCACATGCGGGCATCCATTCGAACGCTATTCCTTTCTTCATGAGGTTAAAGAAGGGCAGGGCCTTTGCTGCCGATGCTCCGAGAAACCTGGATAACGAGGACAGCCGTCCCGCCAACCTCTGGACGTCCTTGATGCAACCTGGGCTCTTCATCTGGAGTATCGCTTGGCATTTCTCCGGGTTGGCTTCTACCCCCCTCTGGGTTATCATGAATCCAAGGAATTTTCCAGCTTCCATGGTGAAGGCACACTTCATGGGATTGAGCCTCATGCCGTATCGTCGGAGAGACTCGAATACACTTCTCAAGTCATTCAGAAGGTCCCCGGGTTGCGCAGTTTTCGCGAGTATGTCATCTACATAAACTTCCACTGTTTTGCCTATGAGGTCGCCGAATATTTTGCTCATCAGCCTTTGGTATGTTGCTCCTGCATTTTTTAGGCCGAATGGCATTACCCTGTAGCAGAAGGTTCCTCCCGGCGTTATAAACGCTGTTTTAGCTTCGTCAGGCCGGTGCATCGGTATTTGGTTGTAGCCAGAGTAGGCATCCATGAAGCTCAGATACCGATAGCCCGCTGCCGCGTCGACGAGCGCATCTATGTTTGGATGGAGAAAGCAGTCTTTAGGGCATGCTTTGTTGAGGTCGGAGTAGTCCACGCACATTCTCCATTTACCGTTGTGCTTCTTAACTAGCACTACATTCGAGAGCCAGGTCGAATAGTCTAGTTCCCGTATGAAGCCGGCCTCAAGGAGGTTGGCCGTCTGCCTGGCTACCTCATCCGCCCTTTCACATGACATCTTTCTCCTCCTCTGAGCTACCGGATGGGCTTCTGCTTTGACGGCTAGGTGATGTGACATGACTTCGGGGTCTATGCCCAGCATGTCGGCCGGTGTCCAGGCGAACAAGTCGGCATTGGCCTTGATAATTTCTACCAGGGGTTCCTTCAGTTCTTGTGAAAGATTTCTATTGACAAAGGTGAACTTGTCTTCCGTGTCACCGATCCTGCACTTCTCCAAATCCCCCTCCGGTTCTGGTCTGGGTTTGTCGTCCACCCTGGCATCCAAGTCGGCCAGGAACACTCTTGATGCTTCTTTGGATTTCTTCCTTAAGGAGAGGCTGGCGTTGTCGCAAGCGACCGCCGTCTCTAGGTCTCCCCTTATGGACCCTACAGATCCGTCGTCGGCGACAAACTTCATGATTAGTAACTTTATGTTGATTATTGCCTCAATATCGTTAATCGTCTTTCTTCCCAAGATGATGTTGTAGGCCGTTGAATCTTGGAGAACCACGAATTCTGCCATTGCCGATCTTCGGCCGTGGGCCTGTCCCACGGAGATCGGCAGGGATATTATTCCATCTGGCTTGATGAAGTGGTCACCTAATCCGATGACCCCGTGTTGGTGAGTTGATAGGTCGGCATCCTTCAATCCCAGGGCGTCGAACACGTTGCGGAACATGATGTTGGAGTCTGCCCCCGTGTCAACGAGGATCCGCTTTACGAGCCCTATTCCTACCCTGGCTGTAATGACCATTGGTGGGTTTTCAGGGGCTTCGTCGAACCACTGATCTTCCGGGCCGAATGAGATAGACGGGGGCTTTTTGGAGTTTCGCATTGGCACGACGGAGACCGCCAGGATCTTGGCGTCTTTCTTGTGTGCCGACCTTGACCTTGGTGCTGCGTTCTTGGCAGTCACTACGTTTATCACGGTGAGCCCGTGGTCTTTTTCTTCTGGCTCTTGTCGTCGCTTTGTCGACCGGGCCTTCCCCTCTTTGTCCTGATCCCGAAGCCGCCTTCTCGGCTCCCTTATAAGATGGGAGAATTATGAAAGTTTACCGTCCCTGATGGCTTGTTCTAATGCATCCCTCAAGTCAAAACAGTCCTGTGTTTGGTGGCCATAGCCCTTGTGGTAGTCACAGTAGAGGCTCTTGTTTCCCCCCGTACGGTCCTTGAGTGGTCGAGGCTTCGACAAGATCCCTCTCTCGGCTATTTGTTGGTAAACTTCCACGATGGGGAGGGAGAGCGGGGTGTAGTTTGTGAACTTCCCGATTCGGGGAAATGGTCTGGGTGCTTTGCCCGGCCCTCCCTCTTTGGCCTGTTCTTTCTGCCTCTCCCCACTGCCCTGCTGCCTCGGTTGGTTGTAGCCGTAGTGCCGTTTGTTGGCGGCTATGACCTGACTGACTTCCTCATCATTTATATATTCCTTAGCCACCGTTTCGATTTCGTGCATCGTCCAGACCGGTTTCGTGGTTAGGTGTTTTCGGAAGTCTTTGTTGAGGAGGCCATTCGTCAGACAGAGGCTGGCCACGGAGTCGGTTAGGCCGTCAATTTTCAGGCATTCGTCGTTAAATCGGTCCAGGTATTTTCTGGTCGGCTCTCCTTGTCTCTGGGTTATCCCCAGAAGGTTGATTGGGTGCTTTGCCTTCGCTATTCGTGTTGTGAATTGGGCTAGGAAAGCACGGCTGATGTCCGAAAACCTATGGATGGACTCCTGCGGGAGGCCGTTAAACCATCTGATCGCGGGTCCTGCCAGAGTTACCGGGAAGGCTCGGCATCTCACCTCGTCCCCTACTCCCTCCAGATTCATCCTGGCTTCGAAGGCCGTTAGATGTTCCAGGGGGTCTTGAGTTCCATCGTACCTCATGTCCGTTGATTTGTCGAAGTGCTTCGGCAACCGGACTTCGAGGATAGATCGGTGGAACGGGGTGGCGCCCATTATCACGGGTTGCCGTGTCCTCTCGGACTTCTCTTCCCCATCTTCGCGACCTCGACCCGAGCGGCGCGTTTCCTTGCCCCAGAAGTAGATGATTGTGTCATTTCGTCTTCTCGGAATGGGTGATTCTTCACGAGTACTCTCCGCTTCCGTTCGGGATGCTGAGGCGCGTCGTAGGCGGCTTCGATGAGAATCCCTCTCTTGGCTTTCAGGGATGGGGAGTAGCTGGGATCGGTGGTCCGGCGGTCGTGCTCTTGGTCGGCCAGTTGCCGTTCCAGGTTCTGGACCCTGTGGCGTAGCTCCTGCATTATTATGGCGCTGTCGGTGCCTGTTCCCCCAAAAGGTCGAGTCCTTGTGCGTGGTTCGGTGCGTTGTCGGGGGGACCCTCGCCGTCCCCTTAGTGAGGCGACGGAGGCTGCCCCTTCTGCTCCGGCTCCTCGGCCTTGGTCTCCGGGACCCGGCACGACGTCCATTTAAGCGTTTCCCCACAGACGGCGCCAATGTTCGGTTGTCGGTTACCGGACAGTTCGAGTAGGTGTTTGAGGTGGTGAGAACACTTCAATCGTGACCGTGCTGGGTTTGGATCTGCCGGGTAGTCGGGCTCTCGTTGCGGGAGGAGAGGGGGGTGCCACCTGCAAAGACACTCCGACGCTCTAGTCAGCTAGTGTGCAGGCGGGGAAATGGTTAGGTGGAAAAGTGTGACATACCTCGAGGGAAGGGCGAATCCTTCCCTATTTATACCGTGTCAGAGGTGGGCCCTGGGGGGACAGGCCCATTTTCCCCGAAGCTTCCTTGACTGTGTTGGTGGGATGATGAGGACGCCCGTCCTGGCACCGTGGCGAGCGCTGAGGGCTCGATTGCTCGGGTCGGGTTCTCTACGGGTCGGGCCGACCCGTTAGTGGTCTGGGTCGGACCGTAACAATATATATATTTTTTACTATATATGGCCGGTCGGATATTGACCTACAAGAAGGCTAGATATTTGTTTTCTGTTCATTAATACACAACAAATACATTACGTATATATAAAAAATTAATTATTAAATTATAAATATAAATATTAAAATTTTTATAAATTTTTTTAATAAATATAGTTAATAAAATTTTTATTTGATTAAAATAAATTATAATATATATTTATATATAAATATATAATAATTATTTTTTTATGAATTGAGATATTATATGGTGCATTTGGCGTGCATTCAAATGCATTCAAATGCAACAACCATGGATGGCTGCATCCACAAGAGATTTGGATGGTCGGGTATTGACCAACACCTAGCTAATTAAATGTGTTTTTTATGTATTTGTTTTTAACCGTTACAATACTACCTACTACTATACCTACAATTGTTTAAAAAATCTTTAAAGGAATTGTTTTATTGGAATAAAAGAGATTTAAATATATAATAATTATTTAACATAACTACTCTCATAATTTTTACATAAAAATAATAATTAAAAATTATTAATTAAATAATTTGATATATTTAACTAAATTACTTAACATAATATATATTTATATATAAGCTATTATTTTCATATGAAATTATTTTTATGTAAACTACTACTTTAACATAATTATAATTTAAAGAAAATTTAGTTTTTTATGATATTTATTAATTTGATAAGTTAAGAATTAATCTATTATAAATTTAATTTTTATTTAAAAAATTATTATTTATCAATTAATTATTACATATATAAAAAATAATTTAAATTCTTAAAATTTGCTTAAAGATAACAAATAAAGTGACTACTGGATAACTCAAATTAGTTATACACTTATTACAAGTAATGCCTTGTGTACAAGAACTTGAGATGGTGTGAAGTATATGCACTTAGTTTGCATTTAAATATCGGTTATTGTATTTGTGTTATTTTAGCCATTGTTATTGATTTTTAAAGAGAAAACCTTTTTCGTGGAGTAAAAATTTTTTATTTATAGAATAATCACTTGGTCGTTAAACTGAAAAAAACTAAGAGATTTGAATTCTCTAAAATTTGAATTTTATTTTAGAGAGTAAAGTATGATCTTTTACTATTGATTTTATAAGTGGGACCAAAAATAAATATAAAAGAGAAACTATTTAAGGGTAGAAGATCACACTTTACTCTCTAAAATGAAATTTAAACTTTAGAGGATCTAAATCTAAAACTAAGTAACAGTTTCGATAAACAATTTAATTAAATTTTTTAAAAAAAATAATTTAAAATATAAAAAATTATATTAAAAATGTTACGGACTCAAATTTTGGTCTTAATGGTCCAACGACAATTTAACTCTCGAGCTTAATTCGTCTTCTTTCAGTCCAAGAATTTGAAACCTATCGAATAATCATAAAACACTAATCAATATTTAAATTTAAACATTTTTTTTTATCTTAGCAAGCCCAAGGATAAAATAAGACAGCAGGAAGCCACAACTTTCTCCAAATATGTTACATTCACAATCTTAAAATTTTACCTCTTATATTTATTCCGACTTAAATATTAGAATAATATTTTTATAGGTCATCTCTCATCATTCACTTGATTGAACTGGAGACTATAAAACTCACAATCCTGCCGGATTGTAAATTTTATCATTTAAAATAACTTACAAATAAAAAATATTTTATAAATAAGTTATTTTGTATTTGATTTTTTAATCATAAAAATATTTATTTTAAGAAAAATAAAAAAAATTATTATAAGAAAAGTATTTTTTTTAACTTTTCCATAAGTATTTTAAACGATTTTTTAAAAACTTATAAGTTAATTTTAAAAATTATATCTAATATTAATGTTGTAACTTTTCATAAGTAGTTAAAAATAAAAATAAAGTTACTTATACACATATCTAAACTTTAAATAAAGAAGGAAAAAAAATATATAAATAGAACAATAAAAATCGAAATAAATTTGCACCTAACTTGAACGTTAGAGTTTTTGTAGATACAACTTTCACTATGAAAATGATAAACTCAAGACATTAAAAGCTCCAAATAGGATAATAATAACAATCTCATATTTCTAACCGAGTTTTTCTATAAATTTTGTTCAGCTAAATGGTGTCGTCTCTTAGAATGCGTGGTTTGTCACAATCTTTTCATTTTGAGTTCTATCCAAGATTTAAAAATTATAATTTTCAAACATTTAAATTACTTAGTTTGGGTATAAAATTAATCTTTATTATTTTTTTTATTAAAAATTAAAAAAATTCATAAAAGAAAACAAACAAGATCAATTTCTCAAAATAATTTTAATTATATTAAAATTTATATCATATTATCATATCTCATTACAAATGAGTTACACAATACATGTTCATAAGATGAATAATATACTTAAATATATAAAAAATATTAAAAAGTATGGTTGAATCAACCTTAAAAAATTGCAATGCCTTTTTTTTTTTTTTGTCTTTGCTGCTATTGTGTATTTATTTTACTCTGGACAGATAAGTTTTTGTCTGCCATTGCCGAGGTTGTGGAATCATATAGGATTCAAGTATTTAGAAACTCGAGAACTACAATGATCGGCGCTACGATGGAAAAAAAAAAAAAACTCATGTACCTAATATAAATAAAGTAAAAAAGAACATTGATTATTCAAATAAAAATAAATCAAAGATACTTATGATTTCGTCATCATTAAAAAGACCTTGATAATTCATGGAATTTTTTTTAGAAAAAATAGATTTAAACAAAATTTAACACTTGATATTTCTAAAAGTGTGATGGCTTGTCTACGTTAATAATATGTTGACCGAAACTAATTGAACGACTCTTATTATTATTTATTTAATATTGCTTTCTAGAAGGTGTAAGGTGTAGAAAGGTTTTAAACCTATAATGTCACAATTAAAATATAAATTTAACTAACATATTGTTGAGATTAGAAATTCAATTAGAGTATATACCTATTTTTGTCCTCAAAGAATTTTAGATTGGATACTTTATTTTTCAATTAAAATTAATTATTCGATTGGTTCCTAACAATTAATTCCGTCAGTCACTTAGGTCCTTTACTCCGTTAACTTTAACGGAGGACAAAACAGTCCCTGACAATTCTAACAGGGGACAAAATGGTCCCTGACAACTCTAACAGGGGACAAAATGGTCTCTGACAACTCTAACAAGGGACAAATGATCCCTGACCCCTTTATTCGAAAACGACACTATTATTCCCCAATTTTTATCATATCTCGCATAATCCTAATATTCATACTCTCCTTCTTCACCTTCACAGTCTTCTTTTCCATCTTTTTCTTCCTCCTCTTTAACTCCAAGATTAAGCCATGGTGTAATTGTCACACGTGTCGCACCTACCTCAACATGTCATGGACCACACACTTCCTAAATCTTTTTGACTCGTACATCCATCCCCTCTACACTTCACCCACCAAAAGCATCCACTTTCACGTCTTCGATCACATCACCTCCAACCCCGACACGTCCACGACATCCTCAAGACCAAGTTCCACAACTACTCCAAGGGTACACCATTCTCCACTCTCCGACAAGCAATATAGATTGTTGGACATTAGGACATCATGAGAAGATTCTCCTTCGACATCATATACAAATTCTCATTTAAAATAGACACCGAATGATTCATTCCTTCTTTTCCAGAGTCCAAGTTGGCAGACAGCTTTGACCTCACATCCAAGCTATCAGTACAACGAACAATGTCGCCGTTGCCACTCATATGGAAACTGAAGCGATTACTGAACATTGGTTCAGAGAAGAAGTTGAAGGAAGAGATCGGAGTGGTGGACAATGTGGTCATGGTGATGATAGGGCAGAGGAAGAGGGAGATGGCAATGACGACGACGGGTCTTAACAAATCAGACTTGCTGTCAAGATTCATGGGATCCATCGAAGACGATAACTAGTTGAGAGACATAGACATTAATTTCCTGAATATGAATTGGTTGAGAACAAGTTGAGGATTTTTTTTCTTGTGAACATTAAATTTATAGAGTGTGCATTATGTAGTTTGAAGTTATAGTGTTAGACTGCTAGTGTTATGCGAGATATGATGGAAATCGGGAGAGAACAGTGTCGTTTCCGAACAGAGGAGATCAGGGACCATTTTGTCCCCTGTTAGAGTTGTCAGGGACTATTTTATCCTCCATTAAAGTTAACGGAGTAAAGGACCTAAGTGACTGACGGAATTAATTGTTAGGGACTAATCGAGTAATTAATTTTAGTTGGGGACTAAAGTGTCCAGTCTGAAATTCTTTGAGGACCAAAATGGGTATATACTCAATTAATTAATATAATTGATGATGACAAACATTTGATTATTGAACTAATTACCTAATTAGTTTTAATTATTTTGGTTAAGTGATGCAGGCCAAAAATAAGTGTTGTAGCAGCCCAATGTTAAACAAAAGAAATCTGCTGGTAAGCTCAATGGTAAGTGAAAATAAACCAAGCCCAAGTCATCCATCTCAAGCAAAATTCGTTAAGAAGTAAAGGCAAGGAACCAATGGGCTGAACTTGAGTAGAACCTAATCCAAGCCCGATTTGATTTCAGCAAATTCCTCCATTTTGCTTCCAAAGCAACGTTCTTTTTCTCTGTCTCAGTCAAATCAAAGAAGCAAGAGAAAGTGCTTAGTTCCTAAGCTAGTCACAGAAGAAGAAGGAAAGAGAAGGTTAAGCAAGGAAGATTAAGGTCAAATCAACCATTTCAAACCACATCAAGAAAATATCAGAAGCTAAAAGGTAACCCATTTCCTTATGCATGCTTCATATCTTCTTCTTTCCTCTTTCCAACTCTATGCTTAATCCGAAATGGGATACAAAGGAAAGTTAATTTCTGTTCCTCACTGCTGTGTATCTACGGTCACAAGTGATTCTTGGGGACCAAGTAGTTTCTCAATGGCTCAGATTTAGTTTACCATTGAAAGACTTTTATGGTTGTTGTTTTCTGGCTTTCGGTCAATAAGAGAATGTCAGAAGGAAAGTTTCTACTTTGAGGATTAATGAAAAAAAGTGAGTTTGTGGGTTGGTGAAGCACAGTGCTCAAGAAGTTGATCTAGGAAGAGTAACGAAGCAACATGCAAGGAGATAAAAGAAGTCTTGCTGTTCATTCAGAAGCCAAGGAGAGAAAACTAGAGCTTGGTGAGTGTTGTTCTGTGAAGAGTTCCCTGAAGAAGTTCCTCTACTTGGATAATGCTTTCTTTCAAAGAAGCATTCGGCCAATATTGAAGAACCAAATCAGAGACTTGCAAATCTGGTTATCACATAGCAAAGAGGCTGTTGATGAAGTCAATCTTCTTCATGTTTTACAGATTGTAATGTACTTTTCTATGTTTATCTTTCTGTAATTTCTTGAGTGAAAAGGCATATTGAGAGAGCTCAAGTAAAAGCCATGAGTGGAAAGAGGCTGAGTGATACACTTGAAAGAAAAGCCTAGAGTTATTTTCACATTTCTTTAGATAAGTTTGTGTCTTGTATCCAGTACCAGTGAGGTACCCCTTTCTTAGTTGGGTGAGCACTAAGAGTGAAGAGTTAGGTATTAGCATAACCGATGTCAAGTTAGGTTAGAACTTGAGTGTGAAAGGATTGTGTCAATCCTGTGTAATTGGTGTATGTAATACTTTTAACTATAGTAGAAATTCCTCCATTGTTGTGGAGGAGATTGGACGTAGGTTGCATAGCACAAGGCAATCAAACCAGATACATGCTGGTGTTAGCTTTTCTCTTCTCTGTTGTGTTCTGTTTTCTGATATTCATGAGACAAAAATAAATTATCTCATAAATTTTCTGCTGCTGAGTTCAAACAGAATCAGATATGAAAGATTGTTGTAAAAGGTCATTTTAGAAATTAAAAGGAAAGGCATAAATTCAACCCCCCTTCTCTAAACCTACCACAACCTTCAATTGGTATCAGGAGCTAGGGTCTCAAGAATCAAGCTTAACTGCTTGGAGCAAAGATCCAATGGCAAACAACTTGGACACAATTATAGTTGCCTACACCCTCACTGAAGGCTAGTCAAACAACCGGCCACCTTTCTTCAATGGGAAGAACTATGCCTACTGGAAAGAGAGGATGAGGATCTTCATCTAATCCATTGACTACAACATATGGAAAATTGTTGTGAACGGTCCCAAGATTCCAACAAAAAATAAGTGCTGATGGAGTGGTGACTCCAAAAGAAGAAGCTGAATGGAATGAGGACGACAAGAAGAAGATAGAGCTTAATGCTAAAGCCATCAACCTTCTTCACTGTGCTATTAGCTTTGAAGAGTACTGAAAGGTGTCTAGATGCAAGATAGCCAAAGAAATCTGGGAAAAACTCTAGGTTACACACGAAGGCACTAAACAGGTCAAAGAAACGAGGATTGATATGCTGCGAAAAGAGTACGAAATGTTTAACATGAAGGATGGAGAAAGCATTGATGAAGTGTTTGAGAGATTCTCAATCATAATCAACAACCTTGATGCTATAGGTACAAACTACACAGAACAAATCCTAGTGAGAAAATTCCTTAGAAGCCTCACAAAAGAATGAAAAACTACTGCCACTGTCCTAACCGAGAGTAACAACCTAATCCCTATAACCTATGATGAGTTGAGAGGAAAACTCCTTGCCTATGAAACCACACACAAAAACCTGGACTAAAAAAAAAAGGGAATAGCCCTCAAGTCAAAAATAGAACCAAAAGAGAGTGAGTCTAGTGATGGTATTTCAGATGATGAGCTTATGTTTTTTGCTAAGAGATTTAGAAGGATGATGAAGAGCAAGGGCAAATACAAGGGTTCAAGCTCAAAGGAACACAAGATGGACTTGAGCAAGGTGACGTGTCATCATTGCAAGGAGGTTAGACACTTCAAGCTAAACTGTCTAAAGCTCAAGAAAGAGGACAAAGGAAAGAAAGAAAAAAGGAGAGTGCTCATGGCAGCTTAGGAGGATCTCGAGAACGACTCCAATGAGGAAGAAGACTTTGAAGGTGAAAACAAAGACTGTTTTATGGCTGGAAACAATAATTTTGATGAGGTAAATTACTTTGATTTGTCTATAAATGATTTACATGCTATTATTGATGATCTCACTTTAAACACCTTAAAACTGCTTGACAAGTACAATGAGTGCAGATCTAAAAGAGATGTGTTAAGAGCTGAAAATAAATTTTTAAAAGAAAAAGGGAAGGAAACTGAATGTTCTTTGGATATTATTGAAGAAAACAAATTTCTAAAATCTAAACTTGAAAAATTAAAAGAAAAGCACATTGTGGATCCTTCTCATGAGTTAATTGCTGAAAATGAAAGATTAAATGATATGATTAAAAGATTGAATGGTGACTTAGCAAAATTTGCTCAAAGTTCTAGTAACTTGGACAAATTACTTGCAAGCCAAAGACCATTATTTAAAAAATCTGGCTTAGGTTATATAGCCAAGGAAAGTGCAGTCTTCAATGATTCCCCTATGAAATTTGTGGTTTCTTCATCAAATACTAAATCCACACCAAACAAATCTGGTATTGGATATATTCCAACATTTGAAGAAAAATTTGATCAAGTATACACAAGTGAAATTGAGCCTTCACCAAGAACCGAACCTAGTTCAAACAGGCCAGGTTTGGGGTACATTTCGAAAAATGAGGTTGCTTTCAAGAAACCACCATTTTACAACAAAACCTTATACTCGAAAAGTCCAAAAGTTAAAAAGAATTCTGGTGAAAATGCTTTTGCAAAGAGGAACAATTTTAATAAAAATCAATTTTTCAAAAGAAATGCACCTCTTCCAAAAACCAGAAAATTTAAACCCTTTAATCATTTCCAGCAAAATAACTCACCTCAATTTCAGCAATACACATCAGAAAATCATTGTGTAAATTGCAAGAAATTTGGTCACTCATATGCCCAATGTTTCATTAAAAAGAGAGTTGTGGGAAATAAAATTTACAATGTTGTTTGTGATTTTAATGCACTTGGGCAACTAAGATGGATTAACTTCAAAGGATCCAAATTAATTTGGATACCTAAGGTTACTTAAAGTTTCTCATGCAGATTTGCCTAACATCCAAGAACAAGAAAGATATGTGGTACTTGGATAGTGGATGCTCAAAGCACATGACTGGAAGGTCAACTTACTTCATCAAACTAAACAAGTATGACGGGCGTTTTATGACCTTTGGAGATGATGAAAAAGGTAAAATAATTGATATTGGAAAAGTAGGTAATGAACAATCTACTTTCATTGATGATGTATTTTTGGTATGTGGTTTAAAGCACAATCTTTTGAGTATAAGTCAGTTGTGTGACTTAGGATATTTGGTGACTTTCAAAAGGCTTGAATGCTGTGTTATAAATGAAAAGACAAATGAAGTGATTTTTGTTGCCAAGCATTGTAATAATGTGTATAGACTTACCCTTGATGAACTCAAGGATCAAAATGTAGCTTGTTTTCATTATAAAGAATCTGGAAAGTGGTTGTGGCACAAGAGATTGGGTCATGTAAGTATGTTTCAAATAAACAAACTTATGAAGAAAATATTAGTAAGAGGCCTTCCTTTGATAAAGTTTGACAAAGACATCACTTGTAATGCTTGCCAAGTGGGAAAACAAACAAAATGTTCATTTAAACCAAAGGAAGACATCTCTACTAAAAGGCCACTTGAGTTGCTACACATTGATTTATTTGGCCTAACAAGAACTCAAAGCCTAGGTGGTAAACATTATAGTTTAGTGATTGTTGATGACTACACTAGGTTTGGTTGGGTTCTATTTCTTGCACTTTAAAATGAAGCCTTTTCGGCCTTTGAACCTTTTTGCAAGAAAATTCAAAATGAAAAGGATTTGAAGATCTCTTCTATAAGAAGTGATCATGGAACTGAATTTGAAAATAATTTATTTGAATCCTTTTGTGAGGAATTTGGAATATCTCACAACTTCTCTTGTCCAAGGACACCACAACAAAATGGTGTTGTGGAAAGAAGAAATAGAAGTATTCAAGAAATGACAAGAGCTATACTTTGTGAGAGCAATGTTCCAAAATTCCTTTGGGCTGAAGCGGTTAACACGGCTTGCCACATTTTGAATAGACTATCATAAGGAAATTTTTGAAGAAAACCCCTTATGAACTTTGGAAAGGCTACCCACCAAACTTAGACTACTTACATATCTTTGGATGTAAATATTTTGTTCTAAATAACAAAGAAAATTTGGAAAAATTTGATCCAAAGGTATATGAGTGTTTATTTGTAGGATATTTCACAACTAGTAAAGCATATAGGGTTTATCATCCAGATGCTAGGATTATTGAGGAGTCCATATATGTTACATTTTATGATACTAACTTGGTGCAAAGTATTTTGGAAGACTATGATGCAGGGAATCAAGCTCAAAAAGACAATGAAACTGCACAAAATCATGAAAATAAAAATTTTGGACAAGCTGAACCAGAAATTGCATCTGCTGAAAATTCGAGAGACAATTCCATTTTGTCTCATGAATCTGAAGGAGATCCTAAAACCAGCAGTACCCAAAATCCCTTGGTGACTGATTCTGCCTCCAGGTCAACTAGACCTTGTGAATGGAGATTCTTGAAGAATTATCCTGAGGAATTTGTTATTGGAGACGTCTCTCATGGAGTTAGAACTCAGTCCTCAACTAGAAAGGCCAATGAAGAGACAAACATTGTTCTTCTCTCTCAAATGGAGCCTTAGAATGTCAAAGAAGTCCTTAATGACCCCTCTTGGGTTAAAGCAATGGAGGATGAGCTTTTTGAGTGAGAAGAACCAAGTGTGGACTTTGGTTCCAAGGCCAAGTGGAAAGAAAGTGACCGGCACCAAGTAGATTTTTCGAAACAAGCTAGGAGAGGATGGTAGCATTGCAAGAAGCAAAGCAAGGCTAGTGGCACAAGGATATAACCAAGAAGAAGGAATAGACTTTGATGAATCTTTTGCCCCTATTGCCCGAATGGAAGCCATAAGACTTCTCTTAGCTTATGCTGCGTTTTGTGGTTTTAAATTATATCAAATGGATGTGAAATATGCATTTTTGAATGGTGTGATAGATAGAGAAGTGTATGTGGAGTAGCCACCCAGTTTTGAAAATAAAGAGCATTCTAACCATGTTTTCAAATTATCAAAAGCTCTCTATGGTTTAAGACAAGCTCCTAGAGCTTGGTATGAGAGGCTAAGCTCTTTTCTTTTGAAAAATAGTTTTCAAAGAGGCACCACAGACACAACTCTATTCATCAAGAATTCTAATGATTCTTTCATTCTAGTCCAAATATATGTTGATGACATTATTTTTGGATCAGCCAATGAATTCCTTTGTTCTGAATTTGGAAAACTCATGACAAGTGAATTTGACATGAGTATGATGGATGAACTTAATTTTTTTCCTGGGCTGCAAATTAAACAAACTAAAAATGGTTTTTTTATTCATCAAGAGAAGTATGCCAAGGAACTAGTTAAGAAATTTGGTATGGAAAATGCCAAACTCATGGAAACTCCCATACACCCTAGTTCAAAATTAGATAAGGGAGAAACTGAGAAAGATGTGGATGAGACTAGGTATAGAGAAATGATTGGTTCTCTTATGTACTTAACTTCCTCTAGACCCGATATTGTGCAAAGTGTTGGATTGTGTTCAAGGTTCCAATCCAAACCAAAAGAGTCACATCTTTCTGCAGTTAAGAGGATCATTAGATATGTTCATGGCACATCCAATTTTCGTCTTTGGTATCCTAAGATTGATTATTTTTCTGCAGTTGGTTATTGTGATGTAGATTTTGTCGGTGATAGAGTTGATAGAAGGAGCACTTCAGGCTTATGTTGCTTCCTTGGATAGTCCTTAAATGTTTGGTCAAGCAAGAAGCAACCAACAGTGGCTTTATCCACTACAGAGGCTGAGTATATAGCTGCTCCTTCTTGTTGTTCTCAGCTTATGTGGTTAAAAACACAGCTTACCAATTATAAATTAAATGCTAAAAATATTCCTCTACTGTGTGATAATATGAGTGCCATTAATATTTTTAAAAATCCAGTTTTGCACTCTAGGACTAAATATATTGAAGTGAAATTTCACTCAATAAGAGAACATGTCCAAAAAGGGGATATTAGCATTCAATTTGTTAAATCGGAGGAGCAATTAGCAGATATTTTCACAAAACCATTTGCTGAGGATAGATTATATATGCTTAGGACTAGTCTAGGAATTTTAAGCCATGATTCTTTGTTCAAAAGTTACTGATTTATTTGTTAGAATTTTTGTCTCATAAATAGGGATGAGACAATTCTGGGAAAGTGAAGATTTGTTTCCTTCAATCAGCATGTTCTGGGCTTGTTGCAAGTGAAAGTTGATCTGGGCCAACGTAAAAAATCAGATCTAGAGTGGTCCAATGTGTTTCCTTAAATCCAACCATCTCTGGGCCCAATATGAATGTTACATGTTAATTTTTTTTGCTTGATATTTTTTTAAGTTTTCTTTGAAAAGGTTTTTCATTCTGGTTATTTTTTGGTCCACAAAGGTTTTTCAAAATTTGAAATTAATTTCCTGTTTTATTTTAAAATAAAATAAAATCTTTCTTTTATGAGGTCATGTCTTTTCAAGTCATATCAAAAGCTGATGCAGTTGCATGGTTTGTGAAAAACTTCTTTTGGGTACGGTTACCAACACTCCCTCTCTTCCCTCCATTAACTTCTCTTCAACTCCTCGGTTTCCTCCACTATCTTTACTGCGTCTCTTCCCTCAAAAGCCCGAAACTAACCAAATGAGGAAGAAAACCATTGCTAAAAGACCTCCTCGTGAAAAAGTTTACAAGCTTCCCACAAAAGCTTCAACTCGCTCTGAAGATCGAACCTTCACACCCTCACCTTCTCCTCCTACCTCTCCTCCAAGAACGGACCCCATGGCACGAACCAAGACAACACCCAGATATCCTGCCTCTGCCAAGCCGACGCCACCTCCAAAGGCTCCTCCATCAAAACCTGGTTCTTCAAAACCAAGCTCATCCAAAGACAAACGTCCAGTGGCTGAGGAACCAGTTCCCGAGCCAACTCATCCTAAATCTAGGTCAGTTCCTGTGCGTTCTCAAAGAGGTAAACCTCATCCTCCTCTCAAATCTGTTAGAGAACCAGATATTGACACATTTTCTCATAAATCCCACTTCATGACATCACACTTAAATATAATCCATATAGATTTAGGTCTGCCATGAACAATGATTTCTTTGAAGGAGTTGTTAAGTACCGTATCCTGTGTCCATCTTTTCTTACTGACTTACCAACTTTGAAAAAGAAACGCTTTCCTTTTGTTGAAAATCTGAAATTTTTGGATTGGAATCATCTCTTTAAAATAAAAAAGCCTGTTTATTCTCTATGGGTTCAAGAGTTTTATGCAAATCTGACATATCATGAAGGAACTGTTCACTCTTATGTTAAAGGTTGAGACATTGTCTTGAACAATGAAACAATCAATGATGCATTGAAGTATACTGGTGTTGGGCCTTGTGCTTACACTTCAGTTAAGTGGGATGAAGGTGTTGGTATTTCTTACAATGATGCATTGGCTCACATTTGTGAACATGTTTCTTTAATTAATGTCATCACACCCACTCACAAAGCCCTAGGATATGAACGTGCCCAGTTGTACCGAATTGTCAAAAACATCATACTTCCTCAAAGCGGTTCATATCAAAGGGTTTCTTACATAGATACACTTGTTTTATATGCCCTTCTCACTAAAACAGAAATTTCATTTGCATATTTGATGGTTAGATATATGTTTAACTCTATTTGGAAAAAGACAAAGCACTTCCTTACGACATGTTTCTAACTTGCATATTTGAATATTTTGGTGTTGACTTGACCAATGAGAATTATGAAAATAAACATTCATATCTAAAGGGAGGTGGTGCAGTGAAACAGCAAAAGGGACCTACTCGTTCAGAGAGAGTGGTCTTAGACGATGATGATGATGACTTTATTCCTAAGGAATCTCCTTCTCCTTCCACTGAATGTACTTCCATCTCCACTGGACAAAAATCTGCTCTGCTGAATGTTGTCAAAGATGTAGTCCAGGAGTTTGTCTCACAATTAAATCACATGATTGCCATGAGCAATGAGCAAAGGAAGCTAGCGAGCAAGCATGAAAACTTCCTCCGGAAGTCAAGAGATAGAGTGGCTGTGTTCATGACGTTCATTAATAACCTACAAAAGGATGAAGACCCTGCCACTAATGTTGATGAAGAAGTTGATTCGGAGAAAAATGGTTCTGATGCTTAGGATTGTCTCATCAAGCTGCTGCTGTTTTTGTCTCATAAAAACTATCTCGTTTGATACTTTGGAACTTATGTTTGTTATTTCTGGATAACCATATAACCATAAATACTGCTGCACTTCAGTTTAAATTCAGTTGATATTTTGGAATGTTATCTAACACTTTCTTGCAGAATTTAAGGTACTGTTTTTGTTTATCTTGCTTAATGTCCACCCTTGATGACAAAGGGGGAGTAATAGTACTGCTATTTATTTGCTGCTACTAATTTTTTTATTTTAAATTGTGAACTTTTGGTTGTTGCTGATGATAGTGTTGAGCATATAATTTTGTTTTGCAACTGTGCTGCTTTGTTTTCTTGCTGACTTAACATGTTGAACTTTGGGCCAGATTTTTTGTTACTGGTTGTCTAAACTCCCTTAGTCAAGATAAATATGTGTAGCTCTTTAATGTATTCTCTATAAGTACAATGTAAAACAGGAACAAAGAGGAGAGCCTAAACCCAGGGGGAGCTACTCTTGAAAAGGAAAGGGGGAGCAACACAAAAGCAAGTAACATCATTCAAAGGGAAGTTTCTCAACTTTACTAAAATTCAATTCTTTTGGTTAATGTTTAATCATGTTTGTCATCAAGGGGAAGATTGTTGAGTTAAAAAATTAATTAATATAATTGATGATGACAAATATTTGATTATTGAGCTAATTATCCAATTAGTTTTAATTATTTTGGTTAAGTAATGCAGGCCAAAAATAAGTGTTGTAGCAGCCCAATGTTAAACAAAAAAAAATCTGCTGGTGGGCTAAATGGTAAGTGAAAATCAACCAAGCCCAAGTCATCCATCTCAAGCAAAACTCGTTAAGAAGCAAAGGCAAGGAACCAACGGGCTGAACTTGAGTAGAAACCGATCCAAGCCCAATTTGATTTCAGCAAATTCCTCTATCTTGCTTCCAAAGCAACGTTCTTTTTCTCTGTCTCAATCAAATTAAAGAAGCAAGAGAAAGTGCTTAGTTTCTAAGCTAGTCACAGAAGAAGAAGGAAAGAGAAGGTTAAGCAAGGAAGGGTAAGGTCAAATCAACCATTTCAAACCACATCAAGAAAAGATCAGAAGCTAAAAGGTAACCCATTTTCTTATGCATGCTTCATATCTTCTTCTCTCCTCTTCCCAACTCTATGCTCAATCTGAAATGGGATACAAAGGAAAGTTGATTTTTGTTCCTCACTGTTGTGTATCTATGGTCACAAATGATTCTTGGGGACCAAGTAGTTTCTCAATGGCTCAGATTCGGTTTACTATTAGAAGAATTTTGTGGTTGCTATTTTATGGCTTTCGGTCAACAAGAGAAGGTCAGAAGAAAAGTTTCTACTCTGATGATTAATGAAAAAAAAAAGTGAGTTTGTGGGTTGGTGAAGCACAGTGCTCAAGAAGTTGATCTAGGAAGAGCAATAAAGTAACATGCAAAGAGATAAAAGAAGTCTTGCTGTTCATTTAGAAGCCAATGAGAGAAAACCAGTGCTTGGTGAGTGTTGTTCTGTGAAGAGTTTCCTGAAGAAGTCCTCTACTTGGATAATGCTTTCTTTTAAAGAAGCATTTGGCCAATATTGAAGAACCAAATCAGAGGCTTGCAAATCTTATTTATCACATAGCAAAGAGGCTGTTGATGAAGTTAATCTCCTTCATGTTTTACAGATTGTAATGTACTTTTCTATGTTTATTTTTCTGTAATTTCTTGAGTGAAAAGGCATATTGAGAGAGCTCAAGTAAAAGCCATGAGTGGAAAGAGGCTGAGTGATACACTTGAGAGAAAAGTCTAGAGTTATTTTCATATTTTTTTAGGTAAGTTTGTGTCTTGTATCCAGTACCAGTGAGCGAGGTACCCCTTTCTTAGTTGGGTGAGCACTAAGAGTGAAGAGTTAGGTATTAGCATAGCCAATGTCAATTTAGGTTAGAACTTGAGTGTGAAATGATTGTGTTAATCCTGTGTAATTGGTGTATGTAATACTTTTAACTATAGTGAAAATTCCTCCATTGTTGTGGAGGAGACTGGACGTAGGTTGCATAGCACAAGGCAACTGAATCAGGATACATGCTGGTGTTAGCTTTTCTCTTCTTTATTGTGTTTTATTTTCTGATATTCATGAGACAAAAATAAATTATCTCATAAATTTTTTGCTGCTGTATTCAAACAGAATCAGATATGAAAGATTGTTGTAAAAGGTCTTTTCAAAAATTAAAAGAAAAGACATAGATTCAACTCCCCCTTCTCTAGGCCTACCACAACCTTCACATATGTTAAGGCACATGATAAATTTATTAATAATAAAAAATTTTAAATATTTTTATTTAATAAATATAAAATAAATATATTAAAATTTTAAATTTTTGTAATTTTAATAAAAAAAATTTAATTTATAAATTTAACGTATATCTTAAAAATATATAATGAATAAATCCTTAAAATATATGAAGGGTAGCTGTCAAACTAATTGATTATTTTGTTATATTTTTGAATTATTGACATTTATTATTATCTCAGCTTTGTATTTAGTAATAAAATGCATTATGGGAAGATTTCAAAATACATTTGAATGCTAAAAGTTATTGGTAAGTAGTAGATTAAATGCAAATGATAACAGCTCAAAATAAATTATGACAACAAGGAATTTAATAAAAAACAAAAAATATATGATTGTAAAAGGTAAACATTAAATCATATAATACAAAAAATTTTATTAAAAAAAGTGAAAAAGGTTTATAAATTTAAATTTGTGATTATGTTACTATATGCGTCAAAGACTTATAATTATCAGACTAATTAGATGGTCGATAAAAAAATTGCAAATTTACTACAAAAAATACAAGAGTGAATTCTCAGTTTTTTCTTAATTATTTGATAAGGTATATTTTTTACTATTTAATATCTTATTTTTATATAATTTTTTTGTCCCATTAAAAGAATGTAAATAAGAAATCATAATTTATCAAATAATTAAAGAAAAAAATGAGAGGATTCATTCTTTGAAAAATACTACTTAACATTCATTCAGAGGTTGAAGTTTACAAAATCAAAAGATAAAAATTCATTCTCTATCAATAATAAATAACGTCAAAAATCTTAATTAAACACCTTAAAAGTGAATTACATTCATACTTAGACACATAAAAGTATGATTTATTTTAATTAAATTTGAATAAATATTTTTAAGCATATTATTATTTAAAAAATATATATGAAAATTTGTGGTACAATCGTAGAAGTAAAGAAATAATTTTTGAATAATTTTTTATTGAAAAAATTCATGAGTCAACAACTAATCTAAATTAAAAAATTTTATAATTTAATTGTTTAAACAATTAACAATTATTTTTTATAAAAAAATCATTTAGATAGATTACACTTAAATGGATAAAACTCATGGAATTGTTTATAAGAGAACATAATTTCTTTATCTTAAATTCAAATTCCACAATTAAGTTACTATTCCATGCATAAGAAATTTATTGATTATTAATTCTGACAACTGGAATTTATTTTGATATATTTTTATCGAAATTTTAAAAACTTAAACACTTGAGTTTACAAACTACGAGTTGGGTATTTATTACGGAAAATTCTTAAATAAAAAAAATCAATCTGAAATTTAAGTAATAAAAACATCGACTTTTGATCTTAGAATCATGATATGCAAAATTTGATTTAAAATCTAACTCCTAAACTCATAAATCGAAATAGTAATCTACGATCGATAGAAGTTAATGTTAGAGTTCGAACTTTATAAGAAAAATGAGCAAAATAAAAAGTTTTACTTTAAAGGATGAGACGTTTTGATTGAAATCTGAAACTCAAAAAATTTTTTTAAAAGAAAGACATATTGAATTTGAGGATTTGTTCTAAAATATTTTTCTAAGTTAATTATTACTAAGAATCGAATTTAAGAGTATATAAAGTCCAAAAAAATCGTTTTCGATTATTATCTCATATTCTAAGAAGATTAGATAGAAGATGATACAAGGATGATAGTAATTCTTCATCAATTGACAAAATACTTAATAATTTATTTTATGAGTTTAATGACTACGTTATAACTATTATTCCCTCTTAAAACAAGAAGTTACAATATTGATTATATATACACTTACAAAAATGTGACTCATCTGATACTACAACAAAATGTCAAGTAACTTATGAGAAAATAATTCATTCTCCTAAACTAACTAAATTTAAAAGATAATTTATAGTATCAGAATAATATAAGAAAATGAGTTCAAAATATTATAATCTCGTAAAATATGTATTATTTTGAATATATGCACTCAGGTATGACTTTTAATTTAGTACTTCTCGTGATCTGTACTAATTTAAACGACGAAGTTTTTTTAAGTACAATTCTCACTATAAAAATAATAAACACGGTACATTGATTTCGAATAAAAAAATGATGACATTATCAAATTTCGAATTTATTTTTTTTATAAATTTTATTCGGATAACTTCTAAAGGAAAAAGAACAAAAAAATCAATGATTAAAACAGAAACAAAATTTTTTTATAAGAAAAAAAATTTGACTTTTGAAATATAGTAAAAGTGATTATTTTATCAGACTAAAAGAAGTTTAAATATAAAATATCAATGATTTAATATAAATTTAATTTCCGATGACTCGCTATAACGATGCTTCGTTCCTCGTTCGTGGTTTATAAAGCGTGCATTTAAATGCTTACACGAGAGTAGCTAATCCTATTAGGCTATTACATGGATCATGGGTTACTAGACGCTGCTCATTGTTTTTATGAGTTAATAGTTAAAATTGTCTCTGAAAGATACCTCAATTTTTTTTGTTCTCGAAAGATAAAGTTAGTTAACATAGTCCCCAAAAAATAATAGAATTGTTCACGTTCGTCCTTCCGTCATCTCGTTCACTGAGTTGATTAACATTCACTGACGTGTAACGTTAACTGCCAGCGTGGCAGACGCCTAAGTGTACCATGTTATTGCTGACAAGGTAAGTATGTTAAAACAGTTCAAATCAGCCCCTTAGTGTTTGAACCCTAATCTGAAATTCGATGATAAATAAGTCGCGGTCAACAATCAGAGAGCCATATACTTGGGTAGAACTTGAAGTTGTTCGTTCCTGGCGAGGATGGAGGCAGGAAATGGAGGTCGTAGCGGTGGTGTGTCGTTTCCGTCGAACAGAAATAATGGTTCTAGCACTTCAATGCAAACTAGGAGGAAAACTCATGAGGAATCATGTTTCTGTGGGTTAAAGGCTGTGATAAAAAAAAATCTGGAACAGCAGAGAACCCAGATAGATTATTCCATGCATGTCCAAGGTACCGGGTGAGTGTTGTGAAAAAAGTTAAATATTTTTCATCTTGTTCTGTGTTGTTGGGTGTTTTTTTATTTTTTCTTTTCTGATTATTCAATTTGCAGAAGGGCGGTCACTACAATTACTTTAAGTGGGTCAATGATGATGACTATCAAGGAGTGGCTGAAGGTGGAACAAAGAAAGATTATAGAACTAATTTTCAGGTTGAAAGTGACTACGATGAATGGAGGTTGAAGGTGGGATGGAGACTGGCATCTTAGAAGCTGAAGTTAAAGCTTTGAAACTGTTAATAATTTTCATATTTGTGGTAGTTGTCATTAATGTGATCCTTTGCTGTTTGTTATGTACTTCTAAGTAAACCAAATTCTATTGATATGTCATGGTGTAATAAATTGAATGGCTTGAATGTGAATAGATGTTTCCATTTGGTTGTTTAAGATTAAGACCAAACTATCCATCAAATGTTGCAAACTAATCGACTCACTGTTGCTATAAGATATATTAAGCCATAAATAGACTTAGTAATCAAAGTACTCTTAACATTGTGTTTTCATAAAAGGCTAATTATCATATTGTCTTAAGGATAAATACCACAGCATATTCATAAGGTTTTACATGAGGATACAAACATAAAAAGAAGGCTAGACTAAAATAAAAGGACACAACACAACTTTTAAGTACATAGACAATCATAATGTTTAATATGGAACTTCATTTGCCTTGTGCAAAAAACATAAAGTAACCCCATACAAAAAAAAGTCAAACAGAACACATTTTTTTCTAATCAAAGTTATTTATCAGTCTTCCTTGGGTGCTTGAAGCCTCGAGTAGGCACGAAGGTCATAAAGTTGGCTAGCTTCTTAGCTGTGGCTGAACTTGTCCCTTGATTGTCTCAGCAGAGATAGCCACTGGTGTAGTTATAGCAGGTTTAGAAGAGGACCTAAGTCTGGCTTACCCTTTAATGACTTGTAATTTAGGTGGCCTAGCTACGACTTGTTCCTACATAATTTAATACCAGATGCATTTGTTATATTATAAATGAAAGCAGATATTTTTTACAGTTGAGTAGTGATTATACAACCTGTTGTGTATCTTGGGTTGGTAGAATGCTTTCAGATTGGCTAATGTCAATCACTATTGGAGGCTGTCTTGGTGATGGAAGTGTAGGCAATGGTGGTATTTTTTCTGGAGCTGGATCATGTTCAACAGAGACAGAGTTTACTTCAGGCTCAGCTCCATTTGCACCAGGGGCAACAACTGCTAGTTGCAGCTACATCTGCCTGGCATGTTCCTCAGCATCCACAACTTTCTTCTTTGCACAATTTCTCTTGTTGTGTCCTATCTCACTACAATACATGCATCTGATGGGGTTATACTTTCTCTTCATCTTTGTCTTTGACCCGGTTGGTTGCTCATTCTTGTCCCTTCTCCTTTTCTTTGTTAATCTTCCAGGTTTGGGCTTAAATGGGAGTGAGACTGGAGCTGGGTGTGGAGTTTTTTTTCCATAGATCCTGTCCTTTGACCGGATTGATGTTGAAATAATAATTTCTCCTGTACGCTTCCATCTTCAACCAGTCATGACAATACTCTTTAGCCCTTTTGTCATTCTTATCCTGTATTGCTGATGTTACATGCATACACGACATTCCTTACAAAGATAATTAAAAGATTAATTAAAATTCGTGCTTGACTGAAGATGAATATAACTAAGTGTTGAACTTGTTACCTGTGGGTTGCCAAAACCGACAACTGCATGTGTGCTTTTCCAGGTCAACCACCATATTGGTTGGCCAGCCATAAACTTCGTACAATTCTTCTTTTTCATCGCCGGACCATT
The DNA here is from genome assembly GCF_003086295.3 of Arachis hypogaea. NCBI lineage: Eukaryota > Viridiplantae > Streptophyta > Magnoliopsida > Fabales > Fabaceae > Arachis > Arachis hypogaea. The sequence goes on along the minus strand of NC_092042.1, from coordinate 12,237,035 downwards.
GAGGAGTCCAATGGCTAGACAACATTGTCATTGCTTCAAGTCTACTTTGTTGAACAGGGTGGAGAATTCTTTGATAGTTCTATAACTTCTTCCTGTTGTCAATCATACTCTTCATGATGATTCTTCTAACTTCCTTAGCTAAGGTCGGGACGGACTTGCTTCTTTCGTACTTGATTTTTGCATTGAATGACTCACAAGCATTATTGCATATGTTATCCACCTTTGGAACTTCACTAAAATGCGCCTTTGTCCATGCATCTTTCGGCCATTTGTCGAGATACTCCCAAGCTTTCTAATTGATTACCTTAACTCTGTTCATGTTTTTGTTGAATTCATTTGTTGTCCTTAACCGAGCACATTCCCATACCAAGCCTTTTAACTCATAGCTTGTCCACTATTTTGAAAAATTGTGTCACAAATGTCACACGCGGAATTGATGGTGAACTCTGGGAAACACTTCCTGAACAGCAAGTATTAAACCCTGCACCCAAGCAAACATACGAAAAGATGGTAAATCAAACTTGTCACTCAATTATTTTCATTAAATCACATTGGTCCTTCAATGTTAATCATTAAATCAAATTAGTCCTAACAATTTGTTATCATGAATCAATTACATCCTTACCTTCTACATGTCTGAGATGAAGCACCATTTATTCTCCCTGTAGTTTTTTAGATTGTTGTGAAGTAACTTTAGGAACCACTTCCAGTTATCTTTATTTTCAACGCTAACAATCACATAAGCAATCATAAAGATGTGGTTGTTTGCATCCTGTCCACATGTTAGAATTTGTCCCCCGTGTAATGTCTTCAAAAACGCTCGATCCAGCCCAATTAAAGGTTGACAACCTGCCTTAAACTCCCTCTTGTAGGCATCAAAACAAACATAAAATCGATCCAACAGGGGAGGACTTTCAGGCATGGGGATGACACCTACTTGTATTGTGGATCCAGGATTGCTATTCAATAACTCATTAGCATAGTCCCACACCAACCCATATTGTGGTATCTCATCACCCTCCCCAACCTTCCTAGAAGCTTTCAAAGCTCTTGTAATGTATGTGCTATTCAAATACACATTACACTTTTTGACAAACCATTCATAAACCTCTCGATGTTTCATGGTAGGATATTTTCTAAGCTTAGGTACTAGTTTACAAAGTGTCCAGATTTGGGTGGCAGCTCTATTTTTCCTCTTTCTTGAATAAGTGTGAGTCTGAATCCTCTGAATGTCATAATTCAGCATCCGAGGCACCATCATTGTCATCTAAATCTGCCAAGAAAAAATCCAAAACATAAGGAAATTAACAAGTAACCCTAACATTTGCCAAATAAATCAATAAACAAGTAACCCTAAGAAAATTAACATACCAAACTCAGAGCTTTGTTCATCTTCAGAACCCTCATAGCTAGAGTCATCAGTGTCTATTTCTTTATCACCTAATCTGGCCTTAGGAGGCTTGTGCTTCTCTCTGACGTCAGACTTGATGTCCCTTTTTGCACTTTTTTTTTCTGTTGCCAGAGTCATTATCACTATCACTGCTATACCGATTGTCTCCTAGAACTTTTGGAGGTCTGTACAGTTCATCTTCAACACTCTCATATGAGTCATGAGAGTCACTGTCATCTTCCTGGATATGAGCTTCTTTCATTTGTCTTCCAAATCTGGTGAGTTTGCGGCCACTGCTAATTTCTTTGTTCTTATTCCCTTGTGAGTTCTTGGCTGTTTGTGATGATGCATCGAATTGAGGTGGGACTATATTGGCCTAGTGGGTAGTCTTCTTGGGCTGAGGGTCGGGCTTCATGGGTTGCACGAGAGCCTTCATGGGCTTATGGGCTAGTTTAGTGGGCTGCAAATTGGGCTTTATAGTTGGTTTATTGGGCTCAGAATTGGGCTTCATTGTTAGTTTGTTGGGCTATGAATTGGGCTGTGAGGTTGCACTAGTAGGTTGAGAGGTTTGCTTCTTGGATTGAGGAACCATTGTTGAGGGCATCTTAGCAGGTTAAGAATTGCACTTCCTATCTTAGGAAGATTTCTTCTATTTCAAGCTTTTTGCTTCCACATTCACTATATCCTCCTCCATATTGTCTACTATACATGGCTGTAAAATACAATTCTCAAGGTACATATTGATTACATGTTGGTTTCTCCTATAATCCTTGCACATTGCAAGCAATTTGCATCTGTTACTAAGCTTCTCAACCCAGATGAGAAAGGAACTCCAGGAGTTTTCCACCAACAGTTTCCAGCTTTAATGTATCCCAACTCCTTATAGTAACCTCTTACAAAGAACACATCAAGCGTGTCTTCTTCAACACCCATCAACACCTCTGTATTGTCAGGTTCATATATCATGTCTCTATCCACATTCTTTTTAAACAATCCACCATGGTAAAACACAAAAGTCATCGGAGGACCTTCCATCTACAATAACAAAAACAAAAATACCCTTTACCCACAAATTGTCACTAGCTATTCTCAATCATAAGAAAACATACCCTAAACCCAAAATTAACATGCAACAAACGAAAAAGAACCATCATTAAAATGAAACACCCATAACTAAAAATCATCACAATGGCAGTAAAAGCAAAGCATTCTAACACACTTAAAATCTTCAAGAACAATCACACAAACCCTTAGTCACCCCAAACCTTTTCCTAAATCAGAGAAAAACATACAACACACCACTAGGAAGATATCACGCCACAGAATGACTCAAAAAACATGAAAAAGCTTTCATCCTTACCTCTAACCATCGAAATGGCTTCTTCCACAATCAATGTTGCTCCAAGAGACGATGAACTCTGTATTCAGTGGCGATACCTCTTCTGCTTTAATCGTCAACCAACACTGACAAAGGTTGATGGCGTGGTTCAAATGCAGGGTGAAAGGCTTAGGGCATAGCTTGAGGAAAACGAAACATTTTGGAGCCAAAAACATAGAGAGATGGAGGCTTTGCAACGTTTTGAATCTCTTCTGGACACTAAACGACGACACATCAAGGCTTGGAGGTCATTCAATCAAAACTGCATGGTTTTCGTTGTTTGCCACGCTGGCAGTTAACGTCACACGTCAACGAACGTTAGCCAACTCAACGAAAGAGATGATGGAAGGACAAACGTAAATAACTCTGTCATTTTTTGGTGACTATTTTGATTAACTTTATCTTTCGAAGCCAAAAATGGAGATCGATATATCTTTCAAGAACGATTTTGACTATTAACTCTTATTTTTATTTTCAAAGCCATACTATTACTTGTTGAAATGTAGTATGATACTTCATTTGGACGGTTGACTGACCTACAACCACTTATATATTAAATTCACTTTAAATGTTGTTTATTGTATTTCTCTTTCTAAGTTATTACTAGAAATTATTTTTAAATTATAAAAAAGAGTCCATAAGTAATTTCTAAGAATAAAGCATTTTATATATATTCTTTTAGATAATTATTTACACAATTAATATAAAAAATAATTATTTTTATTATATAATATTATATAATTAAATATATAAAAAATATTTTATATTTATAGTCCACCAATTAATTTTATTTTTTAAATTCTCAGCAATTATCAAAAAGGATTCTCAAGTAAATTTTTACATAAATAATTGTAATTAGAAACTTTAGAATACATTCAATAATTATTTCGTGCTCAAAAAATCATTTTAACAAAAGTGTTAATGATAACTCTTGAAAATTATTATACATAAATAACTTAAAAATTTCTTCTATTTTGTCCTTCTAAATTCAGCCAATTACTTTCCTATAACAAAATATAAAAATGATATATACAAAAAGTTGTATAATTGTTAAATTAGTAAAAGAGATGCAAAATAATTGTATATTATTATTATTATTATTATTATTATTATTATTATTATTATTATTATTATTATTATTATCTTAAAATGATAGAAAAATAATGTATGCTCTTCCTGTCTCACTGTTTCTCACTATTTCGTTAGTTGAAGAATATCACTTTTCATATTTAATATCTTAAAGATTTTATAAAAAAAAAATAAAAAAAATGTATTTTCCATTTCACTTTTTTCACGCGCCAATGATGCGCGTGAGGAATCTAGATTCCCTGATTCCCAATGCGGTATTTAACGGCATCCTTGCTCCATTTTCGTATATAGCTTCAAAGAACGCATATGGCCACACAACTTCTCAAAAACTCTTCAGTTTCATCACTCAACGTCGATTCGGTAACCCGGTTCCTTTCAGAGGCTTCTTCCTTTCCTACTTTTTCTTCTTGTTCCTTCAGCTGAAGAAGGGGTTCATCACTCTCGGTATCGTTGACTCTTCGCCACTCTCTGCTAAATTCTTGTCATATTTTATTAATGGTTCTTGAGAATTGTTTGGTTTTACCCTTTGCGAGAATGGCTCTGATATGCTGCAAAGATTGAATCTTTTTAGTGTATGAATGGTGAAATTCAAGTTCAATTTTGAAATTTGGGAATCGAAAGTTGCGTAATCTTGGTAGAGAATATTAGAATAGAAATAGGAATAGGAATACAGGTTTAATGTCTATTAGTTTTAATTTGTCTTGTGAGGGATTGCAATTGCATGATGTTCTTGTTTTTATTATTATTTAGAGTTAATTGCGTGGCGCAGTTTAGTTTTATTATGAATGTAGTTCATTGGGAATTAGGGATATGCTTATATGGTTAAAACTGCTATGCTGTAGATAAGTTTCATCCCCTTGTCTCTGAGACTCTCCATTTCTTTCTTCCTTTGTTTTCTCTTGCATGATTCCCAGTGATTTGTGCTTAGTGTGATAGGGATAACCCTCCCTCTTTGAGCTTACCTTTTGGGATGAAATTCTTATAATTCTTGTAAGGGGCAAGAGAGTGCATAACTTATCCATACGTTGTTGTTATCTTATTTTATTCTTTTTCTTGTGATCTTAATAGTGTGTAAACCATGGGTGATGCAATTGATTTGACTGGTGATGGAGGAGTCACTAAAACCATTCTGATAAAAAGCAAGCTGGATGCTGTGTCTCCAACAGAAGATTTTCCTCTTGTTGATGGTAATGCTTGTGCCTGTTAATGTTATGTTAATACTTGATTCATAGCCTTGTTCCACTCATCAAGTGATGAGTGATTTTCTGTCTTTCATACTTTATCAACTACAATATTGGATGATTGATGATTATATATGTTACTCTAAATAATTGGTTTAGACATATCTCATGGTTAGCTTCTATGGATGAGATTATTCTCTATTGCTATAGTTGTCCTAGAAGCAGTTTTGGCAATTTACTTTTATAACTTGTTCTATTCTATCGGCTTGTCGAGAGTAAAATTATTAGAGCACCTTTGTAATATTGTTTTCCATGCCAGTGCATTATGAAGGCACACTTGCTGATACTGGTGAAGTATTTGACACAACACATGAGGATAACTCTATCTTCACTTTTGAGATTGGAAGTGGCAGTGTTATCAGGGCTTGGGACATTGCTGTGAGAACCATGAAGGTTAAACCAAACACACTTTTCATGAGGTGTAACCTTAAAATAAAAGCTTTTCACCATCTTATGATTTTTGCTGGTTTTATTAGGTTGGAGAAATTGCAAAAATAACATGCAAGCCAGAGTATGCGTATGGTAGTGCAGGAGCGCCACCAGATATTCCCCCTGGGTACTAACCTCATTTTGCTTAAATTGTTTTGCTCGCGTACATAACTATTGTTACATATTTTCTTTAACGAAACATTCAACTAAGAGAAATGAAAAAGCTGCAATGATTCAAGAGAAAGTTGGTTATTTCTTACAGCTTGGTTTTTCATCTAAATTTGATTATCATGAGAAGTTGCATCTAACTGTGTATACAAATTTATGATCTATTTTTATTGCATCGCAGTGCGACACTAGTCTTCGAAGTTGAGCTAGTTGCCTGTCGACCCCGTAAGGGATCAAGCCTCGGAAGTGTTTCAGAGGAGAGGGCTAGGCTAGAGTAAGTAGCACATGTTACACCAACCATTTTATTGCATCTGAACTTCTCAAAAGTTTAGGGTTGGTTTTTTCTTTCTTTCTATTTTGGCTAGGATGTATGCTAGTTTTTCTTGGAAAGTAATTTGGTGTGTCTATTATTTGACATGGAAATGAAAGAGAGATAAAGAAGCAAAGAGAAATGGCAGCTGCTGCGAAGGAGGAAGAGAAGAAGAAGAGAGAAGAAGCAAAGGCGGCGGCTGCTGCTCGTGTGCAAGCCAAGTTAGAATCCAAGAAAGGAAAGGGCAAAGGGAAAGGAAAGTAGGGTGTTAATCAGATAGCTACTAGTGTCTTTTATCCCTTACCCAGGAGTCTATACTGAACAATGTAGGAATCAAATGCCACATTAATGATACAAAATATTATAGGTTTTGGTACTTTAGAATGAACAAAGACAATAATCATTAAATGACGTTTTCTTATTGCAATAGTATTCTAAAAGATCCTATAGCATAATTTTCCTTGCTCTGTTGCTGAGTTGATTATCCGGTCGGTTAAGCATATGATATCTTTTTTTGTATACTATGAATTTAGGTACAACAAAGGAATGAAGTTGGTATTTTGGTTTTTCCATTTCCATCTTGGTTGTATTTCTTTAAATTAATTTGTTAAAATGATTTTATTTTAAACAATTAATCGTATTTATTATTTGCAAAACTTTTGAAAGAATGGAAGATGCGAGCCAAATACTACTAGTAAGAAAATGCATAATGACCTCATTTGTTTGTGTTTTTACTTTTTAGAATAAAATAAGAGTTTCTTAAAAAAAAAACGTTTCTGAAAAAGGAGAAGCAGAAAAAATAAACAGTTTTTCTACGTTTTCTAATAAGCAGGTTGTGACCTGTTTTTGCCGTAAACAAAAGTTGAAGAGAATATAAGAATGTATTATCACTATTGTTTATAAAAAAAATGTTTTCCTTACAATTTAAAAAAAAAATACTGATCTAACCTTATTAAAAAAATTAATAAAAAATATATATTATGTAAAAGTTCATAAAACAAATATGCATAAGATGAGCGAGTTAAAATTTAAACAAATTTCTATTTTTTTGCACAAATTATTATTATTATTATTACTAAAAAATAACAGGCCAAATTATTGTCATAACATAATAGAAGTATGGAAGTTTATCATTCTTCTCTAATGGAGGAAACAAAATTCTTTTCAATAGTTTATTTAACGTTTAGTAGCATAAAAATAAATTTTATTAGAATAAATTTTAGTACGAGTTTAATATTTTTATTCATCATAAAATATTTATAGAATTACTCGTAGATAAATTTTGAAAAAAAAAACCATGATTTTTAATTTTATTTTTAAATAAACTTTATTTTTAATTTTAAAATAAATTTTATTTTTATTTTTTAATAATATTAATTTTTTACCGTATATAATTATTCAATTTTTTTAATCATATATAAATAAATTACTCTTAATAAGACTTTTTTGTGTTATTCAATTATCTTTTTTAAAAAATAATTAATTATTAAAATAATTAAACTTTTCACAACAAAAATAATAAAAAATTATGAACGAAACAAATTAACCATTCTGATAATTTTTTGTATTTTTATTCATATTTTAATTATAAACATAAATATAATTTAATTACATTATTTATGAAATGTGACTATAGATGTAGATAAAATTTAGTTATATTATTTATATATAGTTTCATTGTATTGTATTTCTTATAAAGTTAGATTATAATTATGACAATAGAATTGTTCTTGTATTTTTATATGTGTGACTAATTGGTGGTGTTAAAACATTACTCTTAATTATAAATAAGGTTTATAATTTAAAAAATCAAAGACTCAATTAAAAAGATACGAAAAAAATAATGTTAAAATATTCTAACTCTTTAAAATAAAAATATTCGAAATTCAATTAAAAATTATTTAAAATTTAAACTCAATAAAAATTTATATTCAATGTATTTTCTATTAAATATATTTAATAACCTATTATATCATATTGGTTGAAATTAGTTTTTATAATGTTAATTTTTTAATAACACTTTATTAGAAAAAAAAAACCATCTTTTCAGAATTTTTTAAAAACTAATTAATATTATATATATTTTGTTACATTACATCTTGTTATAAAAAAACTATTTATTTCTAATGCTTATATTAAAAATAAAAACAAAATTTAAATTAGTAAATTTTAATCTATAATATAATAATAATATAGTAATTGTTTTATATATTATACGAATAAAAATTAATTATTTTTTATTTATAAAAATTTTAAGAGCTTGTTATATATATATATTGTTACGGTGGGTAACTGGAGATTAATAAGATGGATGATGTTTGACGGCCCAAGTGCGCGAAGGAGGAGAACTCCGGATGGGTCTGCAACTCGGGAGGCTCCGTCCGACTTGTGATCGCGAGTGAATGGGGGGTGGTACCTGCAAAGACACTCCGATGCCTAAGTTAGCAAGAGTGTGAGCAGGTCTAGAGAGTATTGGACTTAGAGATACCTGAGGGGTGTCAGTGTATTTATAGTGGTGAACCAATAACCACCGTTGGAGTAGTGCCGTATCTTTAGGGTGTTAACCGTCCTTATTATCTTGGGGAGGTTAAGATATGGCTTTACGAAGCGGTTAGAGAGATTTTAGGGGCGGTTACTCATTTGAATGAGTGTTTATCTGCCAGCTAATCTCACATCCGACTTCTTTATACCAAGTCGTGGTTGATACCGACTACTTACGTGGAGGTCGGTACTTAGCTAGGCTTGATCCTTCAGATTAGGCCTTTATTTGGACCTGGGCCTTTGACATTGGGCCAGGGTATGAACAGTGCCCCTACTTGAGCCCAAATTTCCTTTAAATTTTGGGTTCAAGTATTTAACTCGGGTTTGTAGTCGATTTACTTGGATGAAACTTGGGTCTTAGAAACCGACGTGATTTTCGCGACCCTTTGTTTCTGACAGTTACGTCAATTCAAACATTGTGTCCGTTGGGGAAGCATTGAGGGCTTTGGTAACGGTGCAATCTCATTAATGACTGCTCCGCTTTTACCATTATGCCCCTCAGCATGTTTATAAATACTTTCCCTCTCTTTCATTTTTCCGTTTCTGCGATCTTTCAAACTTTTTCTTTCCCTGCTCGTGCTGCATTCTTGTGTTCGAAGATTTCCGTTCTCTCCAGCCTTCATTTCTTCGGATAAAGGTTAGTTTTGTTTCTTCCATGTCATGCCTTATGTTTGCATGTTTTGTTTTGTGAGTGGATAGGTTGACCTGTAGATTCTAGCTTCGTATCTCTCCTCTTTAGGGGCCGTGTTTTTTTATTTTTCTTTTTCTTTTTCCCTTTTGTAGGTTTCTGCCACTTTTCTTTATATATAAAAAATGGCTTCCGTAGACGTTCTTTCTCAGTGGGTTGATGTTACGGTCCTTGGGGAGGAACCGTTGGTCGATGCTGAGTTTATCACTCATCTTCGTACTCATCACAGGCTCTGTACTTCGGAGGAGGACGAGCCAAAATATGAACTGATCATCCCGGGTCCTGAAGACCGGGTCTGTTTTGGGAGAGTTAATGAGGCGGCCCCTCATTTTTTCTTCATGTATGAATGTATGATCACCCGCTTGGGTGTTTTTCTTCCTTTCTCAGATTTCGAGATATCTGTTTTGCACCACTGTAGAGTTGCCCCTACTCAACTTCACCCCAATTCTTGGGGTTTTTTGAAGATCTATCAGTTTATTAGCCACGCTCTGGACTTTCCGACCTCTTTGAGGATTTTCTTCTTTCTTTTTCATATGACTAAGCCCTTTAGTGGGCTAAACAACAAACAGCAATGGGTATCCTTCCGAGCCATACAAGGTCGGAGGATTTTCACCCTTTTCGACGAATCTTTTCATGACTTCAAAAACTACTTTTTCAAAGTTCAAGCCGTAGAGGGTCACCACCCCTTTTTCCTGGATGAGCATTCCTCCCCTCGCTTCCCCCTTTATTGGTTGCCGCCTTCCTCTTGTGAAAAGTATGGTCTAGATGACCTGGATGAGGTGGAGGCGGCTATTGTGGGGTTTTTCCGAGAAGCGTGGGGGAGGGCCCCATACTTGGATACCAGGAAAATCCTCCAGGGAACGCCGACTTTTGTTCAATCTCAATTAGGTAGTACATGCATTCCTTATTTCCGAGTTGTTTCTATCGACTTGAATGTTTAGCCGACTTATAATTGTTAGTTGTTTTTCTTGTAGATATGGCAAGGAAGAATGCTCAGGAGGCTTATCAAAGGGTCCAGGAGGCTAAAGCGAAGTCCCGGGCTAGGTCCGGGGGTGCCAAAGCAGTCGTCTCTCCTCCTCCTCCTCCTAAGAATACAGGCACTCCCTCTCAACCTATTATAATTTCTTCTTCAACTCTATCTCGGCCACTCCCTTCTGCCCAACTTCTTTCCGAGCCAGAGAAGAAGAAGCGCAAGACTTCAGAGTCTAGCTCTTCTTTGGATGGTGGGGTTAAGGCGGATGCTCTTGCATTCGTCCGAAAGAACATCTATCCTTATATAAGCATGGATGATGTTTCTGTTCGGAACCACCTCACCGCTCTGGCCGAGGAGAGTTTTAGGGCGGCGGGTGTTTGTGGCAAACTTTTGGACATTTTTGAGAAGACTCCCCTCAGCTCTTTGGGGGCATCCTCGAAGGTTGAGGAGTTGGAGGGGAGACTTCTTATCTATGAAAAACATGAGAAAGAGTTGAAGGAGGAGAGAGATAAATTGAGGAAGGAGAGGGATCACCTTAAGGAGGAGGAGAGTAAGCTGCGGGCTCAATGCACTTTGGAGGCAAATTTGAGGAAAACAACACAAGACAGCTACCACAGTTTATTTCAAGATATTGTTGCTGTGAGGAAGGACTTGGTGAATTCTCGGAACGCATACGCCGAGTTGGAGGACTCTATTGCTGATGGGGCCGAGGAGTCTTGGAGAATTTTCCTGGAACAAGTCAGAGTTATCGCTCCCGACCTGGATCTTTCTCCTTTACATCCCGACAAGGTAGTTATTGATGGCACCATCGTTGATCCTCCTGTTCCCGAGGTTGTTTCTGAGTCGGATCTGAAGACTCGGGGGCAGAGGATTATTGAGTCTCCTCCTCGTTCTAAAGATGCTCCGAGTTCTTCCTCCGTTCCTCCGACTGGTCCTGGTGGCGCCCCTCCTGAGTCTGGCGGTGGTGATTCCTCTACTCCCTTGAAAAGATAACTTTGTTTTTTATGGCTATATGGGGGCCCGGCCTGTGGGTCCCCCCTTTTTTAAACTTATTCATTGTTGGTGGTTGTGTGAACAATTTCCCTTTGGCCTTTTAAGGCCGTAAACAAAATATTCTGATCTGTGCCCTTTTTTGGATAAGGGTTTTTAAACAAAAGTGAATGCCCTTTTTTGGATAAGGGTTTAAGTTACCTTGTGCGTGTATGCTTTTCTGTTTTTGATATTTCGAAGAACCCTTTTTGATCTTTTTTCTGAAAACCTTTTTCTTGGCTTGTCTTGCTTTTTCGAGCCCTTTAGCTTGAGGGCTTTTTACGTAACCTTCGATCCTAGGTTTTTCAATCTCTTTTTGGTATCCTTTATACTCAACTTTGCTTTTTGATGAGTTTTCATGACTTAGGTTATCTTTGCGATGCGTTTTTCTTTTACTCGGAGCTCGGTTTTCTTTTACTCGGAGCTCTTTCGAGTTTGTTTTACTCGGATTTTCATCTCGACTTAAGAGTCGGATGGTTTCTGAGTTCTTACGATCAACTCATATAACCTCTTTACGCCGACTTGTACCTCGTCGTTTTATCCTGACGACCATCTAGGTCAGTTCATGGGATTTTCACGTTTTGTCGAGCTTAAGTCGGCGCGTTTCGTAGAAAAACTTAGAAAAAATAAAGTAGGATATTATAAGAGATATTGTAAATGAAAAAAGATCTTTATTGATTAGGAAGGTACCTTCTTGCTACTAAGGGTCTTGATAGCCTATTTTCCCTTAGCCTCTACTATGATGCCTCGTTAAAAACCCTTCTCCAGAAAAAACCCTTTTTGGGAAAAAAATCATGAAGTTGGGAAAAGAGTACATCAGGGAGTAGAGTTCGCTTTTAACTGTAGTACCTTTTCATATTACAAGCATGCCACGACCTTGGTAGCTCAGTGCCATTCAGGTCGGTTACTCTATAATAACCTTTCCCTAGCACTTCCTTGATTTTGTATGGCCCTTTCCAGTTTGCGGCGAGCTTTCCTTCTCCTGACTTGTTGACTCCAATGTCGTTTCTGATTAGGACCAGGTCATTTAAGGCAAATATTCTTCGAATGACTTTCTTGTTGTACCTGGTAGTCATCCTTTGCTTTAATGCTGCTTCTCTTATCTGGGCACCTTCTCGGACTTCGGGGAGCAAGTCGAGCTCCTCTTTGTGCCCCTGTATATTTCCGACCTCGTCATGGAGAATTACCCTTGGGCTTTGCTCATTGATTTCTATCGGAATCATGGCTTCTACGCCATAGACTAATCTGAAGGGTGTTTCTCCTGTGGCGGATTGGGGAGTTGTCCTATAAGCCCATAGCACCTGAGGGAGCTCTTCAGCCCAAGCTCCCTTTGCTTCCTGTAGTCTCTTCTTTAGTCCTGCCAGTATGACCTTGTTAGCTGCCTCGGCTTGCCCATTGGCTTGTGGGTGTTCCACCGAGGTGAATTGGTGCTTGATCTTTAGACTGGCTACTAGGCTTCTGAAGGTGGCATCGGTAAATTGGGTTCCATTATCTATAGTGATGGAATAAGGTATTCCATACCTTTTGATGATGTTTTTGTAGAGGAATCTGCGACTTCTTTGAGCGGTGATAGTGGCTAATGGTTCTGCTTCTATCCACTTTGTGAAGTAGTCTATTTCCACGATCAAGTACTTGACTTGTCCTGGTACTTGGGGAAAAGGACCTAACAAATCCATTCCCCATTTTGCAAAAGGCCAGGGAGAAGTGATACTGATGAGCTCTTCTGGTGGAGCTACGTGGAAATTTGCGTGCATCTGACATGGTTGGCATTTTTTCACAAAGTCGGTGGCATCTCTCTGCAAGGTTGGCCAATAGAATCCTGCTCGGATTATTTTCCTGGCCAGCGACCTTGCTCCGAGATGGTTTCCGCAGATCCCACTATGTACTTCCTCCAACACCTCGGTGGTTCTTGAGGTCGGTACGCACTTTAGCAATGGCGTTGATATCCCTCTTCTGTAAAGGGCATTTCTCACCAAAGTATAATGTTGTGCTTCCCTTCGGATCTTTTTAGCTTCTTTCTCCTCCTTAGGGAGGATGTCGAATTTCAGGTATTCGACTAAGGGATTCATCCATCCGAGGTTTGAACCGACTACCTCAAGTGCCTCTTGTCTATCTTCCGTTTTGGATACCGAGGGCTTTTGGAGGGTTTCTTGAATCAGGCTTTTGTTGTTTCCTCCTGGTTTGGTACTTGCTAACTTGGATAGGGCATCAGCTCGGCTATTTAGATCCCGAGTTATATGTTTAACCTCGGTTTCCGCGAAGTGCCCAAGGTGCTCCAAGGTTTTTTCTAAGTACTTTTTCATATTGGGGTCCTTTGCCTGATACTCTCCGCTTATTTGGGAGGTCACCACCTGTGAGTCGCTGTATATCATCACCTTTGTAGCACCAATTTCTTCTGCTAACTTTAATCCGGCGATCAAGGCTTCGTATTCTGCCTGGTTGTTTGAAGCCGGAAATTCAAATTTTAAGGAGACCTCTATCTGGGTTCCTTTTCCATCTACCAATATTATTCCTGCGCCGCTCCCTGTCTTGTTGGAGGATCCGTCTACATAGAGTTCCCATGTAGTCGGCTTTTCCTCTTGTTCTCCTGCATATTCTGCAACGAAGTCGGCGAGGCATTGGGCTTTAATTGCTGTCCGAGTTTCATATCTCAAATCAAACTCGGAGAGCTCTATCGCCCATTGAACCATTCTCCCTGCAACATCCGTCTTTTGGAGGATTTGCTTCATGGGTTGGTTCGTACGGACTCTTATTGTGTGAGCTTGAAAGTAAGGTCGTAGCCTTCGTGAGGCTATCACTAAGGAGTAGGCAAACTTTTCTAGTTTGTGGTACCTTAGTTCCGGGCCTTGCAGGACCTTGCTGGTAAAATAGACCGGGTGTTGTCCGACCTCGTCTTCCCTGATCAGGGCTGATGAGACAGCCCTGTTTGCTACGGATAAGTATAGGACGAGGTCTTTTTCCGGTATTGGTCGGGTTAAGATAGGAGGCTGGCTTAATAACTTTTTGAACTCTTGGAACGCCTCCTCGCATTCCAGAGTCCATTCGAATTGGCATCCCTTCCTTAATAAGGAAAATAGTGGGAGAGATTTTAATGTCGATCCTGCCAAAAATCTGGAGAGGGCTGCAAGTCGGCCATTGAGCTGTTGAACCTCTCTCAAACAAGTCGGGCTTTTCATTTCTAGGATGGCTCTGCATTTGTCGGGATTGGCCTCGATTCCTCTTTGTGTTAGCATGAATCCTAGAAATTTTCCTGCTTCCACCGCGAAGGCGCATTTTGAGGGATTTAGTCTCATCCCATGCAACCTTATAGTGTTGAAGACTTGTGAGAGGTCGGATAAGAGGTCGACTTCTTGCTTGGTTTTTACTAACATGTCGTCGACGTATACTTCCATTAGGCTCCCTAGATGGGGGGAAAACACTTTATTCATCAGCCTTTGATACGTGGCTCCTGTATTCTTTAGTCCGAATGGCATGACCACGTAGCAATAGTTGGCTTTAGGTGTGATGAATGATGTTTTCTCCTGATCGGGTTCATACATCGGGATTTGGTTATATCCCGAGTAGGCGTCCATGAATGATAAGTACTGGTACCCCGAGCTGGAGTCCACCAGGGTATCAATACTTGGTAGGGGATAAGGGTCCTTAGGACATGCCTTATTCAAGTCGGTATAGTCGACGCACATTCTCCATTTACCATTCTGTTTTTTGACTAGCACTACATTGGCTAGCCACGTTGGGTATTTTACCTCTCTAATAAAGCCGGCTTCCAGGAGCGCCTGTACTTGCTCTTCTACTATTAAGGCTCGTTCCGGGCCGAGCTTGCGTCTTCTTTGCTGTACAGGTCGGAACCCTAGGTAAACCGAGAGCCTGTGGGACATGAGCTCGGGATCAATCCCGGGCATGTCGGAAGCCTTCCATGCGAAGAGGTCAGAATTAGCTCTTAGGAGTTCACCCAACCTTTGTTTTAGGGTTTCCCCTAGGTTGGCTCCTATGTAAGTGTTTTTTCCTTCCTCTTCACCGACTTGTATCTCCTCGGTTTTTCCTCCCGGTTGGGGTCGCAGCTCTTCTCTGGTCCTTGTGCCGCCTAGCTCTATGGTGTGGACTTCTTTGCCCTTTCCTCTCAGATTTAGGCTTTCGTTATAGCACTTCCTTGCCAATTTTTGATCTCCCCTCACCGTTGCTATTCCTCCTGGGGTCGGGAATTTCATGCAAAGGTGGGGAGTGGATACCACTGCCCCGAGGCGATTGAGGGTAGTTCTGCCGATTAAGGCATTATAGGCTGACCCTTCATCAATGACTATGAAGTCTATACTCAGAGTCCTTGATTTTTCTCCTCTTCCAAAAGTGGTGTGAAGGGGCAAGAATCCCAGTGGCTTTATTGGCGTATCCCCTAATCCATATAAGGTGTCGGGGTAGGCTCTCAACTCTTTTTCATCTAGCCCTAGCTTGTCGAAGGCGGGCTTGAAAAGGATGTCCGCCGAGCTTCCTTGGTCTACTAGGGTTCTGTGGAGATGGGCATTGGCTAGGATCATAGTTATCACCACGGGATCATCGTGCCCGGGGATTATCCCTTGCCCATCTTCTTTTGTGAACGAGATAGTGGGGAAGTCGGGTGTCTCTTCCTCGACTTGGTAGACTCTTTTGAGATGTCTTTTGCGAGAGGATTTAGTGAGGCCGCCTCCCGCAAATCCTCCTGAGATCATATGGATATGTCTCTCTAGAGTCTGCGGCGGGGGATCTCTTCTATCCATATCATCTCGCTTTCTCTTTCCATGGGCGTCCGACCTTTCCATGAGATATCTATCAAGCCGACCTTCTCTAGCCAGCTTTTCTATCACATTTTTGAGGTCGTAACAGTCGTTGGTGGAGTGACCATATATTTTATGGTACTCGCAATAATCGCTGCGGCTTCCCCCTTTTTTATTTTTAATAGGTCTAGGGGGTGGCAGCCTTTCAGTGTGGCAAATCTCTCTGTATACATCCACTATAGAAGTTTTTAGAGGAGTATAAGAGTGATATTTTCTGGGCCTCTCGAGACCGAGTTCTTCCTTCTTCTTGACTTCCCTTTCCTTAGATGAGGGAGGGGGTCCAGGTCGCCAACTCAGGTCCCTTAATTTTGCATTCTCTTCCATGTTGATGTACTTTTCAGCCCTTTCTTGTACATCACTTAGAGAAACGGGGTGCCTTTTGGATATGGATTGTGAGAAGGGGCCTTCTCTGAGTCCATTGACTAGCCCCATTATGACTGCCTCTGTGGGCAGGTCTTGGATCTCCAAACATGCCTTATTGAACCTTTCCATATAGGCTCGTAAAGACTCTCCGACCTCCTGTTTTATTCCCAGGAGGCTCGGTGCATGTTTTACCTTGTCTTTCTGGATCGAGAACCTCATCAAAAACTTCCTTGAGAGGTCCTCAAAGCTGGTGATTGATCTCGGGGGAAGGCTATCGAACCACTTCATCGCTGCTTTCGATAAGGTGGTCGGGAAAGCCTTGCATCTCGTAGCGTCGGAGGCATCAGCTAGATACATCCGACTTTTGAAGTTGCTTCGATGATGCTTTGGATCCGTGGTTCCGTCATAGAGGTCCATATCAGGGCTTTTAAAGTTCCTCGGAACTTTTGCTCTCATTATGTCCTCGCTGAAAGGATCTTCTCCGCCCGAGAGGTGGTCTTCTTGTTCGTCGCGGGAGTTCTTGAGGGAGGATTCTAGCTGTAAGAGTTTTCTTTATAACTCTTTTCGCCGTTCCATCTCCTCTTTGAGGTACCTTTCAGTTTCCTTCTGTTTCTCCCGCTCTTGCTCCAACTGTTCCGGGCGGCTATGGACTAATCCCATTAATTCAGCTACGTGGGATGGTCCGCCTTTTTCCGATTCACGCCCATCCGAGGAATTTACCTTCGGATTCTTCACTCCGGAGGTACCCTCTCTGTGTTGGTTGTTATCTTCCTGGTGTTGGGCCATGTCTTCATTGTCATTCCCCATGTCTAGATTCTCCTGTTCAGAATCTGTTTCCACATGGCCTTCTTCGTGGGATCTATCCGCCATCGATGGATGATCTCTCGGGTCCCCGGCAACGGCGCCAATGTTACGGTGGGTAACCGGAGATTAATAAGATGGATGATGTTTGACGGCCCAAGTGCGCGAAGGAGGAGAACTCCGGATGGGTCTGCAACTCGGGAGGCTCCGTCCGACTTGTGATCGCGAGTGAATGGGGGGTGGTACCTGCAAAGACACTCCGATGCCTAAGTTAGCAAGAGTGTGAGCAGGTCTAGAGAGTATTGGACTTAGAGATACCTGAGGGGTGTCAGTGTATTTATAGTGGTGAACCAATAACCACCGTTGGAGTAGTGCCGTATCTTTAGGGTGTTAACCGTCCCTATTATCTTGGGGAGGTTAAGATATGGCTTTACGAAGCGGTTAGAGAGATTTTAGGGGCGGTTACTCATTTGAATGAGTGTTTATCTGCCAGCTAATCTCACATCCGACTTCTTTATACCAAGTCGTGGTTGATACCGACTACTTACGTGGAGGTCGGTACTTAGCTAGGCTTGATCCTTCAGATTAGGCCTTTATTTGGACCTGGGCCTTTGACATTGGGCCAGGGTATGAACATATATATATATATATATATATATATATATATATATATATATATATATATATATATATATATTGATAAATGTGATATGATTTTTTATGTAAATAATCTTTTAAAAAATCTAATAGTTAATCTATTACCTTTTTGTTTTAGTCCAAATTAAATATTTTTTATTGTTTTTGGAAAGAAAATCTTTTGAGAAATTTAATAATATGTGATGAGGAACATCGAATAAATTATACAGAAATCAATTAAAACACAATATGAAAACATCTTTAAAAAAAGACGTTTTAAGCGTCTTTATTTGAGTGGCCTCCTTTAGTTTTTCCATTTCCATCTTGGTTGTATTTCTTTAAATTAATTTGTTAAAATGATTTTATTTTAAACAATTAATCGTATTTATTATTTGCAAAACTTTTGAAAGAATGGAAG